>NW_026526721.1:44458754-45658754 GCF_024362965.1 Panthera pardus | reverse complement strand
CACGTGTCCACATCGATATCAGAAGCTAGTCATTGGTCTCAATCATCCTGACAGAATGAAATAATTTCCTTTAAGTCCTCTTTGGCTGTCTACAGAGCAAAGAAGGACACAGGCCAAAGCAGAGCTGTGCCATTGATCCCCGTGCTCAGTTGGTCCAGCCTCCCCACCCAAACGTTTCCAATCAGTTTGTCTGTCTAAAGGACAGAGCCTTGGGCCAAAATTAAATAATTGCTTTTGTTCTTCTCTTCTATAGCTACCGTCACAAAGAATTTCCAGTATCCTTTTAAGCCAGGATTAATTCTGACTCTGGGAGCAACGGGATATAAATTACAGTTGACAGTACAAAGCAGCACAGCTTAGCATGGAGAGCCCAAAAGAAAGCGATGGGAGAATCTGGACCTCCGACTCCCTAAACTTGGAAAACTCTCGTCTCCTCTCTGCATCTGGGTTTCTCCATTCATAAAAAGAATAGGATTGTACTATAGAACAGTTGCCCCAAATCCAGAGACTCATCCCGCCCCTAACTCAAAAAAAAAAAACAACAACCAAGAACCATGCATTTCCTTTAACATCAAAGGGAAAAACGTGATGGCGCGAAGACCCAACACCTGCGGGTACTGAGCTCCAGAAGCACCTACTACCCGCGGCCTGGCGCGGGGTGGAGCCGGAGCGGGAGCGGGAGCGCAGGCAGGAGCCGGAGCGGGCCGCCCCCCAGCGTGCGCACGCTGCCCCGCCCCACCCCGCCCCCAGCCGCTGCCCCGCCCGCTCGCGGCCGCGCGCAACAGGCCGAGCAGGGTGAGTGGAGCGGTGTTCGCCGGTTACCCCGCGCCGCCGGGGGTGGGGTCGTGCACGTCCTGTTGGGCCTCCGAGCGCTGGTGCGGGTAGGGCCTGGCGGGTGGCCTGAGAGCCCAGTCCCCGGGACCCTCAGAGCGGCCGGGGCGGCCTGGGGGCGCTGGTGCTTTTGGGACTGGGGACGCGCGCCGACGCGGTCCATGATCCCGGGGACCGGGGCAGGGAGGACACGCCGGGTCTGCTGCTGCCCGGATGCGGGAGTAGGGTCACGAATGGCTTGAGCACCCTGAGTGGCCCACGTGGGCCGCCGGTGGTCTGGAGACTGGGACGAGCGCGCGGAAAGTTTGGAGGCTCCGCCGGGAGGGTGACGCCCGCCGGGAGCGCGGCCTCCACGTGGGTTGTGCCTCTGGCGTCAGGTCGGGCCTAAGAGACAGGCTTTACTGCTGGGAGCCCTGCAGCCCGGGCTACGGGGCGGGGGCGTCGCGGCTGTCTGGTCCCAGCCTGACTTTAAAATTACAGACCCCTCTGCCAGTTCACTCAGCAAGTGTTACTAGTTCGGCAGCCCGACAGTGGGTTGTCCAACAGGTTCGTGAGGCCGGCTTGCTCACTGCGTGTTCAGGAAGCAGGGGCCTGGGAGTCCACTGATGAGCTGTAAATTCGGCGCCAGGCCATTCATTTCCCTGGACTCACGTTTAAATGGAGGAGCCTGACTTATCCAGCCTCTGCCACCATCGCTTGGATAGTTTTTGCCTCTCTGGCCTCATCCTTCGTAACATCGTGCTTACCACAAGACACGGAGGTGTTGTAATCTATTTTCTTTTTAAAATAGGACTAAAAGGGTAACTGCCAATCACAGCATTAGGTTAACAGGAGAACGAGTTTTCCCTCCGGATGAACATTTCTGTTAGGCAGAAAAGGAATATTTTAGGTCAGGGTGGGCTGGTTTGCTCAGTGGGTTAAGCATCTGACTCTTGGTTTTGGCCCAGTTTATGATCCCAGGGTTAGTGGGTTCAAGCCCCCCATTTGGCTCCATGCTGACAGTGTGGAGCCTGCTTGCGATTCTCTCTCTCCCTCTCTCCCTCAATAAACAAATAAACCTAAAAAAAATATTTTAGGTCAGCCGAGGCAACCTCCTTACAGGTAATATTTCTGTCAGGTGTGTGTGTTTAATTGAGCAGAGTTTGACTAATGTTAATGGATCTAAAATTCCAATGGAATATTTCCTGTGTTAATGTAGATTTTTAGGACCCAGCACAAGAAGTGCTTAATCTAGTAGGCTTGATAGGGAGCCTAGAAATGTGCAGGTGAACAAGTATTTCTGGTGACTACACAGTAAAAAGCACTGCTCTGAAGACTGTAGAGACATACCTCCCTCTGGTTGGTAATAACCACTGCAGGCTAATTTGCCTTTCAGCTCTGACAGTGCGGTTGAATACCCAAGCTACAGCTGCCATCAGAATTATCCCCTTTGAATAAACTTTTCCTCCCAACTCTGTTTTGTGTAAGGCTTTTGAGGATTTTTCTCTAATATATATAGACGATGAAAAAGGAGGATAATTCATTCAGCAAACATTTCTTGGGGACCTATGTGTCCGGTTCTGTGCTAGGCTCTGGGACGGTGCAGATGGCTGTTCCCCAGACGAAGCTGTGTTGACTTTTTGTCGGTGAATATTACTACAGAAAAGAAGGTTAGGACACTTAAGGATATAAAGGCTCGGTTTATATTTATTGGCTGTAGAATGGATATCAGTGGATTTTATTGTAGAGTTTTAATCCTTCAAAGTTCAGATCAGTTGGTGTTTTTTTTTTAATCTGTGGGCAGCTAGTAAAATATGAACCGTGACTCTTTTTACACTAATGCTTATAGTCAACTCAGATTGGAAACATTTGTTTTTTTAAAAATTGGAATAATAGATATATAACAGTTTCAGGTGTATACCATGATTTGATATTTGTATAAATTGTTAAATGATACCAATTGCTTTTTTTTTAAAGTTAATGTTTGTTTATTTTTGAAAGAGAGAGACAGAGTGTGAGTGGGTGAGGGGCAGAGAGAGAGAGAGAGAGACAGAATCAGAAGCAGGCTCCAGGCTCTGAGCTGTCAGCACAGAACCCGACATAGGGCTCGAACTCACGCAAGTGAGATCATACCTGAGCTGAAGTGGAACACTGAACTACCCAGGCCAGTTGCTTTTTTTAAAAGCCACTAATTGCTTTTTTAAAGGCTGCTTTTTTTCCTGTAGCTTTATAAAAATATTTACTCTAAACTTCTGTTTGGGTGGTCTGTGAGGTTTCTGGGCTGGACGGTATTGGCTTTACTTTTCTAGACAAAGCTTTTCCTTGTCTCATTACTATATTTCTTAGATACTTTAGAAAACAATTTTTTTAATGTTTATTTATATTTGTGTGTGTGAGAGAGTGAGCAAGCGAACGGGAGAGGGTCAGAGAGAGAGGGAGACACAGGATCTGAAGCAGCCTCCAGGCTCTGAGCTATCAGCACAGAGCTCTACGTGGGGCTTGAAGTTACGAGCTGTGTGAGATCATGACCTGAGCTGAAGTCAGATACTCAACTGCTGAGCCACCCGGGTGTCCCTAAATTTCTTAGATTCTAAGATATGCTTTTTTACTTTTTCTGAAATTGTGATGCATACTAAGATTTTTACATGTTTAATGTGATAGGGTATGTCATCTGTTCTCCACTCCCCAAAGCTATTAAAAAGAATGGTTGTCTTACAATATGGGTAGTGTGAGAATCAGAGAAATAGTTTATTTGCCCAGTAATCTCTAAGCCAGGTTCCAATTAACTGAACCTTAAATCATTTCAATATGAAGGCAGACAAGAAATGATGCAACTTTTGGCAGTATAAATAGTGAAATATAGATTCTAACAAAAACATTTGTTATGCAGTGCTGGGTTTATTATGTTAGTGATCGTAGATAGGAAAAATGCTTTAAGTGATTTTTTTTGGCTTAGGTAGGCTTAAAGAAAGGCCTTTCAGCGGCATCTTCCTGCTGTCCACATCCCTTAAATAAATTTTAAACTGACCAATTGTGAGAGATAAGAGATGTGTGGCTGAATATGAAATTATGTTTTCATTATAGAGTACCTTAATGGTAACAAACCTTCTGAACCAATTTAACACTTTTTTTTTTTTTTAATGTTTACTTATTTTTGAGAGAGAGAGAGTGAGTGCAAGCAGGGGAGGGGCAGAGTGGGGGGAAAGAGGATCCTAAGCGGGCTCCATGCTGACAGCACAGAGCTGGATGCTGGGTTCGAACTCATTAGCAGATCATGACCTGAGCTGAAGTCAGATGCTTAACCAACTGAGCCACCCAGGTGCCCCCAATTTAACACTTTAAAAATAGTGAGCAATGTGTTGGGGGGATCTCTAAGACCATCCCTCGGTTCAGTGATCTAGGACTTGCTGATTTATTATAGCAAAAGACCAGGTGCTTAATTGGCCCAGCAACTAGTTGTGACAACTCGTGTGAAATGTTGCCAGCCAGAGAAGCTCATCAGACACTCAGAACTCAGGGTTTTTATTGGGGACTGACCACATAGGCACCCTCTGGCTGGCACCTACCAAAATTCCAGACTCTGAGAAGGAAAACAGGTGTTCATTATAAACCACATTGTGCAAACAATTAAGGCAGAGTGAGTCACTCTTATCAGTTAAAGGTGGTGGAATGCTCCTGAAATCTGAGTTCTCAGACCTTAGCTATAGTTGGGCCTTTCAAAGGATGGCTGGTAAGTCTTCTGCACGAGCTGTGCTTTTTACTGTGTCTTCATGTCTCCGAGCTGTGCTTTTTACTGTGTCTTCATGTCTCCTTGCATTTCTGCATCACATCTGTGTTCCAAGTATTAGCAATACTTTTGTTCATGGAAGGCTTGATTCTTTAATTGAAAAATCACACTGGCTGGGAAGCTTAAAAGGTGTGCAGAACATTTTCAGAAAATGTCTCATTGGTGACATAGCCAACACCAAAGTTTGTTTTTTTCTTAGCTTAAGCCTTCAGTCCTCCAGTGCAAGCTTTTAGGGTCAGTTTGTACTTGTTTTCCACCTCCGTCCATCAGTTTGTACTTGTTTTCCACCTCCGTCCATCAGTTTGTACTTGTTTTCCACCTCTGTCCATCAGTTTGTACTTGTTTTCCACCTCTCTCCATCCATTTGTACTTGTTTTCCACTTCTGTCCTATGTGACCTACCAAAGGCACTTGATCTGAGCTGTACAAAAGTTTAGCAGCTAAAATGAGGGCACTAGAGTTGTATATTTTGATGTTTCCACTTCCTGAATTGTTCAGTTTATATTTGGGTTGCATTCCAAAGGTTCATTTGTAAATTGTTGCAATGTGTAACAGTGTTCCAGGTGCTTACTTGCCAGGCCAGACCACTAATTCCACTTAGTCCACAGTGTAGCTGAAATACAGCTTAGTTATAATAACAAAAGGGCAGAAAACAGTGTTCTTAAAATTTTGCTAGCAGTACAAAATAGAAAACTGTGATATCTATAAATAGGTTATTGGTCTCTGGGAAAAATCGTTCTTTATAAGTGCAGTGGTTCTTAGCCCTTCTTTAAGAATCAGGTGAGCACAATGTGCCCGCACCCAAATATATATTTATATAGAGAGATGTAGACACACAGTTTGAAATAGGATCTTACAGTTTCTGAAAATTCATGTAATTTGAAATACCATTCTTGAACCCCAGGTGAAGAACACCTGCATTATTATAAGTGTGACAGTAGTTGTGGTTTGGGGACAGTTCTGAGAGAGGCTTGGCAGGGCTTGGGATTGTCACTCCTCAGATGTGTCCCATGGACCAGCAAAAGCATTGTTACCCGGGAGCTTGTTAGAAATGCAGAAGGCAGTTCTAGAAGGCAATGTCTAGGTGATGTTGGTATTGTGTCTTAGTTTAAAAGTTAAAGCTTTTTAAAAATGGGGCATAACTGTCTTCAGCCTTTACTTTGTAGTCTCGAACTCGTTTGGTTTTTTTAATGGGGGCGGGTTTTCTCATAAAGTAGCAGTTTTCAGGAAAAAGCTGGGAATCAAAAGTGCGGAGGTTCATGTGGTGAGGAAGACTTGGGAGCAGCAGGTTCTTGTTCCAGCCACCAGGTGACACTGGCCCAGGGCACCTGGGCTGCCTTCCTAACAGTTGGGGGTGGTGCTGTGGTAAGGAGCACCTGGCGGTGAGCCCCTGTTGGTAGTTCTCGAGGCGAGTGCCTGTAACTCAAGAGTGCGTCTAATTAGATTTGGGACCTGGTGCTGATTGAAGCCAAAGTCAAGATTTTAGACTGCTGTGTCAACGGCCACAGGCTAAAACTGTGACTAGGAACTGCTTAGGTGGCTGAACCATTTAATTTGGGATCATTATAGCTCCTAACAAACAAATGGTGACTTTAACGATTTAGTGCCTATGCCCGAGAAAAAAAAAATGCTTTCCTTTAGATGAATATGTAATCTGAGTGGTGTTTGAGGCTGAATCCTCTCTTGGATGATGTGGTGTTGGATTAAGGCTGTATCCCATCCTGGAGGAAAGGGCTTTGACTTACAAGTGCTCATGAAGGTGGCATGGTCACACGAGTTGTGTGTGCACCATCTGCTAATGCTAGAACTCCTGGTGAACCTAACCATGTGTGCTTTGTTCTCTGGTAGGTGCACCTCGTCACTGCTTTGTCTTGAAGACAGAACGATGCCGAAGAAAGCAAAGCCCACAGGGAATGGGAAGGAAGAGGGGTCTGTTCCCTGCAAGCAGGTGAAGATAGAGGCAGCTGGTGGACCCTCCTCTATTTTAAATTTTGAAAGCCCCAGTGATCTGTTTGAAAGTTTAATCTCGCCCATCAAGACAGAGACTTTTTTCAGGGAATTCTGGGAGAAGAAGCCCCTTCTCATTCAGAGAGATGACCCTGCAGTGGCTACATATTACCGGTCCCTGTTCAGGCTGTCAGATCTGAAGAGTCTATGCAGCCGGGGTATGTACTATGGAAGAGACATAAATGTCTGCCGGTGTGTCAATGGGAAGAAGAAGGTTTTAAATAAAGATGGCAAAGTGCACTTTCTTCAACTGAGAAAAGATTTTGATCAGAAAAGGGCAACAATTCAGTTTCACCAACCTCAGAGATTTAAGGTAACAGGTTCTCCCTATTATGGAATCGTTAAATGTATTAAAGTGCTAACATTTGGCCACAGGTCAGCTCAGGGGTAAACCTGTGATGAACCTGCCAGTCTGAGAAGAGATACCTCCTGTTTGCTCTTTAAATGCATTCCAAATTAGGAGACCCTGTGTTATCTTTTGGCTAAACCATTGGAATCTCCCAACAACTCAGGTGGACATGATTAGATGTCATCACACTGCAAAAACTCTATTGCAAGTTTATAAATTATTACCCCTTCAGGAGCGTGTTCTGTGGGCTGTTTTATGTTTTGGTATATGGTAGACCTTTCTATTTGGTCATTATAAATTAAATTGTAATTAAATGTCATTATAATATAAGGCGTGATAGTGTCGAGGTGATCATTTTCTTCTTGAAGGTACTTGCCTTTACTGCTGACATTCCAGCTAAGTAGAAGCTTTACAGCTGTGACCGGATCAAGGACCGGATGCATGTTCAAGAAAGAGACTTCACCCTTATTAACAGCTGCTTAGGTGGCATTGAGGAGCTGGGTCTTAGAACTGTTCCTGGGGAGACAGTCATAGATGGAGGGTAGCTGTGATTTGCAAGTCTGGGAGACTGGCTAACTTTTTATTCTGTATCAGTGGTTAACATTTGAGAAATACTTGGCCTCCTTTCTGCTCAGTTTCTGCTTTATAAAATGCAGTCATAGCTTATCTGCTTCTGTAGAGGTTTGAAATCTTTACATGACAGGTGGCCCAGAAGGATTGAGGGAGTATTCTGAGTTCAGAAATTCCCTTTTGTGATCCATGGCTGAACCAAAATGGCAGCATGGGAGGAGAAGGAGAGTGGTTCCTAAGGCTCCATGTTGAGGATTCTGGCTGTGTGATGGCTCCTGGGACTTTGTCATCAGTTACCAGTAATGTTTTCTATGATTGAACTCAGTTGCTTTGTTAGAGCCCATTGGCCAAATCTAGTGAATGTATTTTGCTGTCTACATAAAGGATCTTGAACCTGTTTCTGCTCTGGAGAAAGGGTAAGTACTCTTAGATGTTTCAGTACAAGTCCTAATTTCAGATATTCCATCTCATGCAATCATAAGAAGTTGAAATGTCCCTAGGTTGCCAACCTTTTGGCCCAAACACCCAAAAAGAACTTATAAATCACTTGCCAGACCAAGTCATGTTTTGTGTTCAGGAAATGTGGACACCACAGTGCTTCTCTCTTAGCTAGTCCTTGACTCTTCTCTTGGTTAGAAGCAACACTTCTTAAAATGTGTGTTTTACCACACTCAGATATCACCTCACGCCAGTCAGAGTGGCCAAAATGAACAAATCAGGAGACTATAGATGCTGGACAGGATGTGGAGAAATGGGAACCCTCTTGCACTGTTGGTGGGAATGCAAACTGGTGCAGCCACTCTGGAGAACAGTGTGGAGGTTCCTCAAAAAATTAAAAATAGACGTACTCTATGACCCAGCAGTAGCACTGCTAGGAATTTACCCAAGGGATACAGGAGTACTGATGCATAGGGGCACTTGTATCCCAATGTTTATAGCAGCACTCTCAACAATAGCCAAATTATTTTTTTTTTAATTTTTTTTAACGTTTATTTATTTTTGAGACAGAGAGAGACAGAGCATGAGTGGGGGAGGGGCAGAGAGAGAGGGAGACACAGAATCTGAAACAGGCTCCAGGCTCTGAGCTGTCAGCACAGAGCCCGACGCGGGGCTTGAACTCACGGACTGCGAGATGGTGACCTGAGCCGAAGTCGGCCGCTTAACCTACTGAGCCACCCAGGCGCCCCAACAATAGCCAAATTATGGAAAGAGCCTAAATGTCCATCAACTGATGAATGGATAAAGAAATTGTGGTTTATATACACAATGGAATACTACGTGGCAATGAGAAAGAATGAAATATGGCCCTTTGTAGCAACGTGGATGGAACTGGAGAGTGTGATGCTAAGTGAAATAAGCCATACTGAGAAAGACAGATACCATATGTTTTCACTCTTATGTGGATCCTGAGAAACTTAATAGAAACCCATGGGGGAGGGGAAGGAAAAAAAAAAAAGAGGTTAGAGTGGGAGAGAGCCAAAGCATAAGAGACTCTTAAAACCTGAGAACAAACTGAGGGTTGATGGGGGTGGGAGGGCGAGGAGGGTGGGTGATGGGTATTGAGGAGGGCACCTTTTTTTTTTTTTTTTCAATATATGAAGTTTATTGTCAAGTTGGTTTCCATAAAACACTCAGTGCTCATCCCAAAAGGTGGAGGAGGGCACCTTTTGAGATGAGCACTGGGTGTTGTATGGAAACCAATTTGACAATAAATTTCATATATTGAAAAAAAATAAAAACTTTAAAAAAATGTGTGTTTTAGACATCTAATAACTATGAACATAAAAGGTCAGTGAAGTTGATTGTATGTGATTGGGTCACAAACCAGTACAAAGTTATTATTTGGCATATGTATGGTGTCCTTAGTGGCTGTCATATCTGTACATTAGAATTATCTTTGGCTTTTCTCTGCTCATCTCTTAAGTCCTGTACATTTCTCCTCTCTGATTCCAGGTGGGCCAAACACTTGTACTTGCTTTGCCCTGTTGACTCTGTTCTTTGGCCAGGTTTATGAAAGTGGGAAGGATGAGCTTTCTCAGTCTAAACTCAGCTCCCAGGATAGACTGGGTTGCACCCTGCCTTTTCTCTTTCCACCAGTAGAGAGACCTATAGGAGCTGTGGGAGCTCATCCTCTTATAGTAGAATCTGGGTTCTAAATATTTTCTGAGAAGGACTAGTGTTATATATTTAGGAATGTGCATGTTAATATCAGGATTGAAAAAGTCTAGAGATGGTTTGTCAGTAGCTAGGTTGGGAGACTGTTTAGTGGACAGTTAGTGCCTTGTTTTTTGGGGTCTCAGTATGTGCACAACTTATTATTCTAGTTGGTCTGGAGGTGAATAAGGAGGAATCAGAAAGCCATAAGTTGTTTCCACTCCTGCTTTGGGTAATCCATATGTCAAAGGTCTGGGTGAGTTTACCAAATACACGTGTTCACTTGAACCTTCTAACAGACATTTAAAATAGAGCATTCATTGTGGTCTGCATCTTACATGTGAAAAAAAAACAGGTTCAGAGATGTGACTTTTTCGTAACTGCCATGTAAGCACTTCCGACTCCAAATTTGAGGCAGTTTCATACCATACTTTTAAAGATGTTATTTGAAATGTAGTAGGGCTTTGGTGTGTGTGTTTTTGCTTTTCTCTAGGTGTACCCGTGAGCTTCTCTGGTCTTAGCAATTGCATTCAGTTTCGATTTTGTGAGTAGGTCAGTGGAGAGAGGAGGTTGTCCCCAGCAAGGGGAGAGGCTGCCACCTTCCCTTTTCGCTGCTCTGGGGCCCTCCTGGGCAGCTCCAGGCATAGTTGCGAGTCCTGAATTAAAGAAGACTGGTTTCAAAAGAGCCTTGTTTGTGCCTGAGTCAGTGTTGGTGAGGCAATGTAAATAAGTTTGCAGGTAAGTTGTTTTATGCTGTTCCCCAACAACCTTGGGGGAAGGAGGTGGAGTCCTCGTTTTACAAATAAAGAAGCGAAACTCATTTAGTTTGTAACTGCATCTTGGATTGAGGTGCTTTGTCCTGATCTCTTTCTACTAGGCTATACTTGGCAGATTCAGAAGCTAAAGGTTCAGGAGAAATAGGAAAATTGTGCAATTGCTAGGATTTTTGTAACCTTTAACAAGAAAGGAGACATATACGTATCAATTATAGACCCAGATGCTTGGGCTGGGAACCATAAAGTCACCTACATGGTCCTGAGATACCTCTCAAGCCATTAGAAAGAGAAGCTTTGGTTTTCTAATGGTTTCAGTCACCGTATAAATGTAATTACAGAACCAGGTCCTGCTGGCCCCTCCCTGGTATAAATTAGGCTTCTTGGGAGCTCTCTTAACTCTTTGGAGCTATTCAGAAGCCATTAAATTATTCTTCCTGTGTTAAGTAGAACCCTTGAGATCTATAAATAGAGTAGCCCAGTAGTCTTTATAAAGATGTCTCCCAAAGCTTTTTTTATACTGACCTAATTCTTTTCCACTTGAAACTTTTAATACTGTAGGTCCTTTTTCAGTCAAATGGTAGGATTGATTCCTAAGCTGTGGTTATTGGTTTATTCACCAAATTTTTAAAAATGCATTTTAGCGGGGCACCAGAGTGGCTCAGTTGGCTAAGTGTCCAACTCTTGGTTTCAGCTTAGGTCATGATCTCATGGTTTGTGAGTTCAAGTCCCACATGGGGCTGCCGCTGCCAGAGTGGAGCCAGCTTGGGATTGTCCCTCTGCCCCTCCCCTGATTGTGGGCACACTCATGCTCATGCATTCTTTCTCTCAAAAATAGGCAAATAAATAAATTAAAAAAAAAAAAAGACATTTTAGTGTCTGTTGTGTGTCGGGCACTGTACGTTTATACACTTGAGACTTGGGGTCTTGAATGTCCATTAGAGTCCTTGTAGGTGACCTGTGTTTTCCTTAAGATAATTCCAAAAGAGGCAATATGGAGCTATGGTTAAAGTGCTCAAGCCAGGCTGCCTGGATTTAAATCCTGGCCACGTCATCTAGTAGCTGTGTGTTCTCATGCTTCAGTTTCCTCATCTGTAAACCAGGAAGGATGATAGTGCTCACCTTATGAGAGAGACAGGGTTGCTGGGGACATATATAACCAGTATATGTAAAAGCCCTTAGAAACAGGGCTTGGAATAGAGAAAGTGCTAATAACCATGTGGCTTCCCTTCTCATCTGCTTGGGAAAATCAGGATTCATATTCTCTCTTTCTCTCTCTCTGTCTGTCTCTCTCTGGAACCAATGTATAACTCTGCCTGCACACATCTCCCCTTTCACCCCTGCAAAAAAACTTGTTCTCTAATAAGTCTTTATTATTTCAATAAGTGGAACCAGGCACTAATTGCCCATCCAAAGCCAGGAGGGTTTGAATAGTCTTCCCCTTCTACCAGCCCACTGTACTTGGTGCCTCCCAGGCCCTGCCAGTGCTGCTTCCAGGGTGCATCTGCCCCTCTCTGCTTCTCCCCCACCACCCTGGTCATCTCTGGCCTGGGCGACTGCCTTAGTAGCTTCCAGACCGATCTCTCTTGCTTTTCTCCAGGCCATTCTCCACATACCAGCCAGAGTGAGCTTTTAAAAATGTAAAGTAGGGGCGCCTGGGTGGCTCAGTCGGTTAAGCGTCCGACTTCGGCTCAGGTCATGATCTCGCGGTCTGTGAGTTCAAGCCCCGCGTCAGGCTCTGTGCTGACCGCTCAGAGCCTGGAGCCTGTTTCAGATTCTGTGTCTCCCTCTCTCTCTGACCCTCCCCTCGTTCATGCTCTCTCTCTGTCTCAAAAATAAATAAACGTTAAAAAAAAATTAAAAAAAAAAAAAAAATGTAAAGTAGGGGGCACCTGAGTGGCTCAGTTGGTAAGCGTCCGACTTCGGCTCAGGTCATGATTTCATGGTTCGTGGGTTCAAGCCCCACGTCGGGCTCTGTGCTGACAGCTCAGAGCCTGGAGCCTGCTTGAGATTCTGTGTCTCCCCTCTCTCTGTGCCCTTCCTCCACTCAGGCTCTGTCTCTCAAAAGTGAATAAAGATTAAAAAAAAATTTTTTTTAACATAAATTAGATCATGTCATTGTCCTGCTTAAAATCCTGCATGACTCTTGATTGCCTGCTTTGCCAGTTTCTCGTTTGTCTGTGCTGGTCTGCACCAGGATGGAAGATTCTCCAGGGCACAGGCGTTGGCTCTTTCACTGCTGAATTCTTGGGTATGTGGAACATAATAGCTGCAGCATAAAGACTTGCTAAGTGAGTAAGAATGTGTCTTTCCTCTTATTTCTAATATACTTTTCACCTCTTCTCCTATCCTCCTTTCTTTTTCAGGATGAGCTTTGGAGGATCCAGGAGAAGCTAGAATGCTATTTTGGCTCCTTGGTTGGCTCGAATGTATACATAACCCCTGCAGGATCCCAGGGCCTCCCACCCCATTATGATGATGTCGAGGTAAGAGGAAGAAAATTGTTCTCTTGGGGCCTGGGTTAGCTGTCAGGGTTCAGTTCAGCTCTCTGCCCTTCTTGCTGTGTGGTCTTAGAGATCCTGACCTCACCTAGATGTTGGGCCAAATTAATCCCACCAAACTGGCTTCCTGCTCATTCTCAAACAGGAGAGATGGTTTCCAGCCTTACTAATATAAAGAGCTACATATCCCTACAAAACAGGTATGTACTGAATCTGTCCACAGAAAAGCATGAGTGGCTTTTTCTGTAATTTCACAGCATAAGGGTTTTAATAAAGTGAGGTCACAAGTAATCTTTACATCTGCTTTCATTTTGTCCTTTTTCTGGAGCTGCCAAAAATGGATAATTTTTTCCATTTGTGAAAATCTTGGGGCAGCTTGAATGAAGGTCATGGTCTCACTTAAACACTGGCACCTTGACAAGTGTTGCTTCACTCTCATGTGGCTGCCAAAAAAGGTAACTCTTTGGCTTGGGCATTTTGTACTTTTATTTTTATACTAATACAGTTATTAGTAAAAAGTCTCCTTTTTCCCCCCTCTGAAGGCAATTTGATAGCAATACATTTGCCAAAAGTTTTTGATTTTGTTTTTAATATTTTAAACAGAGCTTTAAGATATCTTTGGCTGAATGAAGAATAAAAAACTTGATGTTTTCCTATCTGCCAAGGATGATATTCAGGATTTTAAGCACCATGAGTAATTTCTAAAACTTGGCTTTTCCCTCAGAGATTATGGGCTTTGTTGTCTGATAGAAGACTTAAAGGAAGGAGATAGTGGGATATAAAGAGCCCAGTGAGGCTTTATTACACTGAAAAGAATGAATATCCTTCCAGTATCAAGGTTCATGATGACCTGTTTTTTTAAAAGTGAAAAGCAGTAGTGGCAACTTTTATTCAAGTGTAGAGTGAAATACAACACTAATCTCTCATTTTTATTTTCCATCTGGAATGTGTAATTCATCGAAGCCCTTGGCGGGGCTAATACCCTAGAACCGCTTTGCCTCATGAGTTGTCCGGAAGCTGACATTCCCAGATCCTGTGGCTCTCTGTAGGTTTTCATCCTGCAGCTGGAGGGAGAGAAACACTGGTGTCTTTACCACCCCACTGTGCCCCTGGCACGAGAGTACAGCGTGGAGGCCGAGGACAGGATTGGGAGGCCGACACATGAGTTCACGTTGAAGGTACGGGACCTCTATCACGGTAGCTGCTCGTGAGACAAGTTCAGGTGTGGGGTTTAGTGTTTGTGTGATGGTCCTCAGAATACGCGCAAGAACGTGGGAGGGGGGAGGGTGGCTCTCACTCGAGCACGTGCAGCTTGTAAAGGAGACTTGGTGTTTGCGTGTGTAGAACTGAGCTGAGGAAATGTTACATTCATTTTCCAAACAACCTGTCTTCAAATATAATCCAAGTTCCACAGGAATGGATTATGAGCTCGGTGACTACTGACTTAGAAGTGGAAGGTTTGGCCTGGGGCAGCTTCACCAAATCTAAGAGAGCAGTCAGGACTGGGCTGTAGCTTGCTCAGGCAGAGCACAGCCAGGGGCTTCTTAGTTTTTTTGTTGGTAGAATGCTAGCATGACCCACTCTCCTCCTGATTGTACAGTAGACCCTCTCTGCACTCCCCCTCCCTCCCCCTGCATGTGTAGCCACCAGAAGAATAGTAATAATGAAAGGTCTTAAGGAATCTTACTCCAGGAAGCCAGGTGCCTTGATCATGGCGGCAGGCTCGCCGGCATCTTGCTACAGAAAGAGTCTGTCTTTGAGCAGTTAGCCTGGGTGGACTCGTAGCCAATCCCTAGCAGGTGAGATTGCTGAGAAAAAAATCTTGGAGGGATGAGAATAGGTCCTTAATTCAACTTTACATATTGAATTAAGATACCATAGTTAACTCAAACCATTCCAGAGATTCTACCAACTTGATGTATATAGTTACTGTTTTTGCATTTCTTGTGTCTTGAATTTATCACTAGTTATAATTACTCAATGCCTTATGGACCTTTCTTGATTTTAAAAAGTTTTCCTGCCTGCCTGTACCTAGGAGAAGCAATCTCCTTTTTTGATGTGTGCTTATATTACAGGAGATTTGAATAGACACAATAAAGGTATCATTTTTTTAAGTTCTTGGTCAGCAGTCAGCAGACCATGGCACATGGGCCAGAAATAATGGCCTGCTGCCTGTTTTTATAAAGTTTACCAGCACACAACCATATGTATTCCTTATTTATTGTCTAGGACTCCATTCACATTGCACCCATAGAGTTGGCTGGTTGCCACAGAGACCACATGGCCCATGAACCAATGTTTACCATGGAGCCCTTTACAAAAAGAGTTCACCAACCCTTGCTCTCCATGAAGCATGTTTAATAGGCTCTTGGTTGATTATTTTTAGGGAAAGATTAAGCTATCCATGGTCTCTGAGGCCCAGGCTGAGTTCCTTAGCTTGATGACAGCCAACTGGTCCTGCCCAAGAAAGTTAGTCTTTATAGTGGTCTTCAGGTATAGGTGATGTGGGTTCTGTGAGGCGGTGCTGGGAGGCCGGGATGTCATGGAGGGATGCCCATTGGTCACACTCATGAGGATCTCCATTCATTAAGAGCAGCCCTGAGTCTCCTAGGAGGAGAAAGGCAAGCATCAGGTACCGTAAGGTTTTTTCTCAATTGCACATTTATATACATGTGAATTTTAAACCACCGAAGATCCTCAAATGAAATCTTGGCGTAAATGCTTAGTATATGAAACAGAAAAGCTGAGTCATTCTGGGTGGGGTGGGCATGAAGGCCACGACGAAGGTCATCACACCTGGGGTCTTGGGATGAAGACCACCCCTGTGATGGAAGCACCACTCTGTGGTTTTGGGGCCTGACACACCTGGTTTTGAATGTAGCTGTGGTCGCTTAAGAGCTATGTGTTCTTGGGCAAGTTGTTTATGTCAGTCTCAGTTTCTCCTTTATTGAAAATGAGAGCATAATATTTACCTTTGTAGGTTGTAAGAACTGAAGTTTTTTGTTTTTTGTTTTTTTTAATATTTTTTTATTTTTGAGAGAGACAGAGTGTGAGCGGGGAGGGGCAGAGAGAAAGGGAGACACAGAATCTGAAGCAGGCTCCAGTCTCTGAGCTGTCAGCGCAGAGCCTGATGTGGGGGTTAAACTCAAGAACTGTGAGAACATGACCTGAGCCAAAGTCGGATACTTAACCAACTGAGCCATCCAGGTGCCCTGGAAGGATAGGTTTTGATGCCTCCTTTACAATGAAACTCCTTGGAAGAGACGGCTGTATGTCAGTACATTTATTACTGCTTATCAAATTACCACAAATTCCCACAAATTCAGTGGCTTAAAACAACACACATTTAGTTCTGCGGTTCATCAGTCCAGAAGGGATTTGGTTTTCCTTGGCTGAAATCAGGTATTGGCAAGACTGTTCCTTCCAGAGACTCTAGGGGAGAATCCATTTCCATGCTTTTTCTAGCTTTTAGAGACCTCCTGCATTCCTTGGCTCACAGCCCTTCCTCCATCTGCAAAGCCAGGAACATAGAGCCCAGTCTTTCTCATGCTGACATCTCTTTGGTTCTCTCCTCCTGTACCATCTTCTACTTTTAGGGATCCTTGTGATTACGTCGTACCTGCCCGGATAATCCAGAATAATTTCCCTCTCAGCAACTTTAATTCCATTCACAGCCTGTTCATATCATCTATATTCATAGATGCCGGGGATTAGGCCACAGACATCTTCAGGGACCCTGCCCAGTCTTCTCTCCTGCTCCTGGGAACACCTCCCAGGAGGCTCCCGCCCCCGCCCCCAGACTTGCTCCAGGACCAGTCTCCCCAAGGTTACCAGGGGCCACCACGTTGTCAAGTACAGTGCTTGCCTCCGAGTTCCCATCATTCCTTTTTTTAAAGTTGTATTTATTCTGAGCTAGAGATAGAGAGCATGATCAGGGGAGGGGCAGAGAGAGAAGGAGAGGGAGAGAATCCCAAGGAGGCTTCGCATTGTTAGTGTAGAGCCTGATGGGGCTCGAACCCACAAACCATGAGATCGTGACCTGAGCCGAAGTTGGACGCTTAACCGACTGAACCACCCAGGTGCCCCCCTCTGAGTCCCCATCTTAACAGCCTCCTGTCAGCCTCATTGGACACAGTGGTTCACTCCCACCTTCCTCACTGGGGTTCTAGGATGCCAGCCTCTTTTGCTTCTCTTTCCTGCTTACTGGCTGTTCCTCTTTATTCTCTTTGGCTGTTTTATCTTCAGTCTTTGCACCTCTGAAAGTTAGGGTGCCAGGGTTTATTTCCTGGACCTCTTTCCTCAATCCATACCCACTCCCATGGTTTTAAATTCCCTCTAGAGGGGCTGAGACTTCAGCTCAGGTCATGACCTCACGGTTTGTGGGTTCAAACCCCGCATCTGGCTCTCTGCTGTCAGTGAGGAGCCTGCTTTGGATCCTCTGTCCCCTCCCTCTCTGCAACTCCCCACTTGCTCTCTCTCAAAAATAAAACATTTAAAAATAAATAAATTGGGGCCCCTGGGTGGCTCACTCGGTAAGCGTCCGACTTCGGCTCAGGTCATGATCTCACAGTTCGTGAGTTCGAGCCCCGCATCGGGCTCTGCTCTGACAGCTCAGAGCCTGGAGCCTGCTTCAGATTCTGTGTCTCCCTGTCTCTCTGCCCCTCCCCCACTCACACTGTCTCTCTCTCTCTCTCTCTCTCACAAATAAACATTAAAAAAAATTTTAAAAATAAATTCCGTTTAGACTGATGTATTTGCAATGCTATGTCCTGTCTTTAGCCCACATCTCTAAACTCCTATCCAACTGCCTACTTAATGTCTCTACTGGAAAGATAAAAGGTGCCACAAACTTAGTATTCTGCAAAGCAAACTCCCATTTCCTGCTGTCCCCAGCCTTCTTTCCTGTAAATGTGACACATTTTCCTGCTTGTTCAGGATAAAACCCTTAGATGTGGATTTATACAAAAGCCTCGTATCTGGTATCCCCTTTGCAGGCTTTTCTGACATGACCATAATGATCTTTTGAGATCCATTGTACCCTTTGCCCAGATCTACAGTAGCTTTCTATTAAATCCAGAATAAAAGCCAAAGTCTTTAAAACAGGCCAGAAGGTCCTGTAATCCAGCCCCTCTGCTGCCTTCTCACTTCACTTCCCATCATTTCCACCCTCACTGCTCTCCTGCCACATGGACCCAAGCACATTTTTAACCTCAGGACCTTTGCCCTTGCTCTTCCCCCTGCCTGGAATCCTTTTGGCCCAGGTAGTCACTTGGCTAGCTTGCTCATTCTCTAAAGTCTCAACTGAAATGTCAGTCTAGCAGAGTGAGGTTTTAGCGCCCATCCTGGATAACAGTGGCATCTCTTACCCCAGGCACACCCTGCCCACCACCTCCATATGCATCATTCATGTCTGTCTTCTGCTTCTTTGTCTTCATTGCACTTACCACTGCTTGACATTATTTACTGCTTTATTTTCTGCCTCGCCCCACTCGAGTGTTTTTCTTGTATTCATTGTCTCTTCTGTCTTCTTAAATGTTTGCTCTCATCTCAAATGAACTACAAAGGGGCAGGTCTTTGTTTAATGCTCTAACCCCGGTGCCTCGCATCTTGCCTGGCGTGGGAGGAGGATGGAGAGGGGTTAACCAAATGTTTGTGGGATGAATAAATAAATGAATGAATGAATGAATGAATGAAGGTCTCGTTTGGAGGGTGGTGCAGAGACACTGAGCAAATGATAGCTGTAATTGTGAGTCAAGCATTTGCTTCAAGTGGTAATTTCCCTGTCAGTTTGGTGTTGTTCAGGGTAAATGAGCCCCTAAGAGAGCCCTTATGAATATATTTAACTGTATACTGTTTCTTTCAAAGGAAAATCTTAGCGTTAAGGAAAGGGTTTTTGGTTTGTTTGTCTTTTTATCTGCTGTCTCTTGAACCACACCTCCTGGGCTCTTAACCAGAGTCAGACTGCTTCCCGTGTTGCCGATGGGAGGCAAGCGGCTATCAGGATTGCCTCTCCTCCTTAGGCAACTGCTATATGGAATGTTTCTCGTCTGGGTGGGATTGGGGAGGAAGTAGCTTCAGGAGTGATTTAGGAAGGGTATTTCTATCCCCTGGCTTGGGCGAGTCCTAGGACAGGATGGAGGCGGCTCACCTGCCCAAGAGGGGGACTGATCTTCAGTTCCATCTAGTTTTTAGGTTCAAGGGAAGGGTTACATGGTTTTTCATCTAGTCATCCAAACATTCATTGAGCCTCTATTATACGACTGATGCTTTGGGAGTTCAGGTTTTGGAGGACACACGATGGACCTCGACCCTCCCTGGAAGAGCTCACAAACTTCCTGATGGTTGATGGGGGAGTGGCAGGTAAAATAGTACTTACGGTACAACCATCTGCCTATCACTGTTCCAAGAGCTCTGGATATGGCATCTCCTTTAATCCTGAAAATAAGTCTGTGAATTTTGGGCCATTGCCTCCATTTTACAGGTGAAGGAACTGAGACTTTGGTGGGTTAAATAATTTTCTGAGGTTCCTCGCCAGTAAATGGCAACGTCTGTATGACTCTAACGCTTCTACTCTTGACTGCTGGACCCTTCAGAGGGTGGAGAGGAAGGGTGCAGGCTTCCCAGACACAGGAGGTCACCTGCTTGATCCCTGGATTGGGATGGGGCAGTTTCAAGTGTAACTGGTCTTGGCTGTGAATAAAGAAGGGGACTTCGGGTACTGAAAGCCTCTCAGGACTGGGGTTCACAGTGACAGACTCACAGGCACAGTGAAGCTAGACTAATGGGACCCCAGGAGCCCAGCATACAGACCACCCCATGAATCAGTAAGTAGAAGGTTTCTAGAAGGGAGAACTGAAACTCAGAGCCTATTTTTGTTTCTTCAAGACAGAGGATTGAGAAGACCTCCTCCTTATTAACTCCCTCCTCCCTTTTCTTTTTCTTCCTTTAGCCGGGTGATTTCCTGTACTTCCCCAGAGGGACTATTCATCAAGCGGACACTCCTCCAGGTCTGGCCCACTCTACTCACGTGACCATCAGCACCTACCAGAACAAGTATGACCCTCTTCTCAGCCTCGTGTCCCAGGGCAGCTCAAGTTGTGGCCCGGGGCAACCACACACAGAAGGGAATGAGGGAGTTGGCCACTACTGTCCTCCTTATCCAATCTCAGGGGTTTCATTCAGGCTTCCTTGCTAACTCCATACTCCTTTAGAGTCTTCTCCCTGCCATCGCCCCGTCGGGGATTCCTTCTGGGAACGCCATGAACATTGGGATTTACCCAACGAAGACTTGAAAATTTAGGATGAAAGAACCATAGTTGTGGGTGTGGCAGTGTTAAAGATGCCAGGCTGGACTGGTAGTCTGTCTCTTTTTAAAAATCTTTTATTGCAGTAAAATATTTACAACGTAGTATATGCCACTGTAACCATTTTTAAGTGTACAATTTGGTGACAGTAATTACATTCACACTGTTGTGTAAGCATCACCACTATCTGTTTCCAAAACATTTCATCACCCCAAACAGAAACCCTCGTGTCCACTGAAACCTCTGGATCTCTTTTAAGGTTTCTGTCTTTTATAAAAGTTCATGAAGTTATGTAGGAGAGGAAGTCTGGAACAGTAAGACCTAAACTCACATGTGCTGAAAACAGTTCTAATTAAAACTGTGTTCCATTTCGGTGAGTGCCTCCTCACAGGACCCGGGCAGAAGCGCCCTCCCTGTGAGTGATTTCTGAACAGCAGCAACCTTGCTAGTAGTCCAGACCTCCTTGAAAGTCATTACTGTATCGCAGCCTGCAGGCACCAGCCGCTGTGCTAGTTGCTGGGAATGCAGGCCTGTTACTGAAGGATCTTTGAGAGAATTTGCAGTCTGGAAGTCGGGGCAGATTCCATCATGGGTCTGCAGGGGGAACTCTTGCAGTGTAGAGGAATGCATTTTGCCAAGCTGGGGCATCTAGGAAGGCTTCAGAAATGACTTGACACCCAAGCTGAGTGAGTCTCAAAGGATGAGTAAGTAGAGGTGGGTCAGAAGGTCAAAGTAGGAGAGGCATTCTAGTCCTGACGGACAGCCAAGTCCCCTCCTACCTTCAAAGCCATAACTTGCAAAACAAGTTAGTAAGGTACTTCTACTTCCTCATCTGGGTTTTCTGGGTGAAATTAACCCCTGCGTTTGAGAGGCTGCTCAGAGGAACTTGCTGGAGCCTGGCCTAAAGTTAGTGCAGTCCTTGCCCACAAATAGAAGGCCAAAGCTTATGAAAAATGCCTTTGTCACTGTGGCTAGGCAGATTCTTGGGCATGGCCGGGAACAGAAAGTCACCAAGGCCAGCTTAAGAAGAGCGGGGACAATTGAGGGAGTGAGATTGTAGGAAGTGGAAAGAGCCAGCCACAGGGAGGCCAGAACCTGAAGTTCAGTGTGGGTACAAAGTACCTCTGGGCCTTGACAGCCAGTTTGGCACCATGAATGTCCATGTAGCTTCTGGTGTCCCGCCATTAATGTTACTCAGCTCATCCCCCTTTCTGTGATTCTCTGTCTTTTGCATTTCACTTACTGGCCCCGACTGGTTTCCTAGTAATTGGTTTTTCACGTACTTTGTTGTCTTTCCTCATCTTCTGTTCACTCATAACATTGACTCACCATAAGCCATTATTAGGTTTCTTGTCTGACCTCCCTGTATCTCAGTGGACTTAATAGCTTTTACTTTTGCTAAACTGTTTCCTAGTTCCAAGAGTGAAGAGCTAGTGGGCTCTTCCCTGGGTCCCACCCATGTCTTTGGTCAGCTGGGGATGTGGATGGACACCATGACTGACGTGTGTAGGTCAGACTCTGACCTGAGCCTTTATCGGTGGTGCTGGGGCTAGAATGGGACAAATTTAACTCAAGAACCATTGCTCCCCAGAGATGTCCCTGTGCTTTGGTCCTAGTACTCTTGAAGGCACTGTGGCAGGGTGAGGATTTCGGGGCCTTTTCCTAACACCTCTTAAGGGTAGCTTTTTTGGGAATTTTTGGGACCTCTGTGGGACAGCAGCAGGTTGGTTTGGCTATTTTACCAAAGTGAACCCCTCAAGAGTTATTAACCTCAAATTCTGGAAAGGCCCAACATCCATTCTGACTCTGAAAAGAGCACAGAGCTCTGGTTAGCTGCAGTTAATCTCTTCATGAGCTACTGCCACATGATTTCACCTATGGCCTTGCAAAAGGAGCTTATTTTTGTGCTGGTGAAAAATCTCCAGGAGGAGGTTCACGCAGTCAGATCTGTGAGGTTGGGTGTAACGTGAAGTTATAAAGTGGTGAAGATGCCAAAGGGTGGACATCTTAGGGAAGGTGTCTCTGATGTGGCTTTTGTCTTCGTTTGCCACTTTTCCGGAAGGGAAGCATAAAAGTGTTAATTTTGCTTAGTGGGTGAGAAGCAAAAGTCATACTGTGAATTTCCATTTTGCGCGTAGCCAGCAATTTGAAATCTGGTGACACTGAGGAAAATTTTAAACAGCTAAGAAATGTTTAAAGAGAGCAACCCCACAGAGCATTTCTTACAGTAGCACACATTTGGGAGTGAGCCAGTGGTAAATGCCCCAGAGAAAGCACAGGTAATTGAACACCGATGCTCATCCCTAAATGTTATTTTTGGCCATTGGATTCTACCCTTCTATCCCAGTAAACCACTGCTAGAGTTTCAACAAGTTGCAAGTTGACTATTTTAAAATTGTTGATGTTGGATATTTTACTGGGGAAGAGTGCCCCTCTGTTACAAGGGAAAAAGGAAAATGTAGCGTCTAACAGTTCAGATGATTACACAGTCTAGGGATCTTACGGTTACCCTAAATGTATTTCTTTTGTAGTTTTTGAACATAAACATTTTTTATGTCCTATAATTGTTAAAATCTCCTACAAAGCTCCTCTCATAGACACTTGTGTTATAGTTGAAGACATTATAAAATATTGGTCCCTTGAACTTCCCACTTAGACTGTATATGATTGTGTGGTATCTTTAGGAAAAATTGTGAATAAAGTCTAGCTTCCCACTTTTAACTTTCCACGTGAGTGTCTGGGAAAGGCGGGGGAGAGAAGATGTGTGATTGATGAAGGTCTTTTAAAGTTTTTTGTGCTGAGTAATGTCAAATTAATTAAACTCACGATGCCTGGGGAAGGGAAGGAAGTTGGAATGCCCTTTGTAGCTTTGGGATTTACTCTCGAAATCAGTGTTTTTTGTAAATTCCGTGTGTGGTCTGTTTTCTTTTTTGGTGCATGTTGCAGTTCATGGGGAGATTTCCTTTTGGACACCATGTCGGGGCTTGTGTTTGACACCGCAAAGGAAGATCTGGAGTTCCGGGCTGGCATACCCCGGCAGCTGCTCCTGGTGAGGAGTGAAGGCGGGTGGGGGGGAGTGGCAGCCCAGGCCGGCGGAAGCCGTCGTCCCCCTCGGAGGGACCCCAGGATCCTTCCTCCCACAGGAGTCAAGCTTGTCTCCTGGGCTGACGGCAGAGCTGGGAGGTTTGCAGAGGAGGGTCGTGCCGCACGGGACGTGGGACCCAAAGAGCCTAGGGTGTTGTGCAGACAGCCCTCTTTCCATATGTCACGGTGGCAGTAGCAGGCGCTGTGAGGACTCTGGCTGAATAAGTGGTTGAATAAGTAAGACATGTGGCTAGGAGAGCCATAGATTGATTGCACATGATTAGTTAGGAGAGACCCACAGGAGATCCTTGGGGTACTTGGGTATTCCTGGCTTTCCTCTGCATCCTTGTTTTATGTTTGAAACAGCAGCACTGTTAGGCTAGTTTTCAGGTGACTGAATTAGTGCTAAGTTGAGCAAAGGTTACTTTCACTGTCTGAAGCAGTCACCTCAGGATGATGAGTTGGCTTTCCTAAAGGCAGAGCTGAGACTGCACCATATTTCTAGGGATCCCTCTTTCTAGGCAAAATCCTGACAATTGATCTTGTTTTGGCTAACAAAAGGCAGCTTATGATGAATAGTGGTTACAAGGAAATAATGGGGTATTCTTAAACACACTGGTTGTCCCCTGCCCCATACCCCCAGAAGCGTCATGGATCTTCGTCTGTACTGGGTGATTATGCTCAGTGTACTACTTTGGAGACCAGGACGTGGGCAGTAAGTCTTGGAGTTTGGGCCAGCACTCACTTCTCTTTCCAGCAGGTGGAAGCCACAGCGGTTGCAACAAGATTAAGTGGCTTTCTGAGGACCCTTGCAGACCGCCTGGAGGGCACCAAAGAGCTGCTTTCAGCAGACATGAAGAAGGATTTTGTTATGAACAGACTCCCCCCTTACCATATGGGAGACGGATCAGAGTTTTCAACGCCAGGTGGAGCTTTTGCTTTTCTTCTAGGTGGTTGGGCTGATGTGGGATATTTTGAGGCTTTCCTGGGTGGGCTCCTCTTTGGGAAGATGGAAAGTAAGAAGCATCTTAAAGTTTATTTGAGAGAGAGGGAGAGAGAAAATCCCAGGCAGGCTCCATGCTGTCAGTGCAGAGCCCAATGTTGGGCTCCATCTCACAAAGCGTGAGATCATGACCTGAGCCAAAATCGAAAGTCCATCACTTAACCAATGAGCCACCCAGGTGCCCCAAGAAGCTGGTAAGGTGGATCTGGATCTGTCTTTGGCGTGTTATGTTTGGATAGGACATGCTGTACCTTTAGGCATCCTGCCTCCGAGCATGTTGGGGAGAAAGAGCCCTGTGATTGTGGGTGAAAAATAGGTGTATTTATGGGTCCTCTGGTACTCATCATCTTCAGGAAGTTTTAATAACTTGAACACTGAACTAATTCCAACAAGATGAACTCAGGGATGGGTAAAATGTTGCCACCAGCAGGTGAAATTTAAGAATGCCCAAGGTGGTCACCAACTTTCCCTAAGTCCCATGTGACTACTTTGGGACAGGTTTAGGCTGCAAATGACCTAACACTTGTGGATAGATGGTGATAGCGTATCATCAGTATGGCACTCCTGCAGGGGGACAAATGGGTTTAGGTTGCAACTGGGAAGACCACACACTGTTGAGGGTTGTGGGGCATCTCAGTAAAAGACTGTTGGAAGGCTTTATAGGATTTGGGCTCTGGTTAGGTGATTTTTTAGGAGGGTTAAGAGAGTGGGGCTTTGCTCTGAGTTGGATGCTGTCAGAAAATAGGGAGTCTAATTGGGTCTTCTATAGGAAGGAGGAGTGAAAGGAAGCTGAAGTTGGAATTAGTAAAATGGGATCTGCTTCCCAGATTAGCAGGATGGGGAACTGTGGTCCTTTTGGAGGTTTGGACAAAGTTCTTGCTTTTGCCTGAGTTCTGACATGATTGTGGAGCGGTCCTGTTTTAGTCTGGCTCTCTCACAGAGTAGGGGCCTTGCTTACTGTTGGTGTTCAGGGGGACTGTGTTCAGCAGAGCACCGACACGTGGCTGTGAGCTCCAGGCCCAATCTCGGGCTGCTTGGTGCTTTCTCCATGGAGTAAGAGTCTCATTTTTACTAATTTTTATTAAAACCTTATTTATCATAGTTGAGAACCACTGAAATAGTCTATGAGGTTGCCTCTAACATTGATTCAATTTATATTTTTAGTACAGTCTTTAGGTGAAGTTTAGAATTAGTTTGGTCCTATTCAAAACAGATTTTTTTCAGCATGTATTTCATCTTTATAGAACCATTTTCTGAGTATCAGCTTATGGCACGGAATATCTTCTCTAAGGTTTTCCTTGTCTTAGCCATTATCGTCCATAAGGCTCTGTTCTTTCGAGACTCTTTAACCAGATGACCCTGTAAGATTAGTCTGTTTTTAGTGGCTACTTTTTCACTAAGTTAAATCTAACTTGGGAAAGGACTATTTTTTTATTTCTGTGAATTTTATTAGCTGGCTTTTATGATCTTATGCTTGACCTACATGGATAGAATAATTTGCTATGATTATACAACTAGTTGGTGAGATGGTGCGGTTTGAACGCAGTCCTTTCAGGGTCCACGTGTAGAGCAAGAGGCAGAGGACAGAAACTGGGGAAGGGAGTGTTGTGTGCAGAAGGCACGGTGGCCCTATTGTGACAGTTGTCATGCTTCCATGGTATTGTATACATCTATTTAATATGCTTAACCATCTATCGTTACTGATCTGTTAAACATCTGCACTGGAAGAATGAGCTCCATAAGGATGTAAACTATATTTCAGTATCATTATAGATATAGGGTAAGCCAATACTTGAGTTGGAGGGTACCCCACACTTAGATTTTACCCACAGACAAGATTCAGCCTGGGTTTCCTCTTGTGAAGGTTGTCTTTCTCCCTGTGGGTCTTCTAGGTGGACAGTTACCAAGGTTGGACAGCACAGTGAGACTGCAGTTTAAAGACCACACCATCCTCACAGTAGGGCTGCATCAGGATCAGTCTGTGAGTATACAGAGGGGAGGAGGTTTCCTGTTTTCTCAGAACATTTCTGTCACGGGCCTCAGGTTATCAAATTAACAAACGGCCCCTGCCTTTACCCCTCATGCATCTGTCCTCATAACTTTGTGCCCTGGCTTTACATCAATCAGATGGTGCTTACATCTCACTGGGCCAGAGAGGCCTGCCTGTTGGACGTTTGGGGCTTGCCCTCATCCCCACAGATTCTCCTTTATTCCCCTCATGTGGGGATTATTGCCTGGTCTCAGGCCATACTGCTCTTGCTCAGATAACTGCAGACCCTTGTTCATGCACCTCCCTCAGTCCGTCTCCCCTCCTGAATGTTGTCCAAATCTATCATTACATATGGCTTTGTGAAGGTTTCTTCTCAAAAAATCTCTATCTTGTAGATCATGGAGAAGAAAGTTGACATTCCGTAACCTTGTCACCTAATCCTATGGTTGCCAAAACCGGCTAACTGATCCTTGACTCTATTGGAATTTTTTTTTTTTTTGGAGGGGGAGGGGCAAAGAGAGAGGAGGAGAATCTTAAGCAGGCTCCATGCTGGGCATGCTGATTCAGGGCTTGATCTCACTGTTGTGAGATCATGAGCTGAGCTGAAATCAAGAGTCGGAGGCACAAATGCCTGAGCCACCCAGGTGCCCCAACTGGAAAAGTTTTAGAAGTTTTAAATTCCTGGGCTTCATCTGCTCTGGGTTGGAGCTTCATTATTTATTAGTAAAGCTCCCTGGACACCATCCCCTGCCCTATGACTTCCCCCTCTTCCTTTTAATTCGCTATCTTGATAGGTACTCCATAAATGATTGGAGGGGGATGAGAGTGTGGGGCAGCTAGGTGTGTCTATAACCAGACTGTCACAGCCATCATGGCCAGACCTGGAGAGGACTGATTTATAAAACACACAGGAAAAAAAACCTCAGAAGTATACACTCTTGTATTCCTATTTAAAAAAAAAAAAAATCCTAGTTATTCTGATAATCAGTTTGAGACATTCTGTATCAGGCCAAGGTCTTTGTCCCTGATGTAAGAGGTGACCAGGAATGAGTGAGGGTTCTGATTAGGATGATAAACCCCCGTGTAGGATGGATAGGAAGGGAAGTTGGGACTATTTGGGAGGCTACTGTAATTGGAAGTTTTTATAGCTCCTGTGGCTGGTAATATTTGCTCCATGGTGTTCATAAATTGTCAGCTTATCTATAACTGGGAATGTCAAATTCTGACATAAAACTGCTGTTAGGATCAAAGGAACAAACGTGTTTCATTGATAAGTTGATATGTAAACATTTGTTTTTTAATTAAACCCCATTTCTGATGATGTTCTACCAGCTACACTCTTTAAAAAGTGCCTATTTGTTATATACAAATAGTAATCTGATCATAATATATACCTTGTATATAATCATTTTGTGTCAAAAAGATTCTTTACAGTATTCTGGGTGTTGAATTTCATTATTGGAAAACACTCCGAGTAGTCACCTCCTATTTTATTGTTGACAACTTAACCCACCCCTCCCCTTTTTTCTTTTAAAGGACGAAACTCAGGAAAAGATGATTTACATCTATCATTCCTTAAAGAACAGGAGAGAGACACACATGATGGGAAATGAGGAAACAGAGGTCCGTTCCAACCTAAAATGTCTTTCCTGTGATTTGGTGGTGGCTGGGAAGAACGTGTTACCTTTGATTTATGGGTGATGTGCTTTTTTATGATCGCAGCATGGACTTAACGTTTCACACAATTGACAAAGCCCTTGCATGGGGATGATGAAGCCAGACAGTTCTGTGATGTACATATACCAGCTTTAAAAGATACTAGCTGGGACTTGCAGCCTTGAAGGAAATGTGTAATGTAATAAATATGAAGCAGTGCAAAAGACTATTATATAAACTAGGACGCCTTTCATAAAGTCTAAATTTTTATATGGGAATCGGCCAGTTCTGTAGGTTACCTACTTTTAAGGTTATCAAAAATGATATACTGATAACTATAGAAGTTTTTTTTATGAAAGTACATTTTTTACCTAAATGGTTTGTCCTTTTTCAGTCTCATGGACTTCGCTTTCCTTTATCACATATGGATGCACTGAAGCAAATTTGGGGCCATCCAGCTGTTTCTGTCAAGAACCTGAGACTTCCTACAGATGAGGAAAAGGAAAAT
Organism: Panthera pardus; assembly: GCF_024362965.1. Lineage (NCBI taxonomy): Eukaryota > Metazoa > Chordata > Mammalia > Carnivora > Felidae > Panthera > Panthera pardus. The sequence goes on along the minus strand of NW_026526721.1, from coordinate 45,630,259 downwards.
CTGGTGTTATCCCTCTGGACAGAATGCTTGATCCAGGTAGTCTAGTGCCTTTCCAGAATTGAGAATGGACCATCTGTTACATACGTATGAGAAGAGGAGGAGCAAACATTTATGTGCTAGGCAGCTTCTGTTGCTTTCAGTCAGCAGCCTGGGAATGGTTCTACAGCAGCTGTCTTTACAACTGTCCTTACCTAACGATGTGAGACCTCCCTGTTTCAGGAAGTTGGTTGGCCATGTGTATTACAGAGGCACATGGAGGACAGAATGGCAGATGAAGTAGATGTCTCAGAAAGTAACAAAACCATACTTTTGACAAACTTCTTTAATCCAGTGTGGTAGAAAAGGTACAACTCCAATAAATGTATCATTGAAATTTGAATGTCATTTACCTGGCTTTGTTCTTTGGAGGAAACAACTTCTTTAAAGAGCCTCACTGGCTCTATAAAAATCTTTTCAACAATTAAATTTTAAATTGGTTTTTCACAATGAAAATATACATACCTTTGTGTATACATAACCCCACCCCCCCCCCCCATTAAAATAAAGTTACCCCTATAAGTTTCATTAAATACTGCCAAACTAATGAGAGGCACTCACATCTATGGGCTTAAGGGAGTTTTACAACGCTGCTTCAAAGATGACAAAAAGCCTGAGAGTGAAGGAAAAAAAACTCAATTATTTACATGGAAAGACCAAGTCTCTATAAAAAAAAAAAAAAAATGCTCAAAATAGCGGGTCTTTGTGTTTAAACAATTCACTGTTATTTTATATTCTAAAGTGCTTATAGGGGGATATTTAAAAATATTGCTAGCAGATTGAATCTATATAAAAATAGGTGGTTTTTTGCTTTCTGGTAAAAGTTGGGGATGAGGGGGAACAGCTGTCTCAATTTGTTTAAAACCAACTCAGGAGGAAAAAATACTAAGAACTAATTTTTAAAGGTGGTAACCATTACTTGATATCCAACCTGATTTTGCTTATAAATGGAAAGCTGAGTTTTCAGTCATTTTATTAAATAAAATGGTAGAGTCAAGGCTCAAATACTATTTGGGTTTTCATTTGAACATCTGAAATTTACTTCAGCAAAGAAAACTGTGACTAAACACTCCTTGAGGGCAGATCAGGCAGATTCTAGGACGAGGCCTCAGCACCAGGACAGGTGACCACTGGTTACAGTCTTGCCACCCTGAAGGGTGCCTGTTATTACTACAGAGGAAAAGGATGGCCACAGGTTATTTGTGCCTTTTTTTTTTTTTTTTTTTTTTAGTTTGGCCACAGAAAATATGCCAGTACTTGAGCCTTTTTCCTAACAAAGCTGAGGTCCTCCCTGGGGTCAGTTACAAGTATGAATACTTAAGGTGCTTCTGTTATAAAAGCTTCAATAGAGAAGAACCTTTAAGGCTTACCTAAATACAGCAACTTAATAGGAAGGCTTATTAAATATGTTTTCAGGTATTGCTAAAAAAGTTATCTTCTAGGAAAAGTACAACTTGACCTAAAGGAATCTGTTTTCCTCTGCTTAGCACTCACACCCATCTACTAGGAGGATCTTAGGAGAGAAAACACACACTTGATGGAGATCAAGCAGGAATAGAACCTTTCACAGAAATCAGAACATGTGTTCTTCATAGGAACACTGAATAGCTGGCAAGAACACTTTGAGCTTTTCCACGGTTAACAATGGTTTGGAACCTGGGAGAAAACCTTCTGCTCAGTGATGGAGAAGTCTGAGGACAAGGAGCTTCGTCTCTATGGGATGTGAAGTTCCTTCTTCCTTTGCTCTTTCTCGAGATGTTGCCAATTCTCTTACAATATTTCAATGTCCCATTTCTGTGTTTCTTCTCCCTCCAGGGGTTGATTTACAATTACATGAGTCTTGTCATAATAATTTCCTCCTACAATAGAAATTCCAAAAGAAAAGATTATTTGTTCACACAGGTGCTTAAGCATGTTCACAAGCTTTTGTTCAGCCCATTGAGTGGTAGACTAATATTTGATTTACAGAGCAGCCTGAGATGGAAAACTGAGTTTAAATAAGCTTAGCTGTTATTAACCTCAAACCGGACCTTATCATGGCTCAAACTGAAAAACTAAGGGGTGTAAATTGTTGTTCAGAATCGCTTTGTTGGGGCACACCGCTTTTGCAGTCAAAGCGCTGGGTCGGAGGCAGCTCTGGCTGAATGTCAGGGGCTGTGATTTTGCTTCCACACGGACAGTGGCTATGACTAAGCCAGTTAAAGGAACAGCCCGGACCTTGCTAATAAACAAGCTTGAACAATACCCACCGTCAGTTTTAACTGAGGGTTTTTAAGGAGTACAGCAGTTCACAGCAAAAAGCGGTTTCTTTCTAAGAAACAGGACATCTTATAGTTGATAAAGCTTCACATTTACAAATGTTCTCAAAGATCACGTAGCAAATGAGAATTTTACAACTGTACTAATGTACAAAAACCTTCTAAGGTTTGTCCTTAGGCTTTTCCTACTTGATCCAAGTAGCTAATTGTTTTGTTCATTAAAACAGCGGTATCTCTTTTCAAGAATAATTAGAAATAACTTAGTATTTCTTTTACCCAGGAAGAGAAGGAGGTTTGGAATTTAAATTACATCCAGGGACACACAACGTTTGTCCTGTGGGTTTGTCCAAAGGCCCACCTTTAACATCAAGGACAAGCTGATCACTGAGATAGGAGCTGATGGTTCCATTTCTGTTCAGCCTCCACTTCTGCCGGAACTGTCCGTGTTCGGTCCATAGAGCCACTTTGGCTCCAGGTGTGTCCCGGCCACCAATCACATCCAGGCATGTATCACTGGCCTAAAAGGATTAGGAAGAAAATTGGCAGCACTGTGTTATCTCGAATCAAGTGAACGGGGTCCCTTTTCTTTACACAACTCTCATCTAAAAAAGAAGACTGTATAGCATAGTTACAATTCCACTAACTTTTTAAGTCTTCTTTATGGCTGAGAGAAGGAGATGGTACAGAAATAGATCTACTGAAATAGAGGTGCTCATTTTTTAAAAGGATACCTGCATCTGACAACAGATGGTCAATGAAGGTTTGCTGCATTACAATTAAATGTTTATTAGCATAAACGTATCGGATCACTGGAGCTTGGTTTTCCTATAAAAGCATCCGTGATGTGCTAGATAGCCATATGATAATTACTCTTAAGTGCTTTTCATTTTTGTTGATGAGAAAAAGGTAGGCAATCCATTGGTGACATAATAAAACTGGTGTTCTGTTCCCCAGAGCATCAAATGTAATGGAGCATCACAAATGTAAACTTGGTTTTTCTAAGCTTTCTCCAGTAACAACTTCTTGTACTACTGCTTCCTTGTGTATTTTCAAAGTGAAAGGTTCAACATGTTTAAATCACAGACACCTGATTTTACCTGGGCCACAGTAAGGAATGTGTCACAAAAGCACAATGTCCAGTTGAATCCAGTGAGTTGTCACTGGTTTTAAAAATCATTTAGGCATATCCAGTGTGTGATAACCTTAGTTTTTCACTTCAAATAGAGAATTTTCCCATCTAGAAAATTCAGTTTCTAAATCGATTTCACTGAAAAGCCTTAGTAATATACATCACAGTATCTGAATAATCATGCAACTGTTTCTAGGAAGGTGCATTATTTTAAATATTTTTTTAAATGTTTATACACTTTTTGAGAGACCGAGTGCGAGAGCAGGGCAGGGGCAGAGAGAAAGGGAGACAAAGAATCCGAAGCAGGCTCCAGGCTCCGAGCTGTCAGCACAGAGCCCGACGCGGGGCTCGAACCCACGGACCGCGAGATCCTGACCTGAGCCACAGTCGCTCAACCGACTGAGACACCCAGGTGCCCCGACCTTTGCATTATTTTATACTCCCATCTGATCGGGCAAGATTCTGGTTTCCAAAAGAAAAAGCCAAAAGGCAGGGCGAGGTATCAGTGGGTGGTTACCTTGGACTTGAAGAGTCCTCGGCAGTAGTGCCAAACCTGAGTGGTCTTGCCGCTATAGGGAGAAACGCACACAGATGTTGCCCTTGTGTCAGCGACATTGCCGGTGACGGTCAGGTACTCGTCCTGGGCCCGGTTCCTTATTCTGATGTACACTGCAGGCTAGCACAGGGGAGAGACCGCCAATTAGGAAAAAACATTATGAACCTGGCAATCAAGCCTTCCACAGGACAGCAGCTTAGAAGGCAGGCGGTGACGGAATTCGGCTTGCTATGCACTTGCGCCCTTCCTCCCTTGAGTCAGTATGTTTAAGTTACTATTTTTCTACTGAGAGACCTCAGGTCACTGAACACTTTTCTCAACAGGGCCCTTTTGGAAAAGTGAAAGGTAATAGTTTCATTCATTAAAATGCCACATGGCAAGGGGCGGTGAAGCATGCCGGACTTGCTCAGTTTCATTCAGGAACCAGGATGTCCCATCTGTGCTGGGAGAGCAAGGGGAAGAGGAGGAGGGCGAGATACTGGCCACCTACAAGGCTCTAACAACAACTTAGCGAACACTGCAATAATGAGACCCACTGTTTGAGCTACTGTTAAGTGCCAAACGCCTGCTGTGAAAGTCTTGAAAAACCCAGGTAGCTGAGGGCCTGAGCAGCTGTGGTAGTGTGTTTAATTTATACGTTGTGGACCTTCACACTTCAAGAGAAGAGACTATGTATGTTTAATCACTATGTGGGTATTCAAGAACTTCATCCCCTGGGCCTGGAATACATATACAAAGTTTTCAAATACAATATTAAATCTAGGACTTGCCTCTAAGGATAATAGTTAACATTTATTGAGAGCTTAGTATATGTCAACCAGTGTGCTAAAATAAATGCTTTCTGGGCTATTGTATTATCTGTCCAAGTCAATAACCAGAAGAACCCTTTAAGAAAGTACAATTATGAGCCAAATTTACAAAGTTAACACAGATGTGCAGAAGCCAGGTTGGCCTTCACCAAAACTGTCCCTCTTAACCATGATGCTCTAAGGTTTGCTTATGTGTACTAATTACCCTCAGACACAGAGAACAAGAGAAGGTGGTGGTGTGAATTAAGTCAGAGAAGGAAGGGACACAGCATAGGATGGAAACTCCCCAGAAACCATTTTTTTAGCCATAGGCCTCCTGTCTTAATGAAATAAAATACAAGACACTCCACATCCCCACCTTGGGTCATATGCTGGCACCCTAATCAGAATTCTGCTAGATAATAACAAACCATCTATTTAATAAGGAAGTACTTCCACTCTGAGAAACCCAACTGCTAGGTAAATGCAATAATGTATCATGGTAAGCCCGCCATATTCTACTCTTTTGAAACTCAGATCAACTGAAAGCCAGCTGAATTTTGGTCTATTGCTGCCACGTTCGGCCTTTCTAAGGAAATAAACATTCTGTGTACTTAGGCAAATAGAAGGACACATTTGTATCTGGCCATTTAAAGCCGGTAAAAAAGACCTCTACTAGCAAAATGTTTTCAATGCTTCAGAGCACCACTTCCACATTCATACTGACACAGTAATGAATGTGCTTAAATATCTGTGATTGATAATAAGTTTATAGGAGGGATATAATTCCGTAAGTCTCCCACTGCCAATTTTTAATTCTTGAGGCTTCAGTACAGCTTTATTAGTTTCTTTACTTTGCACACAGAAAAAACAGGCGTGAGGGGTGACCTTCACAGAGGACACAATTCCAATTATGTTAGGACCAAACATTACAGTTTTAATCAATTAACTCAAAGTACTAATTACCCTTATTACACACTTGTAGTCTGACTCTTCTGTAATTACACTTTAAAATAGTGATGTGCATTATAAGTGCCTTAGTGACTTCCTAATTCCCAAACTCAAAGAGGATCACATTTTAATTATTCCTGAATTTCCATACAAGAAGATGAATTACAGCAGTACCGAGAGCCTTACCAAAACGGAAATGACCCATAAAGTACTGTTTTAGAAACCCAGAATTCCTTTGCTGGGTTCTAAAGCTGTGGCCTAAATAAACAAAGACAAAATAATCTATAAAAATATTCTTAAAATTGATTATTAAACCAGAATGGGAATCAGGTCCTAAAGCACAACACAATAACAACACAGTGTTAACTGTCAAAAAACTTTTATGTGAAATTAGAGGCTGTTGTTCTAGCTATCCTTGATCTCGGGACCCTGAACAATCACAGAGACCTTCTCCAGTAAGGGGCTACGTTTCACAAGTGAGAGGATAGTCTTAGCGTCTAGGTTGGCCTCTAAAGTTCCTAACAACATAGGATTAAGCATTATTATATAGTTGGGAAAAGCTAAACTGAATTCCCACTTCTGCCTTGCTTTTTCCTATGGTTTTCAGTAGGATTACCCACCATCTCATGTGACCGGAGTGAGGAATAAGCGAGATGTGAAGGTCACGAAATCCTGTACCACCAACTCTTTGCCAGGAAAAGCCTGCTCACGTTTAGTGTCACTCAGAAGAGCATCTCTGATTCTCTCAAGGGACACTGATGAAGGAACTTTCAAAATAAATGTGTTCCCACAGTAATGTAAGCCAGATGTCGTGTCAGGCTCTTTACATACATGTTCTTATTTAATCTTCACAACAATACTGAGAGGTGAGCAAGGGGATCGCTGTTTCATGAGAGGAATCTGAGGTGCCAGGAAGTGAAGTGACTCACCCAAAGTCACACTGCTTACAAGTGGCAGAGCCAGGATTTGAACCAACAGAACCAGAGAGTGGTAGGAATGGGCACAGTGTGGATGTGTGTGTGGCAGGAGGCGGGGGCAGCAAGACCACTTACTGGCTGCCATATGTCCAATCTGAACATCAGAGCCTCAGCACTTCTATCCACTATGCCACCCTCAGCTCAGTGCCTGGAATGTATGGTGCCACTCTGTAAATGCTGATCTTATTTTGGACGAAGTTAAGCATATGGCTGCTCAACACAAATTTTAGAAAATAAATCTGTGTTCAAATCCTGGTTCTGACAGTTGGAGGACTTTTGCTAATTTGCTTTACCTCTCTGACCTTTATTTTCCCATCTGGAAAATGGGAATAACAACTCCTACCTTAAAGGGCTGTTGTTGGAATCAAGTGAGAAGTCCTTCAAATTAGAAGTCAAATGGCATATCCACTGACGATCACACCTGATCGCCTGGCTTGGCTTTCCCACCTTCTGTGAAACCTCCCATGGCTCCACACATGCTGATATTTCCTTTCTGTGACCCAGAAGCTTTTGAACGGAAGATCGACAAGCAGTAGGTGTGTAAGATCCATCCTGAGTTTTATTAAGTAGGGGAAAACATCCAAGTTCTTAGAAAGTAAAACTAGGGCAGTCTCTGACTTCATTGTTTCGTTTGCTTTCCACAGACCTCATGATATTTATTTTTTCCATGAAAGGTCAACAAGGTCAGTAAGATTGTGGACTCAAACCTAAAACCCAACATTGACCTTAGATACAATTTAATGAATTGGTTAACATCTACAAGATTTCTCATCCTAATGTGATCCCCTTGTAACATAAATGTCAAACTAAATGGTCAATATTTCAGATGCTGTGGTTCATGACATTTGTACTAGAAAAATCAAGCTATTTTGGATCTTATGGGTTTTTTCTCTCCTCCTTACCTGCTTCATAGGACGGAGGGAACCAATTGTTTTCCATCCACTGAATGCTGTCCAATTTGGGATCTCATTAGGCTCGAGGAGGATTTGTCTTCCTAAGAAATTGGATCCTTCATAAGCTATCCACCTATATAAAAGCAGGAAAAAAACAGAATACTTAAAAACAAAAAGCAATCTCTTATCAAAAACACCTTCTTGTATACAAGGTTCATTCTTTAAGACTTCTGGGTTTGTAGATTTTCAAATAAAAAATGTATAACTGTTTTTTAACAGAAAGGATAGGAGGGACCGGGAGAAAGCCCACTGCACTGGGGCTCAGAAGATTTGCATTTCAGTTAGGATTCTGGTTTCCTTACTTCTAAAACAAGGTTCCCTCCGGGTCTAAAATTCTGTGTTTCTTTGATAATGCTGTCTTTTTTTTTTTTTTTTTTTGGTAACAGTTTAACATTCAAAGACAGACCACAGCCTTTCCCTGTTACCAGTTACAAAATACTAGGTTTACTCTCCCATCGTAGGCTCATCGCCGGGTGTCCTTCAGAGTCTCTCTAGGTGGTTCCAGGGAACTCCCAGGCACACCTCCTTCTATAACTTCTCCAAGGTCACCAAGGACAACTGAAAATTATCTACAGAAATCCACTCTCTTGCTTTAAGGCCCAGCTCTGTTGCAAAGCCTGCTCACTGCCCTTGAGGCCTCCAACTGGGGCCAAGTTAAAGCATGTAGAAGCGTTCAGGGCCTTGAGGGGAGTCTCAAGACTTAAGTGGCCACATTCATTCTTTTACTGACTGGCATGTGAATAGTTGTGACTGAGATAGAATGGCCAACAAACTGAAATCATCATCTGGTCCTTTACGGAAAAAGTTTGCTGAGCCCTGATTTAGCTCAACAGCTAAGGTTTATAATAAACTTGGAGTGCCAAGAAGATCTGAAATTCTCAGGACTCAACGTCACCACAAACAGTGCTTTCAGAAAGTATGTGTGGAAGATGAGGTGGCTACCTTGCCTGGTTCAGACCAAAGCACTCTGCTTGCTTCCCACAATCAAGATCAGGCTTGGCCTGATTTTTCATGGAGAGATGAATAGGATATTTGGCCTTCCCTCTGCCCCTTCTTACATACACGAATCTAAACTATGGAGAGGCTCATCTACCTCTCCAGCTGTGCAGACTTTTTAAATAGGCAGGGAAGTTTCAGTTATAAGGCAAGACTTTAATAAACTACACTGCACCATACATTAATCTTAATGGATTCCACAGCTAAAAAGCGTTAAAGCTTGACAAATTGGAGATATGGGATAATACGGGGATTAAACAAAACACAATGTGTCAAAAGGGCAGCTGGCTATGCATTAAGTCCTATTCTGAGCCATCTGCAGCCTAGGAAAACCTTCAGACAGCATTCTCTATTCCTTATTCTGTATACTGATTTTCTCTTAGAGAATCCAGAACAGGCAGAGTAGGTGGATAATAAGCTAAAGAGAAGAAATAATGTCAAGGTAAAATAGTACCAGTTTTCTACAAAAGAGTGAAATAAGAAATGGTAAGAAATTACAACAGGTGAGTCAATAATTATCAGTTCCACTTAGGAAAGTAAAGTGTAAAAATGCTGTGAAAGTCATATTATCACCAGGATGTAGAATTCAAAAGACTTAGTTAAGTGGTAAATAATATACTAGTATCTAGTATGGGAATTATTATGCTTAGAGAGAGTAAGTCAATTTATGGTTAAGAAACACCAATGTCAAATGCTCTGAAGAAGAAAAATTAAATTGCTATACAGGTGACTATTCAAACTTCATTTATTATAATAGTTGACTTAATTTTCAAATCAATTTATATTCTTGGCTTTCTCTTCTGTTATCCCCAGACACTTAAATAAGCAGAGTTGATTATCACACAATTTAAAAGTCATAAGAAATAAAAACAATCATCTTTATATTAATCATCAAGAGCTATGTGCGGTCTTTTAGTTCACTTTTGATACCAAAACAGCAACAGTGCAGGAGGCAGGGCAGGCTCTTGTGCCACTCTCCAGATAGGTCCTGAGAAACAGATCTCCCAGGAAGTCTTAGGGCCTCAACCTCTGGAACTCTCACTGCCAGGACTCTTACCATTTTTGTTCTAAATAAATATGCAAGTTCATACCTAATTTATGTATGTCATTTTTCATTCCTTTTCTTAAAGCAGTCTCCCGGATTGTATAAGTGCAGGCCCCACACAACCTGGATCCACCCTGACAACCTGAATGGACAGCAACACTGGTGGGTGGGCTAGATTCACCTGAACCCTCAGCATGAAAAGAAGTACCCTGGAGCAAAAGGCTCTAGAACAAACAGGACGTCAAATCAAAATACAACAACACACTTCCAGTGTGAGAAATAGTCGGTTATCTTAGGCAGGCAGTGGTCTCAACCAGTCAAGGTCACCTGGTCCACCTACTCTAAGACACATGCTATCAACACAGGGCAGCCCATCTCTCCCAAAGGGCTCTTCTCCCAGACTGCCGCATGTTACTATATATTGGACCTAATCCACGGCCTAATCTTATGTAAACAGATACTACTCTTGTTACGTTGAGAAAGAAAAGGAATAATAGCATCTCCAGACCAGACAACAATAGCAGTGGAGAGATAAAAAGCAACTGTGCTTGGGTGGCCGCATGGCTCAGCTGGTTGAGCATCTGACTCTCCTTGATTTCAGCTCAGGTCAGGATCTCACAGTCGTGAGTTCAAGCCCCACATCAGGCTCTGCACTGACAGTATGAAACCTGCTTGGAATTCTCCTTCCCCTCCCCGTTCCGCCCCCCCCCCCCACCCCGCCCCCGTCTGTCCCCTGCTGGCACTTGCTCGCTCTCAAAATAAATGGAAAAAAAAAAAAAAAAAGCAACTGTGCAGCTCTCTCCTAAAACAGTAAATGAACCAGGCCATACCTTTGTCCCATACTTACAGTCCACTTTTTACCCATACAGACTGGGTGTAAAAGTGCAGGTCCTTGTTCAGAACAGAGTTCACAGCCTCTTCTAGATGTAACTCTCTTCCCTCACAGTGTTCCAGAGCAAAAAGGCTAATGGAGGGTTCTTCAAAAACCTAACAGCAAAAAAGAGAAAGCATCACCATACAGGGTGGCCATTCTCCAGTGACCTCCCAGTCACAACACAGGGTACCCAGGATCCACCGTATTCTTGAACGCATACAGTTTACTGCTCTACCCTCTAATGATGTTATAGTCAAAACTGCACAGGTGAGACTAAATTCTACTCATAATTTTTGTTCGGAGGTTTAGAACAGCAATCTCAGTCTCATAATGGAAATGGACACTTGGTTCCAATTAAGGTCTGGCTGTGCTATAATACGGACATTTTGGTCTTGCCAGCACTTTCAGCTGGTAACAGGATGAACATGGAATGGAACGGCACCACTTCCCCAGAAAGCCACAGGAGCAGTCACTGAGAATCCAACACATGATGGCTCCAGGCTCTTAAACTCATTCCTAGGAGGAAGAAAAAGGCATTCTTTTTCTTTTTTTGAGAGAGAAAGAGAAGGAGGAGAGGGGCAGAGGGAGAGAGAATCTCAAGCAGGTTCCATGCTTAGCATGGAGCCCAACATGGGGCTCTCAGTCCCATGACTGTAAGATCATGACCTGACCTAAAATCAAGAGTCAGATGCTCAAGCAACTGGGCCACCCAGGCACCCCAGAAAAAGGCATTTTTAATTTAACAACAACCAAAAGCCAAAATGCACAGGGGCAGGAGTGATTTCTACATTCAAAGTAAGTATTCCCCAACTCCTTGTGTCAGAGAAGAACAGAACCAACTTTGCTCTTTTTCACTCATTGGTGTATGCAAGACACCATGCTAGAAGACTTTTCAGGGATGAGAAGACAAAGCAAGGCACCATCCTTGTGTCTGGGTCATTACTAACTAGTAACTAAAATTGGAGAATTGCACAGGTATTGAAATGTAATCCAGGGTAGAAAAGGATATGCTCTGTGAAAGTTCTCAGAATATAGAAGACTTGATGCTTTTTTTTAGCAGAAAGGAGCAAGGATCAAGGAAGCTTCACAAAGGTGGATGTCATGGTATGTGAGCTCAGTCTTCAAGGATGCCATGATTTGGACAGGCCCAGAGAGAATGGAGGGAAGGCACTCTATACGAAGGAAGGGAGACAGAAATGCATGGAACATGTTAAGGGAATAGCAAATAGATCCACATAATAGAATAGAGTCCAAAAGGAAACAGTGTCAAGTATCCCCACTGTTTGCTAGGGGGTATTGAATCGTCTGCTTCTCCTTGTCACTAACAGGGCAGAGAGACAGATTTACTGCCAATGGGGAGTCCTTGAAGGCTTCTGGACAGGGGCCTAGGAAAGTATCTGTAATTGGTACATGAGAAACAGAGCACTAGCAGCAGGGAATGTGGATGTTCAAAGAACAGTAAATAAACAACTGACTTTGCGTAAGAGCAAGATGAATTATGAAAGCATTATTCTTTGCAGCAGTGTTTGGAATAACAAAGGATACAGATGACTTAAATATCCATCAAAAGGAGACTGGCTAAATAAGTTATGGTACATTCATAGAGAAATACAGCTGTAAAAAAGAATAAGGAGATCTTTATGAAAGATCTCTAAGATATATTCCTTAGAGGTAAATACAGTGAACAGTAGTGTGGAATAGCATATTTCTTCTGCTTCCACTTGTGCATTAAAGGGAAAACTTATGCACATGCCCACAAATAATGTGCACGTGTACACATGAACAATTTTCTTGAAAGAAAGAAAGAAAAAGAAAGAAAAGAAAAGAAAAGAAAAAAGAAAAGAAAAGAAACGAAACTACTCCATGACTATCTATCAGAATAGGATCTGAAAGATGAAAGTGGGAGCTGAGGTTTTGACTACATGCCTTTCGTACTTTTTGATTTTTGAAGCTTAGAAATGTATTATTTATTCAAAAATTTAACTTTTTAAAATGTTTATTTATTTTTGAGAGAGACAGAGTGTGACTGGGGAAGGGGGGGGGAGAGAGAGAGAGAGAGAGAGAGAGAGAGACAGACAGACAGACAGACACAGAATCTGAATCAGGCTCTAGGGTCTGAGCCGTCAGCACAGAGCCCAATGCAGGGCTTGAACTCGTGAACCATAAGATCACAACCTGAGCTGAAGTCAGACACTTAACCGAGACACCCAGGTGCCCCTCAAAAATTTAAATCGGTGATTATTATGCACATTTTGTATATATGTGTATTTTTTTTTTCTTTTTTTAAACTTATTTGAGGCAGGGCACACAAGCAGGGGAGGGGCAGAGAGAGGGGGAGAGGCAGACAGAGAGAATCCCAAGGAGGCTCTGCACTATCAGCTCAGAGCCTGATGTGGGGCTCAAAGTCACAAACCATGAGATCATGACTTGAGCCAAAACTGAGATGCTTAACTGAGACACCCAGGTAGCCCTGTGTTTTTCTTTAAATGGACTTTGGGAAATATATCAGACAACATGAGTGAAGAAAACAGAAATGGAAAGTAGATGGGAAAAATACTCCAGTCCCAAGAAAGAGCCAGACCCTAAAGTGTGTGTGTGTGTGTGTGTGTGTGTGTGTGTTGGGGGCGAAGCAGGGCCGGGGGGGGGGGGGGGTGATGGTGGAAGGTTAGGACTGGTCAACAAGGGATGGCCAGAAAATCTATCACAGTGCTAAAACAGACATAGGGCTAACAAATGGAATAAGTAAATACAGAAGACAACATGCAAAGATGTGGCTGGGGGCACCATGGTATAACTTATCATACAAGGAAATTTGGAGGGAAATGTAAGCTAAGAACTTCTAATAAATGAAGCTAAGAACTTCTATTTAGAACTGGGTGTTTTTAATGTTCAGACAGACAGGACAGACAGGGTAATCTTAACAGAAATGTCCACCGAAGACTGGACTTTTGGATCTGTGCTTCAGGGAAACAAATCTCATGCAGGCATGAAGAGCGTGGGAGCTCCCAGGATCTGGGTGACAACCAGAGATGGGTAGGGGTGAGGAAAGGGAAAAGAGGGCAGAACTGGGCAGACACGCAAAGGAGGCTGTGGAGGCGGTGGAGTAAATGTACTATGAAAGCACAGCTAAAAAAGAAAACACCAAGGAAATAAAGGGGAAAGGAAAGGCGAAGGAAGAGTCATCCATAGTACCAAATACGTTTGCAATGTGGAGGAAGAGGGTGGCTGTGGCAATGCTGCTGGGGTCTGGGCGATCAGGAGGCAGCTAGAAACCTGTAAGAGAACTCTGAGCGGTGTGCAAGACACGAGGGGTGGAATCTAGGTCATAGGGACTGAGGAATGAGTGGTGAGAAATTGTAGACAGGGTGCATGGGATTGCACATTTTAGAGAATGTTGGTGAAGAGAAGGAGGGAAATGGGCTGGTGGCCCATAAGAATGTTTGTGGGCACAGTGGCGTAGGATAGAAAAAGCTCAACAATGTAAGATGAGAGGGATGGTTCTAAGGAAGAAGCGGGATGTCCAGTCCATTGTTTCCCATCAGTACAGAACCTCTGACTAGGAATCAGTCCATGAAGGGAAATATCACTTTGAAAAGATGAACTATACTTCCTCGGAAATACAAGGAAAGATAGAAAAAGAATGCCAAAGAAATTTCCAGGTAAATGTGTGAGTTAGTTTCTCTTTACATTATGTGGCAAAGGTTACCTGACGAAGGAAGAAGGTATGAAGTACTATCCAACAGCACTTTCTGCAGTGATAGAAATGCTGCTTATCTGTACTTATCAGCCACATGTGGTCACTGATCACTTGAAATTCGGCTTGTGTAACCAAGGGACTGAATTAGTTTTATTTTAATTAAGTAAGTATTAAATATAAATATGATGTTATAAATCTAATGTGAATAAATAAGAAATAATGACGTGGCTAGTGTATGGTAATGGAGAGTACAGATTTAGGGATTAGAGGATACTGTAAAAGAATGTCACAATCACTGTGTGCAGTGAGACAGTAAGGTAAGCCTTAAAGGGCTGTCCAGGAGCACTGATTTTCCTTCAGTAAACACCACAAACTGGGTCAGGAATAGGGCTTCATCTCTAGTCACTGAGTGACCACAGGTAAGATTCGGCACCTCTTCTGCTATCTGCAAAATAAAAACTGGAAGCATCCCAACAGCTTATGGAAGAAATGTCCTTACAGGAGTCCAGAGCAGCAGGTAAAAACAGCAGATTCTAAATTACCCACTAAAACTGGTGACTGAAGATGGATAATCAAAATCCACAGATAAGCCCCTGCCTTTACTGTTGGACTTTCTCCAACATCTTCACCCTTAAGCTTTTAAAAAAGCATTTTAGCTTACCTCTTCATACATCTTCTGGTTGAGTTACTAACTAGTAAGGAAGGGCAGCCAGGCAAGGAGCCCAGACAGGGCTCACAGTCAATTGTTAGCAACATTCTCCCCAGTTAAGAGCCTGCTGGGGTAGAATGGCAGATGCCTCTATTAAAGGCATTTAAGGCTGACATAATGTAACTGTTTTAAACCCAAGAGGGAAAAAAATTAAAAGCTTACTAGGAGAATGCAATTTAAATGCTAAGCATTATTCTAAGAAAAATAGGACCTGTGTACATTTTTCTTCCTCTTTTGCAAAACGCAAAGACATTTTTAAAAAGATGGCCATTATCCCTCAAACTGAATCAAATTCACTCCCGAATAGCAATTCTGAATCTAGAAATTTGTCTTTGGGAAACAATGTAAAATGCCGTGCAGGGGATCACAAAAGATGGTTTTAAAATGATGATGCAGGAAGACAGAGAACAAAATTGTAAAGAATGATAGAGACAGTATTTTTTTTTTTTAATGTTTGTTTATTTTTGAGAGAGGGAGAAACAGAGTGTGAGCAGGGGAAGGGCAGAGAGCGAGGGAGACACAGAATCTGAACCAGGCTCCAGGCTCTGAGCTGTCACACAAAGCCCGACGTGGGGCTTGAACTCATGAGCTGTGAGATCATGACCTGAGCCAAAGTCAGCCGCCCAATTGACTGAGCCACTCAGGCACCGAGACAGTATGTTTTATGAGTTTACATAAATCAGTAAAAACAACCTGCTGCTCCACTAACAGTAATGGGCTATCACCAAGTGGTCCCATTGACTAGACTTCTCATTTGAGAACATCTATTATCTCTACACTTACAGTTATCCACCCTCTAGAGGTCTGATCTATATTTAAACTTGATTTTTCTCTAAGTTGTTTAAATTTAAATGGTTTTAATTTTTAAATGTATTTAAATTTATAGATGCATTTGATTTATACATGTACTTAAAGGTTAGGAACATCAACATAAGTGCTAATGGAAAGAACAGTGGAAGCTGGTAGATAGGTAATCATTCAGAAAAAAGAATGAAGAACTACTTTAAAATCCTATTTTTCTGATACATTTTCCAGACATGAAAATAGGAATATAACTAATAGTCTTCAAAACTGCAGATGACAGAATAATCTGAACTTTCCAAGGACAACAGAAAACACCAGAATTTAACTACAATTTGAGCTCTACAAATGTCTTGGCCTCAGTCCATGTTAACTTAGAAGACAGCCAACCATTTTGGGCCAAAGGCTCTTCTTAGGGGTCAATAGTAATGGGACATTCCTGCTGGGTTAAGTCTAAGGCAAAAATCAGACAGTTTCTAAAAGGAGAACATAGTTAAGAAAGAAAAAGAATACTTGAACAAATTGTGTGAAAGAACTTTTAAGAAGAAAAAAACCCTCCACCTCATCCCATCAACTAAACCACATTTTAAGTGACAAGACTAGTAATAATTAATATATACAGCACTTTCATATGCACCAGACATTATATGTAAATATATCCATCCACAACTCCTTATCCATCGTTCAGCACACAAAAACCTTAGTCTAAGTCCCCCACCCCCCCCTTTTTTTTCTTAACTCAATTGGCAGCAAAATCTGACCTGAATAGAGGGCTACTTATAGTATTTCTCCAATGTGTGTGTAGCCATAAATATATTTGCTACAGTAATAGGAATGTGTTTAGTTATGGGGTGCTACTTAGAACGCTTTTGCAGTGTTTCCTTAAGTGCTATGTATGAACCATATCACTGTTTAAAATGGGGAAAATATCCCAAATCCCAAAATATATTCAGATTAGTGGATTGTGAATTTATTTACTTATTTAACCCACACAAGTTCCCTTTGATGTGGGGGCTATTTTTAACCCCACTTTACAGATGAAGAATCAAGGCACAGGTCACACGCAGTAAGTGTAAGAGCTGGCATTTGAGTCTACAAAGTATGACCCCAGAGGCTATGTTCTTAACCCCTACACTGTGGCTCTAACATATTCTAAATGCCAGTAGTTTTAATGGCGAATACTTCTACTGGCATGTGTGCTAATGTCTGGAGCACTTGACGCCCAACTTGGTCAGTTGGGCAACGTATAAGATTCCTATTCTTACCTCTCTCTCTGGCTTCAAAAGTGTTGTCTGCCACCTGAATTTGAAGTTCTGAGATCCTAGTGAGAGTATTCTGCTAGAAGGACTACATTTATATAAACATATCTTCAATATAATGGATAAAATTTTTAAATCTAAGTAATTTTTGACTTAGAAAAAAAACTACAGACCTTTACTTTAGCAACTGTAGAGTTCTTTGAGTTTCAAATCACCATGTATATGGAAGAGGTGTTGACAATACCTCAGGGTTATATTAATTGGTTAGACTCTAAATTTAACGTATACTTTTCAAAATATTCAGCAATCAGCCATGAGAACAGCCATATCCATATAGCCTGACAACATCAATTCATCTCAATCTTTGCCAAATGAACAATGCCTAGCTAAAACAGGAAATACAAGTAAGATGAATTAAAGGAAAGTAACCATAATGCATACCTCTAAAACCATTCCATTCCAGAGCAATACCAGTGTGTTGGCAAAAAGTTATGTAAAATGATACAAATTTAAATAAGGCTCATAAATGTCTAATATGACTCTAATCTGGAATCTTTTAAGTTTGGCATATTAAAAACAAAAATATATAAATACCTTCAACCTACCACGCTAATGGTAGTCTTCATGTTGCTTAGTGAATATTAATTATGGTCTATGAGCTCAATTAGTGAGTGCTTATGAGCTAAGGGCTGTACATGCAGTAGCTTGTTTAAACCTCACACTTTATTAGATGAGAAAGTTGAGGCTTAGGGTAGTCAGAAACATGTCCAGGGCCACTCAGGTCTGTCGGGCTCCCAGACTTCACCAGTGGACTATAATCCTCCTCAGAAAACTGCTTTCATTTGGTTTAGAAAATGTTTCATTCTAGATCTACCTTTCTAATTGGTTTCCCCTTTCCACTTTTTAAGAAAATTATCTGCCCCTATTTAAAAGAAGCTAAACATTAAAAAATAATATATAGATGGGTTATGTACCCATCATCCAAAAGTAATAATTTTTTTTATATTTGTACTGAATTTTATAAATACATTAACAGGTACAGCTGAATTTGAACCTCTTCTCTCTAAAGGTAATCACTATGCTGAAGATGTGAGTCCTTCCAGCTCATATTTTTATACTTTACTAACGGTTATGCATCCTTTGTTTTTATTTTTTATTTTTTTAATGTTTATTTATTTTGAGAGAGAGAAAGGCAGAGTGTGTGCACACAAGTGGGGGAGGGGCAGAGAGAGAGAGGGAGAGCGAGAATCCCAATCTTGACAGTGCAGAGCCCAATGTTGGGCTTGAACTCACGGACCTGGAGATCACAACTTGAGCAGAAACCAAGAGTCGGACATTCAACTTATTGAGCCACCCAGGTACCCCTGCATCTTTTGTTTTTAAATTTCACTTACAGTATCTTACCATAATACCCTTTAGTAATACATGGAACTCACTTTCATTTATTGTAGCCACTGTCTTACATTTCCTCACATGGATGTGCTGTGGCTCCTTTTCATCCATCAATAAACTGCAACAAACATCCTTATTCCACTGCCCTGCCTACAGCACCACCTCATGTAACTGACACTGTTTCCAAAAACTGTGTATGAATAATCCCACTTCTCTGCCACCAAACCATTCAAATGTTTCTATTTAAAGTAAGGCAATATTACCTAATTATTACTTTATTTTGCATTTACTTGATCACTAGTGAAGTTTAATATTTTTTGCATATCCTTTAGCCATTTTTCTCTCTTCTATGAACTATTCACATCCTCCTGCTAAGTTTTGAAATACGTTTTTCTTTTTTTCTCAATTGATTTGAGAGTTCTTTTTATATTCTGTACACTAAACCTTTGCAGGTTTTATAAGGGCTGCAAATATACCCTCCTAAGTCTGTGGCTTGTTGCGGTAGGCTGAATAATGTTCCCCCACCTCCACACCTCTCACCCCCACCCAACCCCCAAAATGTCCCCATCCTAATCCCTAAAACCTGTGAATATGTTACCTGACATGGTAAACGGGACTTTGTAGATGTGACTAACAGTTAAAAAACTTGAGGCGGGGATATTAGTCTGGATTATCAACAGAGGCCTAATATAGTCACAAGGGTCCTTATCAGAGGGAGGCAGGAGGGTCAGAGATACAGGACAGAGAGAAGTTGGGGTGATGCACTTTGAAGACAGACAACGGCCATGAGTCAAGGAATGCTGAGGAGGTTGAGAAGCTGGAAAAGGTAAGGAAACCGATTCTCCCCTTAGCATCTTCCAGAAGGAATGCAGTCTTGCCAGCACCATATTTTTATCAGGCTAAGACCATTTTAGACCTTCTGACCTCTAGAACTGTAATATGGTTTGTTGTTTTAAGTCACTAAGTTTGTGGTAATTTGTTATAGCAGCAATAGGAAATGAATACACTTGCCTTTTCCCTTTCTCTTACTGACATGTACATTTTGTTTTAAATCCATTCTACTCCAATACTATTAGGCTAGTTTCCATATTTTCTTGTAAGTTTTGAAGTTTGTTTTTCACATTTAGGTTGCCACAATCCATCTGGAACTTATTTCTGCGTTTGGAGTAAAGCAAGATTCTAACTCTTTTTCCATGTAAAGAGCCAATTGTCCCAACACCAATTTATTTAATAGTTCATAATAGCCCCATTGTAACCTATTTCAGTCACCTTCCAATTCCATTATTTATGTAGGTCAGTTTCTATGCTATCCTATTCCCCAGTTCTGTGTTCTTCCCTTGCACCAATACCCACTGTCTTTATTACTATTGCTGTATAACGCAATATATATTTGGCAGGACAAGTGACCCTGTCTGTTGTTCTTAGTAAGAAAATTATCTTGGCTATTTTGGATCCCTATCTTTTCCAAATTTAGGATAAGCTTGTCATGTTTTACCATCTCACCCTAAAAAGGCACTATCCTAGAAAGTCAAAAGATTCTGTAAGCATCTTGCCTGAAGTTGTAATAATTTGGAGAGGACCACAACTTCACAATATCGAGTCATTTCAATCTATAAAAGATTATTATCTCTTCATCTTTTATGCCCTTCGATAAAGTTTTTATTATTTTCTCCATAAATGAATTACTTGCCTTGTGGTTTGACTTATTCTTAAGTATCCTATAGTTTCATTGGCATTTACCTTGTATCCAGAAACTTCTTAAAACTTCATATTAACTCTAATAATTTGACAACTTTCTTTCTTTAAACATTTTTTGGATTTTATCTTATTCAAGTGTTTGGGGATCCAGAATCACGAATAGAAATGGTGATAGTAGATACCTTTGTCTTCTGCCTAACTTTAAGGGGAAATGCTTCAAATGTCTTACTAGGAAGTGTGATGTTTAGTCTGCAGGGTTTTGCTGGCCTTCATTTTAAAATTGTATGCAATAGTTTAAACTATTAACTAAATATGGATTCAGCTGAAAAGTTTAATAGTAACCAAACTCTCAGACACTTTATAAACTCATTGCTTCCTTTCATTCTGTGGCTGGATTTACAGTCTTCGACTATTTATGGCTGTGTTCCTTATTTAGCATGCTTGCACAGCATCAATCACTGCCTTGCCAATTCTTACTCTACCTCTTAATATCATTATGTCATCACAGTTATAATTTCATTTGAAGTTTTTCTACAGCCTCTTGTTACAATGTTTCTTTTGCTTTGCCTGTTTATAGCTGCCAGGATTGGATTATTACTTCAAAGGAGGCCAACTTCCATGCCAGGCCACCATGGAGACACTAAAGAAGTAATGAGCAGAATGCTGCTCCCATGGAAACGCAATAAAAGGTTACCTCACACACTACTGGGCCAATGCTTAAAGCATTTATATAGGTTCCCCACTCACCTTCAGCTCCTAACCAACTGTTCTGGGGACTGTTATATGGCATAACTTTATTGGAAGCTAATCTACTATGTTATTCCCTCACACTGCATGAGTCCTAATGCTGGATATATTGTTTTGCATGCCCAATTAGAAATATACCCAAGATGCTTATTTGCAACAGAACTAAAGGCTGACAAAGATTTGAAAATACCTAACAGTTTCTTTACATATGAGTTAAGTGAGGTACAAATAAATTAAGTGATTTTCCCAATATCACCTTAGTGAAAGGAGAACTATAAAATATACTCCTAAGGTCCTTTCACTATAAAATGACTGCAAATTATCCATGGGCTTCTAGAATGTAACAAATGTCTAGACAAACAGAAATCAGCAAACTGTCATCTGCAAAACATACTCATCTTGTACGAAGAGAAAGTCTTAAAACTCCTCAACATTATTCCATTATGACACTTTAACAGTAATTCACAGCATGTCTGGGAATGCTAACTACAGGCAACACCCTCAGAATTCTGCAGTTGTAACTAATTAAAGCAAAATCAAGAAGTTAGTCCATATTCATGTCAACTCAACTGGACAGAAACATTTTCCAGAATCCCACTGGACTGTGGCTTACACAGTGACATTAATAAATCTGGAGGAAAACGTGGGGGCAGTGGGGATGCAGACTGAAGCAGAGAAGCAGGATAGGTAGAGGGTGTCTAGCATTTTCCAGGATTTGGAGAATGTAAACACCTGGGACCCTCAGGAGTCTCTTCTGTGGGGAAGGTTAGCTGAGTAAACTAATCTCAAGATACCTACTTCATTTTACCTAGGTCTTATGCTCAACAAATAACCTTCTGAGGACTATTTCAGTTTTCTATGTTCTAGAGAGGGGAAAAAAATGCTCAGGACAGAATTCTCAAGCATTCTAGCCATGAGAATCCACCTTCTACAGATTACTGTATTGACCTGGTTCATTTATCAATCTCCTAGGTTGGATCAACTCAGAGTGTCAGGGCCACCAGCGTGAAGCACGGTGGAATTCACCAAAGAAATGTTACCTGTTAAAGCCTCTTCATGGTCATCTGGGGGGTCTTTCTTGGGATGCCCAACCTTACCTCACATTCCTTCCATTTCACAACCAAACCTACTGCCTAAATATATCTTCAACAAAGACTTTTCAAAGATTTAAAAACATACCGTGTAAAAGCATTAAGACAATGAATGTGTTGTCCTTACATAAACTGGATATATTCTTTAATCAGTTCTTAGAGAGAAAAGGCTATAGCTCCCAGGTCCTTCCTAAGATGCACCTTCATCTATACTGCTTGGCTTTCACAGAACCAAAATAGTGACACACAAGTGCACGGTAAAACTTAAAAACATTTCTTCTATTTTCATTCCTTATTTTAATTATTCACTTTTGACTTCATGAGTGTAAACTCTTCAAAGAAAAACAGTAATACTCATTAATTTTGATTGATTCTAAAACTCCCTCCCTAAAAATTTAGTTGGTTTAGCTCACTGAAATAGAAGTCCTGCAAAATCCTTTCAAGATGATACTTTCATATTTAGAACTACATATACAAAATAAGTATCTGTCTGCTGGCTTGACCACTAAAAATTGCTAAGAAAATTCCTTTCCCAGTAAATGTGGACTACTTTCCAATGTCTTTTTCAACCTTATCAATACTTGGGAGAGACTGAACAGACCACATTCTTTTTTCCCCCTTTCTGTTTTTTGTCCAACAGACAGGAAGTATCAATCAATAGCCACTTAAGTCTTTACCAGTTGGTGTCTAAGATGCAACTGAGAGAGACCGAGGACTGTTTCTATTTTTGTTCCTCAACCAAGACTCTATTCTTAGCCTGATACCAAGAATACTCTATCCAGGAAGGTCTTGAAATAAGGCTACATTGCTTAGGCTGGAATCAAAGTTTCTGAGTATGATCATCATTTCTGGAGTCAGCTCTGGTTGAAAGGTCTCAGTCATTCATACCATTATGCAGGGCTTCAAATTATCTCATCTCTGTGTAAACCTCAGCTTTGACCAAATGCTCCAAGGGAATGATCACAACCAGACATCTTGAAAATATCCCAGATCCTCATTACTTCCTCTGCCCAGACCTACAAACATGGAGCACAGAACTGATGCTGCAGAGTAGTGATCCTGTTTTGCTCACAACAAAATTCTGAGTAAACAGGACAGAAAGGAAAAACCACTTACTCTACAGATGTGGGTCTCCAAGGTGACCCAGGTAATTCTGCACACAGCAGGCAGGAAATCCCTAGTTCCCTCAAACAAAGGTGTGAAATCAGTACCAGTGGCCATATCAGGACCCAGGCCTTAAAGTAACATTGTGTGACTTATCAAGTAGGATAATAAAATTATCAGGTTATTATCTTTATTAAGCAGCTGCAACAATTACAACTAACAGTTATAGCTAATTAACAGCTAATGTTTAATGACTGTTCACCATGTGCTGGGCATTTTATAAGCATCATTTCACTCAATATCCCAGGAGACTTATAAAGTACTATTATTTTTCATAGACAAGGAAACTGCGTAACTTTACTAATGTCATCCAAAATGGTTGAAATATCAAACTGAGATTTAAGCCTAGGTCTATACATATTACTATAGGTCCTGAGTTTTGAACCCTTGCTTTAAAAAATATATATGATGCATATATATATGTATGATATATATATATTTTATATGTATCATATATATGTATATCATATGTGTAAAATATAAAATATATATATATGATACATATATCGGTCTTACGTTTTGGATTTCATTGGTGAATCTCAATTTTACAGTCCATGAATAAATATTCATACTGTTATATTTACCCGTGTATCACTTCTTCCAACATCACATCATTTATGGTAATTAAACAGGACAAGAAAAAAGTCTTATAATTATGCACCCAAGCAAAGTACTTACATAGTCAATGGGCTTGAGGGATTTAACTCTAGATGTTGGGCAGCCACAGGAAGTAAGGTCAGCATAGAGGCCTTCTTCTAATACACACTGATTATTAGAAATGTCCTCTTGGTAATATAGGAGCCAGCTTAAAAACAAGCAATAAGACATTCGGACAAATTACATCAGTTGACATCTCAGGCTCATCATCATGCTGTGGGGAACCAGGGAAGGAGTAGGACATCAAAGTCATGGTGCTGACCAGCAGCAAAGACCCAGCTTCAGTTTAAAGAAACAACTACCACTATCATTTACTGACTGCTTACCATGTGCTAGAAATGTGCTAGGTACTTTACCTATATTATCACACTGTGTCCTCAATTCTATGAAGTAGAAACACATCCTTATTTTTATAGGCAACAAAACTAAGTATTAGAAAGGTTAGGTAATTTGCGCAAGGTCTCCTCAACTGTTAAATGACAGCGTTGCAATTTGAAACAAGACATCTGCTTTACGTTAAAGACATTAGCTTCATTTGGTACCTCCAAGTACACAACCTTGGGATCAGATTATGGTGATTATTAAGTACTTGAACAGATTAGAAAAATACTGCTTGTGTTTCTTTTAGGAAAAACAATTAATTTGTATCCTTATTTAATGATGAGCCTGATGTCAGTGTAGGGGAGTAAAGAAACCAGACTCCTAACATCACATGACAGTAAATAAAATCTATCACCTGTATATCTGATAGCTAATGGAGATTTTTTTTTTTTTAACGTTTATTTATTTTTGAGACAGAGAGAGACAGAGCATGAACAGGGGAGGGGCAGAGAGAGAGGGAGACACAGAATCAGAAGCAGGCTCCAGGCTCTGAGCCATCAGCCCAGAGCCCGACGCGGGGCTCGAACTCATGGACAGCGAGACCGTGACCTGAGCTGAAGTTGGACGCTTAACCGACTGAGCCACCCAGGCGCCCCGCTAATGGAGATTTTTAAAAAGAAGTAAGCCCATTAAGAATCTTTGGCAGTCAATTATCTTCAATACACCATTCATCAAAAACTTGGTTAAGACCTATGCCCTTTTGAAAAGAAGGAGCCCAAGGGAGAAATGAACTGGCTGTTACTACTTCACTTCTGGTGTGTTTGAGTTTTAACCTTATACTTTAAGACCAAAAGAACTGTACTCTCGCTAGACCAGGTTAACTTAGGATAACCACAGATATGCTCTGTAACACTGTAATTAGTCTCATATCTTCTATGTAATTGGGCATTTTATCAAAGGTTTTCAACGTGTTAGGCATGGAGTTAGCCCTTCCTGTGCATCATTTATTTGGCCCTTATAAGAATCCTTTGAGGTAGGTACTGTTATTATCCCTCCTTTACAGACAAGAAAAATGATTCAGGCAGATGATCCAATTTGTTGAAGGTTATATATCTAGGAAGTGGTGGAACTGGTCTTTAATCCAGGTCTCCCAGGTACTCAAGCAACCGCCAGGGTTCCTGTATTCTTTTACAAGACTGCGGTTTAATAAACTACACACAACACAATTTTAAATTACACACACACACACACACACACACACACACACACAGAGAGAGAGAGAGAGAGAGAGAGAGACAGAGAGAGAGAGAGAGAGAGAGAGAGAGAGAATATTCCTTACATAAAGCAAACACAGGACTAATTTGTTCCAGATTTCAGTGTCAGGAAAAACACTTTCCTCCAGAAAACCTTCAATACTTCCCTTTATTAGATAATGAAAATATATGTCACTAAGTAATTTTTTATCTTAGTGGAGAAGAAACTCAGAGCCAAATACTAGTAACAAAATTATTTTAGACAATAAGAGTTGCAGATAATCTACTTAACTTATAGTACCCTATTTTATGTGTTTTAAGATTGTAAAACCCTCGTATCCTTTTTTGTAAGTATAAAAATAATAACATACACAGAGAAGTTCAAACTAGTTAGAGCTATAGAAAATCTGAGAGGGAAAGACTGGTGGAGTTAGGGTTAATCAAGAAGGTTGACAGAATCAGTATGGACTGGGTGGACTGATCCTTAAAGATATACTCAGTTTAATATCAAATGGAGGCTACAAACATATATACCAATAGGAGGCCAAGCAGGTAATATACATGAGTAGCATACCAGGTTAAAAAAAAAAAAAGCTGGAAATATATCCTATGGTACACTGGGACCACATATCCCATTTACTTAACACTAGCTAATAATTGCCAAAGATGAATGCTTCTTAAGGTTATCAAATCTTTTGATTTTTTAAAGAGAAGGTGAAAAACACCCTAAACCAAAATACTGATACATTTTTAACATACTGTGTAGGCCAAACAAATAACATTGCTGGCTAGTTAGCTTTACCTGAAACCTACAGCGTTTCCTATAGAGCAGGGATTAGCCAACTATAGCCTGTGGTTGTAAAATCTGTCCCACTGCCAGCTTTAATACAAACCACAAGCTAAGACTGCTTTTCACATGCTTCAGTTTTTTTTTTTTATGTTTATTTATTTTTGAGAGAGAGAGAGAGAGAGAGAACGCACACACACACACAGACAAGCAGAGGAGGGGCAGAGAGAGAGGGAGACACAGAATGCAAAACATGTTCCAGGCTCTGAGCTGTCAGCGCAGAGCCTGATGTGGGGCTTGAAACCACAAACCATGAGATCATGATCTGAGCTGAAGCTGGATGCTTAACCAACTGAGCCACTCATGCTTCAGTGGTTTTAAAAAATTAAAAGAATAGCTTGTGATACGTAAATATACTGTACAATTCAAATTTCACTGACTAGCATTTTATTGAAACACAGTCATGCCCATTTATCTATCTTCTGTGGCTGATTTAGTGCTTACAATGGCAGTGCTGAGTAGCTGGGACACAGCCTGTGTGGCTCACAAAGCTAAAAATACTTACTACTTGACCCTTATAGAAAAGGTTTGCTAACTGACCCCTGGTATCAGTAAGGAAAAAAAAAAATACTCAACTGAGTAAATGTTGGAAGAGGGGAAGACAGGGAGACAGTGTAAGGATAGAATGGGAATGGATGGGAAAAATGAGACTGACTGATGGTAAGCCCTGGAAAAGGAGGCATTTAACCATACATTTGTGGGTTCAATTCTGGAGTCTCTATTCTATTCCATTGGTCTATGTGTCTGTTTTTGTGCCAATACCATGCTGTCTTCGTGATTATAGCTTTGTAGTCGAGGCTAAAGTCTGGGATTGTGATGCCTCCCGCTTTGGCCTTCTTCTTCAATATTACTTTGGCTATTCAGGGTCTTTTGTGGTTCCATACAAATTTTAGGATTGCTTGTTCTAGCTTCGAGAAGAATGCTGGTGCAATTTTGATTGGGATTGCATTGAATGTGTAGATAGCTTTGGGTAGTATTGACATTTTAACAATATTGATTCTTCCAATACATGAGCACAGAATGTTTTTCCATTTCTTTATGTCTTATTCAGTTTCCTTCATAAGCTTTCTATAGTTTTCAGCATATAGATCTTTGACATCTTTGGTTAGGTTTATTCCTAAGTATTTTACGCTTCTTGGTGCAATTGTGAATGTGATCAGTTTCTTTGTCTTTTTGTTGCTTCATTATTAGTGTACAAGAATGCAACTGATTTCTGTACATTGATTTTGTATCCCGCGACTTTGCTGAATTCATTTATCAGTTCTAGTAGAATTCTAGGAGAATTCATGTATCAGTTGTAGACTCTTTGGTGGGGTCTGTCAGGTTTTCCATGTATAATATCACATCATGTGCAAAAAGAGAAAGCTTGACTTCATCTTTGCCAATTTTGATGCCTTTGATTTCTTTTTGTTGTCTGATTGCTGATGCTAGAACTTCCAACACTATGTTAAACAACAGAGGTGTGATTGGACATCCCTATCGTGTTCCTGACCTCAGGGGGAAAGCTCTCAGTTTTTGCCCACTGAGGATGATATTAGCTGTGGGCTTTTCATAAATGGCTTTTATGATGTTTCCGTATGATCCTTCTATCTCGACTCTCTCCAGGGTCTTTATTAAGAAAGGATGCTGTATTTTGTCAAATGCTTTTTCTGCATCAATTGACAGGATCATATGGTTCTTATCTTTTCTTTTATTAATGTGATGCATCACGTTGATTGATTTGCCAATGTTGAACCAGCCCTGCAGCCCAGGAATGAATCCCACTTGATCATGGTAAATAATTCTTTCTATATGCTGTTGAATTCGATTTGCTAGTCTCTTATTGAGCATTTTTGCATCCATATTCATCAGGGATATTGGCCTGTAGTGCTCTTTTTTTGTTGGGTCTCTGTCTGGTTTAGGAATCAAAGTAATGCTGGCTTCATAGAATGAGTCTGAAAGTTTTCCTTCCCTTTCTATTTTTTGGAAAAGCTTGAGAAGGCTAGGTATTATCTCTGCTTTAAATATCTGGTAGTATTCCCCAGGGAAGCCATCTAGTCCTGGACTCTTATTTGTTGGGAGATTTTTGATAACTGATTCAATTTCTCGCTGGTTATGGATGTGTTCAAGTTTTCTATTTCTTCCTGTTTGAGTTTTGGAAGTGTGTGGGTGTTTAGGAATTTGTCCATTTCTTTCAGGTTGTCCAGTCTGTTGGCATATAATTTTTCATAGTATTCCCTGACAAATGTTTGTATTTCTGATGGATTGGTTGTAATAATTCCATTTTCATTCATGATTTTATCCATTTGAGTCATCTCCCTTTTCTTTTTGAGAAGCCTGGCTACAGGTTTATCAATTTTACTAATTTTTTCAAAAAAACCAACTCTTGGGTCTCCAGCACTGCCGCCGCCAGAGTCAGAGCTGGAGCCCGTGCAGGCTGAGCTGCTGAGGCAAGATGGTGGACTATAGTGTGTGGGACCACATCGAGGTGTCTGACGATGAGGACAAGACGCACCCCAAAATCGACACGGCCAGTCTCTTCCACTGGCGGCACCAGGCCCGGGTGGAGTGCATGGAGCAGTTCCACAAGGAGAAGGAGGAGCTGGAGAGGGGCTGCCGCCAGTGCAGGCGCAAGGTGGCCGAGTGCCAGCAGAGGCTGAAGAAGCTGGAGGCGGCGGAGGGCGAGAGCAGCAAGGCGGAGCGAGAGCGGCTGCAGGCTAAGGCTCAGCAGCTGCGCAAGGAGGAGCCCAGCTGGGAGCAGAAGCTGGAGGAGATGCGCAAGAAGGAGAAGAGCATGCCCTGGAACGTGGACACACTCAGCAAGGACGGCTTCAGCAAGAGCATGGTCAATACCAAGCCAAAGCAGACAGAGGAGTCGTCGGAGGAAGTGAGGGAGCAGAAACACAAAACGTTCGTGGAGAAGTACGAGAAACAGATCAAGCACTCTGGCATGCTCCGTCGCTGGGACGACAGCCAGAAGTACCTGTCGGACAATGTCCATCTGGTGTGCGAGGAGACCGCCAACTACCTTGTCATCTGATGCATTGACCTAGAGGTGGAGGAGAAGGAGCAGGTGGCCCACCAGACCATCGTCATGCAGTTCATCCTGGAGCTGGCTAAGAGCCTGAAGGTGGATCCCCGCGCCTGCTTCCGGCAGTTCTTCACCAAGATCAAGACAGCTGACCGCCAGTACATGCAGGGCTTCAACGACGAACTGGAGGCCTTCAAGGAGCGCATGCGGGGCCGCGCCAAGCTGCGCATGGAGAAGGCCATGAAGAAATACGAGGAGGAGCAGTGCCGGAAGCGGCTAGGCCCCGGCGGTTTGAACCCCGTGGAGGTCTACGAGTCTCTCTCTGAGGAACTACAGAAATGCTTTGAGTGAAAGATGTGCAGATGCTTCAAGACGCCATCAGCAAGATGGACCACACCGATGCTAAGTACCACATGCAGCGCTGCATCGACTCTGGCCTCTGAGTCCCCAACCCCAAGTCCAGCGAGGCCAAGGATGGGGAGGAGACAGGCCCTGGGGACCCCTTGCTGGAAGCCGGCCCCAAGCCAGGTGACAAGAAGGATGTCAGCAAGTGACTCGCTCCGGCTGCCGCCTGCCTGCCCGCAGGCCCCCGTGTGCCCCTTTTCAGAAAACAAAAATAGATACCTCTCCCCAGCTCCTGGCTTCCTCCACTTTCGCTGCTCCCGCCCAGCCCGGGTCAGGGAGAGAGCTGCCCCCATCCCACTGCCCCCACCTCAGTGCTCATCCAAGTCTCTGCTTTGAGTCAAGGGGCTTCACTGCCTGCAGGCCACCCATCAGAGCATTATGCCAAAGGCCTGAGGGTCCAGGGAGGGGTGGAGGTCGCTAGGCTGGTCCGTGGGGTGTGGGGAGGGTCGCCAGCCCAGAGGCCTGCTCCAGTCACTATGGGCTCTGTTTTCACTGTTCATCTGCTCTCGAGTCTTCTAATATGGTAAACAGCAATGATCTACCAATAAAGGATTTCAGATGCTCAAAAACAAACAAACAAACAAAAAACCAACTCTTGGTTTCATTGTTCAGCTCTACAGTTTTTTTAGATTCTATATTATTTATTTCTGCTCTGATCTTTATTATTTCTCTTCTTCTGCTGGGTTTGGGGTGTCTTTGCTGCCCTGCTTCTAGTTCCTTTAGGTGTGCTGTTAGATTTTGTATTTGGGATTTTTCTTGTTTCTTGAGATAGGCCTGGATTGCAATGTATTTTCCTCTCAGGACTGCCTTTTCTGCATCCCAAAGCATTTGGATTGTTGTATTTTCATTTTCATTTGTTTCCATATATTTTTAATTTCTTCTCTAATTGCCTGGTTGACCCATTCATTCTTTAGTAGGGTGTTTTAACCTCCATGCTTTTGGAGATTTTCCAGACTTTTTCCTGTGGTTGATTTCAAGTTGTGGTCTGAAGGTGTGCATGGTATGATCTCAATTCTTGTATACTTATGAAGGGCTGTTTTGTGACCCAGTATGTGATCTATCTTGGAGAATGATGGCCAACTAATCTTTGACAAAGCAGGAAAGAATATCCAATGGAAAAAGGACAGTCTCTTTAACAAATGGTGCTGGGAAAACTGGACAGCAACATGCAGAAGAATGAAACTAGACCACCTTCTTACACCATACACAAAAGTAAACTCAAAATGGATGAAGGACCTGAATGTGAGACAGGAAACCATCAAAACCCTAAAGAAGAAAGTAGAAAAAAACCTCTCTGACCTCAGCCACAGCGATTTCTTACTCGACACATCTCCAAAGGCAAGGGAATTAAAAGCAAAAATGAACCATTGGGTTCTCGTGAAGATAAAAAGCCTCTGCACTGCAAAGGAAACAATCAACAAAACTAAAAGGCAACCTACAGAATGGGAAAAGATATTTGCAAATGACATATTGGACAAAGGGCTAGTATCCAAAATCTATAAAGAGCTCACCAAACTCCACATCCAAAAAGCAAATAATCCAGTGAAGAAATAGGCAGAAGACATGAATAGACAGGTCTCTAAGGAAGACATCCAGATGGCCAACAGACACATGAAAAGATGCCCAATATCACTCCTCATGAGGGAAATACAAGTCAAAACCACACTCAGATACCACCTCACACCAGTCAGAGTGGCTAAAATGAACAAATCAGGAGACTATAGATGCTGGAGAGGATGTGGAGAAACGGGAACCTTCTTGCATTGTTGGTGGGAATGTAAACTGGTGCAACCACTCTGGAAAACAGTGTGGAGGTTCCTCAAAAAATTAAAAATAGAAATACCCTATGACCCAGCAATAGCACTGCTAGGAATTTGCCCAAGGGGATACAGGAGTGCTGATGCATAGGAGCACTTCCACCCCAATGTTTATAGCAGCACTTTCAACAACAGCTGAATTATGGAAAGAGACTAAATCTCCATCAACTGATGAATGGATAAAGAAGATGTGGTTTATATATACAATGGAATACTACTTGGCAGTGAGAAAGAATGTAATCTGGACATTTGTAGCAACATGGATGGAACTGGAGAGTGTTATGCTAAGTGAAATAAGTCATACAGAGAAAGACAGATACCATATGTTTTCACTCATATGTGGATCCTGAGAAACTTAACAGAAGACCATGGGGGAGGGGAAGGAAAAAAAAAGTTAGAGAGGGAGAGCACCAAACCATAAGAGAGTCTTGAATACTGAGAACAAACTGAGGGTTGATGGGGAGTGAGAGGGAGGGGAGGGTGGGTGATGGTCATTGTGGAAAGCTCCTGTTGGGAGGAGCACTGGGGGTTGTATGGAAACCAATTGGACAATAAATTTCATATTAAAGAAAAAAATATATATATATAAAGGAGGCATTTGAACTTGGCCTGACTAGTATTAGAGGGATGACTGTGGGATTTAAGGAAAAGTAGTAAAAATATGAAACTGGATTTGGGGACATACAATTGGGCTATAACTGGTTTCTGGTCAACAATGGAAAAGTAAGATGTTACTGGAATGGTGCTACTTAGGAGACAGAATTCCTTCAAATGGAAGAACTGGCTCAAGGGAAAAGGAGAATTGATGAATCCAAGATATCTTAAAGAATGAACAAAGAGATTCTGAGGAGTTATTAGGTAAATACTTGAAACAGATCTACCACTGAACTGCACACTTTAAAATGGCTACAGAGGTAATGTGTATTTTATGAATATTTTATAATTAAAAAATGGAGGAATTATGTTTTAGTCTTGAGAATCACATATAGTTCATTTATATCTGACAAAAATCTAGTATATTGCTGTAGCTCAAAGAACACAAGTTTTATTATTATTTTTTAAAGTTTCTTTATTTGAGAGAGTGGGAGAGGGGCAGAGAGAGAGTCCCAAGCAGGCTCCTCACTGTCAGTGGGGAGCCTGATGTGGGGCTTGAACTCATGAACTGTGAGAATAGGACCTAAGCCAAAATCAAGAGTCAGATGCTTAACTGACTGAACCACCCAAGTGCCCCTAGATTTAATTTAAATTTATTAAAATTGAGTTAATTTAAAAAATCAAAAAGAATTGACTCTCTGCCACTCCCTGCTCACTTGCTCTCTCTCTCTCTCTCAAAATAAATTTTAAAAAAGGGAGGAGAGGGTACATGTGTAACTCAGGTGGTTAAGCATCCAACTGTTGACTTTGGCTCAGGTCATGATCTCATGGTTGGGTTTGTGAGTTTGAACCCTACATGGGGCTCTGTGCTGACTGTGCAGGGCCTGATTGGGATTCTCTCTCTTCCTCTCTTTCTGCCCCTCCCCTGCTCACTTGCGCTCTCTCTCTCTCTCAAAAAGAAAAAAAAAGAAAGAAAGAAAGAAAAAGAAAAAACAAAAGAAAAGACTAAAGCAATCCTGGGTCTAATATTAGGTGTGGGATCTTTGGAACACTAACTCTGAAATCAGGAGTACTCATCTGTGAAACAAGGTTGATTTGATAAAGAATTTCAACAAAATATATATATTTTTTAAATTTAGGAGTACTATATCTAATCTGGACAGAAACAGAAGTTTTTTAAATAGTGTTCTATTATACTATCCAATAAACATACAAACATTCAAAATATTTAGGAAATAGTCTAAGTTATCAGTGAGAAAATAAAATGACCACAATGCTCCCAAAAATTGGCTCACTAGCATTTCGTTTCTCTGTATTACACAATGGTTCATAATATAAGCTAGTAAAAATTACTATAGGCTAATTAGCAGTTGACCAATGACTAAAAGAATGTTTTTAATTCACTGTGAATACAAAATAAACAAGTCAAATCCCTGTGAATTTAAAGCAAATTTAGTTATTGAACAACAGTAGAAAGCACTCAACAAGCATACTTACCAACCCCGAAGAACTTTAAAAGAACATGGCCTGAATGAAGTCAAATCAGAGATTTCTTCTGTAAAATCTACACATTCACCCTGGAACCCTGGTTTACTGAATGCTTTGAGCTAGGAGAACAATAACACAACAATTTAATAGGAAACAACTGTTTGACATTATCACAAAAGCAAATGAAAACCTTTTCCTATATCTATTTAAAAAATTCAGCAAAATATGAGACAGAATTTTCTCTATTACCAATGAATCGAGGTTAAGGGTGATCTGCTCTTTAAACTCCCATTGTTTGTTTCCTTACCCATTTCCAGCAATGTCACCATTTATTTACTATTTTCATCCATCTTTTGCATCAGATTCTGGGCACAGGGTCCCAGAAAAAAATTCTACCTGTAAGATTAAATCAGAATCCTTCCTCCACTAAAATGTGGTCCCTATCTATTGTGTCAAACAATCATTATCCCTTGTGGTGAGACGACATGCATAAAATAAGAAGCGATGTAGTGTTAAATACGAAGGCAGTTTCAGCTAGTATGAGGGGTGGTTAGTATTAAGTCTTTTCTCTTCCCAAGTCTTGCTGATCCAGTTAATAAAAGGTTGAAGCATGAAGGCATGCCCCTACGTTGGCCTGAGAACACAGGAGCAGATGGCAGAGAAAATAATGACAACAAGATTTCTGGAAGATTTATGGTGAACAAAGAAAGACATCCATTTTAGCTAAGAGACTTCTGCTTACTGTTAAGAATATTTTAAATGTACAGCTTACTGTTTAATATATAAACACATTTCTACTTCAGTCCTTTTTGTCAAGAAAAATCCATGAAATCTCAAAGTTATTCCCTTCAGTCCAGAAATACAATAATCTGCAACTCTAGTGGCCTTGAATCTATATAATAGGAAAGAAAAAGTTAATGAGCCCTATAAATATTTCAAAATACATGGGAGCCTTGAAATAACACAGCCCACAGGTTCACC
Source organism: Panthera pardus (assembly GCF_024362965.1). Classification (NCBI taxonomy): domain Eukaryota; kingdom Metazoa; phylum Chordata; class Mammalia; order Carnivora; family Felidae; genus Panthera; species Panthera pardus. Next base: position 45,595,765 of record NW_026526721.1, on the reverse strand, counting down.
CTGCACTGACAGGCCCGCATTGTAGCTAAAAAGGCATCATAATGAGGGCTGGGCAGCATTGTCCTTTTTCCTGCTCACGCTGTATCAAGAACAAGGCTTCTTTGAGCAGTTGATGTTTGCCTCCTTCATCTTCCCAAGAGCCCTCTTAGAGGCTGATGGCCTCTGAGTTCTGTGCAACTGTGTCTTGACTGTCTTCTTCTGCTCTGACATCAAAGACTAGCGAAAACCAGGGAGGTGGGGGAACGGATTCCCCTGGACCATCCGTGGCTTGCACAACATAACTTCCTATCATGAAACCAGTCTGCATTTGGAGCATTAAAACACCAGCTACTCCCTGCCTTAAGGAAGTTTCTATCATGATCCTTCTAGTGGATACAGAGGGTAGTAAGAAAAATGAAGTCCAGAACGAGACAGACCTGTGCAACAATTTCTCATGTAAGCACAATTTTATGTGTCCGGGGAAACTGCCGGTAATTTCCTTGATAAGAACACACATTTTGGTTAGTTTATACACTACATGTTTTAACTTAAAGGCTTATAAAAACATTAGATTGAGAAGTATACCACAATTTAACTTCCAAAAATGTATAGTAATTTTTTCTATATGCAAGTATTATCTTAATTCATGATAAGAGTTGGAAAAGCCACATGCAAACAGAGGTCACGGCTGTCTTGTTCACTGTGCAAATACCCGGTTTTTATACTGCTGAGCTTAAGATTTATACTTCAGTTTATCACCATGAAGCCATGAAATCCCAGACAAGTGACAGTGCAAGCTAAACATATTTCAGATGGTCTATGTTGTAGCCAACTCTAGTGTTTAATCTGTCTTCATAAGCAGAAGCATTAATTAAAATACACATAGACACACACACTTGCCATCAAGTACCTTTTTGATTCGATGGGTTAGAATGTTCTTTGCCCAAACAAACAAAAAGCAGGCTTAATGCCAATCTGAGCTTATTTTATTTTTACTCTCAAAATAAGATGTCATATGGTTCACCCAAAATTTGTCCAGCCCCAGAAAAGTAATGCCTCACTCTGATGACCTTATGAATGTCTCAACAGAACATTCTCATGATAATGTTCTGAGATTGGTCCATACAGAAACCAATTCTGTGATTATTAATTATAATTAAATTGTGGTTTCTACTCTTAGTGAAATTAAATAACAGGACCTTGGTAAAATTAAGTCCTGGGAAAAGCCAGGTGGATAAATCACTATTTTGGTTTCCTTTCCAGATAAATGGAGAATGTACAAAGTAACTCAGATAGGATGCTTAGAATCAAGGCAAAAATATAAACAAGAGATGAGTTTATTTCAAACTAAACCTATGCCATTTAGGTATGGCTCAATCCCTACCAGCCTCCCAAATGGAACTGTATGGATGCAAAAAAAAAAAAAAAAAAAAAAAAAGACCGCATACCACAGTTTTGCAGTGCAAACTGCCTTTTCACACACATTATTATACCTCTTTAGAACTACTCTATCAGACAGAAACTATCACTACTTTATGATGAACTTTTTGCAGAAATATTTTTTATTATGTACTTTTCATTTGTGATATATGTGAATAAACGTAATAGGTCTTTAATATGACAAACTAAGAACTCAAAATTTTAATTATTGACCAAACACATAAGTTGTGCTCAATTTATTTCACACTATCAGAATAATTTTTTCATTGTAACTTCATTTATTCCAATGCTAAAACAATTTTTATGAGAAACTTTCTATCCTACCTAAATAAGACCTTGTGCAGCCTTTTGGACCTCCTTTACACAAACATGCTCATTATTAAACAAAGAACAGTCTTGTTTCTATTTGTTTCTATTCTACTATTACATCACACTGTCTCCTACTGTCCTGTTTTGTACTCCTCACATCAAATGTTTACTACACAATTTTATTTCCCTGATTACTCGTAAAGGGTTTTCTTTACTTAGATAATTAGCTCTTCCTGAGTATTTCTGGTCTTTGGATTCTGTAAAAATGATCTGGTTGTAGCACCATGAAGAAGTGTTTTCCTCTGGTACCCTTGAATCTTACTAGCCTAAAGCTGTTACTTTCCTGTCCCCCATACAGGATAACAGTAACCCCAACTGTTAAAGATGCTGTGATCACTCTAAAATTCAATGTGGCCAAACTATCCAATACAAGAAAATATCTAGAGTTGCTTTTTCTCAGATAGAATCATATATAAAATGGAACAGAGGCTCAAAATTTAAAGAAATCAAAACTTCTACTAATATTTGCAAATGCACTTGAAAAAGATTCTAGGAAGAAAAAAAGGTCCTCAGTTGTATCAAAGGGAATAACTGTTTATAATTTCTAGAGAATGGTGCCTGACTATACCTCTTTGAAAGCTAAACTCACTTTTATAAGATTTAATCTAGTGAGATGTCTGATGTTCTGCTAAGATAAAGAGGTGATGAAATTATGAACATAATTCATATTCTGTTTTTATTTGGGGAAAAAAATGAAAAAATTAAATGCCAGCTGGTATTAAGAAGAACTATATAATGATGCTGTATATTTTGAGTTGGCAATTAGACTTAGTGATTGATCTTCAGCCATAGGTAAAATAATAATCTTCTGCATTAAAGGAGGTGTTCTGGGTCTCAAATAAAACAGATCTCATAATAATATGGTAACACATCAGAACTAATATATTTATTAGAGGAACATTCATGATGTGTATTTATCTCTGTATACATACATATTCTGGCTTTTCCCTTCTTAGGTTGCTTGAGGTTCCCTTTAAAATCACCAGCACAAACAAAGAAAAAAAAAATTCTTCGACTTCAACTCTGAGATGTCATTTCCTTATTCCTCAGCGAAAATAACATCTGAAATAGTCAATATGACTATCACAGCTATTTGTGAAGGAGAAAATACTTTCTAGTTACTGAATGGAACCAGAGTGTCAGCCAAGATCCTTTCCCCTAAGTAAAAACAAGCAAAACATTCTGAAAATGTGGTCCAATAGAAATAATAAGAGCTTTGATACTGGGTAAACTAAGGAGGCTTTGTCTTCTTCACGTTACTAAATACTCAGCTATCATATACCTGTCAGAAACACTTATTTCACAAGTCTATGGCTGAGCCATATCCAGAAATATGAAGTGGGGCTCATTTCACTGGGCGTTTTCTGCTGCTTCCTTTCTCTTCAAGTTGGACTGGAAATACTATAAAGAAAATCCTCGGAGCAATCTGCTCCAAACAAGGAAGTCCATAAAAAAGAACAGGAATGTAGGAGGGAAAAACAGCACTTAAAAGAATGTGACTTTTATCTGCACTTAAAAACTTAGAAAATGTGCAGTTTGGAATTATCTCTGTTTAACTCTTTAACTACTCAGGTTGATTCCTGTACAAGTGCTTTAAAAGTCTGCTGTTGGAGTTTTCAAAGATTCAAAATACAAATCTGGCAGGAAGTGTCTCTGAATCAACAACTCAATTATATTCAAAAAGGAAATGTTCCCAATAGGACTTGAACTAATCAGAAAATAAGAAAACCTGAAAACATACTGTTAACAGAAACACGGTTACAACGAAGTTGACTTGAAATACATAAACACTGGCAAGAACATGAAAAACATACACACTCAGAGAAAAAGATTTAGCTTCATCTAAAGCCAGCAAATGTCCAGTATTTAAGCTTAATCACTCAATTGGCTTCTTTTCCCAAATCTGTTATTTAAAGTGAGACAGAGGAAGGAAGCAATGTCTCTTATCCCCTCTCCCTTCTATGGATGTACTGATTATACCACAGGTCTTACTCTGATGTAAAATCCTGAAAATGTGGTTTAAGTGGAGTCAGATACTAAAAAATGCCTATTTTGTTATTTCTAGCTGTGTGAAATGACACTTAAATTCCAAATCTTGGCTTTCTCATCAATAACTGGGATTAATTTTGACCTTACAGAGTTATCACAAGCACAAATTAAGCATAATTTGTAACCTTCAATGGATCATAAACAAACGTTAGGCTCCAGAGTATTGTTAAATCCTTCAATCCATGAACACACTAGAAATAAACAAGCAGGGCTGCAACTTTGCTAGCACTTTTAGGAAATATGTGATTTAGGTATTAGAAATACATTTAAATAATAAGCATGCCAAGACAGCCATTTTTCCACATTAAGTTTGCTCCTCCCAACACAGGATAACATACTGTGCTGAATAAGAATGTGACACTGAATGGGGGCACCTAGGAGGTTCAGTTGGTTAAAGCATCAGACTCTAGATTTCGGTTCAGGTCATGATCTCATGGTTTGTGAGATTCAACCCTGTGTCAGGCCCTGTGCTTGCAGTGCCAGGGCCTGCTTGGGATTTCTCTCTCCCTCAATCTCTGCCCTTCCCTCATTTGACCATGTGTACATGCACACTCTCTCAAAATAAATATATAAACTTAAAGAAAAAAATATATGACATTGAAAAATGAACGGGCAATAGGAAAAGAGTGGCAGAGATTCAAAATGACCCCAAAGAGGTCAGAGTTAAAGCTCTATGAGGAGAAACCAAAAGGAAATATGGTAAGTCCAGGCCAATGCAACCAGTAACGAAGAGGGACACTCTTCTGCCTGTGGGTACCAAGTACGATATAAACTTTCCTGTCATATAGACATAAGAAATTTATCTGAGGGAAACAAAGAATTGAGATATTGAGACAAAGGGCACAAATGTTTTTAGTAAATAAAAAAATTTTCAAACATACCAAATGGGGAGGCTCATTTATTCCAAGTGGTTCCTGAAACATATATTAAAACATTTTAAAAATTGTAATCGTATAATCTTATCTTTTCGAAAGTTTGAAAATACCATTTGAAAAATGAAAAAAAAAGTAATTTACTAGATTTCTTGAACTAGTTATGACCTTCAAATAACTGAATTATCTTGATTTTAGTACTCATTACTAATTCCTTTTGAGTAATGTAGCTGGGAAAAAATATGTGCCTCAATGTCCATCAAACAGAGTCTGAGCTTCCTGTCATTACCTTTCCCACCACTATTTCATGGGCACCCTTCTTGTTCTGTGTTGTTACACACAGAACACTCTTTCCTAACCACACTCTTTCCTAACTTCATGATTTTGTACATGAGATTATTCCCTCTTTGAGGACTGCTTTTTCTGCCCCACGTCATCGTGTGACTAAACTGCTTTTAACCCTAAAGATATCACTCAACACAACCTCTTCTTGAGAAGAGGCCTGCTGCCCAACTCCCAGGCTCTGAGTGCTCCTTCACAGGTTCCCCCGCACTGCCTACACACCTCACCTCCTCACTCATCACACTATAATCAGTCATCTATATATCAATCTCCTCAATGAGACTGAGAGCCATCAGGGCGATCCTATTCATCTTTTATCTCCAGTGATCAGTAGTATCTGGCATATGAAGCACCAAATAAATACTGTTAAATGAATGAAGTGATCAAATTACAGGCATCTCGTTGATGTGTTGATACCACCTACTATCAGCTCCCTAAAGAATCTAAAGCAATTAATATGCTATTTCGTTTTCTCTGTATATTCACATAACATAATCCAGCAGTTTCACGTTTAAAAAGCCTGTTCTACATGTTCAGCTGTACACTGTTACATGCTCTAGAATTGGTTATGGTCATAGCTGACTCACCAGTTGGATAGGTCGTATGGACATGATTATATTATTTGATCCTCCCCAGTCAAAAAAGCATTTGTATTTTCCTTTCTCTAAAATGTACTGTTCTCCACAAAAGAACTTCTGCTGGTAGGCAACCCATCTAGCAGGAAAAAAAAGAAAAAGAACAGAGATGATACAGAATCGAGCAAACAAACCAACAATTTTAAAACCAAAGAACCTCTCAAAGTTCTCAGAATGGGAGAAAACTTACACGCCACTTTTAACGTGAATGGATCTGGTTTCACTGCCAAAGCCGATTTCTTCCAAGTCAGAAATTTCCTGATTTGTAATGTCAATAAACTTCCCACTTTCTAGGTCAGATTCAAATAGCGTGATAGAGGATTCTATAAAATTCTAAAAAGAGGAAGAAGAAAGTTAAAGAGAGCATAAGGATTTTGTTCTATAAATTATTGTACCTTTGCACAATTTTCATACCTGGGATTTCACACACATAACTCCAGGAGGAATTTTAAACGTGACTGGAAACAATTTTGATAGTTATTACTTTTAAAGCTTAAAGAAAAAAATAAATACCAATTTACTTTAATCAGGAAATCAACATTGTTATAGAAGTGGAAATTAATCAAGAGTTGGTAAATGGCTGGGACTTACAGGCTATTATATGTTACACCACTTATAAAGGAAACGAAAGTTTCACTTGTGCCTCAAAAGTGAAGCCACAACATGGAGCCAAGAGTAAATACAAAATGTACAGTGTGCATTTTGTGGGAGAGGATTTTATAAGCTTAAATGTAAAAGAAAAAATGAAATTTCCTTGACCAAAGATTAAAAAAGTTAAAATGAGAGGAAAATTTTGAAGTTTTTATAGATAATATATTTACAACAAAAATATCAGAAAAATTTTAAGATCCAAGTTGATAAATCCACGAAGGACACAGACAATTCACAAAAAAGATTGGCATTAAAAACAAATATGCAAAAGTCCAATTTCACCAGTAAAAAATAAGAAATTAAAATTAAAATCCTTAGATACAATTTTCATTTTTTAAAATAAGGAGGTTGTAAAAATCCAGTTTTATCTAGAAACATTCCTGGTAAAAAAATAAATTGGATGGGGGCACCTGGGTGGCTCACTTGGTTACACATCTGACTTTGGCCCTGGTCATAATCTTGTTCTTGAGGTCAAGCCCCACGTTGGGCTCTGTGCTGACAACTCAGAGCCTGGAGCCTGCTTCTGATTCTGTGTCTCCCTCTCTCTGCCCCTTACCTGCTTGTGCTCTCTGTTTCTCAAAAAATAAATAAATGTAAAAAATATATATACATATAAATTGGATAGCAATTTTAGAAAATATTTAATTTATTTATTTATTTATTTATTTATTTATTTATTTATTTATGGAGCCTCTGGCACTTAATACTAAAACTATTTTCTGTAATATTTTTATTAATTTATGTATATAATTTATTGTCAAATTGGTTTCAATACAACACCCAGTGCTCATCCCAACAGGTGCCCTACTCAATGCCCATCACCCACTTTCCCGTCTCCCCCCCCCCACCCCCCCCCCCCGTCAACCCTCAGTTTGCTCTCAGTATTCAAGTGTCTCTTATCATTTGCCTCCTTCCCTCTGTAACTTCTTTTTTTTCCCCCTCTTCCCTTCCCCCCCGCCCTCTATTAAGTTTCTCAGGATCTACATAAGAGTGAAACAAATGGTATTTGTCTTTCTCTGCCTGACTTATTTCACTTAGCATAATACTCTCCACTTCCATCCACATTGCTACAAAAAGCCAGATTTCATTCTTTCTCATTGCCAAGTAGTATTCCATTGTATATATAAACCACGTCTTCTTTATCCATTCATCAGTTGATGGACATTTAGGCTCTTTCCATAATTTGGCTATTGTTGAAAGTGCTGCTATAAACATTGGGGTGCAAGTGCCCCTATGCATCAGCACTCCTGTATCCCTTGGGTAAATTCCTAGCAGTGCTATTGCTGGGTCATAGGGTATTTCTATTTTTAATTTTTTGAGGAACCTCCACACCGTTTTCCAGAGTAGCTGCACCAGTTTACATTCCCACCAACAGTGCAAGAGGGTTCCCATTTCTCCATGTCCTCACCAGCATCTATAGTCTCCTGATTTGTTCATTTTAGCCACTCTGACTGGCGTGAGGTGGTATCTGAGTGTGGTTTTGATTTATATTTCCCTCATGAGGAGTGATGTTGGGCTTCTTTTCAATGTGCCTGTTGGCCATCTGGATGTCTTCTTTAGAGAAGTGTCTATTCATGTTTTCTGCCCATCTCTTTACTGGATTATTTGTTTTTTGGGTGTGGAGTTTGGTAAGCTCTTTATAGATTTTGGATACTAGCCCTTTGTCCGATATGTCATTTGCAAATATCTTTTCCCATTCTGTTGGTTGCCTTTTAGTTTTGTTGATTGTTTCCTTTGCTGTGCAGAAACTTTTTATCTTGATGAGGTCCCAAGAGTGCATCTTTGCTTTTAATTCCCTTGCCTTTGGAGATGTGTCGAGTAAGAAATCGCTGCAGCTGAGGTCAGAGAGGTTTTTTCTTGCTTTCTCCTGTAGGGTTTTGATGGTTTCCTGTCTCACATTCAGGTCCTTTATCCATTTTGAGTTTATTTTTGCGAATGGTGTGAGAAAGTGGTCTAGATTCAACCTTTTGCATGTTGCTGTCCAGTTCTCCCAGCAACATTTGTTGAAGAGACTGTCTTTTTTCCATTGGATATTCTTTCCTGCTTTGTCAAAGATTAGTTGGCCATACGTTTGTGGGTCTAGTTCTGGGGTTTCTATTCTATTCCATTGGTCTATGTGTTTGTTTTTGTGCCAATACCATGCTGTCTTGATTATTACAGCTTTCTAGTAGAAGCTAAAGTGTGGGGTTGTGATGCCTCCCGCTTTGGTCTTCTTCTTCAATATTACTTTGGCTATTCGGGGTCTTTTGTGGTTCCATATAAATTTTAGGATTGCTTGTTCTAGCTTCGAGAAGAAAGCTGGTGCAATTTTGATTGGGATTGCATTAAATGTGTAGATTGCTTTGGGAAGTATTAACATTTTAACAATACTTATCCTTCCAATCCATGAGCACGGAATGTTTTTCCATTTCTTTGTATCTTTTTCAATTTCCTTCATAAGCTTTCTATAGTTTTTAGCATACAGATCTTTTACATCTTTGATTAGGTTTATTCCGAGATCTTTTATGATCCTTGGTGCAATTGTGAATGGGATCAGTTCCTTTATTTGTCTTTCTGTTGCTTCATTATTAGTTTATAAGAATGCAACTGATTTCTGTACATTAATTTTGTATCCTGCGATTTTATTGAATTCATGTATCAGCTCTAGCAGACTTTTGGGGGAGTCTGTCGGGTTTTCCATGTATAGTATCATGTCATCTGCAAAAAGGGAAAGCTTGACTTCATCTTTGCCAATTTTGATGCCTTTGATTTCTTTTTGTTGTCTGATTGCTGAAGTCAGAACTTCCAACACTATGTTAAACAACAGCGATGAGAGTGGACATCCCTGTCATGTTCCTGACCTCAGGGGGAAAGCTCTCAGTTTTTGCCCACTGAGGATGATATTAGCTGTGGGCTTTTCATAAATGGCTTTTATGATGTTTCAGTATGTTCCTTCTATCTTGACTCTCTCGAGGGTCTTTATTAAGAAAGGATGCTGTATTTTGTCAAATGCTTTCTGCATCAATTGACAGGATCATATGGTTCTTATCTTTTATTAATGTGATGTATCACATTGATTGATTTGCCAATGTTGAACCAGCCCTGCAGCCCAGGAATGAATCCCACTTGATCATGGTAAATAATTCTTTTTATATCCTATTGAATTCAATATGCTAGTATCTTATTGAAAATTTTTGCATCCACATTCATCAGGGATATTGGCCTGTAGTGCTCTTTTATTGCTGGGTCTCTGTCTAGTTTGGGAATCAAAGTAATGCTAGCTTCATAGAATGAGTCTGGAAGTTTTCCTTCCCTTTCTATGTTTTGGAACAGCTTGAGAAGGATAGGCATTATCTCTGCTTTAAATGTCTGGTAGTATTCCCCAGGGAAGCCATCTAGTCCTGGACTCTTATTTGTTAGGAGATTTTTGATAACTGATTCAATTTCTTGCTGGTTATGGGTATGTTCAAGTTTTCTATTTCTTCCCGTTTGAGTTTTGGAAGTGTGTGGGTGTTTAGGAATTTGTCCATCTCTTTCAGGTTGTCCAGTCTGTTGGCATATAATTTTTCATAGTATTCCCTGATAATTGCTTGTATTTCTGATGGATTGGTTGTAATAATTCCATTTTCATTCATGATTTTATCTACTTGGGTCCTCTCCCTTTTGAGAAGCCTGGCTAGAGGTTTATCAATTTTATTTTTTCAAGAATCCAACCGTTGATTTCACTTATCTGCTCTGTTTTTTTAGATTCTATATTATTTCTGCTGTGATCTTTATTATTTCTCTTCTTCTGGTGGGTTTGGGGTGTCTTTGCTGTTCCGCTTCTAGTTCCTTTAGGTGTGCTGTTAGATTTTGTATTCGGGATTTTTCTTGTTTCTTGAGATAGGCCTGGATTGCAGTGTATTTTCCTCTCAGAACTGCCTTCTCTGCATCCCAAAGCATTTGGACTTTTGTATTTTCATTCAAGTCCATCTGATCCAATGTATCATTTGGGGCCCTTGTTTCTTTATTGATTCTCTGTCTAGATGATCTATCCATTGCTGTAAGTGGAGTATTAAAGTCCCCTGCAATTGCCACATTCTTATCAATAAGGTTGCTTATGTTTGTGATTGTTTTATATATTTGGTGGTACCGAATTCGGTGCATAGACATTTATAACTGTTAGCTTTTCCTGATGGATAGACCCCATAATTTTTATATAATGCCCTTCTTCATCCCTTGTTACAGCCTTTAAATTAATGTCTAGTTTGTCTGATATAAGTATGGTTACTCCAGCTTTCTTTTAACTTCTAGTAGCATGATAGATAGTTCTCCACCCCCTCACTTTCAATCTGAAGGTGTCCTCAGGTCTAAAATGAGTCTCTTGTAGACAGAAAATAGATGGGTCTTGTTTTTTATACATTCTGATACCCTATGTCTTTTGGTTGGAGCATTTAGTCCATTTACATTCAGTGCTATTATTGAAAGATATGGGTTTAGAGTCATTGTGATTAGGTTTCATGCTTGTAGTGGTGTCTCTGGTACTTTGTGGTCCTTGCAACATTTCACTCACAGAATCTCCCTTAGGATCTCTTGTAGGGCTAGTCTAGTGGTGATGAATTCCTTCAGTTTTTGTTTGTTTGGGAAAACCTTTATCTGTCCTTCTATTCTGTCCTTCTATTCTGAATGACAGACTTGCTGGGTAAAGGATTCATGACTACCGTCATGTGTCTACCTTTGTATGTTAAGGCCCTTTTATCCCTAGCTGCTTTCAGAATTCTCTCTTTATCCTTGCATTTTGCCAGTTTCACTATGATATATCGTGCAGAAGATCGATTCAAGTTACGTCTGAAGGGAGTTCTTTGTACCTCTTGGATTTCAATGCCTGTTTCCTTTCCCAGATCAGTGAAGTTCTCAGCTATGATTTGTTCAAGTATACCTTCAGCCCCCTTCTCTCTTTCTACTTCTGGAATTCCTATGATACGGATATTGTTCCATTTGATTGCATCACTTAGTTCTCTCGAATTCTAATTCTCCCCTCATACTCCTGGATTTTTTAATCTTTTTCTCAGCTTCCTCTTTTTCCATAATTTTATCTTTTACTTCACCTATTCTCCCCTCTGCCTCTTCAATCCATGCTGTGGCCGCTTCCATTTTATTTTCCATCTCATTTATAACATTTTTTAATTCATCATGACTATTTTTTAGTCCCTTGATCTCTGTAGCAATAGATTCTCTGCTGTCTGTATGCTTTTTTCAACACAGCAATTAATTTTATGACTATTTAAATTCTTGTTCAGTTATATTGGTTAAATAGGTTTTGATCAATTCGTTAGCTGTTGCTACTTCTTGGGATTTGTTTTGAGGAGAATCCTTGCGTTTCATCATTTTGGCTAGTTTTCTGTCCCTTATGCATTTTAAAAGCTTGTTGTGGTCTTTGCACCTGCGAGCACTGCTATATTAAAAGAGGGTCATACACTGTCCAGGGCCTGTCCCTTCAGGAGTTGTTTTTTCGGAGATTGTTACTTGCTCTCTGTTGTTGTGTTTGGTTATTTTATTACCCTACTCGTAGTGATATTTTCGATCCTCCACTAGGTGTGCTTTGATTTGTTCCTTGGAGTAGCCCTATCTTCTTTCAAGCTTCCCCATTTTCTTCCTACTAGAGTCAGTCTCTTTTCCTCCCAGGCTCTGGTGTTCATAGTCTTTTAGCTTCTGCACTTCTTTGTTGGCAAGTCACGGGAAGTACGGATCCTCCTACTTCTCTGCCATGTTGGCCGAGACCCTAAAAACCTTGGTGAAGTAAACCACGATGTAATGATGGCGTGACCGGAAGTTGAAAATAATTTACAAATACATTTTAAAGGGTGATATTGTTTAACTCTCTCATATTTTTGGTAAAATTCTTTTTTTTAGCTAGAAAAAGTTTCTTAAAACTAAATGATGGGAATTTATATTCAAAGATGAATTTTTTTTGTAATACCAAAAAGTTGTAAATAGTGCAAATACCCAAACGACGCATAAGCATAAATCTTTATATATCTACCTACCACCTGATGGAATATACTTACTACTGGCCAAGAGCTTTATGTGTTTTATTTCCAAAAGAGCTACCACATGAGATTATATTACCATCATTCTCATTTTCCAGCTAAGGAAGGGGAGTAATTTGCTTGAAGTAACACAGCTACTGAGGGGCAGACTGAATTTAAGTCAAAATCTATTTATCTACTTACCTTAATCACTGTCAGGATGAAAGAATACGACAAAACCTCTCCCTTATAAAACTGGTAAGACGATAAGCATGCAAACCTCCCCCCTCCCCCAACTTTTCATAAAAGAACACTAGTAGGAAAAAAACTCAAGAGTGGTTGGGTCCAGAGAAATTGGATAATTTTAACCTACCTTTTTTACAAAACTTTGTAACAGATATACTTTTTAATTGGAAAATACAGAATACATTATTTTTTAATTTTTTTAATGTTTATTATTTTTGGGAAAGAGGGAGACAGTGTGCGCAGGGAAGTGCAGAGAGAGAGGAAGACACAGAATCTGAAGCAGGCTCCAGGCTCTGAGCTGTCAGTACAGAGCCTGACACAGGGCTCGAACTCACAAACCATGAGATCATGACCTGAGCCGAAGTCAGACGCTTAACTGACTGAGCCACCCAAGAACCCCAGAATACGTTATTTTTAAAAAGAACTGTGGTAGGGTCCCCTTCCAAAGAAAGAAGAAAAAAAAAAACACCTCAAGGGAACCTTGTTATTTGTATACTTGACAACCTCCATCCCCACCCTGTAACATAAGACCACTTAATCAGAGTAAGTTTGTGTGTTACCATATATGGGAGACAAAGAAATAAAAAATATATAAGAACCTGTGCCATATGGCATTTGGGGCTCAGTTCTTTGGGTACAAACCCAACTGAGCAGTGCCAGCAGGAATAAAGTTGCTTCCTGAAAAGAAAAGCCTCAGTTTCATGACTCTCTGTGCAAGAATCCTGCTACATCACTTGGGGGCTCGTCCAGGATTCAGAGTCAGTGAGTTGCCACCTCCTTTGCCACTGGGAATGCGAACCATCGGGGCACCAGGAGAGGCTGGCGCCAGCAGAGGAAGGAGACTAGCCCTCCTGGCGTGCTGGGGAGAGGACCCTGTGTGCGCTAATGGAACCCATGAGGCTCAGGAACCAGCTAAGGGAGCACCCGTCAGACTGGTAAAAACCCGGGTTCGTTTTGGTAGACTTGCAAGAGGCAGAAGGGGAACCTGATCACCTCCCAGAGTCGCACTAGTAATTCCACAAGGGACAAGGAACAAAGCTGCAACTCTAAGGCACTGGGCGCTGGGTGGCAGGTTGGAGTCGCCATGTGACTGTGTTTGGGGACTTTTCTCTATTTCCTGGATCAATGACTATGATAATTAGAGCCAAGTGTCTCTGGTTATTCTATATCAGAACAGGGACTTTAAGGAATATTCCCAAGCAGCTGCCAAAACTCCTTTTGTTTCAGGGAAATTCCTTGCCTTCTCTGGACTGACATTTACTGCCTAAGTCCACTGGTGGAAAACAAAACAAAAGAAACTGGTGCCTGCTCCTTTGTCCAAGCTGACAAGATTTAAAACTGCGAATTCTCTTTCTCTGCCTTCCGCTGGCACCTTGTCTCTTCTGCGTTTCCTCCACCCCCCCCCTTCCTGTTTCTACACTACTTGGGGGGTGGCCTGCATAACTGGCTCCTCAATGCCTTTGGCACCATCAGCTCCTCCTCCCACCCAAATGTCCAGGATCAAAGAATTCCATGTCAGATTTCCCCACCAATGTTCCAGGTAAAGATTAACCATGGGGAAGGGAACAAATTGCGTTTCACGAACCCAAGTAAAACGTATTCAGTGTTTAAGCTAATTTAAGTTTGTTAGTTTAAGACAGTGTTTATCAACATTAAACGCGCACACACACACACACACACACAGAAGCAAACTTTTATTCAACCTAGATTTGCTGAAGGTCAAATAGGTTCATGTTATCTCTGTTCTAATTTGCTAACAAAAGGATGACTTAAAGTGATGGTTAATTTTGTCTGTCTCAAAGTTTTCATGGGTAATCCTTAAGATAGCTTTCAAAGTCTTTGGTAACCTAAAATTTAAAGTTTTGCTCGCATGATAAATTGAGATTTAATTCATTAGATATCTAACAAGAGATTAAAGCCCTATTTATTAGATGTAGGTTTGTGCTTCTCACTTGTTGCAAAAAACTAAGGGTTTTTGGAATTGTTAAAAAAAAAAACATGCTTTGTGCTTAATGTATTCATAAGTTTGCCATCTAAAAAAAATTCTGATGTAACAGAGTTCGTAATTGGTTACTACTTAGTTTTCACTGGAGACTAAGGTTTCTAAGAGTTAAAATTCTGCTACATGTAGTTAAAACTGATAAAAATTAGAAAAGCAACTCTGTATCTAGATAAGTAGGAAATATAAAAAAATATATAAGCAATGGAAATATATATTTTTTTGAAGGTAAAAGAAAGTAATTTTGTCCTAAACGAGACTGGTTATTTGGAGAGAAATGGCTTGGGACAAAATCTAAATGCAAAGAAAAGTTGTAGAAGGTTTGTGAAGAAAAATCTTTAAAAAGACATTTAATGTGTGGTCAGGAAGGACCAAGGTTAAAATAATTGGATTTTAAAAGTACACGGGGTTAAGATTAAAATTCCTCCTCGTTTGATCCAAAGGCTGGGAAAATGATGGCAATACTCTGGTACCAGCCTCCAAATCCTCCACATTTGTGTTATTCCTGTTCAGCAGAGGAATGGACGCCTTTGCCATGTGAGGGATGGATGATAAATGAAGGGCTTTTACTAAGATACATGGGAGCCATTTTACTAAACTTAGCCCGTTGTATGCCAAAAATGGATATCCACATGGCTGAAACATTTATGTGGGCATTGTTGAGAAAGGCAGGGAAATAGACCTTGACTTTGGCTCTTTAACCCCCTCCCTCAATGGCCAATGATTGATATGTAAGTTACTGCTGGGCCAAAATAAAATTAGTGCATCCTACAACAACCAAGAAAATATTGCTTGGTCACAGTCCATACCTCCAACATACCCCCAAGGTACTACAGGCAGGAAATGGAGGGGTCAAAACAACAAAACAAAACAAAACAAAAAACAGGAAAGACCAGGCCAGCTCTCAGAGGTAGAGTCAAGCCTGGTTAAGAATGACTACTCCCAGCAACTCAGAGACTGACAGGGCTTTTGGCTGCCAATCGCATAGCCAGCCGAAACAAGGGGCCAGGAGGTGAGGTTTCTCCAGGCAGGCTATAGGAAATTGAGATAAGGGACAACTTTCTTCCTTTTTCCTATAAATGGGTAATTCCCCATCCAAGGCCATTACTCCATTGGAATGCATTATGATTCATTTCTTTGCATAAAGGCTTGGCTCCCATACAAATTGGAAGAGGGAACCTGGCCCCCAGAGGAACATATCAATAACAATACTACCCTACAAAAGGAGGTGTTTTGCAAATGTGAAGGAAATGGGGAGAATACCCCTATGTTCATTGTTTTTGGGCCTTAAAAAAATTAAGATATAATAATTTTGTTAAGTCAGACTCTTAATGAGACAGATGTTTAAAAAAAAATTAAGGAAATATAAGATTTAACCCTTAAATTAAGCTAAATTAGCCACTATCTTACAAACACAAAATGAGAGCTCAACGGCCTTCCTGGAGAGGTTGAGGGAGGCTCTCATTAAATATACGGCTATCTCCCCTGACACCCCTAAGGCTGAGATAATTTTAAAGAACAAATTTGTCACTCAGTCAGCCCTAGATATTCAGAGAAAAATGCAAAAATTGGCTGTTGGCCTTGAAGGGACTCTGGAGGAGCTCTTATAAGCTGCCAATTGGGTATTACTAACAAAACAGAAAAGGAAGCTTAAAAAAAAAAAATCTGAGGCCTTAATTGTGGCCTTGCGTACTATGTCAGACCAGACTTCCTGAGGTCCTGGCACCAAGTGGCCATTCAGAGCACGAAAAGGAGAACGTCCTCAGAGGGGACAACCAAAATGAACACCCCATTAGCCATGCCCTATGTGGAGACAATCACTGGAGATCTGAACACCCCTCAGGGACCTCTATCTGTGAGGGTTCAGATAACCAACGTCCCTGGAAGGGACTAACCGGGGCCTGGGGCTCTTCACGGTGGCTCCCCTAAACCAACTGTTTATCAGAAACCCAGAACCTCAGGTAACTCTAAATATGGAAGAAAAACTGATTTTCTGCTTAACACCAGAGCTACCCTTTCTGTCCTCCTTTCCACTCCAGGCCAACTATCCAAACACAGCACGAGAGGCATCTTTGAAAAACTAAATTTTTCTCTCAGACCCTGGGATGTATATGAGGAAACCTACTTTTTTCTCATTCTTTACGGCTAATGCCAGAGAGCCTTATTCCTTTGCTAGAAAGGAATATTGTAACTAAATTAGACACTATGGTGCTACTAACTCCAGGACAGATAAACAATTATGTGTTTTTGGAAATTACTGGATATTATATGTGTTTTGGAAATTACTGGATATTAAAGGGTTCAGGAAAATAGTTTGCTGCTAAATCAATTATTAAAGGAGACTCAATCACACCTACTCTCTACAAAAAATAAATAAATAAACTGGGGTCTGACTCCTACACACTGTCTCTAGCCCTTGGAATGGTTACAAACAAGCAGGGCAATTACTATTACCAAGCTCACAGAGCTAAAAGATGATTAAAACACAGCATCAGGACTTCTATTTAGGGAGGGACAAAACTTATCAAATGGCCCAAAGATGTTTACTAGAAAAAATTTGTCAAGGACAGTTCTCCAAGTAGTATCAGGCTGTGAAGTGCGTCTTAGAAACAATCCTTTCAACCACAAACTTGCTTTCCCAGACAGTCAAGGAACTGGAGACTATCCAGGAAAGATTAACAATTAGGTCTCACTCAGATGCCAAGGTCAAAAAAAAAAAAAAAATCCACCGTCTGTTTGAATGGGTTAATACTTTTAATTGGGTAGAGGCCTTCTCCTACAAGACAAAAAAGGCACAAAAAGTAATAAAAATTCTACTTCATAAAATAATACCCAGGTTTGGCTTATCTAAATATTTACAAATTAATAATGGTAAATGGCTGCCTTGACTCTTTCTCTAATAGAACTCCTGGCTCTTAAAAAAGTTTTACACATCAAAATAAAGCAGACTGTCTGCTTATACTCAGCAAAACTCTAACACCTCACAAGGATTACATGCCAAACTCTTAAAAATAGAGCCACCATTGATTACTTACTGCTCCTGCTTCTCCATCACTTGGGTTATGAGAGATTCCCTGACATATGTTGTTTACAAAGTCAGGGTCTCTCCTAGATTATTTGACAGGTTTGGAAACTATAGACATTATCTTAAGATGCCATCTTATTGGTCAATATAATCTTTACTTTGTGTTTTTCTCTTTATGTCTACTAACGTTTATGCCACCTCATACCTGCCAGCCTTCCTGTAAAACCATACTGTGGGCCATTCGACCAACCCTTAGGTAGACTAACTGCTGTACCCCTATGCCGTCCCTTAGCTTGAAGAAGCCAGAATGGTCATCGTCCCTGTTCCCTAACAGTAGTTACAGGCCCTATGCCAGGGGAGAAATAAATAGGGAAAGGGTTAACATTAGGCAGGGAGAGATAAGGGACCTTCAGGGAAAGACTGCAGCTGCAAGTGGGAGGCTAAAAAAGCAGATGGGGTTCTCCCCTTATAAAATCCTTTATGGGCACCCTGTCCCCATTATCAAGGACACAAGCAGGGGATCTAAATGAGATAGACAATCTAATCCTAAAACAACAGATACGGACCCTTGGCTTTACCCTTACCACCTTTCACCACTGGGTCAGGGAACGATTACCTGTGAATCTGCCTACAGATGCTCACCCCTTTAAACCAGGAAATGCAATATGGATAAAGTAGTAAAATGTCCAACCCCTAAAGCCCCTCTGGAGGGGACCATTCACTGTCATTTTGTCCACCCCTACTACAGTAAAGGTAGCCGAAGTGGGTACCTGGATTCATCACAGCAGAGCGAAGCTGGCATCTTGAAACTGGGAATGCGTTCCTGATCTATCAATGCTGTGCAAGCTGACCATATGGAAGAAGCAATATGCAACTCCAGAGGCTCCAAGAAACTGCAGCCCTGTTTTAGTCACTCCAGAAGCTGACTAATCCATGCATGGCAGAAGCTTGAGGAATCGATGTCCTTAAGTCCAAAAGACTGTCCTTATTTTCTATGTTTCCTTACTGTGATACACTATCACGCCTTGTTTCCCACTACCATTGTGGTTCCTGCTCTACTCTTTTCCATAGGTTGGCAGAGGCTGCCTCGGCTGGCTAAAAATGTGATGAGAGGTTTTTGTTAACACTCACCTTCCTTTTGGGAATAGAATACTTCGCTGGTACCTACATGGGGAAACAATGGCCTTAAGAGACTAAAAATTAGGTCCCCACAAACCTTATAGTAAAACAAAATACCCCAGTCCTACTATTGGGGTTTGGCTTCTTAAAAGCTCAGTTACTGGAAAAAAAACTGTCTTGCCTAGTGGAGAAAAGTTCATTGTCATCTGTTAAAAATTTAGCACGCCTATGCCAAAGATTTTATAACTCAACTGTCCGAAAAACCCAATGGTGAGGGACCTCAGGTCACCTTGAGCCAGATCCCCACCCCTTGTCTAACTTCTCCCATCTCTGAGAGGCCTGAGACAATGTCAACACAGGCATCAAAGGCGAGTCCCAGGTGGACTATGCTAGATATGTGCAAAGACAGCCTATATACTACTTCCCTCAATCTGGTCAGGGTCATATGTGCTGGAAACTACTCATCCATCTTTCTTCCTGCTCCCACTTGCTAGAGAGAAGTATTTGGGATTCCAAGTATATGGGGACAGGGAGACTCAAAGAAAGCAGTGTGCCTTACAAATTAATACTCAAAAAGATAATAAATGGCCTCTGGAGCATATAATCCAATATCATGGCACTGCCATCTGGGCAGAGGATGGGTATTGCGGCTACTACACTCCCATTTACATGCTAAACCGCATAATTAGACTGCAAGCAGTTGTAAAAATTGTAACAATGAAACTGCCAGAGCTCTTAACTTACTAGCCAAGCAACAAACCAAAATGTGCAATGCCATCTATCAAAATTGCTTGGCCTTAGATTACATGCTTGCTTCTGAGGGAGGTGTTTATGGAAAATTTAACTTGAGCAACTGCTGCCTACAGATAGGTAATGAGAGGAAAGTCCAAGAAGAGATCACGGATCAAATGAAAAAGGTTTCTCGTGTCCCAGTCCAGACCTAGAACGACTGAAACCCTGGGGAGTTATTTGCAGGATGATTTTCAACTCTCAGGGGATTCAAAATCCTCATGGGAATTATCCTCCTAATTTTAGGAGGCTGCTTAATCTAACCTTGCTTAGCTCCCCTGGATGTAGTCTGCCTCCAATCTCATTGAGGCCATAATTTAAAAAAAAAAAAAAAAAAAAAAAAAGCCACTCATGTAATGATGTTATAAAAATTTAAACCTCTAAACCAAGATGATGCTCTTTGACCCTAAATAGAGGGGTCTGAGCATCAGAGGGGGTAATGTGGTAGGGTCCCCTCCCTAAGGATAAAAAAAAAAAAAAAAAACCTCAAGGAAATCTTGCTATTAGTGCACTTGACAACATCCCTCGCGACCTTGTAACATGAGACCACTTAATCAGACTACATGTTTGTGTGTTACCATATATGGGAGACAAACAAGTAAAAAATACATTAAAAACTATGCCACGTGGCATTTGGGGCTCAGTTCTTTGAGGACGAGCCCAACTGAGGGGTGCCGGCAGGAATAAAGTTGCTTCCTGGAAAGAGAAGTCTCAGTATCACGACTCTCTGTGTGCGACATTACTGCTAGAGAACCAAACTCTCTTCCTCTGTCCCTACTATTTTGTTGTTTGTAGATTAGTCTTAGACCTATGGAAAATGTTAGCAACTTCTGTAAGTCTAAACAATATCCATTTTCTCCTGCTTTTAATATGTTATAAATCTAATCTAAGAATAGATTTCGAGGATAAACATTCACCTTACATGAACAAGCAAAACAGTGTCAAAAACAACCAAAGCATCTATCAGAAGAAAATACATTTAAAAAACCTCTCATTTACTACTTACTTCTCAACTTCCAAGGAATTAAAAACTTCATATCAATGGATCAAATTTCATTTGAGACTTCAGGATAAAAGAGAAAGGCTTTTTACCTGAAATGTTTATTATAATTCATAACCCATAATTGTGTTTTTAATTCCTCCTTGACAGTAAACCTTTGGAACCTGACAATATGTGTTACTTTCATTACCTTCACAAGGTTCTTAAATAAAAATGAGAGTTGGGTGAATTTATTTCACATCACTGTCACCATCCCTTCTTTTTAAAATTTTTCTTTTTTCATGTTTATTTATTTTGAGAGAGAGACAGAGCGCGAGCAGGGGAGGGACAGAGAGAGAGAGGGAGACACAGAATCCAAAGCAGGCTCCAGGCTCTGAGCTGTCAGCACAGAGCCTGATGTGGGGCTCAAACCCATGAACTGTGAGATCATGACCTGAGCTGAAGTCAGAACTTAACCGACTGAGTCACCCAGGCTCCCCACCATCCCTTCTTTTATTAATATAACACTTTATCCTTAAAATACCTGTACTTGTTATCATTGAGCTCCCCTAAATCCTAATTTTATATATATACATGTAATATACATGCATATACATGCGTACACATGTCTATCTTGAGAAAGATCCACCATTTTCCAGATACAAATATAAAAGTATAAAAATATATTAAAATATATATATATATATATATATATATATATATATATATATATACACACACACACACATACATAAATATATAAAATCAAGCCTTTAAATGTTCCATAAGTGATTTGCCGTAAAGTCCCCAGGACAAGCCTTTCAACTGAAATATGCACAACTGGTGGCACACCAGCAATCCTGGTTATACTGACAACACAAATTTTCATCACCCGAAGAAGCTGAACATGCCTGTTTCTTGTAACCTGTAAGTATAAAACAAGCTCAAAGTGGCTGTGAGGATACAATGTGAGGATTAGCTGAAAGGAGCCCCATCTGGGTCCTGGTCAAGGAACTGGTACTAACAGTAACTAACCAAGCAGGCCCAAGAGCTCCAGGAGAGTCTGTAGCAGTTCTTAATTACATGGCCCTCTCCTCCCTTACTCTGGTAACTCTGGAATGCTCCATCTCTGCTTTTACTTCTTCTGCCCCTACAACTGTTCTCTACTCCCTGATAGGGTTGCAGGAATAGGGGAACAAGGATAAGCTGAAACGCCATGGTTCACATTATATTGGAGTAAAATGAGACAAAGACATAAAAAGACAAATACAGATATGTGTACATGTGCTGTGTTTGTGACCTTTCATTAAGAAATAACTATGTTATGATGTTATGTACTTTACTTGAGCAATGATTTGCACAAATCCTACTGTGTGGGCTGTGCAAGAGTGAACTGGGAAGCAGGCAACAACAATGCAGCCTGGAAGCTGAGCAGAGGAGGGACCCACTGTCACAGGACCCAGTGTCAAGTATAAGAGCTGACTGCTGCCATATGCTTGTGGATTCACAAACAAATTTCCTCATATGGATTGAGTTTGTGTCCTTCCTACTCTGTCTGCTATTCTGAGAGACCCGGCCAAGGGCCACAGGAGCCTCTTAAGTGGCATCACTCTCCTCTTTCCATCTTCTGCTTTTGTTTACTCAAGGCTTTTCTTGCCTTACAGCTTTTGCCTTCTATCTTTTTCTAAGTACCTTTCTGAGCCACTTTCCTTTTTTCACTCTCTGCATTCTTCACTCAAATCTACCAAATATACATTATCTGATCTAGTTGACAGTTACCATCAATATGGTGTCCCTACTGGGCAGAGCTCGAACTAGCCCAAATCCAATCACCTGGGCTAAATCTCCTGGGGATACATGTATGAAGTGTGATATAAAACACACAAAAAACTACAAAAACCCAAACCCACAACTTCTGTCTTGTTCAAGAGGAGATTGCAATAAGCACTTAAGAGTCATGTCCAGAGTAAGCATCATGAGATTTCTATGTTACTAGCATCCCTGCTTTGCCAGGTGCAAAAATTATATAATTTTGAAAGTCACACAGATTAAAGTGGAGCTCTATTGCTTGAGAAGAATGAATAATGATGGAATGATCTAAAATTTGTATTCCATTTTATATTTTTAAAGCACTTATATCCAAGGGAAAATCTGGATAGTTACTCTGGTAAGCTATCTCTGGTCCAGAGCTCCCCATTGTCAGAAAAAATGAGCAGATGCTTTGGGACCAAAGATAAGTCTTTAAGGATTAGTAAATTGGGTGTTTTTAAATTCCATACAATCCCATAGCTGATCTGCCCTGGAGCTCTTGTGCTAAAACCCCTGGTGGGCAAAGTGTTATGAGACACCAGTGGAGAATTGGTATATACATTTATTTAGGAGAAATAATGGTCTCCCCATTGCATACCACCTGGTTTCAGAGACCTGAAAAGAGGCCCCAGGTCTGAAAATCCTAACAAAAGCAAATCCAAAAGTTAAGCTAGTATAAAACTGAGGGGAAAATACCGAGGAAGCCAAAGAATAAAAATTCATTGTTTAATCTCTGGAGTCTAAATACTCCTATATTCTTCTGGACCTCTCCTTTAAAAAAAAAGAAAAAAAAAAAAGAAATTAACTCAAAGTCAGTATATCTGACTGCCTCATTTGGAATTAGAAACATATTTCCTGTTGTCTTCTCCAAGCACTCCAAGACACAGATCACATTATCCCTAAGGAACATGTCCAGAATTTGACCTTAGTAGATTCACAGTGTTCTACATTCTGAAGCCAGGACATTAGAAAACTGTATTGCATTATGCAACTTTTCTATCTATCTTCTTCTTTATTTTGTTTTATATTACTTTAATTTAGATCTTACATGTAGTGCATCATTCTTTCCCAGGTTAGGGACACCTGAAAATCTATATGGGGAAAAAGATGTCTCATGTCAAATCTACCTGCTAACCTATATAGGTTATGACAACCATGAGAGCTTTAAATCTTACATCTAACAATACTGTGTCTTAAATTTAAAATTTTTCAGAGAGAGTAGATCTTATGTCTTATCACAAGAAAAAAAAAATAATAATAATAAAGGAGCAGGAAGAAACTTTGGGAGAAGACGGGTATGTCTGGTCTTGATGGTGGTAATGGTTTCCCCAGTGTACACATGTCTGCAAACTCATCGAGTTGTAGATGTTAAATATGTACAGCTCTTTATATGTCAACAGTGTCTCAATAAAGTAGTAAAAAAACCCAAAACTCTTCCAACTCTCTGCTATGTCTGAAGAATGCAAAATATTTCATCTGAAAATATTTTAGTGAACATAAATTTAAATTATAAATGAACTGTCTGAAAGTCATGTAAATATTTATTATACATGTGTACTGGTCTGCAATGTTAGCATACATTTCTAGCTACAAATGAAATGCTAATAAGCTTTTGGTTGAATGAAATCCAGTTTTCCAAAGTTAAGGTACTTTTTTAGGGTAATCACTCTGTAACAAAAATTAAAAAAAAAAAAAAGGAAAATATGACATGGGCTCTACAGTAACACAGACTTGGTCTCAAATAACAATTCTACACTTGGTATGACTCTTACCTGAGACCCTTAGTTTCTATTCCTATAAGATGAAAATGGTAACAGTGTCTATCTTGTGGTCTTTGTGAAGATTCAGTACAAGTATGCATGTAAGGCCATTAATAAGCACTTGACAAATGTCAAGATTATAATAATATCTTTATAAGCTAACAAGTAGTCTTTTAATTGTTAAAAAAAATCTTAACAGAAGATTTTATGTCAAGGGAATTTATTTACATAAAAGCTGTCGTTATTTTTGTAAACACCCCAAACTTTTGTATACAGCAGTAATCAACATGCCAATTCCTACCAGTTTTTTCCAATGTATATTATCATACTTTCTATACCAAATACCTATTATTTGGCTATATATAGTATTTATATCTTTTCACATTTTCTATTATTGGGAGATTTCAATGAGTGATTTGGGGTTTTATTCTGTTTGCTTGTTTTAGTCATAGTCATCATGAGAAGATGCCACATTCATTGTTGAACATTTCTAGGAACAGCAAGGCTTCCATTCAGCTATCTTTTTAAATAAGGAGGAAAAATATTAAAAATTATTCAACATTAGAGCGGAAGATTCTTGGACTCATGACTCATAGTTCCCTGAATGCATATGGTTGTGAAGAACTAAAATAAAAGGATGAAGGTTCTATCTTGTTTCATCTTGCTTGCCTTTTTAGAGGTCAAGAAAGGAATAGCTAAGTAGAGAAAATGCATGGACCTTGCATAATAGAATTGTGGACTAAGTACCTCATAGTTATCTATCCACTGCTCAAGGAAACTCAGTGCCCAATTATCTTCAGTGGCCTGTCTTATAGGTCTTTTAGGTAGAACTGTTTTCCAACTCGTGGTCTTACTAACAAGGATCATTCATGGAGAAACACAAAAAAAGCTCCCTTGCTCCTGTGCAGCTTTCCCCATTCTTGGCTCCTCCTGCCTGACCAGATGAATAGCCCAGACAGACAAAAACCTAAAAGGCCAGAGCATGCAACTCTTTGTGCCCATTCAAAGTTCATGTGGACACCCTTCACTTCATTATCAATTCCTTCAAAGAGGGCTTTAGAGGTCATTGCAGACAGTTAGTATTTATATGGGTAAAGATTACTTTGGGAAGAGACTGCAGAACTCCTGAATTGCAAGAAAGCATGCTCCTCTGAACATACTTAAAAATCTCCAGAGCTGGTCAGAAAAATAAGCAACATTTGATAAACCCTGATCCCTACAGAACTCTCTAACATGTATCTCCTCTTCTCTGTGACCTTGACTTCTACCTGGAGTTCTATAATGTCCAGACTTATCTCCTCCATCCCAAGCCATTTCTGGATAGAGTCACCACAAAGATCTTTCTAAATTTCTAATCTAATCTTGTTCACTGGGCATAAGATCCATCAGAGGCTCAAGGTCAAATAAAGAAAAAAATAATAATCTGGACTCAACATGTGTATAAGGCCCTTCATTATCTGGCTTTTGCCCTCATTTCTCCCAAAGTTCTGCCTAATATCCTGACTTAATTGTATTTCCCAAACACCCCAGCTTCACTTATAAGAGGACTTCTCAACCTCTGCACTATTAACATTTTAGACCAGATGACTCTTTGTTTTGAGAGGGCTGTCCTGTGACTTATGGAGGTTTGGCAGTATCCCCGGCATCCATGGAGTAGCTATCAGTATCAGCCCCCATCTAGGCCTCCACAAATCACAACAATCCAAAATGTCTCCGGACACTGTCAAATGCTCCCTAGGGGTAAAATCACCTCCAGCTGAGAACCAGTGGCTCGCATCCTTGCCTTTTAATGTTAATCTCTTGCTAAAATAGCACCTACCTTTCTGATTCACTCTGTCCTGGAACCTCTCCACTTGGCTAACTCTTGAATCAGACATCTTACTCAACTGTTATCTTTTCCTCTCTATTTCCAAGTGGGAGTAACTGACCTTTTTCTGGGTACCCTGAGTACTTTGTGCTTAATCCAATCATAGCCAAATAATATCAAACACTTATATAAATGCTATTTTCTCTAGTAGACTGCCTGCTCTGCGAAAGCAAGGACTGAGTGGCCACTGTATCTCCAGTATCTGATACAATACAGCTCACAAAACAGGTGCTCAAAAAGTACTTATGGGATTGATGGATGAAAAGTAAACATAAGTATTCTATAATAATCATAAAGTTAAGAAAAGCAGGCAAGCCACATTAGTGGTTCAGTGTAATGCTCTCAGGTATTAGAAACATTTTATAACCTCATGTTTTATCACAACTTATGACTGATTTTCATGGATAGAAAACAGAAAATTACAAATAACAAAGCTAACTCACAGCTTGTAAGAAGCGGAAAGACAAGATGGGGCCACTTAATGCTCCACAGGCATTACTGTCTTCAAAATTTCCTTCTTCAAGCAAGAATTGCTGGCCTTTAAAATGTTCTTTTTCATAGGCAACCCACCTAGAAATACAAAGGATATCCAATTAAGCCATGAATAAAAAAAAGAAAAAAGAAAAAAAAAAAGAAAATATCCCGATAAAGCACTTAGTTGTATTATCACCATATTTTAAAAAAACAACACATTGTTTTGTTACCATTTATAAAGACAGATAAATGCTGTATGCTTCATGGATCAATAGCTTTTATAGTTTGCCGGCTTTTCCCAACAAAGGTTAACTATTGTAGAATTACAACAGGGCAAAGCTTGCTAATTGTGGCATGACATGATACTGTATCTCAATATGGTGGTGGTGCGGGGGGAACAGCCAATTAATGGAAAGTACAAATAGCCAATGACAAAAGTTACAAACCTATGCTGAGATTCAAAGAGCCATTCTTATTTTATTGACAAAGCCCTTCTGTAATCACAGAGAATGATTACTATATTAAACATTTTTCTAGGGTTTAAATCAAAAGAACCTCTCAGTAGGCTTCAGATCTAAAACACATTACCGGTGGTTTTAACAAAGAGGAAATGCAACTGGGCTGGCATTAGCGCTGATGGCCCACACATATATGAAGGCTTCTGTAAAAATTTAGGGGTGGGCAATTTTGTTCCCACCATTTAATCAGTGGTGATAATGGGAACAGGAAGGACGGTGACACAGTATGCTCCAGGGACACAGGTTTCTTGACTTCTCATCTAAAACTGTCAGTAAAGAACACTGATAAACACCATTGGTCATTAAGCTCCTCCACAAAACTTACCTTTTTATGGAATAATTCACAGTAGCTAACGAATGTAATGTGGGCATGGATGATTCATAACACACAATGGCCTGCTTAAATCTGCCTTGAGGGGCACTGTGGTGTTACAATGGGAGCCCCTCCAATGGAGAAGATTCCAGAATGACTATTTTGGGCTCGTGGGTTGGGAACTTCTGCATTCTGGGGCTTGACAAATGAAGCTGGGTACGGCTGACTACTATTGTTTTCAAAAAATTAAAAAACTACTCCAAAAAATTGTTTCCAAAGGGCATAAAATAATAGCAGTCGCTCAGCAATCATGTACACCTCCTCATTTTCTGCATGTAGGTGTGTGTATGGCAAGGGAAGAAGGGGTCCACATGAATGGGGATAAACATATTTTATATATCTTAGTGAATTTGTAATATGTACAAGAACATTATTTTATTCTTAAACTATTATGCGAAGATAAACTGCACAAGAAAGCTTTCAAAATTTTTTTTGAGTTTATTTTTGAGACACAGAGAGTGAGTGAGTGAGCTGAGGTGTGTGCACGTGGGGTTGGGGACGGACAGAAAGAGGGAGAGAATCCCAGGGAGTCTGCACTGTCAGCACAAAGCTTGATGCAGGGGTCGATCTAATGAACCGTGAGATCATGACCTGAGGCAAAATCAAGAGTCAGACACTTAACCTACTGAGCCACCCAGGAGTCCCCAAAACTTTCAAATTCTAAATGTGGCTTTCATTTATATAAATGTGGCTACTCAAAACATGCTTTTAATAAACCTGAATGGGAAAAAGAATAAAAGATATAGAAGACCTAAATATTAAAGACAGATTAATAAATTATTACATGATGACAGTTCAAAAATCTTCTCAGCTTTTTTACAATAAAGTTTTGTCTAAGATTCAATTTATATATCCATCTGGGATATTTAAAAACAGATGTTATCTGAGAAAAATGAAAAAACATCAACCTCACTTTCTCTAGATTCCTCAAGATGGGACAGAGATGAGTTCTTACTACCTGCAGATAAACAGTTAACAAAAGTGAAAAGTGGTAGTAACACTGAAAAACAGTGAAATCAACTGTTCACTTTTAAATGGGGATATGACATTTTACTCCTACAGTTGTCATATGAAAAATGAAACTTGTGTATATTGTATCACAAGCCATAATGTTTTCTTGAGAGTTTTTATAGAACAATTACAAAAAAAACTCAGGAAACAATGCAAATCACAATCTAGTTAATGGGAAAAACATTCAGATTCCAAAGGGAAGAAAAGGCAATAATATTTAGCAGGGTTAACAAGAAGCATATGTGTTCACAGATTAGCGAAGACTGCAAATAAATATGACACAATAAAAATTTGTTTATCCAAAACATGTTTGTTTTTCAAGGGCCTAATAATTTTTTAATTGAAGGATAAAGAATTAAATGATTACCAATGTCAGACTAATTATGGATATGTCCTACATATCTAATATATGGCATAGTCTCTTATGTTTCCATTTTGGCTAGTGTGGCCATCACTTGATTTACAGCCAGAAACTGCAAAGTCTAAGTCTCTAAATGTAGACCCTTGAGAGATCTAAGACCCATCATTTAACTTCAATGAATAAATATTTTAGTAGAATCTTTTGCTAGAATAGCATGAAGAAGTTTTATGATGTTACTGCAAATAATGAGACATGGATACTTAAAATGAACCAACATTCCAAATAAACTATCATATCAACAGAGAGACCAACAATGTTCATGGAGGAATTCTAGTACTAAGTTGACAATGGCAAATAAGCTCTGATTTTATCTGCCAGGATACAAATACAAACCCATATCCCA
This sequence comes from Panthera pardus, assembly GCF_024362965.1. Taxonomy (NCBI): domain Eukaryota; kingdom Metazoa; phylum Chordata; class Mammalia; order Carnivora; family Felidae; genus Panthera; species Panthera pardus. Next base: position 45,566,708 of record NW_026526721.1, on the reverse strand, counting down.
CCAGTTCAGTCATGGATTTTCTGGGGTCCCTGCCCCATAAACCGATGACTGAGATTAGGTTACACTTAGATTTATACTTAGAGGTTCTTGGGGGGGCTTCCTCAAAAACAGTATAATGTCAGAGGGTAACCAATGTAAAAAATACTTGACTTGGGAAACCTACAACACAGGCTACTTCTTTAATGAAGGACTCACTGGCAAGATCCTCAGCACAGAAAGTTAACTAAGATCCACAGAATAGAGAATCAAAATTGGGGCTTCCATTCATATTCAAAATTTGTAAAACAAAATATATCAATTTCTTTTATCTGAGAGAGAGAGCGAGCGCACAAGCAAGTGCGCAAATGTGGCGAAGAGAGACATAGAATCCCAAAATGTGGGGCTCAATCCCACAACCCTGGGTTCATGATGAGTCCAAATCAAGAATCAGACACTGGAACAGATTGAGCCCCTGAGGCATCCCCCCCAACCCAAAATAATTTTATTTTGCAACTTTTATCTTCTATATTGTGTTTAGCAATACCAAGTGTTTAAGTTTTAGAAACTATTTTCTATATTCAATCTATCTCAAAATCTCTAATACAATCAAGAGTTCACAGGAAAGCCATTAGTAACTATTTTTTTATTTTATAGTACCTTACAGAAAAGATGCATATTTTTAGATTAAGGCACATTCTTTTTGCTCTGCTTAGCACATTTTCTGTGATCTTCAAAGAACAGACTATTAATTGCAATATTGAAAACATAACACTCACACTCCACCGATGACACGAATTGATCCAATTCCATGAAAATCCCCGTTATTTTTTAAGAACTTAGGGACAGAATCTATGTGTTCACTAAACTCTCTGGCCTGTCCACAGAAGTGAGGTTTTTCATAAATAATAACCTGGAAGATATGAAAGAAAATTACTTAACATGCTCATATTTTAGAATAGGTACAAAACTCATTTACTTAAGTGACACTAAAAATCCCAACATGAACAGGGACACCATCCATTTTTGCACTAATACTTATTTACAACGTAGCACACTGACTGATATTGACAAGGATTTATGTGGGTTATTACCATGAAGATACCTTAATAATATGTTTCTGTCATGATTACGCTGTTCTGGTTACCCCAATCCTAGGACCATCTGACAGGGTAAATTGTCTTATAATTGACTCTTAAATTACCTAATTTTAGCTCTCTGCCTGGAATTTAACACAGGCCCACCTTGTATTTATTGACTTTCCCCTATTAGACATAAATAAAAACACTCTTGAGCTTCTAGGACATAATAATAAATTATCTACTGAATTGAGAAACAACAGCTGCTTCTTATTAACATGGTGGCTGCCAGTCACTAGTAAGAAAGAGATATGCAAATTCCTGAATTTAAATATGAAACTTCCTAATAAGAAGAAATGATTGAAAAAATTATGGTGTTTTCTTTTTGTTGGTTTTTTTTTTTTTTTATATTTGATTCATATGGGTGGGGAGGTAAGTATAGTAGAAAACCCATTTCTAGCATTTCATTTATTTTAAATTTGGATTGGTCCAAGTAGGTCTCTTCCACCATTTTGGTGCTCTTTACTTCCCAAGTATGACCTGTCTGCCTTTAGTATGTGGAAATGATAATGGTGATAATGGCACTAATCTATCTACGTTCTATCACCAGGTCCTACTTGTGGCTAATGGCATACGTTGCATACAACTGGCAAAATAAGGCCCCATGCTAAAACATACTGACCAAGTTCTATCTAACTTGTTTTCAAAAATTTATAAGATTATACAAACTGAAAAAAAAACATGTAGTACAGCTCCTGTGTTCCACATATTTAATTTTCACAGGGTGATGTATTTGAAGAGATGAAGTTTTATTTGGTTTAATACTTTCTACATCTGAACACATTCAAACTAAGAAGCAGTAATTCTTTGATGAGCAAGCCGTCAACTAACACATAACACCTTGAAAATGTGACCATGTGTGATAGCTATTTAATTCATATGCCTCTACAACCTGTCAAACTGCAAATGTCCAGCCTGTCACACCTGAAGAAACTGAGACAGGAGTCACTCAACTGTCACAGCTAATTTTGTATCTTTCAGGTCACTGGTTCGAAACCTCAGCTGCATGTTATCACAGTCACCTGTAGAATTTGAAAACTTCTGACTACACCCCAGACGAAAACGATATTCTGTGAGTGGAATACAATCATAAGTATTTTTTTTTTAAACTTGGATATGCATGACTCCAACACAGAGCTAAGGTATACTATGCTCAGATACTAACTTTTAAAAGATTCCACCTATGTGATTAAGAGAATGGTGGTCAATTCCATAAGTTAGAAAGGTGAGAAATGGGAGGGTTGGAGGAGCTGTGTCTTGTTTTGCAGGGCAGGAGATAGATAGATGAATCTTTGTTTCCATGCCTGCCTGTGGAAGTGCTATTCGCTAGTTAAGCAGAGGTCTGGCTGAATCTTTGATCACTGCACTGGTTTTTTTCCCCGCTCTCCTTTCACACACATTTTATAATTTCATTTCCTTTCCCCAAATGGGCTTAATGCTGGTGTCTCTACTGTTCCCTTCAGGTACTTATTTATTCTTACCAACTGATATCTGACAGGAGCTACCTACTGCTTCTTCTGATCACCCCTGATCTCCTTTCTGAGCATCACTCCCAAAAGACTGCTCAATATCTCTGCTTGAATGTCACGCTGCCACGTCCCTAGCCCCTCCCCACCAAATCAAAAATCAAACCTATCACCTTTCCACCCTGTAGTAGCTGCTCATTGGGTCTGACTAGGTTGTCAGCAAGACCTCCATCCTTGCATACTGACCTCACGCTCCATCACAGCATGGGTCCTCAGTGACTGTTCTGTGCAGTCATTTCCCACCACTCCCAACATCCACCAAGTATTATTAGAATATACCAGTCATCATTTTTTTTACTTTAATAGTTCAAAATATGTGAAGATTAATACTGAAACTATAAAAGTCTGTTTTAAGACTCACCTTTAGGTTCATAGGCATTTCCACTTTTAGTCCACCCTTAAGATAAGAAATTTTAATATTAAAGACTTAGAATATCTGGAAGTAACTAAGTGACATATGTAGGTTATATAAACATCTGATTAGTGAAGATTACATACCAGTCAGCTTTAAGTTGTGGTAAATTTTAAAATTTAAGTACAGAACTCTATAGCAGTCAAAACAGACTCAGACTGCTCATCGATGTAGACGGGACAAGAAATCTTCAAAATATACATTCCAGATTACAACCAGTATAAGGAAGGAAACTGAGCTTTTTAGTCCTTAAGCACATGCAACTGATTAAAGATTTAATCCCACTGCAGAGAGTACCAAGAAATAGAGTGGAATTGATAGATTTAAAAAAATCTCCTTTGGCAGAATAGATTTCCAAACCACTGACACTACATTTCCTCATGACAACTGCTCGGGCTTTCTAAATTAGAGTGCTTCCCCTTCCAAGTTCTATAAACACTTTTTATCATACTTACAGTCTTTGTGACATCAAGGTTGCAGAGCATAAAAGGTTAACCCCTTCACAAAAACTAATTCTAGAATTTCCTGTTTTTAATGCTACTCCACATTGTGGTATTTCTTAAAATTTTGTAGGTTTTCTTGGTTTTTATTTTTTAAAAAGTACAGAGCAACCAAGAATGGTTTATCACTCACCTCACATTTAATTGAAGAGTCTGCCCTCAAATAAAAATGTTTGCAACAAAAATAAATACTGCATGCACTTATTATCTTTAAGAGAGCAACCACTGACAGATCTATTTATTATTAATGCTGTGCTCATCATTCATTACTGCAATGGAAAAGCATAATTTACTGTAAGTGGTTTTCTAATAAGCATCAAAAAAAATTCAGAACTTTATTCAAAATTTTTGTACAATGGTACTTATAAGGAAATGGCATGCACTGTAATAAACTTAACACAAAGTAAATTCAGACATTTGTCTTCTAGAAAGCATTAAAATGTTTTCACACAGATATTCTCTATAATATAAAGAAACAGAAAAATAACATATAGGTTGTTGATTCAGTAGTATACATACTCATTTCTCAAGATAGAGATGCATGAGCAATCACCATAGCTATTTAACTTTGGGCTCATGGGCATTTTGGAAAAATGCTTCTTTTTAATTTGCTTACCATCTGAAGTGGATGCAATGATTTAATTTCTGTTGCAGAAATCTCAAAGAGTCCATGGTCTTCCTCCAAAACTGTAGCTTGTCCCTTAAAATTAATATCTGGGTAGGCAAGCCAACTAAATAAGAAATGAATGGTTAAAGTATAATAGGGATACTATTGTCTTGTAAGAATTAAAAGTAAAAAGGCCTATCAAAAAAAAAAAAAAAAAAGGCAAAAACCCAAAACAAAAAAACCTTTGTGGCAAAATTACAACTAGTAAAACATATTCGAAATGAGTTCACTAGAGAGCATATAACAAGAATTAATGTGTTATTAAGTACTCAACATTCAAACACTGTCTTATAAGTCTATTTATTATATGTTTTCCAAGCAGTAAGCATTACTTTTCTCAGAATTTTCCAATATTTAAAAGGTGTGACACCTTTGATTCAAGCAGAATTGGAAAAAAAAAAAAAAAAACATTCTACTGTTTTCTTTTTTTAAAGTGGGGCAACCAGAGGTGGGATTCTACAAGGCATTTTACATTTTTTTTTTTCATTTAAGGCATTTTACATCTTTGACCCACATTTTTAGAATCAATAATCAGTTCATTTGGCTGCCTCAGGAACAGCATTTGACATGAGATTCCCAAAAGACCCACTACCTTCTGCCTAAACTTGATAGGTACAGACATCTCATGGACAGGCTCAATTACTGGGTCTGCCCAAGAGTTTTAATCTACGGTTGGGAGAGATGAAGAAAGATGTCCTACAGTGAGCCCCAATTTGTACATCAACCATCATCAGAGCAGATGAAAAGAGTGAAAGACAGAAAAGCAACCTGTGTTGAATTGGTATCACAGAATTGTCATTCGAACTCATCTGGAAACTAAACTCAGGGTTTGGTGTGCCTGGGTGGCTCAGCCAATTACGCATCCAACTTCGGTTCAGGTCACGGTTTGTGGGTTCAAGCCCCACATCAGGCTCTGTGCTGACAGCCTCAGAGTCTAGAGCCTGCTTCAGATTATGTGTCTCCCTCTCTCTCTGCCCCTACCCCACTCTCACTCTGTCTCTCTCTCAAAATAAATAAAAACACTAAAAAAATTTAAAAACAAATAAATAAATTCAGGCTCAAAGTAGCACCGACAGTCTGAAAGATACCTTCAGAATCAGAAAGGTTTGGCATCAGACCCATGCCCACCAGCTGGTAGCCTGAGACAAATAATATAATTTCCTCATTTATAAAATGAGTATCTCCACCTGCCTTGCAGGAATAGTAATAAACAAAAAAGCACCATGGGTCCAGCCCTGTGGAGGCACTCAATAACTACTGGCACTGAGACACTCTTGAAATAGTTCAAACTCCAGATTTTTAGGTCAGGGACATGTTTTTATTTCTCAATCTCAAAATTTGGTGGGTGAAAAGATGATGGATGAATCTATCAAGAAATATGTCTGAGAATCTCCATCTGTTCCTAGGAGTTCTACATCAAAGACTTAACTGGATCCAAAGGAAAACAAAATCTGTTCAAATCCCCACAATAGTCTTTCCTGAGTATCCAGGAGCATAAACTAAAACTTCACAGAAATGTATGTCACCTACTAAAACATGAAATAAAAAGTTAACTTTGGTGGCCATCAATCACTGTAATAAAAAGAAACTGATACATACACTCCTGACTTCACAGTGAAGGACACAGATTTAGGGATATTCAGCTCTTCCAAATTGGGGACGGCTCGCTGTATATGGATAGGACAATACTCTGGGTCAGACTGTGGGCAAAGTTCTATCTCTGGAATGCTGCAATCCTGAAAAAAAAAAAAAAAGGCTTTGAAATCATCTGGAGACACACACAATCCAGCATTCTCAATACCCTGGACATGCAATTACAATTATTCTCATTGTTCAGTTGAATTTCTTCTCAAAAACAGCACAAAGGAAATACTGTTTCATTTTACCAGTTTTAAAAATGAATTATTCTAAGAAGTTACATTAATGACATGAAAATTATAAAAATTAATTGAGAAAATATTACTTTTTTTTTTGGCTTGGTTTTTATTTTTTTTTCATAGTTTTTAAGTTTATTTACTTATTTTGAGAGAGACAGAAAGCAAACAAGGAAGGGGCAGGGAGAAAGGGAGAGAGAGAATCCCAAGCAGACTCCATATTGTCAGCATGAAGCCCAATGTGGGGCTCGAACTCACGAACCATGGGATATTGACCAGAGCCAAAACCAAGAGTCGGACGCCCTATGTAGTTTTTAAAAGTCTTGTTCTATTAAGCAATCAATGTTTAGTTACCAAACTATGTGAGTGCCAGAAGTCTTTAAGCCTTCCTTCTCAGAAGCATAACAAAGCCATGAGGAGGAAGGGAGTTAAGTAAAAGCTGATCTCATGGGGGATATAAAAAATAAATAACAGAGAGGCACAGTACTCTCTCAGTGTGTTATCTAATTTACATTGACAAAAGTAGGAATTAGAAGTGAGGGTAAAGGAAGTCTGTTTTCCTACTTGTGGGATTCTATTTATTTTCTTTAGTACAAGTTGGTTTGAAGAAGAAAGGCATTATAAAATTTGACCCTACACTCCATCACATACTCACTGCCACCATCTCCTGTCAAACCTTCCTTTAAAATTTCCCTTACGTATATCTCTTATCTATTCCCACTGTCAAGGACTTTTATCAAGGCCAAGACATCAATTATGGGCCTATTCCACCAGTCAGGTATGAACCACATTATATACAGCTAGGCTTGTTAGAACACCGCTTTCCTCGTGACACTCCTTGGCTCAAGACCCAAGCACATCAAATTTACATGTATTTGCCTTCCTACAACACGGCACCAACCCAGTGACCCAAAGGAACTCCATACAACTCTTCAGTCATACTGGTATCCATGCTAATCCCACTCTCTTTTTCATATGGTCTAAGTTTTATAAATGTTTTCCCCAAGGCAACTAAACAGGAAATTTTCTGTATTCTTACTTATGAACATCATCTAATCGTCAGGTTGTAAGTCAAAAAAGACTTCATCTTTTCTTTGGGAATGAAAACTACAATTATTTTTCCCTCCTCTGAAATTAAAGATGTGCTACTGTCTGAACACACTAACTCAGTAATCATGAGTGCTTAATTATACAATTCAAAATTTCAGTAGCAAAATTCTCACCTAGGACATTGTGAAATTCAAGTGATTATGCTTTAATGAAACAGGTAAATGAGTAACAGGGGTGATATTTATCAGGCTGAATAATTCTATTTTTTATTATAATTAGTTTTGCAATTTTTAACTCCAATTTTCTGATTTTTTAACCTTTCTGCAAACTGAGTTTTATTATTAATCGTTCTTATCAATATGCACAAGTACATTAACACATCTTATTTTCAGAAAGCTAGTTCTGAAATGCAATAAAGAAGCATAACCTAAAATATCTTTTGAAGTATAAAAGTATTATTTGAAATTTCATTTTACTTTGTTTTTTTTTTTTTTTTGAGAGGGAGAGAGTGAGCAGGGGAAGGGGGCAGAAGGGAAGCAGGGGAGAGGGAGAGTGCCAAAAGTCTATAAGCCTTCCTTCTCAGAAGCATAACAAAGCCATGAGGAGGCCTTCACTCAGTGTGGAGCCCAATGCAGGGCTTGATTCCATGGCCCTGGGATCATGACCTGGGGTGAAATCAAGAATTGGATACTCAACTGACTGAGCCACCCAGGCACACCTCAAATTTCATTTCAAAAAATGGCCAGAAATGTCCACAACAGTCACCTGTCAATCTTCAAAGTTTTTGTTTGCTATTAATAATAGAGTTCTATTAACATTATTTGAAATGCTGCCCTATTAATGTTCCCCTAGGGACAGAAGGTACAGTAACAGAATACATAACTAAGTGTCTCACACAAATAAGTTTCCTCTGCATTGTGTTATACAAACAATGCTTGGGTGGTGTACTTTAAAAGGGAAAAAGCTACAAGGCACTTGAGTCCACCACAACAAAGAAGGAAACAGCATAATGGAAAAAGTGTGATGATGACTAAAAAATGGAAAATAAACAAAAAGAACGCTTATGTTCTCAACTCTCTTTGCCAGAGGACCAGGTTTTTCTCTAGTTAAATGAAAAAGATTTCAATAGTTAAGTTTCACCTTCTTTATGGGGGCTATTCTCACAGAAATAATGTCTCTTGCAAGACTTGCATAATTCTTGATGGATGGAGGCAGTAACACTAACAACTGAAGGGTACTTTCTAGTAATCTAGTGACAATGAACAGTTTACTCTTAGTAAAGTTTGTATGGCTTCCCCCCCGCCCCAACTTTTCTACTCATGATATACTTTTGATGAAATTTGCAAGCTTAGACTATTAAATCATTCTGTAGGAATGGAGACAAAACTATAGGAGAGAAATAGGGTAGGAATGGATTACAGTTAACAAAAACAATAAGAAAATCTAACTAACTCCACCTCACATAAAATACCATCAGTACCTGACCTAACATCCGATCTCTCTCTTCTCAGTAAATTAGTGAGGACAAAACCAAAGTAACTTCTGACCAAGAAAAATGTTATTCCTTTAAAAAAATATTAAATGCACAGTAAATAGTAATTTGCAATATTAATTTCTAATATTTGCAATGCTACCTCACTCCTAATTATTTCTGGGAGCAAAGATGACTTTGAGCAGAACCTACACCTGTTGATAACTGACGGTGTCCTTTGCATTTATTCATAGCGAAGTGAAGACATCATGAAGTATTATCCTTAAAGAATACAAGTTTTGACTACTCAGATTAGAGCAAATAAAAGAGAACGAAATAAGATAAAGTTAGTACTAGGCTTAAGCCTAGGTTAATCTGGAATGGTAACAATCACCATGACAATGAAGCTATCAATAGGCAAAATTTTGACAAGGTTGGAGAAAGGAAGCAGTTTGATGCCTGATTCTTATTTTGTAAAATATTTAGAACAATGCTAATGCCTTTTCCATTCGATGCTCAATAGTTTTATTTTCCTTCCTCATTGAAAGGTGCTAGTCTGTTCAAGACATGAGTGCACTAACACTGCAATTTAAAACATGACTCCAGGGGCTCCTGGGTGTCTTGGTCAGTTGAACGTCTGACTTTGGCTCAGGTCATGGTCTCGAGGTTCGTGGGTTCACGTCCCTTGTCGGGCTCTGTGCTGACAGCTCGAAACCTAGAGTCTGCTTCAGATTCTGTGTCTCCCTCTCTCTCTGCCCCTCTTCTGCTTGCACTCTGTCTCTCTCTCTCAAAAATCAATAAACATTAAAAATAAAATTTAAAAAAAAGGCTCCAAGCACTCCAAGCACTGGAAGAAGGAAGAAATGCAAGCATCACTTACTCTTTCTCTTAATATAATCTAAGCAAATGGTGGATGTGCAAATACACATTTATATATCCATATTCAACAGAACTGAGTTTTTTGATTTTATTGTGGTTTTGTGGTGAGAAGGCTGCTGTTTTCAACAACTTACCTTTTTTTCTCCACTAGGCTTGGCATGATGCCTGACATTCTCTCTCTCTCTCTCTCTCTCTCTCACACACACACACACACACACACACACACACCTGAAGGTATTTAAATCTTAGAAGATTATACCTACACACTATTCATTTCAATCAATTTCTAGTGAGTTAGCTAATTAAATGAGCACTCAGATGCCACTTGCTGAGCTGACCTGCTTGCAGTTAAGGTTTTCAATGCAAACAAACACCCTCGATGCTGCAGCCGTCAATCTCCTTGTGGTACCAACATTCACATCCTTATTTAACACAAGTGGCTCTGCCAAGAACTTCCTCACATCTCCACCCGCCCACTGCTTATACTCTCTCAGGATTCCAATCAGGTGCCACCTCCTCCAGGGGAGTACCTCTTCTTTGTGCATCCTGAGGGCCCTGCAGAGCGTTCTCAATTCATATGCTTACGTGACTCAGATGTCCCACCCCTAGACTTCCAGCAATCTCAAGCATGAGATCATATTTCACTTGTATTTCCATTTCCCGTGTTCATCACAGTATCGGATCCAAAAGCAAAACACGTATTTGTGAAGATACAGGCTTGTTTGCAGTTTTCCAGGAAGTATTAATTCACAAAATTTTTGCAGATACCCCTTTCATGGAGACTTTTTCCTGGAAGCTATGTTTCCTTCCTCTGTATGCTATTTGCAGCTATCAAGAGTTTAATAACATTGACCCAAATCACTATTATAGGATCCACCTGAATTTACATTTTTAAGCATATAAACAAAATCTCCGTAACTTGAAAAAAAAAAATATATTCATGACTGTCATATGATTGCAATAAATCATGCACTATTTTAATGCTGAAGGAACTCTTAAGAATGCCCTGGAGAAATAAATCTGTCCTTATCTGAGATCTGTCCTAACCACTAATTCGCCTCTCCTCTACACCAACACAAAATGTTTTATTATACTGGGAGACCTTCCTCATGTGAGTATTAAATAGTATTTTCTAAACAGAAAATAAAAGAGGAACACACCTTACCTTCCTTTCTCCACCCTTCCTTCTCTGATTTCCTAAACACTCATATGCACACACTCACACACACACTCCTACACTCAAGGGTAGAGATCTATACTAAAAAAAAAAAGATATTTGGAAATTTCGGCTCTTTTGCTAAAGATGCCTGGACGATGTATTCCTACTACTATTAAAAATATATGTATGGGGGCACCTGGGTTGCCCAGTCGGTTAAGCGTCCAACTTCAGTTCAGGTCATTATCTCATGGCTCTTGAATTTGAGCTCTGCATCGGGCTCTGTACTGACAGTTCACAGCCTAGAACCTGCTTTGGATTCTGTGTGTCTCTCTCTCTCTCTCTTCCCCTCCCCAGCTCGTGCTCTCTCGCTTGCTCTCTCTCTCCCTGTCTCTCAAAAATAAACATTAAAAAGAAAAAAATATATATATATGTATGCACATATACATACACACATACATATATGTATCATGCACCAATTCATTTTATGGGCCAGATTACAGGCAACATTTTCAATTATCACTCACTGTAACACTTTATATGCATAAATTCAAAAGATTATCATCAATATAATGAAGACTGGTAAAATTAGCACGGATATTAGCAACCGCTTTTAAACATCGCTAGACCAACGTACAGCTTTACTACTTGACAAAAGAAAATAAAAAAACAGGAAAAACAAAACAAAACAAAAGGTTGTGTCACCTTTAAGACACGTTTGATAGAACCCAATACAAAGTCTCTTGGTGGATGTTTTCTGTTCTGAAGGATCCAGTCACGATTTAACACCTTTTCTCCTTCTTCCAACACACATTTCTGACCCTGGAAATGTGGCTTCTCATATAAAATCCAGCTGAACAAATATAAAAGCATGATTGGTTATAATTAATTTTCTAAGAAATGAGGCATAAAACACATGATACTTATTAGTAAGTCCACAGACTATTGTACCTACTTAACTTTCAAAACCTGAGCTATTTTCCACAATTGGTATATAAACCTATTTTTGAAACAATGACATATGCTAATTTAAGTATAGACATAGGCATAAGAATAAAAGTGCACACAACTTGGAAATATTCCCAAACATAATCTACGCCTATATTTATGTATGCATAAATGCACGTATACTTTCTAGATGGTATATAAACAAAGCTATATATTTCTATCAAAAACAATAGCTTAACAATTCCAATTCTTGAATAAAATGGGAGCACAGGTGTCCCATTTTATTGCATGAAGACAACACTATACCATACCACTTACTTCATGAGTACTGACCAGTGGGTAACTGAGACTGGACAAAGAAATTTTGGCTGCAGCATATGCAAGGGAAATGGTCCATAACAAATGAGGTTTCCCCTCATTTTTACACCACACAAAGAATCCTTCACTTCTTGACCATGTCAGCTAGACAAATGACTTTAAGTATGTGGCCTTCACATTCCTTAGCATCCCACAACTTGTGAACTCGCTTTCAAAGCTATGCTTCATTTAGCTGATGCCTTCAACTCAACTTGCCAAATCCATCCTGCTACTAATGTAGTTTCAGAATGGTATTAATTGCATATAATATATATATTAGGTCTTGCTACTTATGGCCCATTGGCTTTAAGCACTAAAAACAGCCAGTATTTTCTGGCACAGTACATAAAAAGAACTATTAAATTATAAGACACTAATTATGTTTCAAAATATTCTGTCAAAAACCAGAGGAAAGGGAATGTGACTTTAATAAAAAATACAAAAAGCATAAAGAGTAAGAAAACACACTTAGTTGGGGGGAAAATGCTACCAAATTTTAAGAGATTTCTTACCAGCCCCTTACAACTTTTATCAGTATCCCATTCGGAAAGGACCATGATGTAGCATCGGGAATATTACAGTAGATCTCCTGCTTGTATTTACTTCCATGGAGATCATAGATAACCATCTGCAATATACAGAAAGCAGGCACAAAAACTAATTGTTAAGAATGCATTTAAAATTCCAAAATGTCCTAGAATGTAGAAAATATCCTAAACATATAAAAGATGATTACTATAGATGCTAAATCTTTGAGTAAAATAATCCCCTTTAAAGTCAGTGAAAAGTATTTACTTTTAACTCCCCAAATCTGAAAGTAACCTTTTTTTGTTTTTAAAGTAAGCTCTGTGCCCAATGTGAGGCTTGAACTCATGACCCTGAGTAGCATGCCCAACCGACTGAGCAAGCCAGGCATCCCTAACGTAACTTTACTTTTCACATTTTACCTTAGTTAATAAGAAACTTATGCTTACCTTCCCAGGTCTCGGGTTACACCTCAGAATTTGTTTGTCAACATTCTGAAAGAGTAAATGTGGAAGAAGTAAGCCTTAAGAAACATCAACAGAAAGATCTATAACTCACTTTCTTAGCAGTCACAAATCCAATTCATCACATATTTACTTAGGGACCATTATACGCAAAGTGTACCTCTAGGTACTACAAGAGATACAAGGGCAAATATAAGGGTAAATAATGTGTTGTTTGTGCCCTCAAGGAGCTTATACCTGGAAGGAAGGAGCAGATGATCACACTCATGTGACTGTTCTGTGAAGGACTAGGTTAAACTCATGGGTAAAATACAAAGAAAATGCCAACTTATGGGCATCTAGGGGAATGACACCAGCATAGAGGTGAGGTGATGGCACGGGGAGGCCCCCAAAAGGCTTGCTGGAGGAAGTGATATGGAGAAGACCTTGAAAACACAGGATTTTAATAAGGGAAAAAATGTGGCAGGTTGGGGTCAGGGAGTTGATAAAAGAATTCCATGGAGAACATATTTTCCGAGGCAAGGTGGTAGGAAACACTGGGTGTATAACCAGAGCACGTGGAGATAAGGTTGGACAAACAGGACTTGGGTGTGTTGTAATATAGTGAAGATGTTTCACTTGACTTGGTAGGTGATGGGGGATCATTAAAGAAACATTTCTTCAAATCTTATCCTTTCTTTTAAAAAGACTTTGCCTTGCAAGCTACTGGTTGGTATTCTAATATAACTATTTGCTACTGTGGCTATTCATGGTGAAGACAAGGGTCTTGGGAATCGTAGAGAAAGTTCCATGATCTTGGGAATGCCAGAAAGGAAGTCCCATGTTAAGTGAATATTCTACATTAAATGTTTAAATATTTCTAAGGCAAAAAAACCCATAAAACTGAATTTCAAGACCATTAACAGCTATAATGTTTTCAGCTTTTTTTCTTTCAATTAGGCTGTTTGTGGCCCTGCTTTGTATGAACAATATGAGCAAGTACTGACAGGATACTGCCAAGTGATTACTGAAAATATTTTAGAATATTATGAAATATTTTACTGAGACACATAAGCTCAATGGAATGTAACAATTTCCCCATATATAGTACCTTGAGAAATTCAGAATGCTGTCACTTAATTTCACTTGAAAACTAAATATTAGCAAAGAAGGGGGAAATAACTTGCTTCTCTTATGCCTTTTAAATTCTGCCTAAGCACTTTCATTTTCTCACTTTAACAGTCCGGCTAAAATACAGGGATTATGATACACTTCAAATAAAGAATAAAGTAACTTCTGATATATTTTTAAAACCATCTTTACACAACCTCAAATCACTGATTTTCTTCATAAGTTTTTAGGTCATTTCATGACCCAAAGCACTACTTCATTTGTTAATAATCAAAATAACTTACCTCTGTGAATGGGCTTAATCTGCCTGAGATGTCCTGAGCACGGAAATATTTTGACACTGGTTCCTGAAAAAGTCCACCAAATCTGGCTCCTTTGTCTGAGGAGTGAGTTTTGGAAGTATGCAAATACTGATGATAAGCACTCTTTAAAGAAGAATGTAGTTTAGAAGTAAGGTCAGATTTTTGTAGAAATGAAGCCTTTTCTGGCCACAGACCAACTTGCAGATCAGAGGTAGTAGGTTCATTTGACATTACGTATGAATTCTTAGAGATTCCAGTCCTTTCCTGGTCATCATCAGGATAAAACGTGATGGAAGGGTCTGGCAGCTTCAAAGTAATGGTTTCCTTCCTCCTAGGTCTCAGGCTTCCTTTATGTAATGGTTCCTCCCCCTCCTTCTCCTCCTCCTCCTCCTCCTCTGCCTCTATCCCCTGTCTGTCTTCATCAAAATTCATCTTTAAACGCTCTGATACCGACTGGAGAAGGGATAAAACAGAAGAGGGCTGGTTTGCATTCTCTCTTGATTTTGTGGAGCCATGGTGACCAGGTGAGACCTCGCTGGACAGAATGTCCTCCTGAGAGCTGTCATCCTCATAAATGGGAGACAAAGCTAAGGGATAAATTTTGTACCTTTTGGCCTCCACTGATAAGAATGATTCTGAACTATCACTATCAAATGTCTCACCTAATTTAGTGTCCTTTTCAAAATGATGGACAAGGTCAGTTCTGCTCTCAGACCTCTCGCATGTGACTACAGGCATGCTGTCAGTAGATGTATCAGGAAACAGCAGAGTGTGTGTTCTTACTTCTGGGGTAGCACACCTGTCCTCATCTTGAAGGGGTTCGTCATATAATATAGTAAAGGAAGAATTTTCTTGTTCATCCTGAGACATGAAGGCTAAATTAGACTCTTCTTTTTCATCACTATAATTATCATCTCTTATTTGGTTATCTACTGCAGTAACAGATGTTCTTTTGTCTAGCTTTCCCATGGTATCCTTGGGTCGAAAATCCGGCACTGCTAAAGCTGGGTAGCCTTCATAATCCTTGCTTAATGTAGGTGATTCATATCCCCTGAAATATGAGGCAAGTCTGTTGTCACACGCTATCAAGCCTTCCTTTCTCTCAGGGGGTCCTTTCTCTATTTCTCCAACACTCTCTCCACCAGGCTCTTGGGATGTTTTTTCGGCTTCAAATATGGGAGGCACAGCCTCTGCTTGTGTAATAGGCAATTCCAGACTTGTTCCATAGGTTTTCTTAACATTTACCACTGTAGATAATACTTTGTGTTTCCTGAGAGCCTCATCAGAATCTTCTGGAGACAGTCTTTCCATTTCTCTTGGAGAGGGCATAGACACACTCATTCCAACTGCCTCTGTATCCTCTGTCTTACATGCCCTTTCCACTTCTAAGAAGGCAGGGACTGCCTTCTTGTGTGCTTCTTTCACTTCTAACACTAAAGGTACCATTTCAGTTTTCCTAATACCCTCTCCAGCATCCTTCTGGTAAGATATTTCCAACAAAGGTCTTCCAGTCTTTTCAGTGATGCCCTCAGCATCTTTTTCGTAGACATTTACCACTTCTAACATAATGGGCATAACCTCAGTTTTGTCCAGATCAGCATCACTTAGGTAAATATTTTCCATTTCTAATGTAACAGGTATCACCTCAGTCTCTGTGATATCCTCTTCACCATCCTCTGGGTAAATATCTTCCATTTCTAACGTGGCAGGGATCACTTCAGCCTTTTCGGTAACCCCCTCAAAGTCTTTTTGGTAGACATTTTCCATTTCTGACATAACTGAGGTCATCCCGGTCTTGCCAACATCACCTTCAGCATGCTTTTGGTAAATATTTTGTAATTCTAATGCAACAGGTATCACCTCGGTCTTCGCAATATCCCCTTCAGCATCCTTTTGGTAAATATTTTCCATTTCTAATGTGGCAGGCATCACTTCAGTCTTTCCAGTAATTACCTCAGCATCTTTTTGGTAGGTATTTTTTACTTCTGAAATAATAGGCATCATGTCAGTTTTGCCAAGATTTCCTTCGATATCCCTCATTTTATAAGCTTTTTTCATTCCTAAAATGGCAGGTAATCCCTCAGTTTTTTCAATATACCTCTCAGCATCCACTTGGTGTACTTCTCCCACTTTAAAAATGTCAGCTGTTGGCTCAGTTTTTATCACATTTAATTTGGCATCCTTTTTATGTGCTCTTCCCATTTCTAACATAGGAGGGGCTGCCTCATATCTCGTAATATTCAATTCAGCATCCTTTTTCTTTGTTTTTTCCAATTCTAACATGGGAGATCTAAGCTCCATTTTTCTTATATTTACTTCCATATCTTTCTTGTGTACTTTCCCTACTTCTGACATTGTAAAGAGTGTGTTTTTATTACTCTGTCCTGGCAAGCCTTTTTCAGATATACACACAAGACTATCAGAAAAACTGTTCTTGGATGTCCCAGGTACATGGATGTCATCATTTGCAAATGGAGGCCATTTGAAATTTAATACAAGAGTTCTTGTATCCTCTGTCCCTGTTTTGTGATTATCCATACACGCTATTTCCACTTTATCTTTAGAGTCCTCTTTGAAAAATAAATGTGTTTTTACCTTATCATCTAACCCTTTATGGGGTGTATCTTCAGCTAGTAAAACAGCATCTGATTCCCACAAATTTATCCTATCAGCCTGTCTAGCTCTACTTCCAGAAAGTGGGGATTCTTGGTAGAGAACAATTTCTCTTCCTTTAATTGACTCTGCGTCCTTAACTAAGTTACTTACAGAGAAGAACCTACCTAATATTTTATTTTCATTAATTTCACATGTGCTTTGATTTACTGCCTGTTCAGACACCAAGAAATCCCTTAATGTATCATGCGGCTTAACACTATCACTGTTGAGAATTTGTGAAGTATTAGCCTGAAGTTCAGAATCCCAGGTATCTTCAGTATCTTCAAAAGCATCATT
The DNA here is from genome assembly GCF_024362965.1 of Panthera pardus. Lineage (NCBI taxonomy): Eukaryota > Metazoa > Chordata > Mammalia > Carnivora > Felidae > Panthera > Panthera pardus. The sequence continues at coordinate 45,549,400 of NW_026526721.1, read as the reverse complement.
TGCCAAATTTTCTTGGGCCGAATAAATAATCTCATTGACTAATTCCCTAGCTTGATCTTCTAACAAACAAGATAAATTCATTCTATCAGAATCAAAAAGGAGACTCTTCTCACCAGCTGTAAGTGAAACACAGACCTTTTCTTCCTCTGGGACATCTGACCTGTTTTCCATGCCCTGCTCTTCCAAATGCTCTGTTAGCTGGATCCCTGCCAGTGTCACTTCTGAGGAGTTTTTCTCAGGAACATCTTCTTTCAGAGTACCTGAATTCATTATGCCATCTATGGCTATATGCTCTTGGCAGGTATCAACTATGTGTGTGGATTTTAATTCTTCCCTGACAGAAACAAAAATTTCACCAATCAATGTATCAGCCTTTTTAACTAAACCACTTTTGAGGTCCAAAAGTTGGTCATGGACTCTTCTCCTTGCTTCCGTGTGCTCAGCAGAGGCTTCAGAACACTGCTGGCTTGAGCTGTTAACTGACGTCGGAGCCCCAGCAACTGCTCCAGTCTCTGCTTCCATGGGATTGTCAAATTGGGCAGCAGTTGGGAAATCGAGAGACACCTTCCCAGTAGGAGTCCCAAAATGTTCTTGAAAAGGGGTCACTTCTGCCCCTGTTGGGACAGATGTTTCAAATTCCAAATAAGGGCTATTAGGGCACAGCAGGTTAGTTAAAGAGGCACCTTCATGTGTGGCATCTATGGTAACTTTTACAGAACTGGAATTATTTTGGTGACTATGTGAACTTAAAACCATGCTAACTTCTTCAGAGCTACCAGAGGAAGACACACTATCAATACTACCACTTAGGGAATGAGTATTCTCTTTTTTTCTGTGAGATAAGGCTTTCTTTTCTGATTTCAGCACAGGAACATTGTGAAAGTGTGAGTTCTCAGATACAAAAGCATTTTTCCCCAAACTTTTATCAGATTCCAGAAAAGGTGAATTTACTTGTGTGCTGTCAGCTTCTTGGAATTGTGGGGAAGCACTAGTTGAGTTGAATTTTGCCATTTCTGAGAAACCAGAAATCTTTCTAGTCCCAAAAATATGTGAAGGTTGATGAATCACATAGGTATTGGCCTCACAATTCTGTGCCATTTGCCTAGTAGCTTTCCTACTACAAATGACCATTTGCCTGTCATGAACAGGAGGTAAAATCTCAGATATATTACCTTTGGGAAAAGCAGGAGGATAAACTAAAGCTTTTGCCTCTGTTTCCGGAAAACCTTGATATTTGGAGGCAGGAAGAGATACCTCAGTCTGACAATTCTCTTTAATCTCCTCACGATCCATTGATTGAAAACTTTTGTCCTGTTCAGCCTCTAGGGAAGTTAATTCTGATAAAATAAGCTTTCCTGGCACATCTGTAACTTCAAATGGAGAAGAAATCTTATCCTGAGAAATATCTCTAGGCTCTGTTTGGGAAACAGTGATCTTGGAGATGGCTACAGTTTCTTCTCTTACAGAATGCAACTCAACAGGAACACCGTTCTGACCATCAACTTCCACCTTTGATAAAATTTTCGCAATGTCAGGTTTGGTTTCCAAGGAAAGAGAACCAGACTTCTCTGTAGTGCTCTTACTTGCTCTAGCGTTTGAACACATCAATTCTGCTTTAGCAGGGCCTTGAGGTGAAATGGAACTGTTGTCCTCAGAGAGGCTTTCACACTCCAATCTCGAGTCAACTCCAACCTGGCATTTTTCACCTTTCGGAAGAACTTCCTTGGATTCAAGAGTTGCAGATCCATGCTCCAGATGAAGACAAGCAGGCATACCCTTCCCATTTACTGCCTCAACACGATTTGCCACATTTTCTTCTTGGCATTTACCAGGCGGACTGGAAATACCAACAATGCTGACATCCCCAGTTTCAGTGAGCACAGAACACTCATCCTTTGTAACAGGAGTATCTAACTTGCTCAGCATACCAACCCTGGAAACAAACGTAGGAGATGAAATACTGAAATCTGACTTTGTACTGTCAAGGATAAGAGATGTTCTGACATCAGGTGATACTTTGGTTTGTTGAAGACTCTCAGAGTCAAGATGAGATTCTGAAATGTGATTTCTGTTAGGTTCAAAATTCAGCTTAGGGGATATTCTGTTTTCTAAGCACGCTACAACTGCTGATTGGCTGATGTGTTCTCCGGAGGCAGGGTTGTTTTGATTTATTCTAACCACATGAGGCATTTTGCCATGTGGCCTAAAACTGGACCTTTTGGATTCCGTTACAAACAACTGGTCAATATCTTTGGGTAGTGGCTCAATTCTACCTTCTGGAGCTTTTACGTGACTTGAAGTTGGGGGTTCACTAACCAAGGTGCTTTCTGTTTCTTGTCTGATTTTTGTAGCAGCCAAATTTTTTTGTGAGTCTTGGGAAGACAGTCTATTTCCTTCATTTACAGGTTCTGTGTCTGTCACAGCATGTCTCTGAAGAGCCGTGGTGCTGATATGACTGGCAGCCTGCTTGGCTGAGTTATCAACAGCTTGCTTGTCAGAACACTTACTCTCTGGCAACTGCAGACCTTCATGCATAATTGACTTATTTGGACTCAGCAAATCTGCACTGCCCTGTTTGGTAGTGTCACTCCCATCAGGTTTACTAGAAGAGCAGTCAGAAACAGCAGGGCTCTCATGCTCAACATGTGCTTCTCTTTGCACCCATGTCCCATCACTCATCACTGAGCTGTCTTCCTTTATTGTAGTTTCCGCTGTAGTTATTCCCTGAAAATCTGGACTGCAAGGAACTCTGCTACTGTTACTTCCTGTAAACAATGCTGAGCATACCAAATTTCTGTCAGTCTGAGAAACTGGTGCACAACTTAAATGGTGTCGTGAGTCAGATTCACTGGCAGTGGAGCTGAAGTTAGTCACAGAAGAAGGGGATGACCTACTTCTCACAGGTCCCCCAGGATCATTTTTATTTAAAACATTCGTAGAAGCAGCAGTATTGGGCAATTCTAAATGGTTTGTCAGATGGCTTTCTGTGTTAACATTTATTTTGCTACAATCAGAGTCTTCTAACAGGCCTTCGAGCAAATGTCCTTTCACAGATATGTCTGTACTAGCTGATGACAACGACGACACCATCCTAGCCTCAATGTCACTTCCAGGGCCAATATGGATGCTTGTACTAGAGTCAGAACTTTCATTTTCTCTGTCCAAGGGATTCACAGTTTCCAATGCATTCTGGTGCTTCAAATATTTCCTAATTTGTCTGGGGCCTCGATATGTTGCATATGTTACAGAAGGCCTCTCTGGATTACTATCCAGTTGTCTGTAAAAAGAAAGAGCCCAATAGTATCATGAAATATAGTTAGTAACACTTAACAGTAATCCTAGAAGTTATGATAAAGTATATCTTCCAAATACTCCTACTCCTAATAAGTATTGAACTGGAGAAGGAAATCCTAAAATGTTTTAGGTAAACCTGTCTTTACTAAAAATAATGAAGATTTGACAAGAAACACATGAACATCAAGGCACATGAATGTCTGAGCTCCTTACAACCATTCCTTTTTAAAGATTTTTTTTTCAACATTTCTATTCATTTTTGAAAGACAGAGACAGAGTGTGAGCCGGGGAAAAGCACAGAGAGAAGGAGACACAGAATTGGAAGCAGGCTCCAGGCTCTGAGCTGTCAGCACAGAGCTCAAACTCACGAACCGTGAGGTCATGACCTGAGCCGAAGTCAGACGCTTAACGGACTGAGAAAGCCAGGTGCTCCAAAACCATTCCCTCTTACCTGATTACCTACATCTCTCTCACAGTAGTTACCAGACAGAAAGTGGGCTGACAAGTCCAAGGCTTGGGTTTTAGTTACAATCTCAAAGAGTGTTTGACTGGAAGGAACCACACTGCCTTATGTGCCTCATACTGGCACAAGTTCATGGATATGTCACTGATTTGTCCACCATATTAGAGCACCACAGTAAGCTTCTCTTCCTTTACTCTTGGATGTAAATTTGAACGGCAACTTCAAGCACATAGGGGGAGAACTTTTAAAGGAAAACAACTGGTAAGATGTCTAACTCACATAAAGCACTCAGCATGTATTTGTTAACTCAATGACAGAATTGCCTTAAAAATGCTCGTATTAAGTTCTTCAAATATTCAATTTCTGTAGCATAAAACTGCTTGGGTAAATGTAATCAAAAGAGACTTCTAGTAAAAGTTCTCTACTTCTTCTCAGCCCCAGCATAAAGTTCCAGAGACTCTCAGCATCCAACTTCCTTTGAAGAATCTTTCGCTGGGAGTTCTCATGCTATCTGATACTGCTTAACAGCCCTGGACACACACCATTCTCTTCCCTTAAATCCCAGCCCCAGAGAGAAACTCCAATGTCTTCTGAGACTAAGTTCACAAGTCATCTCCAGAACAAACAGATCCCAGCGCCCCTTTCCTGCTGACATGGGCAGTTAGCCTCTGATCTGTGGGTGCAAAGAACCTTGAGCGCAGCATTTGCCATATCAGATTATAAAGATCTAGGCACTTAATGCATTTTACCCACTTGCCTTGTGGCTATTTGAAGGAAGGCACTGTGTCTTAACCATTTTTACATTTTTAAATGCCCCCCACAAAATTTGGCAAATGATATATATTTACAACCTTTGGGCAATGAATGACTAAAATAAAGCAATGATAGTAAGTGCTTAGTGTGTGATTTATTCCAGACTGCCTTCACTATTATCGATTATATAAAAGTGTTTTAAATTCTGAACTCTAGGCTCATTTTAGGATCCTAACACTAAAAATGTATGGCAGAAATATTTGATGTTCTATTTTTTTTTCAGATTAAACATATAATTAACAAAACATTGTAGAACCCACATGAATAAGAAATCCAGCCACCAGTATTCCAATATCTAAATAATGCTTTTTCTCCCCTGCTTTAAAGCAGTAACATTAAGAACACTAGACTCATTTACGTGATAAAACAGATGGTAAACCTCTTCGGGCAGGTCAAATTTTTATGAACTGTGCCCCTCACATATTTCTTGAATTTTAGCTGAAATAATGTATTTCAATCTATATAATTGCTGGTCCCTGAAATCCAATCCACCACTATTGTGAAAACTTGTATTGGTTACATGCATGTTTTTACTGTCCATTACAAAGCAGCTAAACAAGATGACTAGGGAAAAAGCTTTGCCTTATGAAAGTAGTTTTAGCTCCAGAATGAGTGTCAGGCCAGATCAAAGACTTATTATGAAACAAACTCAAAAACGAATAAGGTAATTGCCTGTGAAAACATACAAGAAGAGAAAAATACATGGTACTTTACCATACAGGTAAAGTAACGTTATTGGTGAAATCGGATATCAAAATACATTAATTAATCAGAAAACACAAGAGCCTTCAGAGCAACATGTGAAGATCGAGAAGCCCGAATAAATGACAAGAAATTTTTGGTCAGTTTTTCTTTTAAAGCTTTAATGTTTTATATTTAAAATCTACTCTCAACAGGTTGCAATATTTTTTCCTTCAAAAGATCAATAAAATAATTCTGAAGACATGGATACACAAATGTACATGATTCCAAAGAAATATGAAATGATACAGGAATCAGAATTCAATTTAAGTAAACTGACATTCTCTTCCTACCAACTCCCTCCTAAAAAGACCTCAAGACATTTTATCCTGCATCAATCCTAATGCACCTTTTGATCTAAAAGGTCTTCTATAAACCACATACAAAAAATCCATTAAATGTCAACTCACTGTAATAATGCCTTTTGGTAGTTTTGGAGTCCTTTCAGGGGTGAGGAGAATCATTTTCTCCATTTTTTAGGATTTTCTGGGTACTTTCAACTAAAATGATTACACTGATTTATATGAACTAGTTTAAATTTGTAACCAGATAATCTCCCGTAGCACCTGGTGGAAATGTTATATGCTTGAAACTAAAACATACATTGCTTATACTAAACAACTATATAATCATGTTTAAAGCACTGAACATCAAAGTTTCAAGCCTAACTTCGTGTACTATAATTAGTTGTGTCAGGTACTGATGAGCTACACTCCCTCTTTTTAAAAGATTAGTCATGTCACCAATGTAGTCTATTTTCTACAGCATTCTTTCTCAGGTTGCAGTTGAGTCTCCATAATTGAATAGTATAAGAATATAAAACTGTCCTTTAATTGTTAAGTTTTTGCCTGGTAAATAAAATAGAAAATGGAAATATCAAAAACACGTAACTTTAAAAATAAAATCTGAAGATGGAAAATTAAAATTTTATAAGCTGCACAGAGAAAATGGAGTATTAATTACACATATTATATAAATTGTCCATGGGATCTACAGCTTATCCTACACAACCAAAGTTAAATGATCCTAACAATAGTAAGAACCAAATAAGACAGGCTCTCTGCTCCTCTCCATTTGACAGACAGCCACATTTTCTTGTACAGTGCCAGCTGCATCCCTGAGACTTGATGGTGAAGGTTGGAGTAAATGGATTTGGCTGTACTGGTGTCTGATCACAAGGGCTGCTTTTTAAGTCTGGCAAAGTTGATACTGTTGCCACCAATTTGTTGACCTCAATTACATGGTCTACATATTCTGGTATGACTCCACCCATGTCAAACTCAATGGTACAGTCAAGGCTGAGAATGGGAAATTTGTCAGCAAAGTCCATCTCCACCTTCCAGGAGTGAGATCCTGCCAACAGCAAACTGAGTGATGCTAGTGCTGAACATGTTGTGGAGTCTACTAGTGTCTTTACCACCATGGAGAAGGCTGGGGTTCACTCAAAGGATGAAGCCAAGAGGGTCATTGTCTCTGCCCCTTCTGTTGATGCCCTCATGTTTGTGAGGAGTGTGAACCATCAGAAGCAGGACAAATCCCTCAAGATGGTCAGCAATGCCTTCTACCCCACCAGCTGCTTGGCCCCTCTGGCCCATGTCATCCATGGCAACTTTGGCATAGTGGAGGGACTCGTGACCACAGCTGATGCCATCAGTGCCAGCTGGCAGACTGACACCCCTTTGTGAAGCTGTGGTGTGATGGCCAAGGGGCTGCCCAGAACATCATCCCTGCTTCTATTGGCACTGTCAAAGTGGTGGGCAAGGCCATCCCTGAGGCCAAGTGGAAAGCTCATTGGAATGCCGTTATGTGTCCTTATCCCTAATAGGTCAGTTACGGATATGACTTGACACCTGGAAAAAGCTGCCAAATACAAGGATATCAAGAAGACAGTGAAGCAGATACTGCAAGATTATCTCCTGCAAATTTAACAGTAATCCCCACCCTTCCATCTTTGATGCTGGGATTGGCATTGACCTCAATGACTACTTTATCAAGCTCATTTCCTGGTACAACAATGAATTTAGCTACAGAAACCAATGGTGGATCTTATGGTCCACATGGCCTCCAATTCAAGGAGTAAGAGCCCTCTGAACCACAAGCTCTATTAAGAGCACAAGAGGAGAAGCCCTCAGCTGCTAGGGAGTCCTTGCCCCAGCTCAGCCCCAACTTACAGAGACTGTCATGACCTTGGCGTCAATGTTTCCATCCCAGGCCCCCGAACTTTGTCATATACCACCAATAAAATACACTGTGCCCAAACCAAAAAAAAAAAAAAAAAAAAAAAAAAAAAAAAAGGAGAGCAAGAACAAAGTAACATACCTAGACATTTCAAATATTTAAAGAAGTAGACATATGTACATATTGGAAATGTGAAAAGGTTTTATGCATTTTAGCCCAAGATATACCTACCTATCATGTAAAGATTTATTAAGCCTCCAGGTACCAAACACAGCTATATTCTTTTCTGTATATATTTGATATTCCTGATATTTCAAAGGTCAACCAAAGACATTTGTCATTCTTCAAAGGAAATCCTAAATAATAGCCTAAAAATAACAGCCTTAGAGCAAAGTATCTAACTCACTTTAAGAAAGTATGATTAAGCTATCTTCTCAGCATTAAGATAGATTTCCTTTCAAATTACAGTTAAGAATATCTTCTCTCATAATAGGAAAGGCTTTTAACTTTTCCGTATAAAGACAGGCTGTGAATCCAGCAATTTTTTTTTAAATCACAATAAAGCTTTGACAGAAAATTTTTTCATGATGGATATGAATCTGTTGAAAACATAAAAATCATAGAACTTAAACTTTTTAAAGATTTCAACCCAACAGTGAAGTAGTTTCCTAATAAACTGCAATGAAGGCCTAAGTTAATGTATGGAAAACAATCTAAAAGTTGTCACCAAACAGGTTTAATGAAAGGCTTTATGGATATTAAAAATTAAATTGGCATAGTCAACATAAAAACAATTACAAAGCTGTTTATTATTTTTAATTAAGCGAAATGAAATAATTTATAACTTTTGAGCAGGATTTTTTTCTGAACACACTTCAAATTATAGTTAATAACTTACCTAAATTTTGAAAACTGTAATTAATAGTGACTTAAAAAGTATGCTTGATATTATAGTAATGGACAGCATTATACAGCACAGATTATTTTATAAACTTGTGTAAATTAAGCTATTAGCCCTTTTTAGTACACTCTGATTATAAAAGACCTACAGAGAAAAAAAAGTAGGGGCATTTTTACATGAGAAAGATGATGCAAAACCTTTAGTTAATTAAAAAATCGAAGTTATAAAAACTGAAATTTTGTGTGACACTGAAATCTCCTACCGATTTCAGAAGTGTAGACTCTCATGAGAGAAAACACTCTCCAAAGGCCTGAGCTAGAAGGAGAGCCATTCTAGATGTCTAAGTCAGCCTGACTGTACACTAACTTTGTTTAAACCAAAAGCCTGATTTATGGCTCACCAAACATACACTGTATACTGATTTTATAAATGTGTTGCCTAACAGAAAACCATCTGTCCTTGTAATATTGATCAATGCTCCTATTCCCTGCATTCCTTGACCTTAAAACTTGTGATTCCTGCTTATACGCTAGTCTATAATCTTTTGAGCTTTCATAAGATGTAAAAACATATATAACCCTGTAAAAACTGTTTATCACCCAGAGCACTTTCTTCCCTGTGAAGAGTGTGCTTCCCAGGCAGCTGTTCTAACTTGGGTTTCAATAACACTCTCTTTCTTACCTTCAGAGATTCTTATATACAAGGTTTATTAATTATGCATCAGCAACTCTTAATTTTAAATAACATTTTATATTTGGAATATTCTCATGATCGCAATGAAAAATTAAATATATCCTTGCTTTTAGTAAATTCATTTCACAAAACTAAAACAACTTTAATACTTATAATGCAGTCTCAAAATTATTAGTAAATTTTTCCATATATATTATTTAAATATCTAAAATTAGTTATAAGTAGTCCTTAATCATATTGTCAAAATAAACTATTAACAAAAATGGTATGTCAATTCTTTTTTTTTTTAATTTTTTTTAACGTTTATTTATTTTTGAGACAGAGAGAGACAGAGCATGAACGGGGGAGGGTCTGAGAGAGAGGGAGGCACAGAATCCGAAACAGGCTCCAGGCTCTGAGCTGTCAGCACAGAGCCTGACACGGGGCTCGAACTCACGGACCGCGAGATCATGACCCGAGCCGAAGTCGGAGGCTTAACCAACTGAGACACCCAGGTGCCCCTGTCAATTCTTAAATTAACATGTGACAGTAGGAAGTCACTAAACTGCAATTCTATACCTGATAATTTGTAGGACTTCTGGAGCTGGGCCAGAGGAGGCTTGTATCTCAGCCAAGACAAAAGCTTTGCAGAGGTGGTTCTGGTAACTGCCTTAAGCAATTCTTTTTTTTTTTTTAAGGTTATTTTTGGGAGAGAGAGAATACATGTACATGTGAGCAGGGGAGGGGCAGAGAGAGAGAGAGAGAGAGAGAGAGAGAGAGAGAGAGAGGAAGAGAGAGAGATTCACCAGCAGGCTCTGCACTGTCAGCATGGAGCCTAGCCTGACATGGGGCTTGATCTCACTAACCATAACATCATGACCCGAACTAAAATCAAGAGTCGGATGCTTAACTGACTGAGCCACCCAGGTGCCCGGGCTTTAAGCAATTATTCTATTAATAAGGAGGGTTTTACTAACAAGAAATAAGAGGCAAGGTAACCTCTTCCATTTTCTACTGTCCAGTACCAAAGAAATAAACTCGATTAATCAAAACCAAAGGGGGGATTAACAAGAAAAAAAAGAAAAAACACAAACTTTCCATTCCACATAATTTCCACATAATAGCCTCAAAATCCTTACCACTTTAAGTTACTTTGGTACAAAAAGTCATCTGGAGAGGTTGTTAGAAGACTGCTGGGCACCACTCCCAGAAATTCTGATTTAGTGGGTCTGAATCAAATAATTTGCATTTCTAATGATTCCCAGGTGATGTTGATGCTGCTAGTCCAACCACATTTTAGACAGAACTCCTTTAGACAATCCTTTATTACCGAGGTACCCCAATTTAGCCATTTTTCTGCTGTTGGACATTTATTTCCAATGATATGTTCCTGTAAATAATATTTCAGTAAACACCTCCTTATATAATTAGAAATAACCTATAAGCTTTCTAAGCTTGATACATATTGCTCTAAAATATGGCCTCCACTCCTATCACTGTATATGGAGCATCAGCTCTATCAACTTTGAGTAATACAGAGTATATCATTTATTATTTTAGTAAAATTTTATAAAAGTTATTCCATTTTAGTTGGCATTTCCTTGATTGCTGGTGAGAATAAACCTTTTTCCACTTATGTATTAGCAGTTTGTATTTCTTTTGTTTATATTGTTTCACTTTTTTTTTTCCCTATTGAGTTAGTGTCTAAAATGCTGATCAGCTCTGGGGCGCCTGAGTAGCTCAGTTGGTTAAGCTTCCAACTTGGGCTCAGGTCATGATCTCAAGGTTCATGGGTTTGAGCCTCCGCGTCAGTGGGCTCTGTGCTGATGGCCCAGAGTCTGGAGCCTTTCTAGATTCTCTCTCCCTCTCTCTCTGCCCCTGACCTGCTCACACTGTTTCTCTCTCAAAAATAAATATATACAAAAAAAATTTTTTTAATAAAATGCTTATCAGTTAAAGGATTCTCTGACATCTTTTTGTATCGAATTTTCTCACTTGCCAATACAATGTATCACTGTTTATTTTGTTTGACATAGGGAGTTTGAAAATTAAAAGTAATCCAGGGGCACTTGGCTGGCTCAGTCAGTTAAGTGGCCGACTCTTGATTTTAGCTCAGGTCATGACCTCTCAGTTCATGAGTTTGATCTAGCCCAGAGCCTGCTTGGGATTTTTGCTTTTCTTCTCTCTCAGAGCCCCTCCTCCCCATGTTTGTGTGTGTGGAGGGGGGGCGGGGGGATGTGCACATGCTCTTCTTGCTCTCAAAATAAACGTTAAAAAAAAAAGTAATCTTGGGGTGCCTGGGTGGCTCAGTTGGTTGAACGTCCGACTTCAGCTCAGGTCATGATCTCATGGTTCATGGGTTCGAGCCCCACATCGGGCTCTGTGCTCACAGCTCGGAGCCTGAAGTCTGCTTTGGATTCTGTGTCTCCCTCTCTGCCCCTCCTCTGCTTGTGGTCTCTCTCTCTCAAAAATAAATAAACATTAAAAAAATTTTTTTAAAGTAATGCAGTTTACTGGTCTTTCCTGATACTTTCCATTGCTATCATGCTTAGAAAGTGGTTTCTCATCAAAACAGAATAAGTCATATTTAGCTAGTTTAGTTTTGTACTTTTTAAAATCATTTGTTACTGAATTTTAATTATTTTATTGTAACAATGAGATAAGTATCTAGCTTTTTGTTCCCTCCAAATTGTTAACCAATTTCCCCAAGTGTTCCTTTCTATAATATGGAAAACAATAAAAAAAAAAAAAGAATATGTAAAAATGCCATCACATTCAAGGGTTAAAATCACATATATATAAGGGTCTACTTCTGGATGATCTATTCTGTTTCACTTAAATGTTTAGTAAGTATTACATTAGTATGACACTGTTTCAAATTATGTGGCTTTATCAGTACACTGACATTTGGTAGGGCAAGCCCTACCACATCAATCTTGATGGGCAAACTCAAGTCTATCAGGGTCTCAGTTCTCACAACTGTAAGTTGGGTCTATGCCTACCTTTGGAGCTTGCCTATGAGGAATTAACTCAAAGTACGTATATGAAGACACTCTGAAACTATAAAGAACTAAAAAGCTCTAAGTTATCATCTATTTCTGACTATATTATTATAGATGACCTCTTAAAATGATACAAATAATTCACAAGTAGAAGCTAAAATCAATACAACAGGGGCACCTGGGTTGGCTAAGCATCTGACTCTTGATTTTGGCTCAGGTCATGATCTCATGGTTCCTGAGTTTGAGCCCTACATTGATTGGGCTCTCCACTGACAGTGTAAAGCCTGCGTGGGGTTCTCTCCCTCCCTCTCTCTCTGCCCCTCCCCAGTTCATGCTCTCTCTCACTCTCAAAATAAATAAAAACATCTTTAAATAAAAATCAATGCAACAGATACTTATTAGTTATGAATGAATACTACTAAGTTACACAAAATGACTAATGGACCAAACATTGTTATATACATTTTCTAAGTAAAAAATATTCCTTCCAAGTTCATTTGAGCAAAAGAAAAACAAGTTGGCACCTGTTAATCAAAGACAGAAAAAAAGGGATGATGAAATAACCCTTATATCTACACAAGATTTCAGTTTCTCAGAGCTGTGGAAAAGCATCACAAGGCTAGTTTTACAAGTAGAGTCAATTTAATTTCTTTTCTTAACCCCTTTATTGTCATTCCACAAAGGAAAGATATGAATAGAATGTGCATACAAACCTTAGCACCAAGCTAAGGGTACAAGCAAGGAAGGGACAGAGACAGGGAGACACAGAATCTGATGCAGGCTCCAGGCTCTGAGCTGTCAGCACAGAGACTGATGCGGGCCTTGAACTCACGAACTGTGAGACATGACCTGACCAACTGGGCCACCCAAGCACCCCTCCTTAGCACCAACTGAGCCACCCAGGCACCCCTCCTTAGCACCATTTCTGTTCCCAAAATGCAGACACTGGTCTTACTGCCTGTCCTAATACAGGAAGAATTTGGACAACAGAAAACACTCTCATTCAAGGAAGTCTTAAATTAGAAATAAATATCGTACTGACAAAGTTAGCACCTAAAAGGTATTGGTACTGCCCCCTAAAATAGCACGAAAGGTCCTAGGTTATATGTATGGTACACAAAATCACACAATTTTTTTTTTTTTGTTTTGTTTACCTAGTAGCGAAGACATTACACAATACTTTTTCCAATTCCCTTAATTAATCAGGGTTAGAAGTAAGGCTTAAGAGCTAGGTCCATAAGTTTAACTTTCTGGCTAAGTAAATTGTAAACTTACTTTAGTAAATCACTGGTTTCCTGTTCACTGTCTTGTGTTGTATCCAAAGAAAAGGAATCTGAGGGCTCTGCTGAGTTGGACTCCGGTTCTTCGGCTGGAAGTGCCTGGGTTCCCAGGGAGCCACCGAAAATCTCCCTTTCTCTTTTGACCCCTTCCTCAGGACGGTCACTGGGATTTTGTAAATCTTTCTCAGTTTTGTCATGGTCATCCTTGAAAGAAGACTGCTTGGCATCACCAAGAGATGATTTTCCTGAGATATTGAATAAGTTACCAAGAAACTGAAAAAAGCTTTCCTTCGGCTGCCTATCACTTTCTCCTATTTTGGTATCTGAAGTGGAGCGGGAGAGGTCATTTGGCTTTTTGGAATCTTCCTGCATTGGAAGAGCGGTTAGCTTCTCAGCATGGTTCCTTTTGTGCTCACTTTGGGGAATCTTTGAAAACAAGATAGAGAATTATAAACATCATCATTTAAAAAATAACACAGATTGACCAATAACCTATTATACGACACACTGTGTGCCAGAGGCCAGGGATACATTTGTAAGACTGATGGCTTCTGATTCCTCGGGCCCTTTACAGTCTAATGAAGGGCATGGTCAGCACACATTAAAGCTGTATAGTAAACGTCACACAGAGAGAGAAGTACAGCATGAGTGGGAAGCCAGGACAGGAGTAAGCAGTCCAGGTTTGGTAGCAGTGACAGCAGAGGAGGTTAACTCAGAGGATGATTCCTAGAAGTGCCCTTTGAAGGAGACCTAATATGTGACTCTGTGATGCTTATGCATCTCCCTCCATCCCCATCTCTCATCTCGTCCTCCTCCCCTCCCCCCAACTCTATTTAGTGATGTGTCAGTTTCTAAAGAGTTAAAGATGAACGGAGTTTGGGTACAAAATGAGAAGAGTGAAAGATGTATATGGAGAGGTAAGTAAAGGGACAGACCATGGCATATGTTATGTATATTTAAATGCGGCTTTCATTACTCTGAGCTAATGGACAGTACTTTCAAGCACTCTGGACCATCAGACAATACCTAAATAGACCTCATTTCGGCACTGTGCTAACCCACGAAGGCGCCACATGGTGTAAAACTGTTCCTCAATAAGATGAGGAAAGACAGCAACATGGTCTATCAATTCAGAGGAAAAGTCCACTATCCTTAATAGTAAAACACAAAACCCTGAGATGTGCATTAATGCAAAGCCTGGGCAGTACTGGGAATTCCTGCAGATGTTAAACAGTTCTGCAGGTGTGTTTCACCTGCTCATAGTTAAGTTACTAGGAAAGCAAAGCATATTCATGTGCACTCTCTGTGAGGAAAGACTGAGCTGCTGTATCGACATTCCATGTCACACTCTTTCCTGAAGCTTCAAGAGCTTTATGCCCATGTGCCAACTCAGCCTGTGCCTGCTCACCTACTTGTAAAAGGAATGTCTGTCTGACAGTATCTGTCAGATGTCAAGCTCACTAGTCCTCATAAAAGGAAAGCTCAAGTGCGAGTCAGAGAAAGGTCGGTACACCAAGGTAAAACCACCTTAGGGCACTGTACGTTCACACGATAAAGTTTTATTAAGAGGCTGATCCTCAAGCAGGCAAGAGCATCATAATTATAATGTTATTTAACTTGTCCCATATTTTAATCCAAATTCAAAACAGTTTAAAGAAGTGTTCCACTAACTGCTAATAAAATTTAGCATATTCAAGCTTGAGAAAATGTTTAGGACCTATAAGCCCTGGAAATTAATTTCAAGCAAACAGTATTTTAAGTTTGTTCCCACCTTGGGAGTCAGAGGGTATTTTTGAGGAAATACACAGATAGCATTCTTTTTCTATGAGTCAGGAGCTTAATAAAACTTGTGAGTCTCTACATTTAGAATATCATCAACCTTCCAGAGTCACTCAAAGTCTCACCTTTTACTGGTTTCAACTGCAACTTGATCCCACACGTCGCCACCTCATCCCTCCAAGTTTCTGCTCATCATGGGAGCCTGTGTTATAAATCAGTTGTGCCCTCTCTTCCCAAAAACAGCATAAAGAGCCTCTTAGTTTGGCAAGAGAAATGCTAGCTGACATTTTGAAAATGCTTCTGTGTATGAAGATATACATTTTTTTGTTCTTTATGCCATTTAATTTGTTGTAATTATCAGCCACAACATTTCTTCCTGTCAAAAGGAACTAAGACTGTAACATGAACAGAACGGTGATTTTTTTTTTCTATAGTTAGTATGAATGACTGCTCTTCCTGGGTAGCTATTTGAAGGAAGTAAACTATAGGCCATTCATTAGAATATTGTAAATATTCTTAAAATGCTTTAAAGATTCACAAGAGTCTTATAAAATTGGGCAATGGATTTTTTTTTTAAAAAAAGGAAAATTAAGAGAATATGGAGATTACATTTTTTGACATCAATAAAATCCCAAGAATAATTTCTGTCCAAAATATTATATAGGCATCTGACTCTTGATACCGGCTGAGGTCATGATCTCAGGGTCGTGGGATCGAGCCCTGTGTTGGGCTCCGCACTTACCATAGAGCCTGCCTGGGGTGCTCTCGCTCTCCCCCCTGCCCCTCTCCCCTGCTTACATGTGTGCACACACTAAGGAAAAAAAAAACTATTTCACTGCCTCAACTATCATTTTTTACTTGACCTTTCAAAATACTGTAGACTGCTTTCTAAACAAAAAAAAAAGATATGTTTGCTAAGTGAAAGCATTTACACTTAACCTTTTTAGAGTTATACATAATTTTTTAAAACAATTGTTTGTTTTTCCTTCCCAATTTTCAGTATTTAAATATATATATTTTTAATTTTAATGTTTATTTATTTTTACAGAGAGAAAGAGAGAGAGCAGGCCAGGGATGGGCAAAGGGAGAGGGGGAGAGAGAGAATCCCAAGCAGGCTCTGTGCTATCAGTGCAAAGCCAGACCCGGGGCTCGAACTCATGAACTGTGAGATCATGACCTGAGCTGAAACCAAGAGTAGGACACTTAACTGAGTCAGCCAGATGCCCCCCAATTTTCAGCTTCTTTGCTATTCTAGAATCTCTGTATCTTCAGTTTACTGAAGAGCATTTTTTTCTGTCCTTAGATGTCTCCATTGCTTCAATTTCTCCCTAAATCTCACGAGAAATTTGTTTATAACAAGAAAAAAAAGTATCTAAATCCAGAAACAAAAACTAGCAGAAAAGTGTACTGCTATTCAAAGTAACACAATAAATTCTATATTTATATAATTAAAATTTTAAGTCTGATCTGAAACAGCTGCTCTTTCCCCTCAGCCTAAACAACAATAAAATTCAGCCTGCCACAAGCTAGGGCCAGTGCTGCCTGCCAGCAGGACTGTCTGCCAATGTTCCAAGGAGTAGAATGAAAGCAGTCAGGATCCAAGCAAACAAAACATCAATTCCAGTTGTTCTCAAAGATGTTGGTATTCTGAACATAACATACAAAGGCTACTGACGAAGGCATATGTTATCTGGGGAACTGGGACATTTTTTTTCCTTCATACACAATTTGTTGCAATGCAGTGCCCTTAGGTCAATTTCATCCATCTCTCTACTCTCTTTGCTATGTCCCCAATACATGGAAGCATAGGAAAGCATTAGGGACACTGATTAGTGAAATGTAGCTTTGGCCTCAACGTGCTTATAGTTTAGGCAAGATGGTTATCACTGTGCCACTGTGTGGGGCTTAGAAGAGGTATGCACACAATGGAGGATACAATGAACTTGACTGGGGATGGGGAGAATCCACTGCAAGGAGGAGGGAACATCTGAGCTTGCTCCTAAAGGCTGAGAAGAGCATCCTAGACACACAGTATAGTATGTTCAAAAACAGAAGTATGAACTATGTTTGTCATGGCAGTGCTGAGGCTGAAGAAGACTGGGGTAAAGAGAATAGAGAATGAGGTTGATAAGATGACTCACAGAAGCAGAGGGAGAGGGACAACAAAGTCAGAGACAACTAAGTTTTCTAAATTGGGCAACTATTTGAGTAAAGCCAAAAAATGGATATGGGAAATAGGAGAGGTGAGATTAGGGCCTTTGTGGGGTTGGGAGGAGATAAGGCAACAAATTACTTAGATGGCAAATACACTGAATTTTTGGTCCCCTGGTGATGTACAAGTTGAGATGTCTGGAAAATACTCAGAAGCATAGTTTAAGAATGCAATTTGGCAAAACACAGTGTGTGCAGGATAAAGGGGGGGACCAACAAAAGAGCCCTCAGGAAAAAAAGATTTTAAAAAGGTGCAAATAGAGAAGAAATGACTGAGCGATGGAAAAGGCAAAAACCAGACCAGCTCATCCCTCCAGAATACTGGTTGCAAAGGACAACGAGGATTTCTAAAAGCAAATGGGGACTAAATGACAAATGCCAATGTGAGGGCAAGAAAGGTGACTATTGTCTCCCACTGTTCTTCAAAAACATTAGGTACACTCATACCTCAGGAATTGTACATCTACTCTTTCTGCTTAGAATGTTCTTCCCCCACATAGCTGTATGACTCACTCCCGTTCAGACCTTTATTGGAAAGTCATCTCTTCATTGAAACCTTCCCCAGTCATGCTAAAATAGTAAATTCCTCCACTATGAAAGTGCCAGTATCCTCTGATTTTTCTCCTTTGTACTTGCCAATATCAAATACACACACACATACACTTATATTATTTAATATCTGTTTCTTCCTATAGAAAGTAAAAACTGCAAGTGCAGGGATTTTTGTCTATTTTATACAGTGTAGTGTCTCTAGCACTTGAAATGTTCCTGACAATAAGAGGTGCTCTCCAATAGTTGTTGAGTTAGTAAATGAGGAACTAGGACTATAGAGAAGCCCGAAGAATGCAGAAGAAATAGTTGCAACAACTCAGGAACTTGCGAGTACAGCCTCCAACTCGAGGTGTTAAGCCAGGAGTAGTAGTTAAACAAGGGAATAGGAACAGTCCATAAATAGAAGGGAGCACTCTGAGAAGTTTTTTTACTTAAAAAAAAAAAAAAAAAAAAAAAAAAAAAGGAAAGACAGAATATGAGAGTTTAAGGTCCAAGATAGAATAGATGTATTTTTTTAAAAATTTTTCTTTAATCTTTATTTATTTTTGAGAGAGAGAGAGAGAGAGAGAGAGAGAGAGAGAGAGAGACAGAGTGCGAGTGGGGGAAGAACAGAGACAGAGGGAGACACAGAATCTGAAGCAGGCTCCAGGCAGCTGAGCTGTCAGCACAGAGCCTGATGTAGGGCTCAAAGTCACAAACCGTGAGATCATGACCTGAGCCAAAGTCAGACACCCAACGGACTGAGCCACCCAGGCACCCCTAGATGGCTTTTTGATCCTGTTCTGTGGATCGGCTCTGCACCTACTGGAAAGGGAGTAACTGCTATACAAGAGAGAAGGATGGCAGGTTCCAGAATAAAAAGCACAATGTAAGATAGAGACCAGTATAGTCTCTAATACTTCTAATAATAATAAAGGGCAAGTATTATCCTTAGAGAAGAGTAGAGACATTTCCCCCTTCCAGGTAAAAAGGTAAGGAAGTGGCTAAGACCTGAGCAATGCTGTGAGGGGAGAAGCCAAAGATCAAGGTCCAACAAGTGGCTGTGACCTCAGTAAAGTGAGAGGAGAGATAACAAGCCAAAGGAGGGACACATAGGTGGAGCTGGGATTTGGGTTCCCCAAATAGAGAACACCTGGAAGATTGTTTTTGGGGAATGTAGTAGTAATTGGCTGAAATGGGTATACCAAGTAGCAGTTAGGGTCAAGGCAAACTTGAAAGCATTCACTCATTCAGTAAATAATGAACAAAAGGATACCATTCCAGGTGTTTAGATGCAACAGTAAAAACAACAAAACAAAAAACCACCAAGAGCACTGCTTTCATGGAACCCACATTCTAGTGATGTAAGAATTTGTTTGCAGGTCTAACTAGTATTGGAGTGTATCACCTTCTATGAGCAGTCTATAGCAGGGAACAGGTGGCAGGTGCTGTCCCAACATTGTGATTAGCACAGGACATAAGGTCAAAAAGGTCAGGGGTACAGTGTGTCACCATAGAGACTGTTGAGTGGAAAACAGTGAAGAGCCAGGTGACTCTTCCTTTACTGTGTCAAGCATCTGACTTCATCATCCTTTCTACCTCAGACTGTGCCTTTACTGCACATAGCAAGGGTAATACTTCAGACACCCTGACTCACAGATCCTGAGCGCCCTCAACTCCAGTGACTTCCACTGCCACTTTTCTTGCCTCTTTGGTTAACTCTGACCCTAGTGGTTACCCATGACTGTGTCACCTCTGAAACTCCATCTCAAGCATTCCCCAGTGTCCCCACCTTCTCATCTTTCCGGCTGTCTTACCACACTGTCCCCTGCCTCATCACAGCTTCTGTCCTCTCTTACACTGTCCCTTTCAGTTCCCACAAAATTTCCTGTATTTTCTGTCTGGCTCTCAAATGAAGAATAACCTCAAAGTCTCTTTGTTTTATTCCTTGGCCATCCCCACCCAGAAAATTTCCAGTTTTATCTTTTCTGCCTAAGCGAATGAGTCTTGCTTTAAAAAGCCCCAAGTATATGCACGCTATGCAGATACAGGCAGCCAATAATTCACAATTTACAGCCTCTGCTGGAAATCTGTCTGTACTCTTTCCTCATTTTCCACAGCAGCTACTTCCCACCTCTCCTACTCCCTTCACTATCCCACAGACTTGCTCAGCAGAGCCCCCTACCCTCTCTTTCATGCAGATGATCCCTCACAGCTCTGACTCTAGCAGGATCTGCGCGGCTTCCTTCACTGATGCTCTTCATGAAGGAAGGACTCCTCACCCAAGGCGAATTTCTCCACCACGGCACAAGTTGAGTCCTTGTTGCCTCCTTGGGAATTAAAGTTCCTCATCTGCCCCTTCTGTTAGCCCACCATTCATAAGTAAATGTCCAAGGAAAGCCCTCTCCACTCTTTACTAACAACCTCCTCAAAAAAGGATTCCTAACTCTCACCATCTTCTTTCCCCTTTCCTCCCAAATCACTCCTTAAGTGCTTGCATAATCTAGCTTCCTCCCCAGTTGTGCTGACCACAATCTCTAAAATACACTGTCCTACTTGCTAAGATACTTTCCCCCGCCTCGTCCGTGTCTGCAGAATGTGAGATTTAATACCTTCCTGATAACCAATCTTCCTTTGGCTTCTATGACATTACTCTGAGATTTACCTTCTTCTCTAAACTTTTTCCATCTCCTTCCAGTTCACATCATTCTAGCCATCCCTTATGTAACATGCTGCTTCAATTTCCAGCCTAGGACTGCTTTATCTTCATGATCATCTTATCAGGTTTCATTTCCCACAGATTAATCAGAGGATTCCCAGATTTTTATTTGTAGCTCAGACAGTATATCTGATATATTAGTTATAACTATCAATTCACCATCCATATCCACCTGGATACTTCATTGGAACCTCTAGCTAAACACATCCAAAATTGACCTGACTATGCTTTGTTTCCACTCTTCCTTTTTCTGCAAACCTTAACATTCCCATTTGTTAAAAAGTCAGACAAAATCATCAGGATACCATGACCTCTCCCCTAGAATACTGCCAGCAGTGACTTAATCTGTTTCCTTGCTTGCACTGTCCCCAGTCTACTCTCCAGATAAAAACTAGAGCAGTCTTTTAGAATTCAAATCTGATCATCCTTAAAAACCTTTAAAGGCTATGCATTGCTGTCAGGATAAAATCCAAACTCTCAAGTATGGCACTCAAGGTACTGGTGGGTGGAGGCCCCTGTGTCTTTCTCCAATTTCATCTCTTGCTACTCACAATGCTTGCAATGTCTAATGTCATCATATCCATCCTCATTCAGTCCTTCTCCATCTCCTCTCTCCCCTCTCTCTTCTTACTACAGAACATCCTTGCAATAATGCTATTCCCACTGCTGAGACCACTTATTCCTTGTCCTCTTTGCCTGGGAAATTTCTAATGCAACTCAGGTTTTTCAGAATGAAAATCACCTATGCACATGTTCTTCCAATAAACATCCCTACCATCCTGTTTTCCCTGCCACCACAAGGTAAAGGCAAACAATTTTATATGCTTTCACCAAAAGGAAGACTATCACCTAAATTATTAACAGGTACTAAAATCTGACACTCATAAACTAAAAAAAACAGCTGCTTACTAGAGAATTCTAGTTGGTTTGCTAAGACATCTGGCTGTTAACACATTACCTGACAAATTTGCCAAATTTTGAAATTCTACCACCAGTAGTTACTATTTCTTCAGTTTTGAGGGAGATATTTATTATCAGATTTTTACTGATATCCTGAGTTAGCTATAGTTTAAGTAGTGCTAAAATTTTTAATCAAAATCACTATTTACTTTCATCATAATGGATTTAATTTGTGGGATGTTGTTTAATTGACTATAAACTATTGAGACATATTTACATGAATACTTTTTTCCAATAAATGGGTTTCACAACTAATGGTAAGGTGCAAAGGTGAGCTATTTTTACCCTTATTGTTAAAGGAATTTTTGTTTGAAAGGTAGTATTACATTTTTATCACAGAATTATTTTTCCACTAAAAAATTAGAACAGGCCAGCCGGTTGGACATCAACTATTTCACCCTGACTAATCTGGTTATTGTTTAACATAATAAGTTATCTGCAACTTTTAGTCATGACATATCTGTGCTGTGATGAGTTTTGAGATGTCACAAATAATTTATTACTAAAATTAGTTAAAAAGCTGAAGTTTGGGGCACTTGGGTGGCTCAGTCAGTTAAGCGTTTGATTTCGGCTCAGGTCATGATCTCATGGTCTGTGAGTTGAACCCCACATTGGGCTCTGTGCTCACAGCTCAGAGCCTGGAGCTGCTTTGGATTCTGTGTCTCCCTCTCTGCCCCTCCCCTGCTCACACTCTGTCTCTAAAAAATTACATTTTTAAAAAGCTGAAATTTCACTTACAAATAGTATTCTAGAATGGGGGGTGCCTGGGTGGTTTAGTCAGTTAAGCATCTGACTCTTGACTTAGGCTTAGGTCATGATTTCACAGTTTCATGAATTCAAGGGCCACATAAGGCTCTGCACTGACCCTGCAGAGCCTGCTTGCGATTCTCTCTCTTTCTCCCCCTCCCCTGCTTGTGCTCTCTCTCAAAATAAATAAATAAATTTAAATGCTCTAGCATGAAATCAAGTTTTATTTGTGATGATACTTTCAGTTTTTCATTTCCATGTAATTTCTGACAAAGGGATTTAGTTATATATAGTGTACCAAACAAGTGCCCATAACCACAGGTGACCCAAGACAGTCATCTATCATCTGTGTCAGAGGAAAAAAAAACATGAGAGTAAAAAACTGCCAGTCTAAAATATGAAAAGTCTCAGCTATAGAGTAGCAATGGGTATGGACAGGAAGAAAGGGCTGTTGATGGTCCCTGGCACAATGAAGAGACAAAATGACAGAGTCATTTCCAGATGTCAAGATAGGGTAATTGGCGGCACCTTGAAGCAAGATAGGGAATACAGAAGAGAAGGAAATTAGGATAAAATAGACTGAGTTCAACTTTGAGACCGTCAAATCTTATACCCAGTGACACTGACAGGAAAGGTGCAAAGAATTGGCTCTCTTACCCTAAAGCTCAGGAGAACACATTGGGCTGGAAGGACAGATGTGAGCCTTGTCAAGGGTTAAGATGTAGGTAGAAATTCAATCAACCAGGGCAGGTGTGTAACGAAAGAAGAAAGAGGAACCAAATGACATAAGATAGGAGAAAGGCCACTCCTTTCTGTTATGGTATCAAGATTTCTCTGATGAAAACACTGGGCCAGAAGAATAAATGTTTTTAATTCTATGAGAGCTTTCTGGAACCCCCTTCTAATGTTCTCAAATCAGTATGTGGCACCCATGGAGGAAAATATACTCACAGAAATCTGGAGTATGTAGATAACCTTTCATAGACAGCTTCCATTTGATAAGGTACTCCATCATACCACAAAATAGGACCACTACTGGTCTCTGACAGAATGGAGCTGCCACAAATCAAACCAGATACCTTATACTACATTCAACACCCGGATCAAGGTCAAGGATCAAGGCCCCAGACCAGCACCAGCCACACTGACAGGCTCTGGCCCTGGCAGTTCCTTTGGTCATCTGGACTACACAGTGATACACAGTGCAATCTCCACTTCGGGCACCTGACAGCCTCAGTCTTTATAGAAGGAATTAAGGGCTGAGAATTTTTTACTTCTGGCTAAATTTCAATGTGTGTACCTCCATGTGTGCCTTCTATTCAAATGTGATAGAGTTAATGTTTCTAGTAACTACTTCTATACTATTCACCCAGAAAAAGTCAGCATCATTCTCAAAGAGTTATCTCTAAGTTTCAGCTAGACTTTATATGGCAAGAAGGCAGCTCTTTTCCTGAGTACCTATTTTGTGTCCAGCATCAGGTAGTGCTGTATGTGTTATCTTGGTTAATTCCAAAGCACTTCTATGAAACGGGATTTGAACAACCTTCCACACACTCCCACTGCAGATCAGCAAACCAAAGTTCAAAGAAGTTGAGTAAATTTTCCAAGATTACAAAACTACCACATGGAAAGCTGGGATTTAAGCCCAGATCTGTCTGATTCCAAAGACTGTTCTTTCCATCACTGCACATGTAATTTTAAAACTTTTCCAAGGAGGCCCATGGTTGGCAGAGGCAGATAGGTAGTGGCTCACTATGAGACAACTCATTCCATCATCAACATTCCTATCAACTAAAGCTTTAATCTATTTATAAATGGGTTCCAAAAGTGATTACAATTGAATTTTTTTTTTTTTAAAGAGTTCTTGTATTTGAAAAAAAAATTTGGGGGCGCCTGGGCAGCTCAGTCGGTTAAGCGTCCGACTTCAGCTCAGGTCATATGTCACAATTCGTGAGTTTGAGCCCCCATCGGGCTCTGTGCTGACAGCTCAGTGCCTGGAGCCTGCTTTGGATTCTGTGTCTCCCTCTCTCTCTGCCCCTTCCCTGCTCATGCTCTGTCCCTCTCTCCTTCAAAAATAAGTAAGTACATTAAAAAAAAAAAAATTTGAAAAAGAAAAATTTGAAAATCTCTACATAAAACTGACGTTTTACTGCCGCTATTATCTGTATTGCTGAGAAAAAAGATAGCAAGCATTTAAGGCCATAATTTATTTAAAAAATTAGTCCAGTAAGCAACTTCCCCCTAGCCTAACCAAGAAAACATTTAACATATTTAAATTTGGCTATCATTTCACTTTCGGCCAAGAAAAAGTTGAAAGAGACCAATAAGGAAGGAAGAGTTACGCATATCAAAATATGAACAGATGTATATATTGAGTATGTCCATCTTACTAAACAACACTGTACACTCAATAGATTAGTAGAAGGAACAGTTAGTGACTATTTCTCTTCAATAAGAACTTCTTGAGCTACAATTTTCCCATCTTTACCTGGCAATAGTTAAAAAATAAAAATAAAAAGTGTGTGGAGGGGGTCTGGGTGGCTCAGTTAAGTGGTCAACTCTTGATTTCAGCTCAGGTCATGACCTCGTGGTTCATGGGTTCTAGCCCCATGGCAGGCTTCGCACTGACAGCACAGAGCCTGCTTGGGATTCTCTCTCTCCCTCTCTCTGCCCCTCCCCAGCTTATGTTCTTTCCCTCTCTCAAAATAAATAAATAAACATTAAAAAAAAAAAAAGTATGAGTCTTTGTTAAGTGACTTATTCACAGGATTAAAAATAGATGTTATAAATCATAGTAATATGCACTAGACTGATACTCCTTGATTATTCATAGGTACATCATAGGTATCTATAAACCGCCTGTTAAAAACCACTCTAGAAACTTCACGAAAGTTTTATGATTAGTTATAAGCAGCAGTTCTAAAATGGGAAAAAAGTTAAATTTTATATAAAGCAGATTTCAAGCTATTGAGAACAAGCCTAATAACCATCAATTTATTTAGGGCTGGGTTGGAGAATCTATAACCTATGGTCCAAATTCAATTCACTTTACTTAGCTAATGACTCATTTCTGAAAATAGAATCTAATTTTTTAGTAAGATTTCTTTTTGGTAAATCTAGTTTATGAATATATCTTATAAATTAAGTTCACAAATGTGGAACATTATACAGAACTGTATCTGAATTCTCGTCTCCTCGCACTAACAGTGTAGGTTTGTTAAGTGACAATCTTTGAGATTCACTTTCTTCAATTATAAAAAGATAAAAATTCTAATTAGCACTGTTGATGAAGCACACATACTGTTTCTCTTGTACAAAACATTACAAAATGATAGTAAAGGAAATGTTTAAGTTATAAATACAAAGAGAGGAAGAGAATAGATATTAGCGGATAAGAAATTTCAAAAAATGTTTAGAAGGCAAAGGCAGCTGGAGGCAGGGTAACTGACCACAGGAAGCTTCTAACCAACTGCTCCAACCCAACTTCTACCCAACTGCTCCAACCCAAGGGGGAGCTCTGATCATGAAGGAAACAATCTAGTCCATGGACAACCTGAAAAAGGTCAGGTTTTAAAGACACTAGGTACCACTTAGGACAGTGTGAGACACAGGATAAAAAGTAAAGAGTTTGGTTGAAAATATTCGGACAGAATATGTGAGCCCAGGGCTCTTCCCCTTTCCTAAGCAGTTGAAGGATCCTCCCTACCTCCCATCACCTTCACCTCCCAACCAAATACATATAGAGAACATCTCTGAAGATAGCAAGACTTTTGGCCAGACTGAATTTGAGGTATCAAAGGCCATCCATGCAGAAATGTCTGGAACACTGATGCTCAAGTCTGGAGTTAAAAAGCAATGTCAAATAGAGATGTGAGAGCCAAAAAAATAAAATAATAAGACTGAAAGATAATTACTTCGGAAGACTGACATTGAGGAAGACCTAGGACTTTGAGAAACATCTATATGAAAAGTCATTTAGCCAGAAAATCAGAAGGAAACAGAAGGTATTCACCAGAGGCAGGAAATGAAACAAAGTATGATATTATGGAAGCAAAGATAAAAAAATAAATCTCTGTAAAGAAGACAAGACCTGGAAAATTAAGTGCCTCAATAGGTTAAATAAACTAAGAATTAAGAAAAGACTACTGACTGTGGTTAGCAAGATGTCACTGGTTTCATGGGATGACTTTTACTCATTTAACCACTTACTGAGTATTTATAACATGTGTACCAGGCACAGTACTAAGCTTCCCATGTCTGAGGAAACTAGAAAAGAGATAGGAATCAAATTGAAAGGATCAAGAATTTAACAATGATTGAAACAGACTTTCATAAGAAACTTTTGGGTAGAAACAGGGAGTGAAGTGAAATGATAGACTGAAAAGAAACCAGACCCACAAAAAGAAATAAAACAAAACAAGAAGAGAAACAGAAGCCAGCGAAGATGGAGGGATGGACAGTCAAGGCAAGGTCCAAGAGAAGGCAGGAAATAAGAGACCAAACCACTAGAAAGGGGCCCAAGGAAGTTTATTCTTGGAAGGCAACAAGGGATGAAAACTCCTCTGAAGTTGGTAGCTGGAAGCAGAGAATGAGAACATGTCTCCCACTCTTTTAAATAACAGTAGGCGTGAATGCACCAAGACCAGGTGTCTAAGGCTACAAGACCGAAGACTGTAGACCCCATAGAAAAATAAAGGTAGAATATGGACTAAGTATCTACAAGTTTTGCCAGCCATAGAAACCTAATTCATATAAAAGAAATAAATTTATCCGTGGAAAGACAAATCCAAGTGTTAGAAATAGCTACTGATGTTCGCAAAACAGCAAAACTTATATGGCATATAAGTGACAGCTAAGAATATAATGATGTCCAGACATGGTATCAAGCTTCTATAGTCTTTAGTTGTTTGAAAAATACAATTAAATTTTGTAGCTTAAACTTACAACTAAACAATCTTCAACATCTTGATTTGGCATCTCAAAATCAAATACAAAAGGAAACAGATAACATTTATTATTCATAAATCTGTTACATTTCAGACTCAACAGGAAAAATGCTGCATATTTTTCCTCATCACAGAAGGCATTATCATAAAATTCAGATTAATAAGATGGAAGCATGGTAACAAATGTCACATTACAGTAGAGTGCTGTGTTTCAGAAAACTACTTATTAGAAAGAAAACAAATATGCATGTTTTATTCCACTTGCTCCTGAAAAGACTTAAATTGAGACTATTTACAATAACAAGATCATAAATATTGTTGCTGACCCATTTTTTCCCTGAAGGAATGGTGTTGACTATTGGTATTATCAAAATACATATTTTTTATGCATGGCAGAAATAGGTATCTAAACCACTGGATCTGTGTGGCTAGGTTGAAGAAATCTTACTAACAGTTTCCAAAGGACCAAAATGCTCAGGCCACTCCAGTGGGAGTGTCGTGATGCCCTTCCAATATGAGTTCAGTGGACTGCCCGTGTGTAAGTAATCCAATAAGCCTTAAATCATAAGAGAAACAATCTTGGGACTGTGGACCATATTTACTTGGGAACACAGATCCCAAACTGAAATTATCTTGGGTATTCAAACCAAGATATTAAGAATGGATAGAAAGACTGTAATAATAGAGGTCCAGCTGCTATATTTGTCCCACATATATATTTACCATATCTACAAAGGTGTGCCTTTGTCTGCAAGTAGAAAGAAAGACTATAGGGAAGACCAAGTTTGAAGAGTGAAGGTTTTTTTTTAGTGAGATTATAGCTGAAGTAGTACAGTATCAGTTACAGGCCATGTGGGAAAACAAGTAGAGACCAAGACAAGGGAGGCACAGCAAGGAGAGCAGGAATGTTTGGTGAAGGTTAAGGAACAGGTACAATGAGGCAATGAGGGATTAGAAGATGGAATGACAGTAGCTGGTAGCCAAAGAAACCTTGAAGTTTGAGATCTCAAAAGAAAATATTTCCTGTAAAACAACATAAGAGCAAGGCTGCATGTACACCAAGAGAAGTAAAAATCTTGAAGTAAGGAAACTCAAGACCATGCAAAAACTGAAGAAGAAGAAGAAAGCTACAAAGCCCATGCAGTGGTCAACCATCAGGCTGGCTAACAACTGGTTGAGGAGGTAGGAGAGGAGTAGGCAGAAATGTTACAAAACCTTAAAGCAGGATCTAATAGTCAAACTCACAAAGAAATGAAGAAAGATAAAGAAAGCAAAGTAATCCTGATTTTTTTCTTTCAATAAAGTTAAAAAAAAATCAGATCCTGATATTTTCTTTCAAAAAAATTTAGGGGGGCCTGGGTAGCTCAGTTGGTTGAGTGTCTGGCTCTTGATTTCAGCTCAGGTTATGATCCCAGGATCCGAGGATCAAACCCCATTTTGTCTCCGCATTGAGCATGAGACCTGCTTAAGAATATCTTCCTCCCTCCCTCTCCCTTTCCCCCTCCCTCCCTCTCTCTTCCTCCCCACCTCCAGGCACCTGGGTGGCGAAATCATGGCTCAGGTCATGACCTCATGGCTCATGGGTTTGAGCCCCACATCAGGCTCTGTGCTGACAGCTCAGAGCCTGAAGCCTACTTAATTCTGTGTCTCCCTCTCTCTTTGCCCCTCCCGTCCCCCCACTCACACTGTTCCTCTCTCTTTCAAAAATTATATTTCAAAAAATTAAAAAAAAAAAGAATCAAGGGGCACCTGGGTGGCTCAGTCAGTTAAGCGGCCGACTTCAGCTCAGGTCATGATCTCGACTCCAGCTCAGGTCATGATCTCGCGGTCCATGAGTTCGAGCCCCACGTCGGGCTCTGTGCTGACCGCTCAGAGCCTGGAGCCTGTTTCAGATTCTGTGTCTCCCTCTCTCTGACCCTCCCCCGTTCATACTGTCTCTCTCTGTCTCAAAAATAAATAAAACGTTAAAAAAAAAAAGTTTAAAAAAAAATCTCTCCCCCACTTGAGAATTCTTTCTAAAATAAAATTTTAAAAATAATTAAAAAAATAAATTTATATTGTTGACTATGATGGGGAAGAATGAAAACAACTTTATCTCAACCATATCTAATGCCTTTTGAATTATATAATGTTTAAAAGTCCCCCTGTGAGGGAGAGGAGAAAGTGGGTGATGGGCATTGAGGAGGGCACCTGTTGGGATGAGCACTGGGTGTTGTATGGAAACCAATTTGACAATAAATTATCTATATATCTAAAAAAAAAAAAAAGGTCCCCCTATCAGGCAGCGCCTGGGTGGCTCAGTCATTTAAGCGCCTGACTCTTGATTTCAGCTCAGGTCATGATCTCAGGGTGAGTTCGAGCTCTGCATCAGGCTCTGTGCTGACAGCGCAGAGCCTGCTTGAGATCCTCTCTTCTCTCTCTGCTTCTCCCCCACTCCCATTCTCATTCTCTCTCTCTCCCTCTCTCAAATACACAAACAGCAACAAAAAGTCCCCCTATCAATAATGAAGAATTCACTGGACTTTGTGGTCCTCCCACTGACCAAGCTAACTTACTCTGGAATGCATGGGAAGTACAAGCATTCTCCTGTATAGACTGTCACAAATCATGTAAGAAGAAAGTAACTGAGAACAGACTCCATGACTGTGGTACAGCTATGAAAACTTGGTCACCTATCTGGCATCGTATCACCTGACAAAACAAATGTACAATTTCTAGTAAACCACTTATGAGTTAAAAAAAAAAAAAAAGTCACAAGGTTTCGTGATTCTCAAGGATTTTTTTTTTTTAATTTTTTTTTAACGTTTATTTATTTTTCAGACAGAGAGAGACACAGCATGAACGGGGGAGGGGCAGAGAGAGAGGGAGACACAGAATCGGAAGCAGGCTCCAGGCTCTGAGCCATCAGCCCAGAGCCCGACGCGGGGCTCGAACCCGTGGACCGCGAGATCGTGACCTGAGCCGAAGTCGGACGCTTAACCGACTGAGCCACCCAGGCGCCCCGATTCTCAAGGATTTTTAACCGCACTTATCGGTAACTATCTAGGGAGGTGTGTAGCTTACACACTTTTCATGCTAGTCCTGTAGAAGAAAAAAAAAAAAAAAAAAGCCAGTTCATATGTGAGCTGATCAAAAATATCCATCACATACTAGGAGCATGCAAGAACATGTTGTTAACTACTGCCCGCCTAAAGTACTATTAGATGTCAGCAGCATTTGGGAAAACACAACATAAATCAAAGAATGTCCTAGGGAAAAGAAACTCTGGAGATCAGGTGATCCATTTCACAGATTTAGAACTAAAACTAAGGCTCTGAGATGTTAAGTGCCTGAGCTGAAGGCCTCACAGAAGGTTAGTGGCAGAGCTGGGATGAGCACACCATTCTCTGACTCTCTCAGTGCCCACTCCCCCCACCCTGCCCCACATACTATGTCCAACAGAGGTGGGCTGGATTTACACATCAATAATACAGTGCTCTTTTTCAAATGTCAAATGAGACGCAGAATCTAAAAGGAGCAGAAACTAAGAAAAATATTTGCTTAATATAATATTAATTTGAAACTATACCTTTACTGCTTCTGATGAAAGCGCATTTTCCTTTTTCTGACTTGTGCTCATGGGCTCATTTTCAACACTGAAAAATAAAAACCACAGTTTCTTTGAAATTAAAAGAGAATTACGAAAATACAGTTTCTTTATTTAAAGTAAAAACTGAAAGGTCCTTCACTTGCAATGCTCAAAGGATTCACACACAATATGTAAAAGAATATGTTCATTTGAATCTCTACACTTGAAAACACATTCAAATATACTCATCTGAGCCTCAGAAATTCTTGTGAATCTATCACGCGCTACATTCTTATGTTGATAATCATCATTACAAAGAACAGCATACAACTATCTTGGAAATGATTAACACTCTACAATTTTATTTATATTAGGGTTTTCCACAGCCTGATATATATTTTTTAATGCCTATACTGAATGCTACATGGAATACAATATATTTCTATTCAGCAAGTCTTTATAAACATATAGGATCATCTAGTGAACTTTGGGAATACTCAAAAATAGATGCAGGCTTATCTAGCCCCAAATGTGTCCCAGATGGCACCTTAAGAACCTGATTTTCTAGACAGTCACCTCCCAATTGTCTGGTCTAGAATACCTTCACAGATGCCTTATGTCATAATGAACTATGCTTCCAATTAGGCACATATACATTTCAGATATAAACTTTTATATTTGTTTTATACACGATCTTATTTTCATACTTTCATAATGCTAGACAAATTGAACAGCTCCCCACTAAAGATCATCATGACTGTCTGCCATGCGCCAGGGATTATGCTTGGCCTTGAGGATGTAAGAACAAGTAGGTCAAGGTCTTTATAAAACTCAGTCTTGTAGGGGAGACTGATATACAAACAAACTAAAACTACAGTTTGGCAGAAGTTACAACTGCTCAAAGAACAAAATACTATGGAGCACAGAAGAAGCAAAGAACAGCAATTCTGCCTGCTAAGTGCTCTCAGAGAAGGCACAGAGGAGGGGTAATAGAGAATATGGCATTTTCAGGAAACCATGTTTTGTTTGTTTGTTTTTAATATAAGACTGGAGCACAACAACTTGTGTCAGGCAGAGGTAACCCTGCTAGAGAGGAGAATGATACCAGAAGTAGTGGCTGCCAGACCATGCATAACCTGTCTGACACGTTTCAGAACTTGATCTTTGTCCTACTAGCACTGGGAAGCCTTTAGCCAGGGGACAAGCATAAAGCAGGAGGGATGATGGAGAATGGGGAAAACACAGGGCATCATAGTGACTGGTGGTAGAGGGGATGAAAAGGAGGTGGTCTCAGTAACTCAGATTAGACACAACAGAAAGAGAAGACATGATTTAGGCTAGTTAGATTTTCTATCCATAATGTCCAGTGCAATTATGTAGACAGGGAACAAATGGTAACAATAAAAAGACAGAAAGGTAGAAAGATCATGAAGGTGTGGAAAATACAATGGATTTAAATTTCATTGAGTCTCAGACTCTACGCAGAATACTCAAACTAATAAGAAATAGTCATACTCATAAGCCTTTGAAGTGCCAGCAGGAAAAGCAACTGTATAAAGGAGATAAATATGTGCTTAACACATGAAAATTCCATATGAAAAACCAAGGACAGAAAGAAAAATACTGTACAATTCAGAATTGTGATCAAAAACATTTAATATACACACAAACACACACAAAAGGTCTCAAACATTGCTGCTTTAAAAGTGATTGGTTTCTTATCTCCATTTTCTATTTATTTTCTACTTTAGCTTTATTTTTTGTCACAAGGTTGTTAACAATTTTTTTTTTTTTTTTGAGAGAGAGAGAAAGAGAAAGCGAGTAAGAGAGAGAGAGAAGGAGAGAGAGAGAATTCCAAGCAGGCTCCATGCTGTCAGTGCAGAGCTCAACGTAGGGCTCAATCTCATAAATGTGAGATCATGACCTGAGCTGAAATCAAGAGTCAAATGTTTAACTGACTGAGCCACCTAGGCGCCCCAACAATTCTCTTTTTAAATTAAATGTCAATACTGGTTTATTTTATAGCTCAATGCAAAAAGAGAGAGTAGCAAAATACATGTAAAAAGAGCACATTATAAGGATTTGTCATATAATCACGAAGAATACTGACCTTAATGGTTTTATAAGTGTATTCTCTAACTACAGTCTATTTTGAATGATTCACCTAAAAAGTAAACATACAAGTACCTTAGTCTCCTAGTTCTTCCCTTTAAGACTCCTGAAATTCTCGAGTGTTGGGGCGTCTGGGTGGCTGAGTTGGTTAAGCGTCTGACTTGGCCACAGGTCATGATCTCACAGTTTTTGAGTTGGAGCCCTGCGTCAGGCTCTGTGCTGACAGCTTAGAGCCTGGAGCCTGCTTCGGATTCTGTGTCTCCTTCTCTCTCTGCCCCTCCCCCATGCATGCTCTGTCTCTCTCAAAAATGAATAAATGTTAAAAAAAAAAAAAATGAAACTCTAGAGTGTTTACAGCACTCTCTGTAAACTTACTGCCTATGAAAATGGCAAAAGTTTCTTTTCCAATACAAAAGGTCTGTAGAAAATGTAGCTCCAGGTTCATGAGAGCAATACAGAAATCAGTATTTTCAAGTAGTTATAATTACATACATTCTACACATACACACACACACACAATGCCATAAAAATATAGTTGTAGGTCAGCATATAAGTATTTTGTATTGAGTAAACAACTGAAGAATTAAAAGCTGGAAAAAAAAAAAAAAGAAATACCTTCACAAACTTTCTAAACCTTATATGGTATGTTTAAGACTCATGAATCTTACTGCTAAACCAAAATTTAAAACTGTGTTGAGTTCTAAAGTAAACAACGTATTTTAGAATTCTGGTTTAGCTATAAAAATCACTGTTTCAGTTAAAGCTTTCCCCCTCTTTTCTAGTTTACTGACGAAGAGTCCTTCTTAATTGATCTCAGGCCTCTTCAAGACTGCTACGTTTCAATCCTTTATTCTTGTCAAAATGACTGTTAACCTGATCATCACACTTTCCAGTCTAAAAATTCCTTCAGCAAATCTCTACGAGGTGATGAATAAAATGAAGAGTCCTTAGGATACAGAAAGTTACTCACGTGGCCCCAGATACGCCCATCACATAGAACCACTTTACATTCTCAGAATATGCTGGCAAACCACTCTCTTCTCCTGTATGTAACATCCTCAACACTTTGCCCTGCTCTTAATCCTTTACAATTTAGTCCGAGCTTAATCTTTATTTTTTTGGGGGTTGTCATTGAACCCAGTGATACCACACATACATTTATACTATATACTATAATGTTTAGCTATCTAATTAGAATTTTAACTCATTAAATTCAGAATTGTATCATTCATGTCTATGTCCCAGAGCCTAGCATTGTATCTGCCATTCAAATATTGTTAAAAAAAAAAAAAAAAAGATACCAAACAGGTTCTTTATTTGTGCCTGCTTAATCAAAAAAAATGGGAACAATGTAATCATATTTTTTTCTTAATGAAGTAGTATGTAAGTCTCTTGAAAGAATATACACCTTTTGTTGAAAGGTATAAAGAAGAGAGTGGGGTTGGTAGGAGAAAATACTCAACAGAAATAAGATTATTCTGAGATGATTTAAAGGCAAAACACACACAAAAATAAAACAGAGTAGATGAAAATACTGAAAACATTGACTTACCAGTCGGATTAGTTAAAAAAAATGAACAGAAAAGACTCAAAAGGCTTGGAATAGTATTCTCAGACTCTTAAATATATGAAGAAAAGAGAAACATGTTCAAATTCAGATGATCTAAAACCTTATGAAAGACGACAATCCGTTTCTATTGTTCTCTCACAATTTAACCCCCTTTGGGACCCAGGAATATTTCAATAGCAGTATTTTTAGAAAGCACACATTTTGCTCATGGCAGGGGGTGAGGGGCAGGAATCATAATCACACGTAGGCACAAATAAGACCCTGCATTTCCAAATAGCCTCATCTTACTTATTAGCTATGGGAATTCTGGAAATTAATCTTTCAAAACAGCCCAGGTAAATATCAAGGTCTAAGTAACACAGAAGCTTCTCATTTTTGAAGCTACCTAATTTACACCATACTTGAAAACCAGGAATCCCACATGCAGTCATTTACCATCTACTTTCCAGACACAAATTAAAACAAAACTCTGGGCCAAGAAAAAACAAAGCATATTCTAGAGTTCAAATAATTTACACAGAGGAAAGTCTCTATCCTGGCACTTAATATGTATCTTATACTTCTATTTTTATTAAATCATAACAAGATTCCATAACCCATAGCAAATAAGCAGAAGAAGACTGGGCACATCAACTCACTCAGTCAGCAGATAAGTACTGGCCCCTTCCTTTCAAATCCCTTTTAAGTGCCAGGCACTGTTGTTGGTGCTAGGGGTTGAGCAGTGAACACACCAGACGAAATCTTTGCCCTCACTCCTTCAGAATCTCTACCTAGATGCACCACCATCACCTGGGCAATCGTATTTTTAAAGCAAATTTATGGGCCTACCTGTCAATGATTCCAGTTAGGAGTGGGGCTCAGGAGTCCACATTTTCAATAACCAACTCCCCCTACCCAGGATTGTTCTGAAGCAGGTGGCCCTCTGACCACACTCTTGATAAACAATGGTTTGAGAGCCTCTATTCTTCAGCAGAAGCCAACAAATGAGAGTTGTACAGGGAGGAGAATGATCCAGTCTGAAGGAGCTCCACTTAATATTATTTAAATGTGTTCAGTGTTGATAGTTAAAGGGTAGGTATCAACTACTTAGAAAACTCAAGTCATGTAAAACACTACTCATTTTCCAACAGCCATGCCCTGCAGACCTCCTGGCCCCAACCAAGAGCTGTTGCCCGAATGGGTACACTGACCATCGCAAGTGCAAAGTGGGACCAACAAGAAAATATACCCTTCGTGGGGCAGCTGGGTGGCTCAGTCAGTTAAACGTCCACTCTTGATCTCGGCTCAGGTCATGATCTCACAGTTTGTGAGTTCGAGCCCCGCACTGGGCTCTGCAGGGATGTCTCAGAGCCTGCTTGGGAGTCTGTCTCTCCTCCTCTCTGCCTCTCCCCCCGCCTCTGCATGCATGCTCTCTCTCAAAATAAATAAACTTAAAAAAAAAAAAAATAAGAAAAGAAAATACACTCTTCTTTTAGGTGTATACCACAGACTGAAGAATAAGGGATGCTCCTGGGCCACTTCCAGGCTCAGTTCCTCATGTGGTAGGAATGCAACTTCCTAGATGGTCAAGGGATAGACATGCGGGGACAGCACACAGACTCGGAGGACTGGGTGGAGGCACAGTGAGGGAGAGTAAGGCTCTTCACGCCTCCCCCTCCTAGAGCACAGCTGCTGTGTATTGCCTCTTACTCTGCCTTTTCTCTCACAGATCATTCCTGTGGCTGTATCAGAAAAACCTGGAAATGTCAAAGAACTGAATACAACTTCCATAACAGTCTTTTGGAGGCTTGCCCACTTTTCTACGGATGCAGAAGTCTATGATTTCTTGCCATTTTCAGAAAGGAGGTAACATTTCTCGCTCAAGACATCACTGGCGGTAATTCTGAGCATATCCCTAAACACAAAGCCACTTAATAAAACGTAGTCCCCAATTTGGGAATGCCCTATACATCTAAACAGCCTCTCCCCAGCCCCACCCCCGCCTGGATCCACTGTCCACAGGAACTTCTCACCATCCCTAGGGAAATGAAGGATATTTTTTTTTTTTTCTCCCTTCTCTTTCTCTCCATCCCACTCAGCCTGATGCCGCCTGAAATTATCTTCTGATTTTCACTTCCGCTTATGGTGTAATGGTCTGCAGTAGAGGAACCAGCAAGGTTAAGGACACAGAAAGACAGTCAAGGCAAATCTATTGTTTTCTCCTCCTCCACTAACATAAAACTCTCCTGATCCACTAAACAGCATCCCCCTCTCCACCACAGCTCCATCAGGCCTCCCTGTCTGGCATGTTATTTATTATTCCTCACCTCAGAGCCCACTTGACATAAGTACTGTGATGAAACTCCAGAAGTGGCCAGAATCTGGCCTTCCTTTGAAATGTGATCAAATCATACTCAGTCTTCCGGGCATGACTTTACCTTGGAGAAGTATATGAAAAAATAGTACAGAACAAGAAAGGGTCTTTTACCTATCCATACCCTTTTCCTGTGGTCATTGGTAGCAAAATGCTTTGCAAAAACTCAAAATGGACAGATGTCTGTTTCAGGGATAGCACTTTAGGGACAAAAGGCACTTCAGTCAAAATGTACCTTCCTGGACTGGATTTTTCAAAGACATAAAATGAAAGAGTCAGACCAGCTCTCTGCCAGATCTAAAATCCCATATGAATCTCCACTGGCAGCGAGAATGGAAAAAGAAACAGGTAGGCTAACCTTGAAGTTTCTGTGGTGAAGGAAGAGACAGACTCTAACTAAGAAACCAACTCGGTGACAAAATTAATACCAGGACATTGTAACAAAGGCAGAAACTTCTACAGTCCTTATTTCAAATCTACTGAAACCACCTAGGGGCCTGTCCTGTATTCCCTTGGGCTCCACCCTCTCAGCCCTCACTTGGGGTCCTTAAATACAGTATAGGCTTTTATTCCCACAAACTCTCAAAGGGTCTGCTGCTGCCCTGGGAGCATCTACAACCCTTGGAAGTTTTTTCTTACAGACACAGCTTCACACCAGAAGCGTGGAGTTCTCTTTTTTCAATATTATACCGCAGGCATA
Organism: Panthera pardus; assembly: GCF_024362965.1. Lineage (NCBI taxonomy): Eukaryota > Metazoa > Chordata > Mammalia > Carnivora > Felidae > Panthera > Panthera pardus. The sequence goes on along the minus strand of NW_026526721.1, from coordinate 45,511,860 downwards.
TTATGGATTAAACCAACTTGTATGCCCTGGCCTGGAGCCGCATCCAACATTTCCAACCTAGCTTCTATGGGGATAAAGACAGAGCTCCACATGGACAATTTACAAACAACCATCTGGAAAACCATCCATTCATAAACAGTGTCTGCCAGCAGTAGAGTAGTACTTGTATTTTTTTAATGACCATTAACAGAATATAAAACAGGTGGTTATGGCACTATTTCTGGGCTTCAAATTAAAAGGTAACTAAAAGCTGCCATTTTAAGGCAGTCGAACAGCATGTATTTTAGTTCAAACATCTGGCATTTGAATTTCGGAACTCTTTGGAGAAAAACCGGGAAAGGGAGGAAAGGTAAGACATGATTATGAAGCTCTGTCGCTTTACCATCTTAGACTCTTGTGACAGTCTTTTCCCTATCATGTCAGCCGTCTCCTATTGTTTATGTAACTACCTGGAAGCTGCTTTACGTCCGGTCTCCCTGCTCATGCCCCCCGAAACAAGACCCTTTAGTTTAATCACAGGCTACAGAGAACGTTGGTATGTTTGATGTGTACCTGAGCTGTCTATATGTGACTATATTAGTAACTGTTCTACTATCCCAAAGTCCTTGACCTCATATCCTTTAGATTCTGAACATTTGTGATCTACCTCACATGAATCAACACCCTCCATCTTTTGCTGTGACATGAACTCAAAACAGGGTTCTAGCTGCCCTCTAAAACAGGCATCCGTTCATGTAGTATTCATCAAACTGTCCTAAGGAAGGGGCACTGGAGGTTCAAGGCCAGGCGAGACTGTGCCTTCCCAGAGCCTGACCTCACCTCCAACTCAAATTCTTTCTCATTGCAAATTCTTCCAGACATCAATAAACCAACAACCTTTGTGAGAATATATAAACACATGCACACATATAAACCTATGCCAAAATGATACTTTCTAAAAGTAAACATCATCTCAACTCCCTACCTTGGCCTATCTCCTCTGGCCCTGACTCCTTTCCCCATGTCATTGACAGCTGCTCTCTCTTCCGTTCTGTTGTCTCTGCTCACTCTAGCATCTGTGCCAACATGATACTACCCCCAGGCCACTGGAACTGGCTGTTCCCTCTGCTTGGAAAGTTCTTTCCTTAGATTTGTTCCCCACTCCCAAGTAGCATCGAGGTCCTTTGCTTAAGTGTTACCCAAGAGAGAGGACTTTCATGACCATCCTATCTACACCTCACTCCAGACCCACTACCTCCATCATGTTCCATACCCTCACCCTGACCATTATACATTACAGAATCTGTTAATTTTCTGTCTTCTCCCATTACAGTGCAAACCCCACATAGGCAGAGAGGCACATTTAGATATTCAAACTGAATTCTGAAAAGTGATGATAACACTCAGATTTTTGAAAGGACTAAATTTAAAATTATTTTTGTAATTTATATAAATATATATACTATTGTAGAAAATGTTAAAGCATTATGGTTGAGTGGAAAAAAATAAATTTCAAAATCCTGAAGAGAACTTCCACTTTTTGTAAAAATATGTATATATGTGTAAATGCACATTGAAAATGATCTGACAGGCTAGTATGTGTATGTTTGTCGGTAGGGTTATGAGTTGTTTCTTCTTTTTGATTTTCTTGTAATTCATCATACCTGTTTTAAAAAAGTATATATTACTATTAAAAAGGAAAAAAAATGCAAAGTATTATAGTGATTGTGAAAAGCAAACAAATGGAAGTTAGTGAAAATGAATTCAGAATAGACAAATAACAAAATGCTAATACTACAAATATTACATAATGATAACTTATTTGTATCATAATATATAGGAGATCCTTATTTGCCTTCCTAAAACAATGAAATAATCAAAATTATCACAAGACACATTTCCAGCTTTGACTAATAGAGCGCAATGCCACCCCTCCAGTGAGGGTACACTCCTTGGTGATCTGACAAGACAAGGAAGTCTGAGAATCTGTATCTCACCTAACCGGTCTCCACTTAATAGAATGGAAAATTGAGAGTATTTCATTTCTTGTCATAAGAAGCATGGTAATTATAAAAAAAAAAATATGATCTGCCACTAAGGTAGTATCTACATTATATATAAATCTTAATACAAAGAATAAAGCACAAACTTCTAACATATATCTTTAGAAATTATATGAAACTACTATTTGTGAGGGTACTCAAATGCCATTTTCACAATTTCTGGTACTGCCATTTGTGCTACTTGTCATAAGGAAGATATAAAAGCTAGTGTGTTGTATTATGAAACCAAAATTGTATTTCATAAAAATCTAAATATTGGCTTTTGATTTTATTCCAAAATCAACAATTATATTGGCTGAATGAGTAAAGGAAGTAGGAAGAGGTATAAAATAGCTAAGTCCTCATCTACCATAACCAGAAGTCAATATAAGTTATCTAAAGTTTAGAACTCAAGAAAGAACTGTAAGGCATTGTTCAGACACATGTCCAAAAATACCAAAAGAAACAGCTTAAACAAGATTAGAAGTTTCCTCTAAAAAGTGTGTCAAGAAAGGGCCCACACTTGTTAAATGCTCCTATAGCCCTGAGTGGCACCTTGGTGCTCATCTTTTTTTTTTTTTTTTTTTCTTTTCTTTAAAGAAACATATTTTTTTAATGTTACTTTTGAGAGACAGAGAGACAGACAGACAGACAGGATGAGCAGGGGAGGGGCAGAAAGACAGGGGGACAGAGGATCTAAAGAGGCCTCTGCTCTGACAGCAGAGAGCCCAATGTGGGGCTAGAACTCACTAACCGTGAGATCATGACCTGAGCTGAAGTCCAACGCTTAACCCACTGAGCCACCCAGCAGCAACACCCCCTCCATACTCTGCCCTGGGTACTTAATTTAAGGGAAGAAAGATTTGTGCTATGTCTGCCTTCCCCACAAAACTGCATGTGTACTCTGAACCAAAGACCATGTTGTAGTATGTTCAGTTCTGGATTCCCAGAACCTAGCACAGTGCCTGGTATGAGGGGTAAATGAATTCTTGGTAAACACTGGTGAAAACACATTTTCATACATGACCTTTCCAGTAAAACAAAAAGTCGTCCTAATATACAGGCATCCTCATTTTGTACACTTATTATTCTGTGGAGTTTGGGCTCATATGCTAAATCTGGAGATTTAAACCTCACATGCTAAACCTTAGAGATGAGGGCCTGCCTCAATTTTTAACAAAAGACTGAAAGTGTGAATGAAATGCTAGGGTCATACTGTTACTCTAAGTATATGACAGGTGATCTCACGAAAATGAGTTGGTATTTTTGAGGCTCTGTTAATTCCACCCAGTTTCACATTATTGATTCATAATATACAAACCTCATTCATAAAAAGTGTCAAGATATCAAAGCTCTCTGTATTATAAATATTACTTCTATATATTTATAGCCTTAATTATAACTTCTCTCATTTGAATAAGTTAATGTAGTTCATGCATTTTTTGGAAAATCTCTGCCAAGTCAGGATCCTAAATTTTCTTGATTTTTTTCCCCCTCTTTTATACCCAGATATCCACCAGGTCTTAAACTAACCTTACTTCCCCTGAAATAGGTAATTCGCATAACTTTTTTATGTATAAAAAGATATAAAATGAAGATTCCTTCCTGTTCCTCATTCCCTGAGTCACTTTTCCATCTCCCCTAGTTAACACAACCCCAGTAACAGACTTATTTCACACTCCCCCATTTTTGATACAGGAATGGGAGCATACCACACACAGTGATTTCCAGCTTTTTTTTTTTTTTCCTTAAAATCTTGGAGATATTCCCTTATCAGTACATAAAATGCTTTGTCATTCTTTTTGGCAGCTGTGTAATATTCTATTACGTTGTTGTACCCAATGTAACAATTTTATTTTTTTCCTTTTGCTATAAGCAACACTGCAATGGCTAACTTTGTAAAGACAACATTGGGTCTGTTTGCAAACTATACATGTCTAAGGGAATTCCTACAGGGAAGTGCTGGGTCACAGTATGTGAATCCAGAATACTGAGAGAACCTTCCAGTTTATCCTTCCACCAGTCACTACTTCCAGTTTCCCCACATCCAACTCGTTTGCTTATTAGGGAGAATACGGTATCTTGCTGCTACACGTTCAGTTTCTATGTCTTTTGAAGAAGATGGGCCCTTTTCAAGTGTTTAAATATATATTTATAATTTGTATAAATATATACATTTGTTTTCCTTTTCTCAACTGTCAGGACCATAAACTCTTTATTGTACAGAGCACTAACCCAAGCCATCTGGGCAGACGTCCAGCTGCATGCCATTGTCTTTTATTTCCATTCAAAACCATTTTCTAAGGCCAGCTTTCTTTTATAGGTCTTCCTAAGTTAAGCAGAGGAAGCAATCACATAATGCAGCAGGCTCTGAATTCAGGAAGAGAATTTGACTCTGACTCCACCACAGATGCTGTGAGACTTCTGATTAACTGCTGGACCTCTCCAAACCTTAAATTATAGATCTGTAAGACAGAGTAAAAATACCTCCTCTCTCAAAGGTTGCTAAGGATTAAATGAATGTATGTATTTAAAGCCCCAAGCACAGGCCTTGGGTCTGATTATGGCCTTAATAAAGGGTGGTTTAGTTTTGTCATCACTAATCTGTCGAGCAAAAAAAACCCACTTGACTAAACAGTTGTTTCACTGCTTTGGGATACCTGCAATTAAATACCCCCAGGGATGACACATTGAGGGATAGTCCTGATGGAGTTGTACCACTGGCCATTCACAACTGCCACCTAAATATTATGAATGAGTTATTTCTGGGGTGCCTGCATGGCTCAGTTGGTCAAGCATCCGACTCTAGATTTCGGCTCAGGTCATGCTTTCACAGTACATGAGATCGAGTCCTGCATTGGGCTCCTCACTGACAGTGCAGAGCCTGCTTGGGATTCTCTCTCTCCAACTTTCTCTGCCCCCCCTCTGTTCTCTCTTGTGCACCCTCTCTCTCTCAAATAAACTTAAAAAAAAACTTTATAAAAAAAAAAAAAGAATGAGTTATTTCTGGCAGCAAAACTTCAACTTCTTTCTCTATCGACACTAAGTAAGGATCTCCAATCACATGAAATGTTAATGCCCGAGAGGATGTACTTTTCTGCCTCCATTTGGAACTTAACCAAACCTGTGAAGTCTAGGAAGAGCAAGAGCAACAGGGGAAAAGCATTCATCCTGCTGGTACAGTTACTGTCACATCTCCCCAGCATTGTTTGGCAAAGGATGCTAAACAAACCATGCTCAGAAAAGTTAATTAATGTGGGAAGATATCTTGAAAGCCCAAGTAAAGCTCTCATACAATATATGACAGTCATGAAACAGCAAGTGTATTCTGAACCAAACAGGTCACATGCACGTATGTCAAAAACATTTTTAGCTTATAATGAGCTCATCTTGAGAACAGAGATGTCCGTGTTTATCTCCTCTGTTAATTTATGCACTCTTTGAGGGTAGTTTTGTTCATCTTTATCCCCACTGCTTAATAGCATTATCTCACACATAGCAGCCCTTCAAATTTATGGAATGAACAGACTCCAAATAAATGATATTTTAAACTTTTATTCCATGCTGATCTTCTCTTTTCAGGAGAAAGCCCAGATTATTTTCCTGAATTTAAATTTACACCAACCTAAGTTTTCTTGCTACCATAACTGTATTAGCATTTCTGGCATACCTAGGCTGCAGTGTATTTCATTAGTACCCTAGTTGGGAAAGGAAATATTTTATCTTGAAGGGAATATTATTTTCCTCTTTGCAAAATTTGTTTTTATCTCTTTATATATTGTCCTCTGAGATGAAAATGCTATCAGTTTTCAACACAGTTAGAAGTTCTGATGACGTAAATTTATTGCTGGACAATGTGAAGTACTTGCAACTCTTAACACTGAGAGTGTACAACTAAGTTAGCTTACAAGGAATGCCCTCACCAAGAAACAGAATCCCCAAATTAGGCATCTGGCAGACACCCTATTAAACCCCAAAGAGAGAAATTTCACTTGAAAGATGATACAGTTTCAACACCCTAACAGTCTGTGTTTCTACTCTGTCAAAAGCACCTTCTATGCTTTCACTCAACTTGGGAGTTCAACATTCTTAGAAAATACCGCTGAGGACTTCTGGAATTTTCCTGCCATCTTTACTACAATGGGTATGAACTACTGATGTGGTCCTTCAAGACCACACAGGTATCTCCTTATTCAACTAAACGAGTTACCAATTATTTTCTATAGTGCTTGCAAATCAGTGAAAATATAATCACCATGAAAATTCAGAGAACAAAGCTCCCTTTTCTCACCTACTTGATGCTGTGGTCAACACTGGTTCCTTAACAGCCAAAAGCTCTCATGCGTCAGGGGCACTACTGACATGTTTGTTTTTTATGACAATATCTCCTGTACAAGTCATTAGCATCCTTGCTCCACCCATTTAACAACCTCAGCCATGGTGACGAGCAAAAATTCTCTAAACTTTAAATAGAGAGCCAAACACTGTATAGAAATCTTTCAAGATGCCCCATGTGTCTAAATGCTCACTTCAGAGCTGCGGGAACACTGTACTACCTCTAGCTGAAAACCACTAGTAAGTGCTTCAATGTTCCATCCAGAAATAGCAATTCACTCCTCACCTAAGCTGGGTAAACGGGACACCAAGATGAGTAAGACACAGCCCCTGTCCTTGGTTCTAGTGATTCTCTTACTTTCTATCAGTAACGATATACTAGAACACTGAAAGGAACAGCCAAAAAGAATCTATCTGAAATGGGCCACACTAACGCTCATTCTGGAACAAAGTATGAAAAATTCCCATTGACTTACGTATGCAAATATGTTTTGAATGAGCATAGTTTAGAAGAAGAGTGGGCAAGATGGTGTGGGGGAAAAAAAACAACAACAGCTTTTAGAGTCGGAGAAACCTAGGTTCAAATCTCAACCTTGAAACTTATTTCTTCCATGATTTGGGCTAAATCATTCTTCACCGGGAGTGGTATCACTCTACCTCCTCCCATGCACCTGGGTGGAGGTGTTTGGATTATCCCAATGACTGGAGAATGCTACTGGCAATTAGTGGGCGGGGTCACGGATGCTAAATGTCCTGCAAAGGACAGCAGAGTCCAGTTCACCAAAGAATCGTTCCACCCAAGATGCCACCAGTGTTCACTAATAAGAACTCTCCACCCTCAGTTTTCTCAACTGTCAGAATAGTGATCAGTATACTAACCTTCAAAGTTGAGGGTGAGGTTTAAATGAGATGCTGCAAGTAAAAGTACCCAACCCAGCAATATGTGTACAGTCTGCCTTGATAAATGTTGTTCTCACCTTACTGCCCCCCCTCCAGAGTTAAAATGTCACACAGCATTGCTTTTAAATAGGTCCATCATGTGTGATACAGCAAAGAAAGGGAGCAATCATTTCCCCCCAAATGAAGAATATTAATAGGCAGGTATCCTCCAAATTTGACATTCTCACAGTATCTGTTTAACAGGCTTTCACATAAGTAGTCTAACCTTTAAATCAAGAGCCAAAATCTGACCTAGCTCCAATCCTTACTGCCTCTTTCATTCTGTCCCACTAATGTATATTAAATTATATAGTCCCCAACAGATCATAACCTCCTATAGGCTCTTGCTAAACCTAGAATACCTGTTCCCTATTTCTATCTTACTGGCTAAGTTCTCTTATTAAAACACTACTAATGTCTCCAAGAACCAAGTAACAATCCCTCAACCGTTAAGCCCTCCCTGCTATCCCCTATCACTTTTTAATTATTTTCATTGTTTATTCATTTTTTGAGAGACAAAGTGCAAGTGGGAGAGGGGCAGAGAGAGGGGGAGACACAGAATCTGAAGCAAGCTACAGGCTCTGAGCTGTCAGCACAGAGCCCAAAGTGGGGCTTGAACTCATGAACTGTGAGATCATAACCTGAGCCTAAGTCGGCCACTTAACTGACGGAGACACCCAGGCATTCCCCCCCGCCCATCACTTCTAAGGAGTTCTTTCCTTATGTGCTCATAAATTGGTTTAAATATTATAGCAGTGGTTTGAAATAACTGGGATACACAAAGCTCAGAGTTTTCAAGTTTCCTATGAAAACTTCAGTTACATTTTCCTATCTATATAATCTAAAATAAATATAAGCACCTCCTGGATCTGGTCACCCAAGAAGAGTACTAACAAGCAATTCAAGTGTCCACACCTGAATTTGCATATATAACAGCGTTGATGTTTCCTGACCTTCTTTAATTGCCTAAGGTTAATGAGAACAAAACAGCAGCAAACTCAATAAATAAATGATGTGTTCACACCAAATGAAACCCAAATAATTTAGAGCACACCATAAAAGCAAAGGCTTTCCTATGGTTCAAAAAAGGAAATATTAGCAAACCTGAATCACGGCATAATCACAACAACCCCCAAGGACCCTGTGTTTGTCCCAGTTGGTACCATCTGCATTTTGTGAGGAGCCAAAAAAGTGTTTTCAGGATAATGCTTAAAATTTGACTCTTATTGGTCTTATGTTTAATTTTCATTCTGTTCTTAAGGAATTTATGTCCCACTTTATATTTGTACATGCCTACATTATGTAAATAAAATTCATATAAACATCACTGGTAGTGAAGAAAAGGAAACTATACAAGTTTCAAGTTTGACAGAATGCATTTCATTTCGAGTACACTGAAAAATCAGAACGCAGATATTAACCCTTAATGTAATATTAAGGGGACTCAGAGTTGCAGGCACAGCGTTGGACTTAATACTTGTTCACTGAACGAAAAGTAGTTATGGACTTGGGGCAAGTTTCCTTAGCTCTGTTTTCTATAATAAAATGAGGACGCTAATCGCAAAGGTGTGTCCAACCTCAAGTGTAATATTTTTTAAGTACTTTTACAAATTGTTAAATGCTAAATACATGGTAGGTGCTAATATTATTGTTTACAAGTGGTCTTTTCAGCTTCTTACAGTTCCTTGAGAGAAGGAGCCTTTTGCCAGTCATCTTTACGTCCTTACCACACCAAGCACTTACATGTCTGCTGTTGGGATTCCTCGCCACCCAAAATCACCCGTATAAAAGGTAAACTGGGCTCCCATTAAAACTACAATTTTTTTGCTGCCTTTAAGAGCCAAAATGCCCCTTCATTTTGAAATAAGAGCACAGTGACAAACTGCAAATCTGTTTCCAAACTTGTAAACATCAGGGTGTTGTGTTACTAGGACACTGGGTACTACTAAGAGTTTCCATTTGTTTCATTAAACTTTCAATAAAGGCTTTGTATGTGTTTATATTCTTGAAAAGAAAGATTTAAGCTCATTTAAAACATAAAACACCCACAGAAAGGATTATCTGCTATCCCCTTAACATTGGGAAAGTTCTACAAAGATGAAGACAAAATTAGTGTTCACATAAGCACTATTAAAATCCTCAGTGTCAAAAGGCCAGTGTGTGCCTATCTGGAGATAATGAGAATGGAGAAGCGCTAAGCAGACAAGAGGCCAGCTGCTAGAGTGGTTAGCTCCAGAGGGAGGAAATTAGATCTGAGAAGTGCCTAAAAAGCCAAAACAGGGCAGGAAGGCAGGCAAAGTTGCAGCACAATTCTGTTCTGAACCTGAAGTTGGCCAGCCTGTTCCCTTCTAACACTGACTCAAGTTTCCAACTTTTGCTAAGACTACTTGGGATTTCTTTCAAACACTGCTTCCGTATTATCCAATATTATTAGTGTCGTTGCAGTGATGGCAGGCACCTCAGGCTGTCTGCCCCCACCAGATCTGACACTCTGGTTGAGCCCCGTCAGACTTCAAAACTTATTTTTAACTACTGTGTAACTATGAATTTTAAGTTCCCCCTTAACAGGGCAACAATAGCTGAAGCTTCCCAGGAAAATTTACCCATTACAGGAGCTGTCTTGGAAAGATGTGGCATTAACAGACATTCGTAATGGACACGTTTCAAAAGGAGGGAAACCGAGGAACACATAAGCGACTAGAACCAAATCACGAGACCTGAATACTAATGAAACCAGCTCGGTCACAGTTCTGCTTCCTATCCATTTTGCTCTGAAGTCCTCCACGAAGTCTTTAAAATCTGAAGTAAACACAGCTTTCTAGAGAGCGTCCTTCCAATCAAAAGGGATTACACTCTTCCGGTGCAGTTTGGGAGAGGAGAGACTGTAAGCTTGTCTTCTCACCAAAAGCTTAAAACAGCGAGATGTATTTGACCCCTCTTCCCTCTGAGCCGAAAAAAGAGGCTCAGGAACGGGCATTTTACGGAGACCCGTCTAAAAAAAATAATCGATTTTACAGCAGGTGGAGGAACGAGGAAAGACTGCAGAGAAGGGGCACGTTATCCTTGCTGAAACCAAGACAGCGGAGTCCTGGTTTCTGGAATCTGTTGGGGAACTTGAGGCACATGTTCCCAAAGAGACATGAGAAAGGGCGGCATCATTTAAATGTCCAGGCAAAATGGTAAATAAAACTAGCGAGGTTTTGTATTTTGACAAAGTCTTGGGAACTCGGTATCACATTTAAAAAAAAAAAATCATTCTGAGGAAATTGAAATAGGATGGCAAAACACCATCCGAGAGGGTGGCGCTCCAACGCTTTACCTTTCCCCCACGAGTGGTTTCGGATGGCGCCCTCTCCGCCCCGGCTGGTGGCTCGGCTCGCTCACAACTGTTTCCCATTACTGCCGGCAGGACGCCGGGGGACTCGCTTTTGCCACAGAACTTGGAGCGCAGACGCCAGTGTGGAACGGGAACAGAATCACGTTCCGGGAGGGGGAGTGGGAAGGAAGAGCGCCGCGCAGGCTGGGCCGGGTGGGAACGCGCTCCTCTGCGGGTCACGAACTTCACCCGGATTTACCCAAGGAAAGGGGAGTGAGGCGGCAAGGAGACCGGGCGAAGAGGAGGAAACTTTAGCAATGGAGAAAGGAGAACAGAAAGTGGCGAACGGAGCGCAGCCTGGCCCCAGAGCAGCTGGCTGCAGGCGGCCGGTCGGGCCAGGGGCCCCCGTCCGGCGAGTTCGCGCAGGACCCCCAGACGTCCCCCGCGGCTCCCACCTGGCGGCGCCCTGGCCTGGAGCGGGCGGCTGGCTCGTCCCCGACCTCTCCTCCTCGTCCTCTTCCTTGTCCCGGGAAGGGCTTCGGGGAGCGAAGAACCGGGAGAAGGTGTGCCAGGGGGCGCCGCCCCTCCTCCGGCCTCCAGACATATCCCCTGAGCGGCTGCCGGTCCGGGGCGGTCCGCGGCGAACGGGTTTGGCGGTGTCTTACGCCGGGAGCCCGGCGTGGCAGGACCGGCGAAGGCAGGACAGACTGGGCGCGGGCAACCGGCGCGGCTCAGTCCATCCCGGGCGGGAGAGGCGCGGGCGCGATGCGCACCCCGCGCGGCTGTTGCTAGCGCTGCACGCCGGCTCCTCCTCCCGCCCCCGACTAGCCCGCCCCCCGGGAGGAGCCAGAAGCCGCGGCACCGCCCCGAGTCTGGGCCCGGCGGGAGTCTGCGGGGCCGACGGGGTCCCAGCTGGAGGCGGGAGCCTGAGATCCTGGGTGGGGTGAACGCGCAGCCTGGGACGCTGGGCTCCGGGTTTCCCGCCCAAAACAGTTAGGCTGTAGTCCTTTGGACTTTGCGCTCAGTTTTTACTCTGTATTACTGACTTCTTTTCTATCCCTCAGGCAGTGAACGAAAACTGTCCTCAGACTTTTAAAAGAACTTGAACTCAAGTTTGTGACAGCACCTTGTAAACTGCGGTATCAGAGAGCCTTGGGCTTTTAGCTAGCAAACAGCTACTTCAAAAACACTCTCCACCAGGGCTGCAATAGAGATTACCCCATGGCGGGGTCCCAGAAGTGAAGGTGGGGCATAGGTGTCTGTGTAGGTCTGTCAACTCTTTTCTTGTTCAGTTACCTTATGTGTGGAATAACCCTAACCCGGATGCGCCTTAAATTTCTCACACTCCATGTTATATACGACTCTGAGAACCGTCTTGCAAAAACGACACTGATAAAAACGTGACTTAAATTTCTAAGTGTTTGTTGTTGAAATATATTCTACAGTCGTTACACAGATGTCACTGAAATCTGGAAACCAGTCTTTAAGATGGCTTAAAAACAAAAACAGTCTAAATACAGTAGTATGGAATTTATTAGTTTTTTTTATGTTTTACATACAGAAAGCCCTACATAATTAATGCATACATCTTGATGAGTTTGGAGATAAACGCACTCCTGAAACCATCATCACAATCTATGCCATAAACCACCAGAAGTTTCCTCTTGCCTTCTTACTATTTGATAACTTTAACATACAACACAACACAAAAACTTCTTAGGAATTTTTTTAAGTGTACAATACAGTATTGTTAACTACAGGCACGATGCTGTACAGTAGAACTCTAGGAAGTACTCATTTTTCATAACTGAAACTTTGTACCCTTGAAGAGCTCTGTTTCCTCCTCCTTGCGGCCCCAGGGGACCACCATTCCCCTTTACTTCTATTAATTTGGCTATTTTAGATTCATCATATAAGTGTTATCCTGTAATATTCGTTCTTATGTGTCTGACTTATTAATACAGTAGATAGATATTCTTTTATTTTTATATCCTAGTGGCTAGCAGACTGGCTAACATTGAGGCTCATTCACCGCAGGTATTTTGGTTTTGTTTGCTCGTTTCTAAACTAAATTGCTCCTGAGATGGTGTAGAAATATTTACAGACATATTTACAAAGAATCAGACCTTTACTTGTATAAAAATTATATACCAGTAAATGAAATGTCCCAGGCAGTTTTGGCTTGGGGAGGGGAAGGAAGGTACCTTGGGGGTTATCCCTCCTCTAGCTTTGGGGTGCTGAAGAAGAGAAGATTGTTTATGAGTAAGTTGGACATCTATAAGCCCTGGTCATTTCTGCATCAGCTGGTGGCTCTGAGCCTCTCTGCCTTCCCCCAGCGGTCTCCTAGAAGCACTCTAACCCCTCCTAACTGCAGCAGAGCCCAAAGCACTCACCCTAATTTGTTCTAGCTTTGATTTAACCCACCAAAGTTAAATCAGCCCAGTTTCCTTCAGCTGGATTCAGACTGACCAGTGCTTTCTCATTGGAAATATTTCCTCCTTTTCTGTGAGTCTGAGAAAATAGGGAAAAGCTGGAATAATACATAGGCCAAGGAAAGTTCCCAATTCTAACTTATCATTTTAGCAGAGAATTTCCATTAAATGCCAATTTACCAGAAAGCCCAGATGACATGAGAACAAAGAGAGTATGAAGCAAACTGTGCCCTCCAGCTAGAAGGCCCAGAGAATGATTTATCTCCCCAAAGGAATGTTAAGTGAGTACCAGATGTGTCCCCAACTTGTACTGTGAAAAGCAGGCCCTATACCCTAATGTCCACGCAGTGGGTAGATTGTTTGGGAAGTCTTTCTGGGGATAGAAGTGGGTGGGATCCAGCAAGATTTAGTACTGAATTATGGTTTTAACTAACAATAGCTTTCCAAGAATAAGAATTTCTCTGAAAAATAGCTGTCAAGGAAAATACAGTGACAGTCCTATTTCTGCAGTAGCCACTATCCTCGTTAAGTGAGAAGGCATCAGAATTGTAATGTGTAAACTCCTTCATAAAAATTTTCTACAGTGTTGGTGATGATAGGATAAGTAGTGGAAATAATGCTAATGTTCATCCAAATAGAATCCCTTGTATTAATGAACAGCTTGTAAATGTATAAGATATTATAGATGTTATTAGAGGCCCCTAAAGTGAACATTTGGGCCAATATAGATCTATGATACTTTTTTTTTTCTCAAAAGCAACTCCTTCATGAAGGAAACAATATCTAATGATACTCTAATCTACATTCTATGGAGGAACAAAGCAGCACTTTGAATGAATTGTAAATATAAATGGTGCCTGGCTCCATTAAGGCAAGCTTTGTCAATGCAAGATTAGTTTAAAGCCATAAAAAAAAGACCCTAAATTTTCACTGACTTTTCTAATATTTATCAGTTCTTAGATATCCTACATCCTGATATTCTGACTCATATTAACAAATTTCTGAGTACTAAGTTCTAACATTGTATTAGGAAGTCTGTACAAATGAATTTTAGAGTTGCAAGGATGTTAGAGATGAAAATTTAGCACAGTTCATTCACTCATTCAGTTGTTCCATTTAGTGAAGGCCCACTGCAGAAGCATATTCGTTGTGAAGCTGATGAAGCTGAAGCCTCGAGGCTCCTCACTGGCACAGTCTCTTCCAATGTGAACTCAGGAATGGGATCACATGGTCATGTGTTTTTTTTTGTGAAATTTATACAAGTAAATATTTTAACTGCAATTGATTAAGAAACATAATCTTTCCACTTGGGATTCCCACACCCCTACCCCCATCATCACACTTCTCCTAAAATCAGTTGATGTTGGATTTATTGGGAACATTTTGGCATCTTCTAGGGAATTTGAGTTGGATATACATTCAGTTTGGATTCAGTGATGTATATTTATATCTGATTGTCAGTGTGTCCAAAATTTAACTAAATTACAGCTTAAATTCCAGTTTGTCCATTGTGCAACTCACCAAGCATTATAGCCAACATGCAGGAACAGAGGTCTTATCAAGATATAAACATCAAGTCCCTGATGTTGAAAATGTGTGGGTAGTAGAGGTGAAACAAGATTTGAAATGTACAATAGGAAAAAGGGAATGTGGAAAATTATTCCAGGCATCAGAAGACAAAATACAAGAAGAATCACTTCCAATTGATGTGATTTCTGTCATAGCAGTAATGTGTTCAATACTGCAGTGTATATAATTTTTATAACTGTTAATATATCAAACTTTTTTTTGAGGGAGAGAGCATGAGTGAGGGAAAAGGGCAGAGGGAGAGAGAGAGAGAGAACCTTAAGCAGGTTCCATACTCAGCACAGATTCCAATGTGGGGCTTGATCGCACGACCCTGGGATCATGACCTGAGCCAAAATCAAGAATCGGATGCTCAACCAACTGAGTCACCCAGATGCCTGCATCAAACTTTTTAAATGAAAATTATGTAACATAAAATTTATCAGAATTCTTCTTTGTAGGGCACAAACCTGTCACAGCACTACAGTGAGTGTGTGAGAGTGTTCACGTTTACATACCCCTCCAATCAATAATACACTCGACCAGATGTATAGAAAGTGATATTAGAAAAACAATGTTAGTAGAGCATGTGACTCTTGATCTGTCTTAGTTGATAGAGCATGTGACTTTTAATTTTGGGGTCATGAGTTTGAGCCCCATGGTGGGTGTAGACATTACTTTGAAAGTTTTTTAAAAAAGAAAGTCATTGTCATATGAAAGACTATCAAAGGGTATACTATTGGGGTGCCTGGGTGGCTCAGTTGGTTGAGCATCCAGTTTCGGCTCAGGTCGTGATCTCACGGTTTGGGAGTTCGAGCCCCGCCTCGGGCTCTGTGCCGACAGCTCAGAGCCTGGAGCCTGTTTTGGATTCTGTGTCTCCCTCTCTCTCTGCTCCTCCCCTGCTCATGCTCTGTCTCTCTCTCTCTCAAAAACAAACATTAAAAAAAAATTCAAAGGGTATACTATTAAAAATAAAAGAAAAAAAAGTATTATAGAGGTATGCCAAGCAATGGAAAAATATATTGGTTTTCTAGACTTTGTGATTTTGTATTGTTAGTTGACTTTTTAAAATTGGTAATTTGCATGATTTATTTTTTCATCCATTTCTATATCTAATTTTCATTCTTAACTTTAAATCATTTTTCTTTAAAAGGACGAATCAAGTTGTAAAAATCTTCAGATACCTCAGAACCTCTGTCCCTAAGTGCCAAACTATGTGTCAGATGCATGCTTATTCTTAGAGATACTAAGATGAGTAAGATACTTTCCTTCAAGAGGCAAGTTTGATAGGAAAAACAGATGAGCAAAGAGGGTATAATAGGGAAATCTTTCTGTGAGCATACATATAGGATGGACCTCCATTATAGTCTATAAGTTTCCAGCATGGTTCATAGAGGAAATAACTCTCAGCATGCTCTCTTACCTCCTACGACCACCATGACTCCCACAAAAAGAATGCACTTCAGTAGCTTATTTGATACAGGAGAAAACCTGAAGCTCTTCACATGGTGATTCCCAAAGCATAAGCACTAAACTCAAAAGTATGAGAATAGACTAAAAGTGCTGATCCCTGAAGCATTTAAATAAGGATGCAAGTGTAGTTTAGAAATGCTAAGCTTTTTGTTCTGAAAAGTCCACCAGAGGGATAAGCTTCGGTATATATCTTAGAGCACAGTATTTACTATGTGGCAGGTGGCCCAGGAATATTAAGACAGCTGTCAACATCAAGGAAAGCACCAGCCCATGAAAAGCAAGCAGATGGATTGGGGCACTTCGCTAGCTGTCTCCTAGAATAATAGCTGTGCATGGCCAAATGAGGCAATGTCATGCTGCCCAGGGCAGCAAAAAGCTATTACTGGATATAAGCACTCAATTAGGAGATGGGGCGGGGGAATATCCTCCCATTTCCTTTGTTTGCATAGCTCAAGTTTTCATTAAGAACCACAACAGCAAATAAGAAAGTGTGTGTGGGGGGGGGGGGGGGGAGTGATGGGCGGGGAGAATAATGCTAGCATTTTGCATTCTGTTATATTCTGATTATCATGGTTTGTAACATGGGAAAATGCCTCAGTCTTACTGCTTCAATGGGAGCAGATGGTGAAATTTTTAAGTAATTGGTTATTCAGACTTCTAGGGGATGCATGAAGTTTTATTGTATTGTTTGTCTGGTTTTTATTTCTAGAACATGTGGAGATTGAGATCTTTCAAACACATATCTTTCAAGTTTAAAGTGAGATATGTTAGTCTGACCTAAATTACATTTACTCTTTTCTTCTCTTGATAACAATTGCAAAGAGAAATGAATTCTTTATAAAAATATAACATTAACAATTCAATATTTATTTCTCAAGCAGTGCCAAATTTGGTAATACTAAACCATTATATTCTAAAAAAGTATAAAAATAGAGGAATTTCTTTAGCAAACACAGATTGAGATGTATGTCAAAATAGCTATTCATATCAACTCAGTTTAATGTGTCTTTTGAGTTAAATGCTGTCTAAAATACAAAGTCATATGTAGAATATTAACTTTTATTAATGCAGCTTCAAAAGCATGGCACACATAATGGCTCAGAATAAGAATTTACTTGTATATGAAAACCCCATTTCCGAATATTGTTTTCCCTCATTATTTCATCTGAGTATATAAGTACTATATTGTGAATATCTGATATACAATTTTAAATGAACCTATTCTTTAAAAAATAATTATTTACAAATTTCTGGACTGCACTTATTAGTGTTGATTGCAAATTTTATTAGGGCTTCATGAAACAAAGCTTTAGAGTAAAATGATAATCGGCTTGTGAAATGGATTTCACTTTTTATTTGCAACATACATGTCCTAGAGTTTTCTTACTATGGACATGTTGTTCCCAGTTTGACTTGTTGCAAATGGTTTGAAAACAAGACATAGAGGCAGCTGTTACTGTGAGCAAATGCTTTGATTAGAGAGAGAAAGCAGCTGGAAGTGATATATGCTGTCATATAAGATGAACCAGTTTTCACGTCAGGACTTTACCTAACCAAAATTGAGATTAGCATTACTTCATTTTCATGAATTTTCTTTGTATAGAATGGAATAGAAGTGTATCCACTTTGCGTATAACCTGGAGTGATGAAGTACTGAATATACCACTGAATATAATAAGTTGACATACTTATCTATGAAAATCTTACATGATCCATTCTGAAATAATATCATTGACAAACTTTCAAAAAATTATTTAAAAATACTGCTTAATGTAGTAACAAAAAAATCTGTATGAAGCTTATAAAACTAAGTGTTACTGTAGTGGATAAAATTTTGATTTTTTAGAAATGTAGCAAGTACGAGGGTACCTGGCTGGCTCAGCCTGTGAAGCATGTGACTCTAGATCACATTGAGTTCAAGCGCTATGTGGGGTACAGAGATTACTTAAAAATAAAATCTTAAAAAAAAATTAATATAGCAAGTACATTTCTCAATAACTCCACTTGTATTTTAAAAGATTTGTATAAACTCATCAAACTATAACTTAACTGGTTTTGCAAATAATTAACAAAAGCATTCAACATCAAATATTTCATTCAGTCTATCCTCGCAATTGAATTCCTTCCTCACCTCTTCCAGTCAACTTTTTACTGGTAAAGAGAAAAAGGAGTAACCTATGACAAAAGGTAAAACTGAATTCAAAAAGTTACAATAGGAATATTTTGACTCAAATATGGAAGTAAAATAATTGTCATAATTTCATATTAATAACCATCTCAAAATTGACTCATGCCTGTATTCTATCTTCTACTTTTTGTTTCAGCTCTTCAAATAAGCACTTCTATGTAGTCAGTTTCCATTATAAATCATTTGGCTTACTTCTCATACAGGTAAATGTACTGACATACTTTGAATGACCAAGTCTGGAAGACACTTAAATGAATGTTTTTTGAACCTCACAGTTGGTATTAAACTCCACTTCAAATGATCTATCATGTATATTATCAAATGAAGTAGCTGACCGCACCACAGTAAAGAATTTGCCTCTATAAAATTATCAACCACCTGCAACCTGAGGGAAGGGAAATTAACTTACTTATTTAAAATTCTGCCATATTCATTCCAGTTCTTCCTACCACTTAAGTATATTCTATAGGTATATTTGGTCTGGATAGCTTAAATAAAACACAATCTAGCTTAGAAAAAAAATATCTTTAAAGAAAATGTAACAAGTAGCTATTTGTTGGCAAAACTCCTTAGTTGGTCAGGAAGGTAATCAGAGAACTTAAAAAAAAAAAGGACATATTTACTGAAAAGTCTATTAATCAGTCTACATTTCAGAAACACAAAACAAAACCAAGAAAATAGAAAATTCTGAAATACATAAATAGAATCTAAAGATTATTGACCTAGTATTCATGACTCTAGTATTAGCTGCTTCAAATTTCCTTAGGAGAGTTGGTAGGAGAAATATACATTTAAAAAATAAAATAAAATATTTCATTTACAAAGTTATTTTATAGTCTTCTGCCCATTCACTAACCTCTTAATAAATACTTCTAGGCCCTATGTTTGGTGACTGGAATCAACCATCAACAAGCTCAGTCTCTGAGATGGAAATAGAACTAAGCAAAAGTTACAAATTACAAGACAATGTGATAATAGAAACATGTACATGGGAAAAGGGACAAGAAAGTGCCTAACTGTAGCACTTGGGCAGGCTGTACTTGGGGTCAAGGATAGATTTCACAAATCTCAGCTCCAGAAGTATAGATCATAAAGTCCCACAACTACAACCAGTTTCATACACCTGTTGTTATATATTTATATTATAAATCTATGTTAGATAAAACTAGATAAATTTATAATCAATTAAATTTACAATTAGATAAAATCTATATTAGATATAAAGCAATATTAAAGTCCGATAGGAGTGTACACAATACTAGCCCAACAATGGACACATAATTAATATTTACTGTCTGATTTAGTGAGAAAACATTGCAGTAAATGAGTGCTACTACATTGTGAATCATCAAATACTATGTGTAACACAAGGATATTCAAAAGCTTTGGTATGTTAATACGAAACTACCTTTAAGTGAACTCTTTGCTACATTCTTTAAAATAATTGCATAATTGGGGTGGCTGGTGGCTCAGTCAGTTGAGCATCCAACTCTTGATTTCAGCTCAGGTCATGATACCAGGGTCATAGCATCAAGGCCTGCGTTGGGCTCCATGCTGAACATGTAGCTTAAGATTCTCTCTCTCTTTCTTTCTCTCTTTCTCTCTCTCTCCCCCTCTGCCCCTCTCTCCCCTTGCACTCTCTCTCTCTCTCTCTAGAATAAAAACAAAAAGAAAAATTCATAAAAAATAAAATAATTACATAATTAAAAGTAAATGACAATGATAAGGTATGAGAAATATGCAGGTAGAGAAACTGCTACACAGATTCTAATACGACCTACATAATTTGAGTTTACAGCTGCCAATTACTAACAAAGGCAGGTTAGACCAGTAAGTCAGGCAGGAAAGATCTTACTACTAACCAACTATCTAATTTAGGACCCAAATCCAGTATATGCAAGAATTAGTTTGACATGTGTGACATTCTTATATCAATTATCTTTCTCATAGCTATTACCTTGGATTCACTCTAAAAGTCGTCAAATTGATGTTATTAATATTGTAAAATCCAGAAAGTCATGTGATCCATCTTTATGATTAGTGGTTATTTTTCCCCCTAAAAAATTGGCAGTAGTACTGTATTTTCTAATATTATATCTTTAAATTTCAAGAATTCTGTAATTCATAGAAGTATATTCACATTACCAAGCTAGTTGCAATTATCAACATATTCAGGTAGTCAATTTTTATATGAGTGATGCAACTTCAGACCTTTTTTGAAAATAAATTACTCATCTACTGTATTCTGTTCTGGTTCTTCTCATGGAGAATGCCATTTGCTCTATATTGCTATTTCATATAAAATTATTTTTATCTACAGATAATTTTTATTTTGAAATTATTTAATACCTACTGAGAAATTACATGAATAGTACAGAGATCCTTTTATTTAATGAACCATTTGAAAGTATGTTGTCAAAAGGATGTCCTAACACCCCTCAATAGTTTGATGATACTTAACATGGCCGTTGTCCTAAAATCCTAAGTAACCAAAATATAACCCTCAAAATCAAGAAATTAATGTTAATACTACCATCCTAGCCTCAGACACCATTCATGTTTTGCCAATTGTCTCATCAATGTCTTTCATGGCAAAGTGATCCAATCCAGAATCACATATTACATTTAGTTGTCATGTCTCCATAGTCTCCTTTATTCTGGAAAAGTTCCTTGGTCTTTTTTTGACTTTCATGGTTGTGAAACTTTTGAATATTAAGGGCCAGTTTTTTGTTTGTTTTGTTTTGTTTTGTTGGTTGGGGGTAATGGGGACATCTCTTCATTTGGTATGCCTGGTGTTTCCTTATGGCTAAATTCAGCCTATGAGTTCTTGGCAAAAATACACCGAAAGTAATGTTATATTCTTCTTGTGGCTGGTAGTACATGATTTTAATTTGTCCTATCATGGATGATGTTTGCTTGGGTCAGTTGAGTTCTATTTTAATTTATTGGCATTTTAACATACGTTTTACATTTTTTAAATAGTTGCTATAAGGATTATAATATACATCCTTAATTTTCACTACTAGAATTAATATTCTATCACTTCATGTACAACATAGTTTTACAACTGTTTAGATCCTTTATGATTCACCTTATCAGTTATACTGCAGCTGCCATATCTCATTTGTATTACATCTACATATATTATAAACCCCACAATATGGTATACTTTTTGCTTCAGACATTCACATGTACTTTAACGACATTAAAGCAAAAAAACCCCAAACATTTTATATTGACCCAAAATATTTACCATTTCATTGGTTTTCATTGTTTCCTGAAAATTAGTTTCTCTTTAGTATCATTTCCTTTTAGCCTGAAGAATTTTCTTATTGGTAGTGCAAAGCTGCTGGTGAATTTTTTTTCTTAATTTTCAATCTTATTATTCTGGATCAACTTTTTTTTTTTCAACACTTTAAAGATATTGTACTACTGTCTTCTAGCTTAGATCATTTCTGGTAAGAAATCCACAGTAGTTTACATCACTCAGTATATAAGGTGGATTCCCTCCACTTGACCCTAGATATTTCTGAAATTTTCTTTGGTTTTCAACCATTTGCTATGATGTACCTAGGGGTTTTGTTTGTTTTGTTTTGTACTAACTCTGTTGGGCATTTGCTGAGCTTTTTGAATCTATAAATTATGTGTTTAATTCAGTTTGGGAAATTTTTAGCCCTTATTTCTTTAAAAATTTATTTTGCCCCATTCTTTCTTTCCTTTCCCTGTGGGACTCCCAACTACACATATACACACATATAACTTTTCATATGATGCCACGGAATCCTGAGATTCTGTTTTGTTTTGTTTTTTCCATATTTCTCTGTCTTCTCCACATGGGAAAATTTCTTTTGATCTATATCTTCAAGTTTGCTGATTATTTCTTCTGTCATTTTCATTCTACTGTTAGTCTATGCAGTGGTTTCTTAGTGTCCGATATATTTTTTAGTTCTAGAATTTCTTTTAGTTTTCTTTTATATTTTCTATTTTTCTGTTGAAAATTTCCATTTATTATAAGAATTTTTTTCTTTTATCTCACTGAGATAAATTACTAAGCTGCCTTAAAGTCCTTACCTGATCATTTAAGTCATCTGTGTTGACCTCTATTAGCTTTTCCTTTGAAAATGAGTCATTATGTCGAGTAAATTTGGATTGTCTCTTAGATTTTGAATGTTATGCTGTAGACTGTGGATTCTATCATGTAATTCGAGAGAGCGTTGTCATTTTTATTTTATAGGCACATTAAATTGTTTAAATTGAAACTGCAAACTTGCCCTTGCTGATTGTGGACAGCAAATCAAATCTTATTTCATTGTTTTAGTTGTAGCTGTAAGCTGCTTTGAGTCTGCCCGCTGTTTGTTCCTGGTTTGGGACTCAGCCAGAGACTTGGGGATGTTTATACTTAGAATTTTAGACTCCTATTCTCTGGATCTATCCTTTACTAAATGTTCCTCCGTTTACTTTGCAGTGGCTTTGGTTGTCCCATGATCTTTGTCCTCTTTTCTTCAGGGCAAAATATAGTAGATTTTCTATCATAGGTTTAGCAGCCCAGAATTTTAGCTGTGACTGTGACCTGTTCTCAGAATTGAAGCCTCAAAATGGAGTCGCCTGGATGGCTCATTTGGTAAAATATGAAACTCTTGATCTCGGGGTTGTCAGATCAAGCCCCACTGTGGGCATAGAGCTTACTTAAAAACAAAAAACAAAAAACAAAAACAAAACAAAACAAAAAAACACCTCAAAACTCACCCCAGTGCAGTGCTGCCTTCTAAGTTTCAGCTCTCTTCCAAAATATGCCAGCTTCTGTTCATTCTCAAGAACCTTCAGGTAGCTGGATTTTTTTGTTGCTGCCCAGCATTTATAGTTTTCTGTAGGAAGGTTGGTCTATCAGCAACCTATTTCTTTATACCAGAATCATCATTCAGTCTAAGCTTATTTTTAAAACAATGAAAAAGATCATATACTACTATCCCAGTACCTCATGGTTAGAAGCTTAAGAATATCGTTAGGAATAGAAATTAACATATAAAAAATAGTTAATCACAGAATAATTTAATATTTTGTTTAAGTTAACACAGCGTTAACCTTCACTAACATTCCAATTTTATTTCCTTATTATGCTCCCAAAATCTGTGAACCAGGGCAAAAATCACATGTATTGGCTTACATATTAATTAATTCAACAAATATGGGCCTAAAATGTACGGTGCAGTATCCTACGCACTTGGAATGCAGCATGTAACAAATTTTCTGCACTCATGGGGTTTATATTCTAGTGTGAAAGACCAACAATGAATATACGTAAGTATATATAATAATACCAAGTCATGATACAGTGCAATAAGAAAAAATAAGGCAGAATGAAATAGGGGAAAGGGATGGATTTGCTCGTTTGAATATAATAGTCAGAGATGACAACTCTGAGGAAATGACTTGAGTGAAATGAGGCAGTGAGGTATGCAAGGATCTAAGGAAAGGCATTCCAGCTAGAAGAAAGAATATAACGGTGTTGAGATTAGAAAGAGTGGCTCATTTGATAAATAGTAAGCTGGAGTGCAGTAAGTGAGGGCAACCAGTTATTAGGAAAGAGGCTAAAGATATAGCTAGAACATGTTAGATAGGAACCCTTGTAGACTCTGGCAATATTTTGGGGTTTATGTGATGAAAGCTATTGAAAGGTTAAGGATAGAGTGATATGTTTTATTTTCTAGAAACAAAAATGACACTGCTTGCTGTGTAGGAGAACAATTGTTGT
Source organism: Panthera pardus (assembly GCF_024362965.1). Classification (NCBI taxonomy): domain Eukaryota; kingdom Metazoa; phylum Chordata; class Mammalia; order Carnivora; family Felidae; genus Panthera; species Panthera pardus. The sequence continues at coordinate 45,487,838 of NW_026526721.1, read as the reverse complement.
TGAGGTTAGAAGGGAGCAGAGGGTCTAACTAGGGAGTGAGTTTAGGGGTCTAGACAGGAGTTTATGGTAGTTTGGACCAGAGAAATACTAATGAAGGAGGTGTGAGGTCAGATTCTAGACTTTTAAAATACAGAATTTGCTGATGGATTGCAAGAGGGACATGAGAGGAGAAATTATACCTCTTCTTCATGTTTTGTTATGGATTATTTCTTTATTTTGAGAGAGAGAGAGAGAGAGAGAGCATAAGTGGAGTAGGGGCAGAGAGAGAGAGGGAGAGAGAATTCCAAGCAGGCTGTATGCCATCAGTGCAGAGCCTGATGGGGCTTGGGCTCATGAACTGTGAGATCATGACCTGAGCTGAGACCAAGAATAAGACTCTTAACTGACTGACCCACCCAGGTACCCCTGATGACTGATTTTTGGCATAATGGGTAATTTGCATTATCATTTTATTATTTTACTTTGCTATCAATGAACCCAGTTTTAGTCACTGATACCTTATTTTAGTTGGCTAAATGAACTAGTGCAAGTCAGTACATATAGGATATTCTTCCTACATTCATTCACAAATTGAATGGAATATTGATTATAATGGATAACTTCTTGTGATTTTGGCATGCTTATATAACTTAATACTGTGATTACTCACTTCTCCCACTTTTCTTTATATACCCTACTGTAAATTTTAGAATTGTATACAACATGATGCCATTTTGCCTTTACTTAACAGCAGGAAATGAAATTATCAGTACTGTTGAAATACAGCCATCTCAGATTTACAAAACATGCAAATGTGAAATTAAAAGCACAGAATTTTAAGAATTTTGGAAACCTCATTAACAGTTTTAAATATATTATCTTGGTATTTTCAGATGATGAATGTTCTATGAAACTTTAGGATATCACTTGTATTAACTTATAATTTCTACTTTTAAATTAATTTTGTAAAAGATCACCTTTTCTTTCAGTGTCCTACATCTGTCTTGATTCAAACATATATACATGCATGTGTGTTTAGATAGGTATCTTCACACACCCACATTGTTGAAAACAGAAGGAGAAAAAAGAAATAATACAATATTGTGGTTTACTACCTGTTTTCATTTCTTAGGTATAATTTCTAAATAGTTCATTTTACCATGGCTGGTCAAAGCCCTAGAAAAGTACCCCCAGCCTCCTGAATACTGACTGGTTGCCGCAAAAAAGCTGGTTTTACAATATAGAGTGTCTTGTATTCTAGTAGTGAGAATTACCTAATAATTCGATCAAGATCAGGAGATGATCTCTCATCTCCTGATATGTAGATCAACACAAGGTCCACCCAAGGCCTAGAACCCATTTCACAGCTATGGCAGTTATGTTTTGTTTTCAAAGAGCCAGCTTTTGGTTTTATTTATTTTCTCTATTGTGTTTTTAGTATCATTGGTTTCTACTCTAATCTGTATTATTTCTTTCAATCTGCTTGCTTTAGGTTTGCTCCTCTTTTTCTATTTCTTAACATAGAAACATAATATTGACCTCAAATCTTTCCTTGTTTTTTCTAATTTAATCCTGTATATTTAATTCTATATATTTCCTTAATATATATGCTGTTAACTACAGCTTCCAAATTTTGATGTGGTGCATTTTAATTTTTGTTTAGTTACAAATATTTTTTTAGTTTCCCTTGAATCATCCTCTTTGACCTATGGATTGTTTAGAAGTGTGTAATTTCTAAGTAGTGATTTTTTAATGTTTATTGATTTCTAATCTAATTCTTTCATGGTCAGAGAATGCACTTTGAATGGTTTCAACTGTTTTGAATCTATTATGGCTTGTTTTATGACTTGGTGAATATTCCATATACACTTGAAAAAAAGTGTTACTCATATGTTGGATTGGGTGTCCTATGAATGTCATTTAGACCTAGCAGGTTGATGATACTTTCAGTTCTTATATCCTTGATGATATCTGTCTACAGGGCCTATCCATTATTGAGAGAGAAGTATGGAAGTACCCAACTATAGTCATGGATAGATTTCTTATAGTTCTGTCAATTTTTCTTCATGTATTCTGAAGAAGTGTTTAGGTAAGTGCACATTTAAAATTGTTATCTTCTTGGTGACTTGACCCTTTATTACTAAGTAATGGCCATCTTTATTCCTGGTGATTTTCCTTTCTCTGAAATCTACTTGGTCTGATATTAATATTGCTACTCCAGCTTTCCTTTGAATAGTGTAGTGTTTGTACAGTAAGTCTTTTCTTATCTTTTTACTTACTTATATCACTATACTTGCAGTGAATTACTTATAGAGAGCATATAGTTCAGTAATGTTTTTATCCATTCTTTTAATTGGTGTGTTTACACCATTTACATGTGAAATGTATTTTTTATTTTAGAGAGAGAGAGTGAGTGGTGGAGAGGGACAGAGGGAGAGAGAATCTCAAGAAGGCTCCACACTCAGTGCAGAGCCTGACATGACGCTTGATTCCACAACCCTGGGATCATGACCTGAGCTGAAATCAAGAGTTGGATGCTCAACCAACTGAGCCACCCAGGTGCCTCTGCACCATTTACATTTATTATTGATAAATTATTGATATGTTATTATTGAAGTATTGATATGTTTGGATTTAGGTTAGGTCTCCCATTCTGTTTTCTGTTTGTTACCTCCACATTTTGTTTACTCTGCTTCTTCTTTTATGCCTTCTTTTGGATAATTTGAACACATATCAGTGTTCCATTTTAACTTATTTATTACACTGTTGACTATATTTCTTTGTATAGTTTTTTTTAGTGCCTTCTTTAGATACTACAACAACCAGGAGCACCTGAATTGGCTCAATCGATAGAGTGTGGCTCTTGATCTCAGGGTGAGTTTGAGCCCCATATTGGGAGATTACCTAAAAATTTCTGTAAAAGATATTACAACAACCATACTTTTCACAGTCTACTTAGAAAAAAATGCCACTTCAAGAATTATGTGGAAAGAGCCATATTTGACCCTATATTCTCCCCCTTTATTTTGTAGTTGTATTGCACATTACATCTATATAAATTAAAACCCCCATAACACATTTTTTAAAATTTATTTTTTATTTTTTTAATGCTTATTTATTTTGAGAGAGAGAGTGAGTGGGAGAGGGGCAGAGAGACAGAATCCCATGTGGGGCTCAAAAACATAAACTGTAAGACTGACTTGGGCCAAAATTAACAGTAGTATGCTTAACTGACTGAGCTACCTGGGTACTCCATAACACATTTAAAATTTTTTTTTTTAATTTTATTTATTTTGAGAGAGAGCATGTGAGCACGCTGCCAGCATGAAGCCCAATATGGGGCTTGATCCCATGAACCATGAGATGATGACCAGAGCCTCAATCAAGAAACAGACACTGTTAAGTGACTGACTGAGCCACCCAGGCGCAACCCCCCATAACATATTTTTAACTGTCAAATATGTTTTAAAGAACACAGGATGTTAAGTTTCCTTCTGGTATCATTTCCCTTCTGTTTAGAGAATTTCCTTTAGCAATTCTTCTAGAGCAGATTTGGTGGCAATAAATGCTCTTGCTTTTTGTAATTCTTAGAGTGTCTTTATTACATCTTTATTCTTGAAGGATATTTTTGCTGGACATTATTCCATGTTTATACTTTTTTTTTTAAAAGCACTTAAAAAATAGCGTACCATTTCCTTATGGCCTCAATGATTTCTGATGAGAAATCAGCAGTCGTTTGAATTGGTATTTCCCTATAAATTATGTCATTTTCTCTAGATGTTTTCAAGCCCTGATTCTGAAATCTGTATGCTATGCCCTTAATCAAATTTGGGAAGTTTTTCATCATTATTACTTAAAATACTTCTTATGCTCCTTACTCTCTTCTCCTTCTGGGATACTGCTTATATGAAAATGGACTTTTTGATGTTATCCTACAGTTCCATAAGGCTCTATTTTTTAAATTCAATCTTCCTTTCTATTATTCAAATTGGATGATTTCTATTAATCTACCTTCATGTTCATGGAGTCTTTCCTCTCATTTTCATTCATTTTTTAAATCTTTTTTTAAAAAATGTTTATATAATTTTGAGAGAGACAGAGTGTGAACAAGGGAAGGGCAGAGAGAGAGGGAGACACAGAATTCAAAGCAGGCTCCAGGCTCTGAGATGTCAGCACAGACGAACTGTGAGATCATGACCTGAGCCAAAGTTGGACGCTTAACTGACTAAGCCACCCAGGCAACCCTCATTGTTTTGTTTTTAATTTTTATTTTAATTCCAGTTAGTTAACATATTGTGTTAGTTTCAGGTGTATAATATAGTGATACAACAGTTCCATACATGAACCAGTGCTCATCACAAATCTACTCCTTAATCTCCATCATCTTCTTAACCCAATCCCCTACACTCCTCCCCTCTGGTAACTGTCAGTTTGTTCTCCATAATTAAGAGTCTGTTTCTTGATTTGTCTATTTCCCTTTGCTCATTTATTTTGTTTCTTAAATTCCATATATGGGTGAAATCATATGGTATTTGTCTTTCTCTGGCCAACTTATTTCACTTAGCATTATACTCTTTAGCAAATGGCAACATTTCATTCTTTTTGTGGATGAATAATATTCTATTACACACGCACCCTACACCTTCTTTATCAATGGACACTTGGGCTGCTTCCACATCTTGGCTATTGTAAACAATGCTGCTATAAACATAGAGGTGTATGTATCCATTTTAATTCGTGTTCCTGTATTCTTTGGGTAAATACCCAGTAGTGTGATTGCTGGATTGGAGGGTAGTTCTATTTTTAACTTAAAAAAAAAATATCTTTATTTATTTTTGAGAGAGAAAGAGACAGAGAGAGAGAGACAGAGTGTGAGCGGGGTAGGGGCAGAGAGAGAGAGGGAGACATAGAATCCAAAGCAGGCTCCAGGCTCCGAGCTGTCAGCACAGAACCTGATGTCAGGCTTGAACTCATGAATCGCAAGATCATGACCTGAGCAGAAGTCGGTTGCTTAATTGACTGAGCCACCCAGGCACCCCTATTTTTAACTTTTTGAAGAAACTCCATACTGTTTTCCACAGCGGCTGCACTAGTTTTCATTCCCACCAACCATGCAAGCGGATTCCTTCTTCTCCACATCCTCCCCAACACCTACTGTTTCCTATGTTGTTGATTTCAGCTATTCTGACAGGTGTGAGGTGATCTTGTAATTTTGATTTGCATTTCCCTGATGGTAAGTGATGATAAGCATACTTTCATGCATCTGTTGGTCATCTGTATGTCTTCTTTGAAGAAATGTCTGTTCATGCCTTCTGCACATTTTTAAATTGGATTATTTGTTTTTTGGGTATTGAGTTGTATAAGTTCTTTATTTTGTATACTAATGCTTTATTGAACATGTCATTTGCAAATATTTTCTCCTATTCCATAGGTTGTCTTTTAGTTTTGTTGATTGTTTACTTTGCTGTGCAGAAGCTTTTTATTTTGATATAGTCCCAATAGTTTATTTTTGCTTTTGTTTCCCTTGCCTCTGTAGTCATATCTAAAAAAAAGTTGCTATGGCTGATGTCAAAGAAGTTACTGCCTGTGTTCTAGGATTTTAATGGTTTCAGGTATCACATTTAGATCTTTAATTCATGTTGAATGTAATTTTGTGTATGGTCTAAGAAAGTGGTCCAGTTTCCTTCTTTTGCATGTTGCTGTACAGTTTGTCCAACACCGTTTTTTGAAGAGATTGTCTTTTTTTCCATTGGATATTCTTTTCTACTTTGTTGAAGATTTGTTGGCCATACAGTTATGGGTTTATTTCTGGGTTTTCTTTTATGTTCCTTTCATCTCTGTGCCTTTGATTTTTGTGCCAGTACCATACTAGTCTAATTACTAAAGCTTTGTAATATAACTTGAAATCCAGAATTGTGATGCCTCCAGCGTTGCTTTTCTTTTTCAAGATTGTTTTGGCTATTCAGGGTCTTTTGTGATTCCATACAAATTTTAGAATTGTTTGTTTTAGTTCTGTGAAAAGTGTTGTTGGTATTTTAATAGAGATTGCATTAAATGTGTAGATTGCTTTGGGTAGTACAGACATTTCAACAATATTTGTTCTTCCAATCCATGAACATGGAATGTCTTTCCATTTCTTTGTATCATCTTCCATTTCTTTCATCTGTGTTTTATAGTTTACAGAGTACAGGTATTTTGCCTTTTTGGTTAGGTTTATTCCTAGATATCTTATTATTTTGGGTACAATTATAAATGGGATTGTTTTCTTATTTTTTCTTTCTGCTGTTCCATTATTGGTGTATAGAAATGCAACAGCTATACACTGATTTTATATCCCACAACTTTACTTAATTCATTTATCACTTCTAGCAGGTTTTGATGGAGTCTTTTGGTTTTCTCTATATAGTATCATGTCATCTGCAAACAGTGAAGTTTTACTTCTTTCTTACCTTTACTTCCTTCCTTACCTTTAATACCCTACTTGCATCAATCCACAGATCATCTAAACAGAAAATCAACAAGGAAACAATGGCTTTGAATGACACACAAAAACAGATAGATTTAACAGATACATTCATTCAGATCATTCCATCCTAAAACAGCAGAGTACACATTCTTTTCAAGTGCACACATGGAACATTCTCCCAAATAGGTCACATATTAGCCCACAAAAACAGCCTCAACAAATTCATGAAGATCAAAGTCACCTTTTCTGACCACATACTATAAAACTAGAAGTCAACCACAAGAGAAAAATCTAGAAAGACCACAAATACATGGAGGCTAAACAGCATGCTGCCAAATGATAAATCGGTCAACCAGGGAAAAACAAGAGAGAGAGAGAGAGAGAAGAAGAAATAAAAAAAAATACATGGAAACAAATGAAAATGAAAACACAATGGTCCAAAACCTCTGGGATGTAGCAAAAGTGGTTCTAAGAGGGAAATTTATAGCAATACAGGCCTATCTCAAGAAATAAGAAAAATCTCAAGTAAACAACCTAACCTTACACCTAAAGTTGCTCGAGAAAGAACAAACAAAACCTAAAATGATCAGAAGGAAGGAAATAATAGAGTAGAGCAGACGTAAATGATATAAAAACTAAAAAACAATAGAACAGATCAATGAAATCAGGAACTGGTTCTTTGGAAAAGTCAATAAAATTGATAAACCTCTAGCCAGACTTCTCAAGAAAAAAAAGAGAAAGGACTCAAAATCACAAATGAGAGAGGAGAAATAAAAACCAACATCACAGATATACAAACAACTATAAGAGGGTATTATGAAAAACTATATGCTAACAAATTGGACAACCTAGAACAAATGGATAAATTCCTGGAAACCTATAAACCAAAACTGAAACACAAAGAAATGGAAAATTTGAACAGACTAATAAGCAGTAAAGAAATTGAATCAGCAATCAAAAACTCTCAACAAACAAAAGTCCAGGGCCAGTTGATGAATTCTACTAAACATTTAAAGAAGAATTTATACCTATTCTTTTCAAACTATTCCAAAAAACTGAAAAAGGAAAACTTCCAAATTCATTCTATGAGGCTAGCATTTTCCTGATACCAAAACTGGATAAAGAGACCACTAAAAAAGAGAACTACAGGCCCATATCCCTGATGAACATAGATGCAAAAATCCTCAGAATAGTAGCAAACTGAATTCAACAATACATTAAACAAAAATTCACCATGATCAAGTGGGACTTATTCCTGGGCTGCAAGGGTGGTTCAATGTTCATACATCAATGAACATGATATATCACATCAATAAGATGAAGGATAAGAAGCATATGATCATTTTAATAGACGCAGAAAAAGCATTTGACAAAAAACAACATCCATTCATGACATAAACCTTGAACAAGTGGGTTTAGAGGGAACATTCCTCAACATAATAAAGGCCATATATGAAAACCCCACAGCTAATATCATCCTCAATGGGCAAAAACTAAGAGCTTTTCCCCTAAGATCACGAACAAGACAAGATGTCCACTCTTACATTTCTCTTCAACATAGTACTGGAAACCCTAGTCACTGCTGTCAGACAACAAAAAGAAATAAATGCCATTTTCATTCTTTAATTGGACCTATTCAGTCAGTTTTTATTCCAGCTATTGCACACTTCAGTTTTAAAATGTTCATTCCTCTTTGTTGTTATATCTTCTAGTTCTATGCTGAGACTACCCATTTGTTTCAAGAATGTTCATCTCTACTTTGGGCATTTTTATAATAACTTTTAAATTTTTTTTAATGTTTATTTACTTTTGACAGAGAGAGACACAGCATGAATTGGGGAGGGGCAGAGAGAGAGGGAGACACAGAATCTGAAGCAGGCTCCAGTCTCCAAGCTGTCAGCACAGAGCCCAACGTGGGGCTCAAACTCACAGATCACGAGATCATGACCAGCACCGAAGTCAGACGCTTAACCGACTGAGCCACCCAGGAGCCCCAAAATCTGGTTTAAAGTTAGATAAATATGTTAGGTATCTCCAACATCTGTGTTCCATTGGCATTGGCATCACCTGCTTTTTCTTTTCCCCTGTGAATGTTCCCTGGCTTTTGTATAGTAATTTTGCATTGTATGCTGGGCATTTTGAATATTATGAGACACTGTTAATTAAATTCTATGGAGATTGCTGATAATTTTGTTTTAGCAGGTGTTCAACCTGGTTGAGTTCAAGGCGAAAGTTCCAACTAGCTTCATAGGAATTATAGTTTCAATGTTATTTGTTTCCAAAAACCTCTAGTCCATGTGTGTGCCACCCAGTGGCCAATCTTGAATTTGGGTCATAGTCTATCCTATAGTTTGGTTCTTAAAGTCTACACATTATTTATACTCAGACCCACACTGAGGTTAAGGCTGAGAGTCTGTAAACAACTCTATGGTGTTGTTTTGCCGATCTCCTCCCTCTCCCAATCTTCCGTATACTGTCCAGTTCCTGGGGCTCCCTTTTTTGATCCTCCAGCTAGAAAGCTGGTGCTTTATGCACCCTACTCTGCCATACTCTTGGAGTGTGCCCTTGTATGGCACCAAGCAGTGGGAAAAGAGAACAAAGGGAATGAGCATTTGCTGCAACTTCTTGGGACCATAAGGACTATAGAGGAGGGTTCATCTTCTTCAGAATTTTAGCTGTGAGTTCCCCAGTGCTGCTGTTGCTATTGTTGCTGCTGTTGAATAAATACCTGAGATTGTTTGGGGGCTGATGCACAACACAGTGTAGAAAAGAATGCAATATTTCCTTAACTTTTGCTGATCATTAAAAACTTCTTTTCTACTCTTTGTGCTAGAATTTCTGCTGGAGCTCTGCACAGAATCACAATTCTGGGTTTGATGCAGCCTTAAACCCAGGAAGTGAGGATACCACAGGAAAAATGGGCATAGTTACTGATGACTGGTGGCACATTAAATTCTGGTTTTCTTCAGTCTTCCTGCCATTATTTATTTCTCAGTCCTCAAGGTCCATGCATTCAAATAGGTGGTCTATGCAGGCTATACAGTTATATTCAGAGGGGAGACAGGGTGGAGTGTGCTTTCTCCAACTTACCCAGAATCAGAACTTCCAAGGTACTTTTTGATCAACTGATTATCACTATGATTACTTATGGGTGGCTTTTATGTTCTTCACAATCCTAGGTCTTGTGATGTAGATAGTGGGGGAGGCTATGTGGAGGTCAGAGTAGAAATATGTGAGAAATCTCTGATTTTTCTACTCAGTTTGCTGTGAACTTAAATCTTCTCTAAAAATAAAGTCTATGTTAAAAGTGAAAAAAAAAATATTAGTGGAGTGCTTCTCAGACTTCAGTGCATGTGTTTTACCAAAGGTGACTTTGATCAGAATTTGAGAACAGTATTGGATACAGCCTGGGTTCTTCAGAAAGCATTGCTGAGGCAGAGGAACACTGTGCTATCACTTTATGAGGGAATAAAGTTATGGAAAAAGGATGATGAAACAGGTCGAGAAGCAATCTGAGGTGTTACTGAGCTAGATACTAAGTGTGACTAATTGTTAGATTCAGAGGAATCATTCCAAAAGCTATATAATAGTGTCCCAAGACTGTCCATGATCAATGGGAAACATAGAAAGAGGGAAGAATTTATTCACTGGCTCCTGTCTCCCACTGGCCATTGGTTCCCCTGCTGGGTTATGTATGTTCTGCAATGATAGTGGTGAGGCCATGGGAGCAAAAATAGGGAGCTCTAAAACAGGAAATGAGGGATGTGGGGCACTGTCAAGTTGTACCTACATATTATGGCTGGAGCCTACAAGCAGTGGCAGGAACAAGAGATAGTGAGCCTGAGAGAATCTGAAATGGCTTATAAAACACGTCTGAAATAATACAAAAGGTAAGAAATTTGTTAGATTACTTGCTGAGTTTGAAGCATGGAACTACAAAGTGTTGTGGTCATATGGTCATATTTTTCAACACGTGTCCTTTTTGGGCTAGGCCAGATTCTGGCTGCCTAATTATTCCCAGTGAATTTCTTTGGCCCTTACTGAAGAAATAAGCCATTCAGAAGTATCCAGATGATCTCAACTGAACCACATGAAAGCACTGTCATTCAGCTGCTTTGGGCCTACAAAATGACAATGTCATATGCTTCAATTTAATAGAATATGTTAAGACTTTCCATAGGGAACCCTAGGAACTGAAATACCTATAGATAAAACACTGAAGATAGAAATCAGCAGAGAACAGTATCTTGGATGGTGAGTGGATATTCAAAATAAGAGTGGCTCAGATGTGCAAAAAAGATGAAATGCATCAGCTTCCTCAATAAAGGATTATAGTGAAAGGCTCAAATATTCAAAACACATCTGTTGCCCTTCCAAACCAAGCTCATGCACACCTCCCTAAAATAAATAGAGCCAAAGTCTAGAATAATTTTGAGGAAAACAAAACCGTTTTTCTAAATATAACATAGGCTGGGAAGAGCTTTACATTACTATGCAGAGTCTATCAATCACTAATGTGTTTACTTTCTGGTTTCCAGGCTGTGCCCCAGGCTTACTGAAACAAGCAACTGTACTATTAGCCATCTACTCATTGATGGCTACACAGATTTGGAAGCAATATGAAATCATGATTTTTCTGAAAGTTGGCCTGGATTAGAGTTTTATCCAGGGCACCACTGCCCCCTCCCACTCTATAGCATTCTCTGTAAGAAGGAAGAGAAGGATTTGGGTTCTTTCTTTATAATTAGAGTTTATACTTGTAGTTACACTATTAAATTTTTCTGCTTGCAGCTGATTAGAGGATTATCTCAGTAAATGTAAGTATACTGATATTAATTTTGGCCTTTCAAAAAACAATTTGAGGTAGGTCTAAAGAAAAAGATGAAAAAATAAAAAAAATTAATTGAATAATCTCAAGGTTTCCTTAGAATAAGACATTCTAGTGTTCTGGTTTTTCATTTTGTTATAAGGTGACCTTAGGATGTAGCTACTCTTTCTCAGTTTGCTTCTGGGAGGCAAAATATATTATACTGATACTGAAATAAATCTAATAAAAATAAGGATGTAATTAAGTTAAACACAGAGTATTGTATAATCTTTAAACTTAAACAAGGTCTTCTTTGAGGTGCTAGTAATTCTGCTGAGACATTAAAAGTAAATATAATTAGGGTTCTTAAACATAGTTGTTGTTTGAGTGCTATTTTACTGTAGGGCCCTATTCATAGAAAGACTAAGAAAATGCCCACTTAGTATGGAGTGGAAGCTTCAGGCTTGTCCTAATCTCTTTTAAGAAAGAACCATAGTCTATTTCTTAAGTTTATACTCATTTCCCATATAGACAAGTTATGTGTTGAGTACTGGGTATCTTTGCTTGTTATATGTGAAGATCTAATGAGCAGAAAAATATTGCCTCTTGCCTTTATAGAGACCAACATCCCATTTTAATCAGAAAATATGTCATTAACATTTAAAAAGTAGTTCTAGGGGAGGCTGGGTGGCTCAGTCGTCAGTTAAGCGTCTGACTTTGGCTCAGGTCATGATCTTGTGGTTTGTGAGTTCAAGCCCGGCTTTGGGCTCTGTGCTGATAGCTCAGAGCCTGGAGACTACTTTGGATTCTGTCTCCCTCTCTCTATGCCCCTCCCCTGCTCACATTTTATCTTTCTGAAAAATAAACATTAAAAAATAAAAAAACATTAAATAAATAAAAACATTAAAAAACATTAAAAAATAAAAAAATAAATAAAAACTAGTTCTGTATTAGATATAGTATTTCATAATAGAAAACTAATTTTTAACAGTAATAAGAGCCCATGTTGATATAGGGTCTTGGAAATCTTATTTGTTCTTTCCAAGGTTTTATTTAAATTCAAGTTAGTTAACATATAGTGTAGTATTTATTTGTTCTGAAAAAATGTTGTTTTGCTATGCATAAATGAAATAAAACCATAGTATAGGGGTTTTAAAACATGAAAAGGGACAATAAGTTCTATTCTGTGATTTGATAAATTAAACTCACCAAATTAGTAGACAGTATTTAAGACATTAATAACCCACATCTAAAAATGCATTAAATCTCTATCAAATAAACAATAAGGTTTCTAGAAATGGTAAGTGCTGATATATCACATTTAAGAGTTATAAAAACAACAAAATAAAAAAAACCCTAAAACATGATAAAAATAACATGTTTGCAAGATTCATCTATAAATTTGCCTAAGAAAGCCCAAGGAGAAAAGCTAATGATCACCAGTGAGTGAAGCGTAACTTCCTATGACCTTAGGATGGTGTGCACACACACACACACACAGTACACTAAGCCTAAGATAGAGCTTGAATGTGAAATTAGCTTTAACTGCCAACGTTAATGATTACATTTAATTGGAAGAAGCATAAACCTATCTCAGAAATAGTTTACTACAGTAAGGTATTTCATAAAATACTTGAAAGAATTTATAACCTTTTCCAAGAGAAAATAAAAGAGAATGAGAGAGGAAGAGAAAGAAACACTAATTTCGGGGCCTTATCCTTTATGTATATATGCTATATCACCAGTCACATGGCAAAAATTTTGAACATGGGGGCATAACTAATTAATATTTTTCGCTTTCATTATTACTTGTGGTCACTTAAAATGCACACCCACAAATTGAATTATAAATGTTTCCACATTTTACCATATATATTTCAAGACTATCAACACTAGTTATCATTTACATCAAAATATTGATGAATGTCACTGGGAGGTCTGGAAGTCCAAGCCAAATTCTTGGGGATAATCTGTGAGTGTGGTTATCCTTTAAAATATTAACAAGTCTGATGTTTCAGAATCTGCACAACCTGTTGCCACTCATTTATTTATTTGTTTAGAGAGTGTGTGAGTGAATGGCGGAAGAGTAGAGGGAGAGGAAGAGAGAATCTTAAGCAGACTCCATGCCCAGAGAGGAGCCTGATGTAGGGCTTGGTCTCAAGACCATGAGATCATGACCTGAGCTGAAATCAAGAGTTGGACACTTAATCACTGAGCCACCCAGGTGCCGCTGTTGCCACTCATTTAAAGAAAAGGAAGGAAAAAAACTTTAGGTCAGGACATCTATCTTACTGGGGGGAGGGGGAGGCAGCAGAGATTTCAAAGAGCATTACTTTTTAGGCATCTGAATCTAATTTTTCATCTTTAATATAATTATTTAGGAAAAAATTTGTAATTGTTTTATTCCATTTTAGAATAATATTTAGCTTTTTGACAAATCTCACAGAGGTTAAGAATGTAGATTTTGAAACCAGATTGTCTAGACTCAAAATTTAGGGTCCTCTGTTTATTTGCACTACAACAGGAACTGACAGTTTTTATGTAAAGCCCCAGACAGTAAATAATTTTATGCATTGTGGGCCACATTACAGTATCTGTTGTTCCTTTTTCTTCCCTTAATTAATCCTTTAAAAATATAAAATTATTAGCTCAAGGGCCATACAAAACCAGACTGGTAGTTTGCTGACACCTGATCTATGTAACAGAGAAAATAACATTTACTTCACAGCATTGTCATGAGGATTAAATGAATTAATATATGTAAAGTGTTTAGGAAGTTCTATATATCTAAGATATATAGGAAGTACTATATATTTAACCAAATTTTGTTTGCAAAATACCCATTTTTTTTTATGACTTGTATAGCATTAGTTAGTGATTTCAAATTTGGAGAAGGATTTAATTTGCCCTTCTTGGTTTATTCTAAATCACCAGAAAAAGTTTAACATTGCATGTTAATAAAATGTCCAACAGTGGCATTAAAATTGAGTAACCAGAAGGGAGAGTAAGTAATGGTCCTGAGGCAGTTCTTTGCAAGCCCCATCAGGAACATCCTTAATGAGAAAGATTCACTATGAAAATATAATAACTAAGTTACATGAAACATTCAATTAAACATAATAAACAATTTTCTATTATTATAGTATTTCTCCACACAGAAATGGACAAACCTATTTTAAAGCCATTTAAATGAACATTTAATGTTTTATTTATGCTTTTTTAAAAAAAAATATTTATTTTGAGGGAGGGAGAGAGCACACAGGAGGGGCAGAGAGAGGGAAAGAGAGAAAATCCCAAGCAGACTCCACACTGTCAGCACAGAGCCAGATGTGGGGCTCAAACCCACAAACTGTGAGATCATGACCTGATCCAACACCAAGAATTGGCTGCTTAACCTGACTGAGCCACCCAGGTGCCCCTATGTTTTTAAATAAGAAGAGAATAATCAGAAAGCAGAAAATAAGCATAGTTAAAATGCTAGAACATTCACACAGGAAGTATTTGCCTTAAGTACTGTTAAGAGTAATTGAATATATTTATGGAAATCACAATGTACTATGCCAAAAATTCCAAAGAAAAAAATAACTTATCAAGAAATAATTCACAATTTTTAGCAGACAACCCATAAATGAAAAACAAATCTATAAAACTCAGCTCTTGTGATTTACAAGGCACAGGTTGAATAGAGCCAGATATATTTATTTCCTTTTTTTAATGTTGATTTATTTCTGGGGGAGAGAGAGACAGAGTGTGAGCAGGGGAGGGGCAGAGAGAGAGGGAGACATAGGCTCCAGGCTTTGAGCTGTCATCACAGAGCCTGATGAGGGGCTCGAACTCACGAACCATGAGATCATGACCTGAGCTGAAGTCGGACACTTAACCGACTGAGCCACCCAGGCGCCAAGAGCCACACATATTTAAATGCAAAACATACAACAGGGTAAGTTTTGAACATTTTATGAAATGTTTATATTGAAATGTAGAGCTTAATGAATTAAGCTTTGTAACAAAGTGATGTTAAACATGAAAAAAAACACTTGCTTGAGCTTTAATGCAATAAAATTTAATTGTACACTATGTTAGAACACAAATGCAATAAACTCAGCTTCCACACATTTCCATGACATCCTGTAACTACTACAGCCCAATGTGCTTCTACATAGTCTTCACATGAAAATGTAGAGTAGAATAGATGTTTATAGAGTATAAACTAGATTTGGAGATCATGGGTTAAGAAAAAGGCAGTACTTCTAAATATTTACACAGGTGTGAGTTACTGTAGTTTGTGGAATACTAATTAGTATCAACATAGTTTTAAAAATTATTTTCATCAATCATTTAGGCCCAGAGTTTAAAATCTGAAGTGTTTACAGACTTAAAACTGTAAAAATTAAAAAACAAAACATAACAGTAATCGCTATTCTCTGACCTCCCCACCCCACCCTGGTCTCCCACCCCAATGAGAATCTTTTCAATCCTTTTAGCTATCATGGCAGATACCTCTATATTTCTAATATCTGTAATACTCCTTTAAAAATTTTTTAATGTTTATTTATTTTTGAGAGACAGAGAGAGAGAGAGAGCGAGCAGGGGAGGGGCAGACAGAGAGGGAGACACAGAACTCAAAGCAGACTCCGCACTGTCAGCACAGAGCCCAACGCGGGGCTCAAACTCATGAACTGTGAGATCATGATGCGAGCCGAAGTCAGATGCTTAACTGACTGAGCCACCCAGGCGCCTCATTATCTCTCAAATTCATCTGTCTTAAACAGACGGTTTGGTCCTAAATCCTAGCACCATCAGTTACCAGTGACATTTAGCAAGTAATTTTTTTAGGTCTCAGTTTCCTTGTCTATAAAACAAATGATAAAACCTACCATACGAGGTTATTGTTGAGAATTAAATACTTTAAGATCCAGTATGTGTAATAATATCTAGCTTAAAATAAAGCATTCATAGAGTGATAGCTATTATTATTGCTATTATTATGTTATGGTGAATGAGGATTTGAATTCTGACATACCCCTTCTCCATTCTCCTATTCTCCTAAACACAGCATGTAGTAAGTATTTTGTTAAACTACATTCGGTGTTTTCATCATCTTCTTTTTACATTTCAGGCAACTCTACATTACTCAGAATCTCACTTTGTATCCTCATCAAAACAATTTATGAGAGGCTGGCAAGCTAAAATGATGGGAGTATTAGAATATTTTGGATAACTTTCAATTTTCCAAATCCAAACCACTAGTATTTCTGGGCTAAAAGAAACTGGATTACAGAATGTTTACTGTGGCTTTAAAATTACTTTATTCAAATTTCTATGAAACATACCACAATCATAGTTACTATAACACACCTGTATTTACTTACCTTTTGCCTCCTATTTTTATCATTTTTACACCTAAGGATGTTTAAGATGTTACACGTTATATACTGCAGTTTTTCTTTATATGCAGTATTTTTCAGGATTGACATCATTGCTCTATATACTATTTTCTAGAGGTTAATTTAAAATGAAAGCTTCTATTTAGAGTTCACAATTATAAGTGGTCTTTAAGTTTTGAGAACTAACAAAATTTGCATAGAGTAGATGCCTGGCATGTGTCTAAAATTCTAAACATTTTTAGCAGCTTATGCTCAGGAAAAACATTGTTTGGTGAGTCACAATCTACTTTAACAAAGTGCTCTGGCAACTGGAGGCATTTTAAAGAAAGAAACAAGAAGTCCACTAAAATAATTATTGAAGAATTGCACTAATTCATTTTTATACCTCTTAATATTAAAATGCAATATATTCATTTAGCCAATGAAATAAAGTTAGATACTATGTATGAAAAGGTCCTCAAATTCTCCCTCATTAAATTTTAAGTTCTCTAAAGATAAAGAATATACCTTATTTACCTTGTATCACCTTTGCCTAGGACAATGACAAACTAGAGTAGGTGCAGAGAGGTTCAATACATATTCACTGGATGGATAAATTCAGCTTCACTTGGTCTCAGATAATTTACAAATGCTTGACATTAAAACACTAAATATTAAGTTAACACAGCATTAATCTTTTCAGCATAAACAAAGCACACTAGTTGGTATATTGCATATAATGTTTTATTGACAGTGACATATAGTAAAAATGTTATGTATATATTAATTACCCATGGTCCCTTATAAATAAAGTTCTTCCAAGCACAATCGTACTACAAAGTCATATCGTAAACTAAATTTTTAGAAGACAATTTAAAAAATAAAATGCATTAAAGATATTATAAATCATGATGAGATATTGAGATGGCTTATAACTCTGACTTTAAACATTCTAATTACAATCAAATGTAGACCTTTACCAAGAAGTTGGTAATTCTGTGGAAAGAGCCCTTCTGGGGAAAGATTCAATTTTAATATAATTAATGGTCAGAATAGCATACCTGCAGTCCTATGTTCTTAAAAAGCTCATTCAGAGTCCATAAATGCAAGCGGAAGATTATAAAGTATTCTTAGATGCACAAACATCTTTTAAAAATTTGAAGTATTCGGTTTGCCTTAAGATACATTCCTTGAATTGAAAATTGTTGAAGTTTCCAAATACTATCTTTTCAGGTCTTCACAGCCTGGATCTGATCTGATAATAAAAACCAAATAAAAAATTATCAGTCTCCACAGGCAAGATCCATTTTCTAAAGTAATCCAAAATAAATCTATAAAAACACTGTAGAAACGTATGCATACACCAGTTTTTTTAAAAGCACAAACATACTGTAGTTTTTGTTTTTGTCATTGTACATACACATGGTTAAGAGTCAACTAGTTCTCTAAGGCTTGTATGAAAACTAGGAGTCCCTTGCCTCATCTCTTCTTTCTCTCTTCACAAGTAACTGCTTCTAACTCCCTGTTAGGAGATTTAGCTCTGTATCTCTAAATATACTTTTATTCTTCTTCTTGAAATATCAGTTCCTTCAATGTAATATGAGGCTTCAGTTCTCACATACTTCTCTACCCTGCTCCTCTGCAACCCTCATTATACTTCCATTACTCCCATTTTTCTACCATATTAATATAGTCATCAGTATGACTAGGTAAACGTTATTAACAACTGAGACAGGTTGTACCCCCTTCCCTGTTACTCTTTCTTTCTTTTACATTTTGTTTTCTCCATTTTAATAATTGTTCCTCATTCTCCAACCCTGCCTATCTGCTTAATTTTTTAAAGTACTTAACATAAATTCAATCCCACTACTCCCACACTGTTTAAGTGTGGAGTAATGAAACACCATTACATAGCCTATGAATTTCATTCGTATTATGAAATTATTTTGAATTACATAGCCTATGAATTTCACTTTCTTGAAGAAATCTTAGAGTCTTCCAAAACTCTAATCTGGACAAGTTGTTCTCTGTGCTTGCCCAGTTATCTTGATATGAGATCTTTCATTATCATTCTAGGATTTCATTATCTTTCATTATCATCCTGAGGATCCATCCCACATACTCTTATTCCTGTTTTGTGGTCTCTTATTTTCTCATCTTGGTTTATTCCCTTGTTTTTTAAGAGTATATCTCTCAATGGCCGCCTCAGTAAGAAGTACAGAGGTACATTCTTGAGACTGTGCATGGCTGAATATGTCTTAATGCTACAATCACAATACAATGATACTGCCTGAGCATATAGTTCTCTTATTTTCCCCTTGGACTTTTCCAGGCATTGCCCAATATTTCACAGCTTCCAAATACTGATGTTTACAAGTCTGATGCTATTTCTGCTTCCTTATCCTTTACATGAAACTTCTTATTTTCTTCCCAGGAAGCTGGTAGGATCTTCCATTGTCTTCAGTGTCGAAATTAAGTAATGATGAGCCTTGGTGTGGGAATATTTTCATCCACTGCATTGGGCTCTCAAGAGGCCTTTGAACAAAAAACTCATCATTTAGTTCTAGAAAACACTGTTTGGTGATTTATTTGATGATTTTTCTCCCTCTTTCTTCTCCCTTTGTTCATTCTAAAACTCCTATTATTTGGATATGGAGCCTTTTTTTTTCTTTCCGATATTTTTTATCTTTTTGCTCCACTTTCTGAGAGAACGCTTCTATTTTATCTTCTTTTTATTGACTTTTCAATTTCTTCTAATATTTTCCAAAAACTTGTTTTTTTTTTTTCCTTTGGTCCTTTTCAAGTAGTATCCTGGTCATAGTCATGAAAGTAATACCTTTCCTTATCCCTTTGAGGATACTCTAATACGTTTTTTGAAATGTTTTCCCTAAATAAAAAGTAATACCTTTTCTTATCCCTTTAAGGATAGTCTAATAGTTTTTTGAAATGTTCTCCTGGGGCACCTGGGTGGCTCAGTTGGTTAGGTGTCTGACTTCGGCTCAGGTCATGATCTCTCAGTCCGTGAGTTCTAGCCTGACGTAGGGCTCTGTGCTCACAGCTCAGAGTCTGGAGACTGCTTTGGATTCTGTGTCTCCCTCTCTCTCTGCCCTTACCCTACTTGTGCTCTGCTCTCTCTCTCTCTCTTATTTGTTTTCTCTCAAAAACAAATAAATCTTTAAAAAAAATTAAATTCTACTTCCACCGATCTGTTTTTTGTTTGTTAATGTTCCATAACTTATAATGTTTAGGTCCTCAAATGCCTGGTGATCCTTTGTCACCTTCTCATAAGTATGAGTGAACACTATAAAGCTGACTGAAGTTTCAATATGTGTGTGAGGCTTGTCAAATGTGGTCTTTATTCTAGTGTAGCTAGCTAAGCCATTTTCTTGGAAATCTTTGATGTTAATACTTGCAGGTCTTTCTCTGGCTGGTCTTACTCCTCAAAGATGACTTTTTATATCCTGCCTACTGCCGGTGTCTTCTGGGAGAAGTAGGAGAAGGAAGACGAGGATTACAATATTTGGTATCACTCCTCATTTTCAGATCAGCTCTGCCACACAGAGTTGTGCTTGGTGTTCCCCAGTCAAGATATTGTTTGACTCTCTGCAAGAATGAACCTTCAGTCTTTTGTGGGGGCAAGAAAATATAACTGTTTTCTCTTTTCAGCCTCACCTCATCCTTAGTTCCACTTTCCATCAATAAGCCTTTGAGGGGATCTGAAATGTAAATTGGGATGCTTTCCAGCTGTCCTCAGTGCTAGTTCAGAATTCACCTTTCTCAGGTCTGTTAAGTCATTCAACATGCATCAGGCATCCGGCTTTCAAAATTTGGTTGACATCTTTGTCACTTCCAGTTTTTTGCCCTTGTGGGTTAATGTCTTTAAACAAAAGTCCCCTTTCTGTTAGTGAGATTTGAGAAGGGGAAGAAACTAAATATGTGTTCATTCCTCCATCTTTCATGGGAATACCCATATGCATAGTTTATAAAAGTCTTATATTAAAAGTTTGGAAGCATTAACTTTTCAATACAGATAAAGTGATAAAATAAGTACATTTCATTAGTCATGCGGAAAAATTTCTTTTTATAAATATCTCATTTGAAAGTTTCAGAGCTAGAAAACAACTGATACCTCTGCAATGGTTTCTATATATTCTTTGATGGTTTTAAAAAATACTTCATAGTCTACTCAGGAGTTCTTGTCTTTGGGCTGTAATACATATGTAATTATCGAGAATCCTTCCAAAAGAGAATGGAATCATGGCACAAAATATGTCATTTAATATTTTACTCAAAATTTTTCAACCTTAAAATAATAAGATTAAATTGTTCATTAAAATGAACCAGAGGCTTTCTTGTTTATCATGCTAGGAAATTTCAGAATTCTGGAAGCAAAATGAAGAGATATAAATGCAGAATATCTATCCTTCACAGTTAAATTTACATAAAAATAAGTTTGGCTAATAAATTAACAGCTATAGGCACAGACTAGTCTCCAATATTAACTGCTACCTAATTTGCAAAATAGGTTTTTACCTCTTTTTAAATCCAGAGAGATAGTAGGAGAATCAAAAGGTAATAAGCTATTTACTATCATACAGGAAAGATGAAAAAAAGGATCTCCTATTCATAACCAAGCTAATTACAATTTTTTTTTAAATTTTTTAATGTTTTTATTTAATTTTGAGACAGAGAGAGACAGGGCATGAGCAGGGGAGGGGCAGAGAGAGAGGGAGACACAGAATCTGAAGCAGGCTCCAGGCTCTGAGCTGTCAGCACAGAGCCTGACACGGGACTCGAACTCATGGATTGTGAGATCACGACCTGAGCTGAAGTCGGACGTTCAACCAACTGAGCCACCCAGGAGCCCCATACAATTTTTAATCTAGGTATTAAGTTTCTTCCTCTCATAAATAGAGAGTAGTTAGGTGAAAGGGTAAATTTAACATTCATTGGTTTTTTTCTTATGCTAGGCACTTTAACAGAGTGTTTCATTTAACCCATACAATTTTTGACTTTTACTTTTTAATTGTATAGATGACAAAATTATATTCACAAGAAAATAATATATGATTGTTAATAATTAGTTAATAAGTAGTAGAATAAATCTGCTAGACTCAAAAGCCCAAATGCTTTTCATTACTATTCATGGTCCCTACATACAATAGGGAAACTGCTCACAGAAAACTGCTATAAATGTTACATAAAATAATACGGTAACACAAAGACATAATACTATTTCCAATAGTGTATTCTCCGTACAAAAAGGGAGGTAAGATGCAGAGATTATGAATCAGAAAAATCAAAGACACAAAAATTAGGTAATTAGACCAGAGTTGGCAAGTGGCACTGCGATGTTGGATCGTTACTGACACCTAGTGGCGTCATTATTGCAGACAATATAAACCGGAAAAAAAAAAAAAAAAAAAAGAGAGAACTATAATTTATCAACCTGTTTTCAGTACTATGATTTTATGAGCAATAGTAGGGTTTCTCTCTGTGCTATAACTTCACTGTGAGCAATAAACACTTGTAAAGTAAGAAATCAAGGCTGAAAACATGCTTCTGGCGTCTTCTGTAGAATGTTGCTCTGTAATCTGTTTTACGTGGGAATCAGTCCCATTAAATCATCAGAAGTGTAAACCACTTCTTTATCGCAATCTAAGAAACTAAGTTGGTGTGTTCACAGAAAAATTCCAGTTATTCTGAGAACCATGAGAGGTTCTCAATTATGTTTTACTTAATTGTAAAATATGACTATAATATTCTTTGTAGTTTAATGGTAAATGTCATGATGTCTACACAAATACAAGACAGAAAAAAAGTCTGTGCACTCTACTTAATACCATACTTTACTAATAACACATAAAAATATTTATCAGATGTACATTTAGTACTCTGAACCAGAGAAAGGTCTCTTTCTGTATGGGCAAGCAGCCTATTCTTAGATTCATGAGGACATGAACAAGAGAAAACAAAATCACACATAACTGGTATTAAAGGGTTAGTGTAGAAGAAATTAAATTTATAGCCACAAGACTACAACTAGAATTAAGAATATTTTGTCATTCACCCTTGCTCAGGGCAGGGAGATTCCTGATAGGAATGATCCTCAGCTCTACTCACAAATGGACAATTTTTGGCCTGACTCTCAGGGTCCCGTAATAAAAAAGACCTACAAAACTTGGTTTTATTCACACCCATTGCTCTGCGTGGGTCACTTCTTTAAGCCATTCCTGTGGTTAGTAAACAGTGTAATCTTAGAGGAAATGCTAGATGTTAATTTATTCCTTCATACAGTAAGCCTGTACCAACCTATGACAGCTATTTTGATGAATAACAAAATTGCAATATATAAAACATCAATACAATACCAGTATTTATAACACTAAATGAGTATTAAAAATTGTGTAAGGGTGCCTGGGCGGCTAAGTGTCTGACTCCTGATTTCAGCTCAGGTCATGATCTCACAGGTTCGTGAGTTCAAGCCCCATGTCAGGCTCTGCGCTGACACTGCAGAGCCTGCTTGGGATTCTCTTGTCTCTCTCTCTCTGCCCTCCCCACCTCAAAAATAAATAAAAATTAAAAAAAAAAGTTGTATAAACATGCTATGTATAAATGGAGCTATACATAGAATTCAGCATGATTCTTAAAAGATATATGCCATGCAAACTTACTTTTTAAATATTGACAGTAAGGCCTAAAATTTGTCCCAAATTTCAAGTGTGCTTCTATTACTAGATATGATAGAAATTTGTTGCCATAAATTATAATTATTTTCTAGAGTTATCATATATATTGAATTGTAAAGATGCAAATACTTTATTTAAATAAACCCTTTAGAAAAATGTAATAGAAGTAAATGTAGCAAGGTACTGGATACTTACTGTATTGTTTTTTCTGACAGCAGAAATAAATGGAAACAAGAGGGAGAAAGGCTATGATATAACAAAAATGAAATGTAAAAGGAGGAAAAAAATGTGAATGGAATGGAAATAAAGGCTGAAAATGCACAGTGTTTTGTGATGTACCTTGAAGCCAGTCTACACCTTCTTGCAATCCTTCTCCTTTTATGGCGTCACTAGCACTGAAATAAAATCCATAAGAAACATATCCATTTCACTACATCATAGAACATAAGAATAAATAATTATAATTTTGCTATATGGCAAATTATTATATTCTAGTAACATATCTGAGCAAAGCTGATTAAGCACTGAAACTGAATATACATAGGAAATAAAAGTCTAAGTGCTCAGGAAGAAGACATGATAAAATTATTCATAATTTATATAGACATTTGAAAAAGTATATCACTAAAAAATTATTATTCTACTTTGCCCAGTCCTAGTGACTCAAGAGCATTTATTTATTAGAAATGTTTGACTTCGGTTACAATTTAGCCACATGATGGAATGGCTTTATTTGAAATGGAATTTGGTATCTGTACGGTATAAACCTATGATTATAACTTTGGTGAAGTGGCAGAATAAAAAAATCTCAGATTTCAATCATACTCTTATACCTACTGGCTTCAGGAACCTGGATTGATTACTTAACTCTCTGTCTCAGTTTTAGCATCTATAAAATGATGGTAAATTGACTAACATAATAAAAGGCAGAGGATTTTTATAGTATCAGATCACCTTTTTCAAAGACATGGACTGACAGCATTTAGTATAAACAATTAGATTTCCTGAATGATTAGGGTTCCTTTTAACTGTGCTGAAGCAAGATTTAAAAATGTACCTAACTACCTAAAATAATTAGATGCTAATAAAATCAGATATTACTTCCAAGGCATTACTTATTAGATTACAAATATGACTTATCATAGAATTATTTTTTAAATAGAAAGAAACCAACAGCATTGATACATAATTATTCAAAACAAATTATAAATTATCCGTATCAGTAGCAAAACATCAGTAACTAAAATGCTTAAATCAAGAAAGATCAGTGTATTGATTTTTATCACACATCTATAGTCCCAAACAAGACTATAGTCCCAACCAAACAAATAATACAATGGAAAAACTTTCCCCCTTTACTGGAGATGTTAATACTGTACTAAAAACCTTGCATCTTTTCCTAATAATTCCCAAATGTATGAACTCTACCTCTCCTTTTGAACACGTCATCAGGTCTATAACTAGAAAAAAAGCCAAAGTTTTTACCATGTCTTACAAGGCCCAATGGGGTATGGTCCCTGGCTATTTCTCAACGGCCCCATCTCCTATAATTTCCCCCTAGATTTCTGTCCCAGCCAGCCTGGACTTCTTGCTATTCCTGGAACACACCAGGCACATTCTCACCTAAGAGACTTTTCACTTGGCTGGTCTCTCTGTCTGGAAAGCTATTCCTCCAAGCCTTCGCATGAATTGCACCCTGACTTCAATTAGATCTCGCAGAGAGAGCACTTCTCATTATTCTCTCTCTTATTATCCTACTTTACTTTTCTTCATCCTTCCAGCTGACATTTTATATACTTATTTATCTGTTTCATTATCTGTTGCCCTCAAAAGAGAGTAAATAAGCAAATACATATTGTACCAGGGACTTAGTCAAAGAACACACAAGAAGAATATTAACAAAATCAAACCCTGAAAAATCAGAGTTGACTACCTGTTTAGTACAACGATGAAAACCAATGATTAAACCACAGAAATTTTCCTATAATTTTCCAGGCTATGTTTCTCTATAATCTCTTGTTTATTGCCCAGTAAATTTATTTGTACCTAAGGCAAGAGAGATACCATATTTTATCTCCATATTATTGAGTGTTACCTTTATCTGTAAAACGGGAAAAGAAAAATAACTGTATTTTCAATTTTTTTACATGCTTTAAAGAAAATAGCAAAAAATAAAAAAAAACTTAACAAATGAAACACTAATTAGAACTTAGTGAGATATTTTTCGAATTAAGAAGTCAATATTATAGATAAATTTCTTCTGTAAGTTATATAGAAAATATAGAACCAGGCAATATAATACTCCACATCATTACAATGTCAGGATGTTACTTTTTCTCTCAGTGAGAAATATTTAGGTGTCACAACTGAATAAATAAATCTATTAAAATTCAATCGCTGATTGTTTTAAGTAGAAAGATTTTTTCCATTTGCAAAGTAAATTTCTATTCCAAAATTAAAAGTAGGACTATATCTTTTACTAATTTAGACACAGATTTCTTAATGTACTTCCTATCAAAACAGTCCCAACACTTAATACAATGCAAAAATTAAAAATTATTTTACTTTAGATATTATCAATTTAGGTATGATTTAAAGAAATACAATGTTTCTAGCTTAAGATATTTCTTTACCTAAAATCCCTCCTTTCTTTACCAACAAAATACCACAGAACCTCAAATCCAACTCAAAAGACATTTAGTAAAATTGACTCTCCCTCTGATTTCAAAGTAAGGTTTTACTCAAGATATGCAGTGTTTTGCTCCTGGGTAGAGATGCTGTTGGCCCTGAGTAACTGAGGCATTTTAAGGGCTTTTTCAAACTCTCTTTTATACTATTCCTTTTTCAGAACGAAGGTTAGTTCTAAAAATTCTTTTCTGAGCTCTACTATCTCCTTGTTCATACTCTGTTTCTCCTTCTAGAGGCAGTAGATTTCTCTGCCTCTGTTAGGCCTTTCTCCATAAAAACCTTCTTTAAAAAAAGGGAAACTGGAAAGAGAAGGACATCTTGCAGCAGGAGAAGGTAGGTGGGTGGACAGAAGGAAGCTCAAATTAATGTAAGGCCGGCTCTAAAACACTAATATATCACTTCTGGTAATCCTTATTGGAATATTTTGGAGGAAAGACACACTGGAGTTAAATGTATCAATAAGACACCGCTTTCCAAATAAACGCTGAATAATAATGTCAGATACTAATTATTGCAGAGTTCAATTTTATTAGTATGTCCAAATGAAATTATTATTCCCATTTCTATATACTCATATAAACCAAACTTTGTTGTGTACATACTAAGTGCCTGGCACTATTATTATTCTAGGGGTTACAGAGTGAATAAAACTGATAAAATCCAAGCTCTCATGGTGCTAATGCACTAGTATGAGAAGACGGACTATAAAAGAAGCAATACCCAGATAAGACATTGCAATAGAAATATAAAGCAAAGTGTGAAAAAACAAGGTACAGAGGTAAGATATAGTAATATTCTGGAGGGTTATCAGGAGGGGTCTCTCTCCTGAAGGAGGTATAATAGCAAGTCAGGAAAATTATTTTGGATAAAAGGAGTAACACGTGCAAATGTTCTTATGGGATTGTAGATGGCTGATACAATGTGCAGAAGGAAATCAGTGTGGTTGAAATGGGGTGAGTAAGTGGGCTAAATTATTCTTTTAAAGAGTGGTTTATATTTTTCTATCCCTAAAAAGATTTTAAGTTTTTTTTTTTTTTTCTAAGACTTACTTAGTTAAATAATCTCTACACCCAAAGTGGGACTCAAACTCACAACCCCAAGATGAAGAATCACATGCTCCACCAACTGAGTTAGCCGGGTGCCCCAAGATTTGAAAATATTTTAACAATAATATATTCATGAGCACTTGCACTGACAGAATTCTATACAACAAAATCCCTAGCTTATATCCTATCATGTTACGTCACTTACACGATAAGCTTGGCAAAGAAAAATTGAAGCTCAGAGATTTTTTTCAGAATGATAAAATGAAAAGTAAATATAAAACTTTACCAAATGTGCCATGGTTTATCTTTGATGTTCTCTAAACACAGCAGTTGAGACACTTTCACAGATGTTACTGAATCTCTAAGATCCATTTTGTTTGCAAAGAATAAGATTGGTATTCGGCGGTGCTTAATATCTAAAAGAGAAAATAAGACGATCATCACACCTCCAGCTTTTTGGTCCTTCTCCCCAAATTCTTAAAACTAAAATTCACTAAAACTGTTTTCCAACCTCTTCTTTCTATATCGAACATACACAAACATTTGAAGACATGTACTGTCAGGCATGTATTTGAATGATAGGAGAATTAAAAACAAACAAACAAACAAAAAACCTTTCTTCTTAAGACTATCTGCCCTCTGGTTGGAGCTTTAAAACAAAGATGAGTGAGGTGGGAGTTGGGGCTCGTTAAGCAGCTACTGAGCAGCACTTGCAAAGGGATTAAATATTTTGTTTTTATTGTCAGTAGAAAGGAGGCAAACTTCAATGAAGTAGAAGATAAACTACATCTTGATTTTAGATTTTAGTCACAGTTTTCAGGTAACAAGCTGGATATTTTAACAAGATATTTTTTTACCTTGTTACAATTTTGGAAATATTTTCAGTTTTGAATAGATAACACCTTTAAATAGTTCAAAATTCAGAAGACACAACATGGTATACAGCAAAAGAATCTCCCTCCCACCTGTCCCAGGCTATCCACTTGTCCTCTCTAGAAGATTTAACCCATATTACCTATTTCTTGGCATCTTTTTAGAAATATTTGCAAACAATTATTATACATTATTCTTTATACAGATAGTAGCAGACTATTCAGTTTTATATATTTTGATTTTCACTTAATTTCATATCTTGAAGACCATCCCATATCAGTACATAATGAGCAGTTTCTTCACTATTTTAACAGTTGCAGAATACTGTCTGTTAGTACTATGTGCCATAATTTGTATAATCTGTTCCCAGTGAGATATATGTGTTGTTGCCAATTTTTAAAACTATAAACAATGCTGAAATGAATAAAAGTGTACACAGCAAATTTTGCACATGAGCCAGCATGTTTATAGGTTAAATATGAGAAGTAGAGTTGCTGGTGAAAGGATATGTAAATTGCTATTTTGACAGTGATTACTGAAAGGCTTTCCCTTAAAAATTGTATCAATGTATACTTCAAAAACAATGGATAAGAATTAATGTTTCCAGTGCCCTTGCCACAAGAGTGTTATCAAACTTGTTGATCTTTTCTATATGACAGGGGATAGGTAAAAAGTACTACCAGAATATGTTTACTTTGTTTTGAGAAAGGTCAAGAATTTTTCTATATATTCAAAGGATATTTCTATTTCGTCTTTTATGAACTATCTTACCCTATCCTTTCCCCATTTTTCTAGTAAGTTTTTATTTTCTTATTGATTTGTAGGAACACAACAAGTAGTAAGAGAAAAAGTCCTCTAGCTATGATATAAACTGCAAATATTTCCCCTTGCTTGACATTTGCCTTTGACTTCTCATGGTTTCTTCTAAGTCAAAACTTTTTAAATAGTAAAATTCATCAATCTTTTCTTTTAGGATTCTGGGTTCTGTGTTATAGTTAGAAAGGTCTCCTCTTGCCCTGTAATATTTTATTTTATTTTATTTTATTTTATTTTATTTTATTTTATTTTATTTTATTTATTTTTTTTGCCCTGTAATTATTTTAAACTTCTCCCATACTTCTCCCATAGTTTATTCTACTGCTGTAATGTTGTGATTTTTACATTTAAATATTTAGTCCAGCTAGAATTTACCCTGGAACAGAGAATGTCAGAATGGATAAAAAGAAGTTAGACATATCTATATGATGTTTACAAGAAACACACTTGGAACATAAGGACACAAACAAGCTGGGAGGAAAAGGATAGAAAAACATTATACACACATGTAAATGTAAGAAAACGCACATGGCTACCCTACTATCAGAAAAAGTAGTGTTCGGGGCACCTGGGTGGCTCAGTCGGTTAAGCGGCCGACTTTGGCTCAGGTCATGATCTCGGGGTCTGTGAGTTCAAGCCCCACGTTGGGCTCTGTGCTGACAGCTCAGAGCCTGGAGCCTGTTTCAGATTCTGTGTCTCCCTCTCTCTGACCCTCCCCCGTTCATGCTCTGTCTCTCTCTGTCTCAAAAATAAATAAATGTTAAAAAAAAAGATTAAAAAAAAAAAAAGAAAAAGTAGTGTTCAAGATGAAGGGTATTAAAGAAAAAGACCGCATTTTTTGGTTATTGTTGTTCTCTGTGCAGTTTGCTTTATGTCAGTGTTTTTTAAGTTTTTGTTTAAGTTTGTTAATTAATATACAGTGAAATATCAGTTTCTAGTGTACAATACAGTGATACCACACTTCATACATCACCTGGTTCTCATCACAAGTACACTCCTTAATCCTTATCACTTATTTAACCCATCCCCCCTACCTCCCTTCTGGTAACTATCAGTTCTTTATAGTTAAGAGTCTGTTTCTTAGTTTGCCCCTCTCTCTCTGAAAAATGCAGGCATTTAAAAATTATAAGTGTTGATCGTTTACTCAAGAGGACAAAACAATATTAAATGCATATGTATCTAATAAATAAGCTTCCAAATATATAATGCAAACTTTGACAGTATTAAAGGGAAATATAAAGAAATCCACAATCATAGGTGGATACTTCAAGGCCCCTCTCTCAGAAATTGATAGAATAGACAAAAAAGATCACTAAGAATGTATAAGATGTGAACACTATCTATCAACTGACATTTACAGACCCTTCACCCAACAACAGCAAAATACATATTTTACTTAATTGCAGATGGAAGAGTCACCAAGCTAGACCATATACGTTGGGCCATATATTCCTAAGGATGAAATCATACAGAATATGTTATTCCATCAAATGGAATTAAGTTAGAAATCAATAACAAAAAGAAACCTCGAAAATTCTCAAATATTTGGGAAATTAAATATAATTTATATTTATATATTTATATATTTTATATTTATATTATATATTATAAATATATACCATATATTATTATATATGTAATGGTAATATATATATTATACATGTAATGTTAATATATATATTATATATTATATTATTATAATATATATATTATATTATATTATTATATTTATATATTTTAATATATATTTATATATTAAATATAATTTATATTTATATTTATATTATATTAAATATAATTTATATTTATATATTTATATTATATTAAATATAATAATCTAAGGGTCAAAAAAGAATTCACAAGGTAAATTAGAAAATACTTTAAATAATAAAACAAACATCAAAATTTGTGACATGTAGGGATGCCTGGCTGGCTCAGTCTATTGAGCACCCAACTCTTGGTTTTGGCTCAGGTCATGATCTCACAGTTTGTGGGTTCGAGCCCTGAGTCAGGCTCTGGGCAGAACTGACTCAGCTTTAGATTCTCTCTCTCTCTCTCTCTGTCCCTCACCTGCTTTCTCTTTCTTTCAAAATAAATAAATAAACTTAAAAAAATTGTTTCCAACTGAAAAAGGTAATAAACACTGAAATACAATGTAAGTATAGAATTTTCATAATAAAACAAAGAACAAAAATTAACAAAAATTTTAAAAAGACAAACCATCAGAGGAAATTAACAAAGCCAGAGTTCTTAAAAAGTTAATATAATCAATACACTGTTTAAAAGATTGAGCAAGAAAAAACTGAGGAAACATAAATTATCAATATCAGAAATGAAGGAAGATACATAGATCTTATAGACATTAAAAGGATAGTGAGAGGATATTATAAACAGTTTTATGCCAGTAAACCTGACAATGGAGATAAATTTAAAAATATGGTCATAAATTACCAAAAGTGACCCAAGGAGAAATACAAAACTTTAACAGACTTATATCATTTTAGGAAATTTAACTCATAATTCATAGTCTCCCTACTCCCTGAGACTCCTTGCACACACACAAAATCCCAACCCAGATGACTTCATTGGTATATTCTATCTAACACTTAGGGAAGAAATAATACCAACTCTATCCAACCCAAAAAATAAAATAAAAAGAGAAAGAGTAAATACTTTCTAACCCATTTTATGAGGCCTCTATAACCTTGATGACTAGAGCATTTTAAGAAAGGTATAAACCAAAAAACCTCATGAGCACAAAAACAAAACTCTTTAGCAAAGTGTCAGCAAATCCAATTCAATGATATATAAAGAGGTTAATAATCAATAGTCAAATGAGGTTTAATCCAGAAACGTAAGTTTGGTTTAATATATGTGAATCATACTATCATTGCAATAGATGTAGAAAAAGCATTTGGTAAACTATGACATGAGTTTAGGATGGAACCTTTTGGAAAATTAGGAATAACAGAAAATTTCCTTGACCTAATAAGGAAAGATATAAGCAAACCCTACTGAGCAGCATACTTAATGATAAAATGTTGGATGCAAAGAATGGGAGTAAGACACAGAAACAACATAAGTGTCTATCAATGGATGAATGACAAAGTTAGTGAATAACATGAGCTTGAACTATGCAGGTCCACTTATACATGCCTTTTTTTTTTTCAATAAATATATTGAAAATTTTTTGGAGATTCACCAACAATTTGCAAAAATCTGTAAACAAATCATGTAGCCCAGAAACATAGAAGAAAAATTAAGAAAAGGTTAGGTATCTCATGAATGCATAAGATACATATAGATACAAGATGAATTTATCATTTAATATCATAAAAGATATACAAATCTATTATAAAAAGTTAAAATTCATCAAAATTTACATGTACATAGACCAAACATGGCAGCATTCAGTTAAGAGATATGCAAACAAATGTAAAGATGCAGTATTAATTCATAACTGCATAAAATTAACTGCAACACATACTGTACCACTGAGATAATTTCAAAGTCATCTCCTGCACCTGTTGCAGTGAGCTTAAGTGTTGAAAGTATCTGTTTAAAATGCTATTTGACCCTAATCATCTCTATGTGAATTCTTCTCTCCAGTAAATCGTGTATCACAGTAAAAGTTATCTCTTACAGTTCTCACATATTTTTTCACCTTAGTTTGTGCAATACTGTAAACCTTGAATTATATGGCACCCATACAAAGTCCCACCAGTCATCCTGGAAATGAAAGAAGCAAAGAAAAGTTATGACGTTACAAGAAAAAGTTGAATTGCTTGATATGTACCATAGATTGAGGTCTGAATCTGTGGATGCCTGACATTTCAAGGTAAATGATTCCACTATAAGGACCAACATAAAAAAAAAGAAAAGGAAATTCATGAAGCCATTGCTGCAGTTATGCCAGCAGGCATGAAAACCTTGCACATTTCATGAAATACCTTTTCATCTTGTATTGAAAATGTAGCTTTTATGTGAGTGCAGGATTGCTATAAGAAAGGCATCCCTATAGACTCTAACATGATTCAAGAAAAAGTGAAGTTATTATGTGAACATAAAGCAAAAGGAAAGTGGAGGATTTAGTGCTAATAAAAGATAGTCTGATGGGGCTCCTGGGTGGCTCAGTTGGTTGAGTGTCTGACTTCGGCTGAGGTCATGATCTCGCAGTCCATGAGTTCAAGCCCTGCATCAGGCTCTGTGCTGACAGCTCGGAGCCTGGAGCCTGCTTCAAATTCTGTGTCTCCCTCTCTCTCTGCCCCTCCCCCACTCATGCTTGCTCTCTCTCTCGCTCTCTCTCTTCCTATCTCTCTCTGTCAAAAATAAATAAAAACATTAAAAATTCTTTTTAAAGTAAAAGATGGCCTGATAATTTTAGAAAGAGATTTGGCTTAAAAAGTATCAAGATAACAGGAGAAGTAGCTTCTGCCAACCAAAAGGTAGCAGACAGTCTCCAGATGCCATTAAGGAAATCATTGAGGAGAAAGGATATCCACCTGACCAGGTTTCTAATGCAGGTGAAAGTGCCCTATTTGGGGGGGGGGGGGTAGTCACAAAGGGCATTTATTAGTAAGGAAGAGTGGCAAACACCAGGATTTAGGGCAGGAAGAAAGTAGGAAAAAGGTAAGACTTAACCATTTTTTTTTTAATTTTTTTTTTAATGTTTTATTTATTTTTGAGACACAGAGAGACAGAACATGAGCAGGGGAGGAGCAGAGAGAGAGCAAGACACAGAATCTTGCACAGCGCTGTGCTGACAGCTCTGAGATGTCAGCACAGAGCCTGACGCGGGGCTGAACTCATGAACCACGAGATCATGACCTGAGCTGAAGTCGGATGCTCAACTAACTGAGCCACCCAGGCGCCCCAAGACTTAACCATTTCTATTCAACATTTACTGAAGGTCCTAGCCAGTGCAATACACAAGAAAAAGAATAAAAGGCATAAAGACTAAAAAGGAAGAAGAATTTTTGTTGTTAACTTCATACATAGAAAATTCTAAGAAATCTAGAGAAAAATTACTAGAATAAGTATATTTAACAACCTCCCATAATATAAATCAATATTTTCACATACTAGCAATGAACCATTAGAATATGAAATAAAATAAACTATTTACAATAGCTTTGAAAAAAAAAAAAAAACTTATGGATAAGTTGAATGAATGATGTGTAAGACCTACATAGAAAACTATAAAAGATAGAGAAATTGAGAAAAGGATAAATACATGAAGTGACATACCATGTCCATGAGTTGGAACATTCAATGTTAAGTCTAATGTTAAGATCTCAACTATCTCCAAATATGATCAAAATAAAATCCCAGCACAGTTTTACAAAATTAATAAGCTGATTTTAAACATCATTTAAAAATATAGAACACCTAAAACTACTAAAATCATCTTGAAGAAGTAGACCAGGATTAGAGGATTTATCCTGACTTCAAGATTTATTATACATCTATGGTAATAAAGACAATGCAAAAGCACATAAAAGGGATCAGGGGAACAGAATACAGAGTCCAGAAACAGACACACACGTACACACAAATTATATTCAATAAGCATGAAAGTCAAATGATTTTGACAAGTAATTCAGCGAAAAAAATTTTTCCCCAACAAATGTATTTTGGGGTAATTGGATATCTGTAAAAAAAAATGCAAAAATTAATTCAAGATGGGTCTCAGGCCTAAACATAAAAACAGAAACTATGAAGCTACTAGAAGAAAGCATAGGAGAACATGTTAGTAATCTTAAGTCAGTAGGCACAGATTTCTTAGAGAGGACATAAAAAGCTTGTATTAAAAGGAAAAAATGAAGGTTGATGGAGGGAGGTGAGTGGGAGATAGGCTAGATGGGTGATGGGTATTAAGGAAGGCACTTGTGATGAGCACTGGGTGTTGAATATAAGTGATGAATCACTGAATTCTACTCCTGAAACCAATATTGTACTGTATGTTAACTAAAACTGAAATTAAAAATAAAAATTGAAAAAATTGATAAATTAGACTTCACCAAGATTAGATAAATATGTTTATTAAAAGATACTGTGAAAATGGGACACCTGGGTGGCTTAGTTAGTTGAGTGCCCAACTCTTGATTGATTTTGGCTCAGGTCCTGATCTCACAGTGTGAAACTGGCCCTGCATTGGGCTCTGTGCTGGCAGTGTAGAGCTTGCTCAGGATTCTCTCTCTCTTCCTCTCTCTCTGCCCCCCACCTCTAGATAAACTTAAAAAAAAAAAATGTGAAAAAAATAAACAGGTGAGCCACAGACTGGTAAGAAATCTTCAAAACACATATATTTGACAAAGGTATTCTATTTAGAATTTATAAAGAAATGTTAAAATTCAATACTAAGACAAACAACCAAATTAAACACATGGGCAAAAGATTTAAAAAGATCATTTTACAAGAGAGGGGTGCCTGGGTGACTCAGTCAGTTAAGCATCAGGCTCTTGATTTCAGCTCAGGTCATGATCTCATGGTTCGTAAGATCAAGCCCCACACTGGGCTCTGTGCTGACAGTGTGGAGCCTGCTTGGGATTCTCTCTCCCTCTCTCTCTGCCCCTCCCCCACTTGCACACACTCTATCAAAATAAATAAATATTTTTAAAAAGAAATTTTACAAGAGAATGTACAAGAATGGTTAATAAAATATGCAAAAGTGATCAACATTTTTAATCATCAGTAAAATAGAAATTAAAAGCAAATGAGATCCTATTACACACCTTGTTGAAAGGCTAAAGTGAAAAAAATATATTATAACATCAATCATTGGAGAGGATGTAAAGAAACTGGAACTCTCATATATGTTGTTAAGAATGTAAAATAGTATGACCACTTTGAAAAATCAAAGGGCAGTTACTTTAAATATGATCCATATGTCTATCCTATGACTCAGCAGTATCATTCCTAGGAATTTTTCAAAGAGAAATGAAAGCATGTCTACAAAAAAGTCTTTTATAAGAATGTTCATATTGGATTTATTCATAATAGCCCTAACCTAGAAACAGTCTAGATGTCAATCAACAGGATACTGGATAAACAAACTGTTGGATATTTACACAACAGAATGTTACATAGCAATAAAAAGGAATAAACAAGTGATATATAAAACAATATAGATGATTCTCCACAACATTATGCCAAATAAAAAAACTTATGCACAAAAATGTATGTGTTCCCCCTCCCCCATTTACATGAAACTGTAGAATAGACAAAATTAATCTGGCGACAGAAATCAGATTAGAAGTTCTCTGGTATGAGGTGAGGAGTATTGACTGGGAAGGAGTGTGAAAGAACTTACTGGGGTGATGAAAATGTTTCTTGATAGGCAGTGTAGTTACATGAGTGTATGCATTAGTCAAAATTAGTGAACTATATAATCAAGATCTAAGCATTTGACTATACACAACTTATACATCAATTTTAAAAAGTTCATATACAGGGTGACTGAATGGATAAAAAAAAAAAACAAGACCCATCTATACACTGCCTACAAGAGATTACTTCAGAATCTGAAGACACATACAAACCGAAAATGAGGGTATGGAAAAAGATTTCCCATGCAAATAGAAGCAAAAGAAAGCTGGGGTAGCAGCGCTTATGTCAGACAAAATAAATATTATTTTATTTATTTTTATTTTTCATTTTTTAAATATTTTTTATCTTTAAGTAATCTCTATACCCAACGTGGGTGTACAGTCTGAACTTATAACCATTAGATCAAGAGTCGCATACTTTACTCACAGAGGCAGCCAGGTGGCCCCAGATAAAATAGACATTAAACCAAAGATTATAACAAAATACATAGAAAAGCAATAAATAAGATAAGGAAATCAATCCAATAAGAGGATATAACAAGTGTAAATATCTATGCACCCAACACAGAAGCATCTAAATATACAAAGTAAATATTAATAAATATAAAGGGGAGAAATTGACAGTAATATAATAATAGTAGGGGACTTTAAGATCCCATTTACATCAATGGAAAGATCATTTAGACAGAAAGCCAATAAGGAACTTTGTTCAGTGGCACTGAACAAATATATAGATGGATTTAACAGATGGATTTAACAGATATATACAGAATATTCCATCCTCAAACAGCAGAATACACATTCTTTTCAAGTAGACCTGGAATATTCTCCAAAACAGAACATGTTAGGTCACAAAATAAGTCTCAATAAATTTAAGAATACTCATATTATATCTTTTATGACCACATTGGTATGAAACGAGAAATCAACTACAAAAAAAAAGGACAGAAAAAAACACAAATACATGGAGGCTAAACAACCAATGAATGGGTCAATGAAGAAATAAAAAAGGAAATAATAAAAAATACCTACAGACAAAAATGAAAACACAATGCTTCAAAATCTTAGGGAAACAGCAAAAGCAATTTTTTTTAATGTTTATCTATTTTGAGAGAGAAAGAGCAGGGAAGGGGCAGAGAGAGAGGGAAAGAGAGAATTGCAAGCAGGTTCCACACTGTCAGCACACAGCCTGATTCGAGGCTCAATCCCATTAACCGTGAAATCATGACCTAAACTGAGATCAAGAGTCAGATGCTTAACCAACTAAGCCACCCAGGAGCCCAAGCCAGCAAAAGGAGTTCTGAGGTAAGTTTATAGCAATACAGGCCTACATCAAGAAACAAACAAAAAATCTCAAACAATCTGAGCCTTTATCTAAAAGAAATAGAAAAAGAACAACAAACAAAGCCCCAAGTTACTAAAAGGAGGAAATAAAGTTCTGGGTAGAAATAAATGAAATAGAGACTAAAAAACCAACACAAAAGATCATGAAATCAAGATAAACAAAACTGATAAATCTTTAGCCAAACTCATCAAGAAACAAAAAGACAGAAAGGACCCAAATAAGTATAATCAGAAATTAGAGAAGAACAGACACCACAAACATGTCAAGGATTATGAGACTGCTATGAAAAATTATATGCCAACAAATTAGACAACCTGGAATAAATGGATTAATTTCCTATAAACATATAATCTTTCCAGACTGAATCAGGAAGAAATAGAAAATCTGAACAGACTGATTGCTTGTAACAAAACTGAATAAAAAAAAAAATCAAAAGACTACCAATAAACAAAAGTCCGAGACCAATGGGCTTCACAGGTGAATTCTATCAACATTTAAAGAAGAGTTAATATCTATCCTTCTCAAACTATTCCAAATAGTAGAAGAGGAAGGAAACCTTCCAAATTCATGCTATAAGGCCAGCATTATTCTAATACCCAAACCAGAGAAAGACACTCTAAAAAAAAAATTACAGGCCACTATCTTTGATGAACACAGAGGCAAAAATCCTCAAGAAAATGTAGACAATCAAACTCAACAAAGGATAATACACCATAATCCAGTTGGGTTTATTCCAAGGACATAAGGATGTTTCAATATTAGCAAATAAGTCAGTGTGATATACCCCATTAACAAAATGAAGGATACAAACCATATGATCGTCTTAATAGATGGAGAAAAGCATTTGATAAAATACAACATCCATTTATGATAAGAACCCTCAACAAAGTGGGTTTAGAGGGAGAACACCTAAACATACTAAGGTCACATGAAAAACCTACAGCTAATATCATATTCAATGGTGAAAAACTGAACATCTTTCCTTTAAAATTAAAAACAAGACAATGATGTCTACTCTTGCCACTTTGATTCAGCATAGTATTGTGAGTCCTAGCCACAGCAATTAGACAACAAAAAGAAATAAAAGGTATCCAAGCTGGCAGGGAAAAGTTAAACTGTCACTAACTATTTGCAAATGACATACTATATATGGTAAACCCAAAAGCTCCATCAAAAACTGTTGGAAACCAATAAATGAATTCAGTAAAGTTGCAGGAGGCAAAATTAATATACAAAATTTTGCTATATATTTGTTATATATATACACAAAAATCTGTAACACATATTGCATTTTAATATACAAAATCCTTAACCAAGGAGGTGAAACTTACACTCTGAAATCTGTAAGACTCTGATGAAAGAAATTGAAGACAACACAAACAAATGGAAAGATATACTATGATCATGGATAGAATTAATATTGTTAAAATGTCCACTCTACTCAAAGCAATCTACAGATTTAATGCAATCCCCATCAAAATACCAATAGTATTATTCACTGAAATAGAACAAATAATCCTAAAATTTGTATGGAACCACAAAAGGCCCCAAATAGCCAAGGCAATCTTGAGAAAGAAGAACTAATCTGGAAGTATCACAATCCCAGATTTGAAGCTATATTACAAAGCTACAGTAATCAAAACAGTATCATACTGGTAAAAGAAAAATAGATACATAGATCAATGAAATAGAATAGAGAGTCCAGAAATAAATCCATGCTTATATAGTCAATTCATCTACAACAAAGGAGGCAAGAATATACAATGGAGAAAAGCAGACAACCCTGATAAAAGATTGCTAAGTTTTTAAAAGTGAAAAAGTCACATAAAAAGTACGAGCTAGATAATTATTACCCCAAATATTTGAATAAGCTTAGGTTGTCTGATAAAAATACCAGTGATTGTTGTTGAGCAGGAAGAATTATTAGAAAGCCCCACACTCTTCCCATTCTATTCCTAATAAATCTACACTTCTTTTAAACCACCACCTCTTCCTAAAAGTCATAGCACAAAGACCACTTAAAATCTTTTTGCAGGAGTAAAGCTATTAATGCAGAGTTCCACAATACTTACTGGAGAATTGTACTGTGGAGAAAAAGAAAGAATATCCATCAATTGGTAAATGATAGAATAAATGT
This sequence comes from Panthera pardus, assembly GCF_024362965.1. Taxonomy (NCBI): domain Eukaryota; kingdom Metazoa; phylum Chordata; class Mammalia; order Carnivora; family Felidae; genus Panthera; species Panthera pardus. The sequence goes on along the minus strand of NW_026526721.1, from coordinate 45,448,298 downwards.
GGTACACTCATAGTATGGCATATTAGGCACCGTTAAAAAGACTAATTACATATATGCAATTTGACTTGAAAGGATTTCCATCATTCAGTGTTATCTGAGAATAGACAGATCAGAAGAGTATAGAGAATATGATCTGATTTTAATAAATAACAATGAGAAAAAAAATACCAAATTGTTAATACTGGTATCTTAAAAGGGGATAGAGGCTGGCATTTAGAGTTTAAAAACGTAAAAGATCTATTTCAAAATATTTCTCAGAAAAAATATATATGAAATGCTGTGATTGCACATACCTATGTATACATACATGTATGAAAAAATGGCAACCAAAATAATTTTTATTGTTTATTTTATTATTTTTAATGTTTATTTTTGAGAGAGAGAGAGAGAGAGAGAGAGAGAGAGAGAGAGAAAGGGCGAGCATGTGCTTGCAAGTGGGGGAACGACAAAGAGAGGGAGACAGATCCGAAGCAGGCTCCTCACTGTAAGTGCAGATCTCCACGTGGGGCTTGAACTCCCAAACCGTGAGATCATGACCTGACCCGAAATCGAGTTGGCCATTAACCGATTGAGCCACCTAGGCACCCCATAACCAAAATAATTTTAAATACATGGTGAAATACATGGAATTTTACTTCCTCCTTTCTTCTTTATCAATCTATATTTTTGGCTACTGACACCTATTCTTTTTATGCAACCAAAAAAAAGGGTATTTTTATTTTAGGGCAACCTGGAAAACACTGCAAAACCTTTGAAATTTCATTCTTCACAGAGCTAGAACAAACAATTCTAAAATTTGTATGGAACCAGAAAAGACCCTGAATAGCCATGGCAATTCTGAAAAAGAAAACCAAAGCTGGAAGCATCACAATTCTGGACTTCAAGCTGTATTACAAAGCTGTAATCAAGACAGTATGGTACTGGCACAAAAGTAGACATATAGATTCATGGAACAGAACAGAGAAACCAGAAATGGACCCATAAACATATGGCCAACTCATCTTCAACAAAGCAGGAAAGAATATCCAATGGAATAAAGGCAGCAAATGGTGTTGGGAAAACTGGACAGCGATGTGCAGAAGAATGAACCTAGACTACTTTCTTATACCATACACAAAAATAACCTCAAAATGGGTAAAAGACCTAAATGTAAGACAAGAAACCATCAAAATACTAGAGAAGAACACAGACAGCAACCTCTTTGACCTTGATCTCAGCAGCTTCTTACTAGACATGTCTCTGGAGGCAAGGGAAACAAAAGCAAACATGAACATCAAGATAAAAAGCTTCTGCACAGCAAAGGAAAAAATCAACAAAACTAGAAGGCAACCAGGGAGAAGATATTTGCAAATGACGTATCAGATAAAGGGTTAGTATCCAAAATCTACAAAGAACTTATCAAACTCAACACCCAAAAAACAAATAATCCAGTGAAGAAATGAATAAAAGACATGAACAGACACTTTCCCAAAGAAGACATCCAGATAGCTAACAAACATATGAAAAGATGCTCAACATCACTCATCATAAGAGAAATACAAATCAAAACAACAATGAGATACAACTTCAAACCTATCAGAAAGGGTAAAGCTAACAACTGAGGAAACAACAGATGTTGGTGAGGATGTGGAGAAAGAGGAACCCTTTTGCACCGCTGGTAGGAATGCAAACTGGTGCAGCCACTCTGGAAAACAGTATGGAGATTCCTCAAAAAATTGAAAATAGAACTACCCTATGACCCAGCAATTGCACTTCTAGGTATTTATCCATAGGATACAAAAATACTGATTCAAATTGGCACATGCACCCCAATGTTTATAGCAGCGCTATCAACAATAGCCCAATTATGGAAAGATCCCAAATGTCCACTGACTGACAAATGGATAAAGAAGATGTGGTATGTATGTATGTATATATATATACATATATATGTGTATATATATACATATATATACATACATATGTGTATATATATACATATATATATATGTATATATATATACACATATACACACATACACACACAATGGAGTATTACTCAGCAATCAAAAAGAATGAAATCTTGTCATTTCCAACGACATGTAAGTAGAATGTATTATGCTAAGTGAAATAAGTCAGAGAAAGGTAAATACCATATAATTTTACCCATATGTGGAATTTAAGGAACAAAACAGATGAACATAGGGGAAAAGGAAAAATAAGATAAAAAACAGACAAGCAGGCAAGCCAGAAGAGACTGTTAAATAAAGAACAAGCTGAGGGTTGCTGGAGGGGCTTTGGGTGGGAGATGGGCCAAACAGTGATGGGCATTAAGAAAGGCACTTGTTGGGTGAGCATTGGGTGTTATATGTAAGTGATGAAACACGAAATTCTACTCCTGAAACCATTATCACATTATATGTTAACTGACTTGGATTTAAATAAAAATTTTAAAAAGTACATGCAAAAGTAAAACACGTGAAAATTTAAAAAAATAAAATAAAAAACATATATAATGTGCTACAGGCAAAGATATGAGTTCTGCATAATTACTATATTTTAAAATTGAAAATAAAGGGGAGTAATATACTCATTACTGTTAGAATTGTTGAATCATTGTATTGTACACCTGAAACTAATATAAAACTGTATTGATTATATTTCAAAAAAAATTCAAAAATTTTAAAATAGAGATAATTACATAACACCAGTAACACTTTCTGCCAACACTAAAGAACAAAACATCTCATGTAAACAGACCCTCAAGCACAGATGCCACAAACACACAAACATACCTGGATGATTCAGAAGAGTATCAAGTTCTTCTTTGGCCACAACCATTCTTAATCTATCACTACTATCAATGACAAAAATAATGGCTTGTCCTTCTCTGTGTAACATAAAAAATGAGAAAAATTAACGATAAACTCATACATTTTCCATATTTAGTATTCATCTGCATTTCCTAACCTGTGTATTATCTCTTTATTAGTTTATATGAGTGATTAATATATTATCATTAGTCATATTTTATGTAAAGTAATTTGTTCTCGGTTGATAATATGGTAAATTTAATGACTTGTTATTTCATAATTTTAAAAAATCACAAGTAAAATCATAATCCTATTACACAGATACAATCATTATTAATACTTTGGTGTAAATCATTTTTGACATTTTCTTTGTGTATACTCACATATGAATATCTACATTTGTATTTAAATGGAATCTTGCTGTTTTACATCCTGACTTTCTGATATATAAACATTTCCGTGATCTTTTTCTGCAGTATGGTTTGAGCTTTTTTAATTTTGAGAGAGAGAGAGAAAGAGCATGAACAGGGGAGGCACAGAATGAGAGGGAGAGAATCCTAAACACGCTCCACACATCAGTGCAAAGTCTGATGCGGGGCTCAAACTCACAAACCATGAGATCATGACCTGAGCCAAAATCAAGAGTTGGACACTTATCTGACTGAGCCACCCAGGCGCCTCTTGTTTGAGCTACCTTTGTATGAAACATGAAACACTATACCAGTATTTTTTACCTTAACCATAGTGATAAATACATTTTACATTAAGAGGACACATAAGTATACATAACTATATTTGAAATAAGTTTTTGGAAATAATTACAAATAGCTTTTATTTTATTCAATTTGATTTTTTTTTTAAACTGATAACCATCTACTGATAACCAGCTACTGAACTGGCTTAAGGGTTCACCTATAGATCTCACTGGCCCTTAAAAAAAAGTCACTGATTCCCTCTGACCCATTCATTGCATGGTGTCATCAAATACTGTGCCAAACTTCTATTGTTGGACTTAGAGATTATTCTTAATTTTCATGATTATGAAAAAGTTTGGAATAAACATCCTCCTAAATACAATTTTTAAATTTTTTGATACTTTAAGATTTGTTCTTAGGACTAAAATGTCTAGGAATATATACAAAATTAAAAGTTTTAGATAAACACTGACAAATTGTATTCCAGACATGCTTTGTCAACATCATACTTATACTAATATCAGTACTTTTCCCACCCCTTTCCTGTATGGCTTCTTAACAGTTTTCCATTTTTGCCATTTTAAAAGCATATTTACATTGTATTTCATTAATTGCTAGTGAAGTTCAATATCTTTTCATATATTTACTGGACATTTATACTTTTTTTGTGAATCACTTATTCTAGTAGTAAGTTATTATCTTAAAGTTCAATGTCATTAGTAATCACACGAATATAAAAATAAAACAACTTTCTAGTTCTATTTCTTCTACCATTAAAAAAAATGAATACAGATTATCACCAGTCATTTATTAGTAGTAGCCATAGAAATTGATATGACTGGAAAGATCTACCAAGAGCTTTAAAAATGTTCACTTTGAACCAGTAATTTTATTTCTGAAATTTATTCTGAGGAAACATGGACTATGACAAAGATTTATGCAGAAAGATGTGTTAACTGAAGGGCTGTTTATAATCTTCAAAAACTGAGGAAAGCCTTTATGTCCAAAAATAGAAAAATGACCAAAAAAATAGACATAGGCATATGAAAAAATAACAGGTAGCCATGCATTAGTTATATTCTTTGTATGTTTTTCCTGATTTATTCTTATCATGAATGTTAACTGAAAAAGCAGGATAAAAAACTATATATGGCAATTTATAATGTTCCTTTCTCAATTATGTAAAGTGTGTATTTTATATTTTAAAAAAGAAGAAATATACAAAAAAGATTAACAATAGCAAATTTATTAGTAGTGAGATTTATGGAAAACAACTTTTGTATATTCTCTTCTATATTTTTCAAATATTAAAAAAAGTGCACTCCTTATATTTTATATTTTATTACTTTTTCATATTATAAGGATAAGATGCAAAAATTATATAATAATTAATATTATAGAATCATATAAATGACAAAGTAAACTTCCCTTATAATCTTGTTGTTCCCAAAACAAATGCTATTAATGGTTAGGTGTACATTCCACCTATTTTTTTTCTTCTCTATATATACTAAGCACATATTTTTATTAAGAATACTATTTTTCTTTTTATAATTGAGATATGTCATTATAAACAGGGTTCAACACACAATTTTCAGTGTATATCTTTGCCCACCAGTGTTAGTCATAGGATACTTTTCAAGCAGCAAAATGATGGCTGGAGGGCATGAACATTTTTCATTTTAACAGATACTGGTAAATCTCCCTGAAAAAGATGTTACATTCCCACCATAAGAATGACTTGTTTTGCCAACAGTACACTTAATCTTTTTAACCTCTTTCAGTCTAACAGATTAAAATGAATTTGTTCTTTCATAATTAGAAAAATATAGAGATACAAGATATAAAGTTACTATTATTATAAACTTCTCCATAGTAACCATATTCACTTTTCAACCTACAATTTATCTATAGTGTTCATAATTAACTTCTTCCAAAAAGATTTTGAAGAAAAAGGAATTAAAATAAGAAACATTTCCTTTTGGAGTGTCTGGGGGGTTCAGTAAGTTAAGCATCCGACATTTGGTTTTGGGCTCAGGTCATGATCACCCGGTTCATGAGTTCAAGCCCCACATCAAGCTCTGTGCTGACAGTGCAGAGCCTGCTTGGGATTTTCTCTCTCCCTCTCTCTGCCCCTACCCCACTCATACTGTCTCTGTCTCTCAAAATAAATTGATAAACTTAAAAAAAAAAAAAAAAGAGAAACATTTCCTTTTTTTAAAGTACTATTTTCTATGTATTTTTTTATTGCACATTTGCAGGAAAGAATTAATCAAAAAAAATTAAAATCAGATCTGGCAGTCATGTCATAACCATTGAAAACAAGAGTTCATAATGACAAAAGGGCATTTAGTCAAACGATACTGATTATAATTTCAGACTCCAAAAGTAATTTACATTGCTTATATATGAAGGAGTCCTAGCAATAATAGAAGTTAATGAATTCATTTTAATACCACATGCAAATCTTGAGAGGATATAATACATTTGGATCCTAGTAACTTGATAATCTGCAGTGATTAGTGAGCACTTGATGTGCATATGCTGAAAAATATCTTGTTTAGAATTGGTTATAGAAAAATGGATCAACTGTTAGGACTATTATTTTAACTAAATTTATTCAATAAATATGTACTGATGTATATGTCCAGCATCATACTTGGCCTTGAAGAAAAAACCTTAATAAGAAATAATCCCTGCTCTTGAGGAATTCATACTCTCACTATGGAGGCAGGTATGGTACAGGACTTTAAGACCTAAGAATTATGATTACAGAGGTGTGAATGGGCAAAGTACTATGTGAATGCTGGGGACAGAATACCTGGGCAACATGGTGAAATTTCACAGAGGAGGTGACTTTTGAGTTAGCCTTAAAGCATGACTATATTAACTTTAAACAAAATAAAAGAGGGCATTAAAAACAGAGAGAACAGCATATGCAAAGAACCAAAGTCATGAAGGGCCTGAAGCCTTTGAAAAATAATATAAAGTATGATCATGTATCTTTTTAAATTAGAAAATGTGCTTAAATTATATGAAAAATAAACATTGCAACCTAGCCCATGTAATCTTTTGGATTTATCTGTTAATCGTTATTTGTTATTAAAATATAATCATCTAGTTAACTAACATTCATAAACATACTTACTTATAATAGTGCTCCCAGAGATTTCTGTATCTTCCTTGACCTGACATGTCAAACACTGTAAAAGACAAACTACAGAAAAAGACAATAAAAACAAAACAAAATCAAACACCAAACAAAACAATGACTACCTTATAAATTACTAACTTAAGGTGTCACTTCTATTTAAAATTTTAAATTTTTTCAAAGAAGCCACCTTTGGATATACAATATGCAATTTGAATCAATTTTCAAGTACAAGTCCCATAAGATAAATTTTTGAATATAAATATTTTTCAATGAGTAACATATAAAAAATGTTTTCCTTGCTAGAGAGATTATCAGAATTTGTCTGAACTCTAAATTCTGAAAAATAATCCACAGGTAGTGGTACAAATATTTTAATACTTATGGATTTCTGAAACAACAAATTAATTTTTCTAAAAGTAGAAGGAATGATGAGGTAGATCTAATATTATCACTTTTCCACCCAAAACTTCTTAGTCACAAGCATAATAAAGTGAATTACCTGGACGATTTGAATTTCTCTATGCTGAATCCTATGGTTGGAACTATATCTTGAGATTGAGCCTTTAAGAGAAAAGATAAATTTAGAAATTTGCAATTACCAAAGATGAATTATTCCTCAGGTTAAAAAAAATATCCAATATCCAATTCTAAAATTTTTCACTAAGGAGATGACAGAATTAAACAAAATTATAATTTTTACAGTGGGATCACAGTGTGTGAATGCTTTACAGAAGTTTAAGGTTTACTAATATGAATCTGTATAATGTGTATGTCTTAATTCATATTTTGTGGCTTGCTGCAAGTTACCACAGCCTTAAAGCGGTTTGATGAGTCATTCCGAGTTCACATACAGGACTTTGTAATCTTTCACCACATACTTAATGAGTTTCTATATACTATAGGGGACTGTTCTCATATCTAGATGGTGAATATACATGGCCCCTGCTCTCACTGAGCTTATTATCTAAAGAAGGTAAACAGCAATAATCAAGTAAACTACAAATGAACACGATTTCAGGCAGTGATAAGTACAATGAAAGGTGATTTGGGGATGGGAGGCAATGGGGGAGGAGGTTGGTATGGGGCATGGAAGAGCCTCTCTGAGGAGGTGACATCTGACCCAAGAGTAAATATCAAAAAGGAGAAAAGCTATGACGAGATCTTGGCAAAGAATATTCCAGTCAAAGGAATTAGCCAGTGCAATGACCCCAATGCAGGAAGGAACTTGTCACTGAGGAAAAGTATAAGACCTGTATATCTAAAATGTACTGAGTAAGGCAGAGAGCTGTATGTAATAAAGAGAGGTAGAGCCTCGAAGGTCATGGTGGGGAATTCTGTGTGAAGAGATACAAGGGGGCAAAAGTACAGCAGGAGACATGTTAGAAAGTCAATTAAGTGACTTAAACTGGCAATTAAAGTGCCTTAAACTGGGGTGCCTGGGTGGCTCAGTTGGTTGAGTATCTGACTCCTGATTTTGGTTCAAGTCATGATCTCACAATTCATGAAATTGAGCCCCATGTCAGGCTCTGTCAGGCTCACTTCTTGCTTTGCTTTATTACAAAAAACTTGTAATTACTCTTAATTGTTAATATGCTATCTTAGACAAGTTACTTAACTTCTCCAAACCTTAGTTTTCTCAAATGTGAAATCTGTTATTATCTGTAACTTGTAAAGTTATCATGAGAATTAAATTAGTTAATGAATGCAAAATACTCAATACGGTGTCAGGCCCATAGTAAATACTCAACAAATATAATTATAGTCACTGATTTCAGTCTCTTTCCAACTTTCTCCATGCAATCAATCACAGTGTAACTTAAAAAAGATCACCCTTTAGTTCATCATGTTGCTTTTGTGTGAAAACAGCAGGAGTAGAAAGAAAACTGTTGCCTCACACCATTACATTTAATTTGGTAGTCTGCTTCTGGAAATTTAAAATTCAAATGCAAAGACAGAAGCTGAAAAGTCACTGGAGCTTAGTCACCTTAGTAGCAATGTGCTAGTGAAAAGGCCTCCCTAGAGATGCCCGGTTTTGCTTTTCTGAAGTTTGTTTATTCAGCTTTTCTTTCTTATGAGCTGCCTATATTCTTCCAAAAATATCTTTCTGTTTATGTTAGAATTCATTTCCTGCGATTCAGAGTCCTGCCTCAGATCTTAGGGTTTCTTCACTGCAAAACAAACTTTGGATTAAAGAGTTTCCTAATTTTTGTTGTCCCTAAATAACCCACTGTTTTGGTTTTTGATTTTGATCACAATCATAATAAAATCATCAGCTATTATTATCAGGAAAAATATAACAGTAATAAAAAAGCAAGGAAGTTAAATGTTTAAAGAAATCTCAGGGGCGCCTGAGCAGCTCAGTCAGTTAAGTGTCCAACTTCGGCTCAGGTCATGATCTCATGGTTTGTGGGTTCGAGCTCCATGTCAGGCTCTGTGCTGACAGCTGAGAGCCTGGAGCCTGCTTTGGACTCTATGTCTCCTCTCTCTCCACCCTTCCCCTGCTCGTGCTCTGTCTCTCTCCCAAAAATAAATAAGCATTAAAAAAAATTTTTTTTAAAAAGAAATCTCAGAAGATACACCTCAAAAGAATAGCCCTATCCTCACTGAACTGTAGTTAGAACATTTGCCTAGTCTCTTCACAATCACCCAGCTTCTGCACAAACTCTTTGTTTCCAGATCTTCTCTTTTAACTTGCTGTTTTAATTAACAGGGGTAAAATTAATCAACTTTCTTTTCTTCCCATCATTTCTAAAGTTGCAATGTAAGATAATTAGAAAGAAGAAATTCCACAAATTAATTAGGATAAAACAAGGTATGTGAGCTGGTGCTTCCAGATTCAAGCAGGATTCATTTTCTTCTAGAGAATGATCTCCAACATTAATCGTCCTCTGCTCTATCTAGGAACAAATACATTTGGTCATTCTCTAACTTGCTCAGGGAATGGTACAAAGCAAGCAAAGAGTATAGGAATTATCACCTCAGTGGAATAGTCTATCTGACACAGCCCAAGGATAGACTAATGTTAACAAGAATAGAACAGGATTTCTGAGAGAGGATTCTATTTGGTTGGTCTACTAAACATGATAACCTTGGTGCCATCAATCATCATTCCCTGCCCAAAAATGAAAATAGAAAAATAACCCATCAGTCCATTCACCCAAAATACACTTATATACCTTGCAATATTATTTGGGATTTAGTGTTGATTAATATGAGATATATGCTCTTAAGGAATTTAAATTTATGAGGAAACATTTAATAAACAAGCTACCAATCAAACATGCAAGATATTTCAGATTGTTTTAAATCATACAAATCAGGATGATGTGGTAGTATAATGGCATTTATGCTGGGAAAGGGGGGGTGGTTGGGAATTGGAAAAGAAAGATATTTATAGAGTGCATCTCTAAGAAAATACAGCTAAGACCAGATTCTCCAGTGATCAGGTTAAAATGCCTCCCCACCCCCATTCATCAGTTTAGAAAACACCAGCAACCTCAATACATTGACAATAAATAAGCATTAAGATAGCTTAAAGCCATTTTGGGGCCGGGAAGTATCTAGTTACCTAGAAACTGCTTCTATCCACAGACAAAAAAAAGAGACGTTACTATAAAATAAGATTTGCAAATTCTTTTGCAAGAAGTTTCTTGATAGAGCATTGTAGATTTCTATAATTCACTTAATTCATTAAAAATAATCTTTCTAGAGGTACCTGGGAGGCTCAGTCGGTTAAGTGTCTGACTACTGATTTCAGCTCAGTTCATGTTCTTGTGGTTTGTGGGATTGAGCCCTGTGTCAGGTTCTGCTCTGACAGCCCAGAGCCTGCTTGGATATTCTCTATCTCCCTCTCTCTTTCTGCCCCTCCCCAACTTGTGTGGGCATGCTCTCTCTCTTTCTCTCTCAAAATAAATAAATAAACTTTTAAAAATGTTTCTAATAGTGGATGTAAGCTCACAAGAGATTTCTTCAGTACAGAGACACTGAGGAAACAAGGGTTATTATCTATACCTGTGTGACAGAGATTGGGGGCCTTTTTCAAGTGGTCTTTTGGCTATTAGCACCAAATTAAAAAAAAAAAAAAAAAGCAAAGCAACTTACTGTGTTCTTAGGATCTAGAGGTCAGTTATTCAAGGAGACAGGGTAGTTGCCTAAAGATTAAATCTCAGGAAGTGGTGTTAGAAAGTAGGTGATCATCCCCTTAAAATAGCTGTATAGCAAGTCTAGGCTAGTTTTGTAGTTCACCAGAGGTAACAGAGAGACAGGGATGTTGGAAAACAATGGAAGATTAATTAAAAAACCTTAGTTACTGGTTGTGAACCCAGGTTTTCCGAAGGGCTCTTCCTGACTAATGTGGTGTGTTAGGCAGGGTTAACAGGTTACAAAACCAGTCTGAAATGGGGGTATTATAAGATCACAGGGGTGTCTGGGTGTCTTAGATGGCTGAGCATCCGACTCTTGATTTCAGCTCAGGTCATGATCCCAGGATTGTGTGATTGAGCCCTGCATCAGGCTCCATGCTGAGCGTGGAGCTTGCTTGATTCTCTCTCTCGCTCTTTTTCTTTCTCTCTCTCTCCCTCTGCCCCCTGCCCTGCTCATGTGCTCTCTTTAAAAAAAAAAAAAAAAAAAAAAAGATTATTTTAAGATCCAGACTGAGCATGCTGTCTCCTTCCCTTTTTGACCCAAATCCCTAGAAATGACAAAAGAAACTATGAAAACAAATCCATAGCTAATTTAAAAACTAAGAGCCATTGTCTTCAAAAGAATATCCTTGTTCAGGTAAGAAAGCTGTTTGCATCCATACCAAGGAAGATTCTTCCTATGGTAATAACCATATTTTGGAACATAAGATTACTACACTGTTGGGGAGGATGGAAAAAGAGACTGTAATTTCTATTCTGTTTTTTTAATGTTATTTCTCCCAATGTGAGTACAGTAGACATTGGGGGACTGGTCCATTTTGTGGTTATTAATGGTGGCTCTGGTTTCAATAATTTTGTACTTATTTGAGATCAGTTTTACCAAAACAAAAAAATTTACCTTTGAGGCTATTCTCTGATGTGGAGAAAAGTGTAAACACCTCTGACAGAATAGGCCCTTGCTTAAAAAATTTCCTTATAATCTTGTTCGCTTATTGCTGACAGCTTTACCCACAGAAATGCAGGTCACCAGTCACTGAGTTTAAGCATTTGCCCATACGGATCTTCTGATAGCTGATCCACAGTACTGATTATGGGCCCGGGCACAGTTGGGTATGGCTCTACTTTTAACATATACTCACTGTTCTTTAAATTCAATTCTGGACCCCATCCAACTGGGTAGGTTGCTTTATCTTCCTCTGAAGGACTGATAAAGAAATTTCGTATAATCACAAAGTCAGGAGATAGACTCCAACGTATGTGGGCTTTTTGACCTGATCTTTGCCTTATTGGGGAAGAATCTCTTTTTTCCTGTCTTCATATAGAGAAAACTTCATTAAATGATACTCCTTATTTCTCAATCTCCCCTCCACCAATTTATTCCTCTCCATGGGAAAAGAATTACTCCTTTGCCCATTTTGTGAAGTGAACTGAGCATTCTTCATTCTTCCTCTCTTTCCTCATGCTTATCACAAGCCACATGCTTATCACAAGCATGCACTCTCATCTGATCTTAGCCATTCAATAAACCTAGAAGAGTAGGATTTTTCCCTGAGGAGGAAAACTTGAAATTTTGGGAGGCCAATCTCAATACAATAGAGTGTTAGCAACTCCTCTGAACAGACCTAACCTCACCCTCCAAAATCAACCTTTTAAATAAAGCTGGTATTTTTTTTAAGTTTATTTATTTATTTTGAGAGAGAGAGAGTGCATGCAAGCAGGGGAAAGGCAGAGAAAGAGGGAGAGAGAGAATCCCAACAGGCTCTTCACTGAAAGCACAGAGACTGATGTGGGGCTCGAACTCATGAACCGTGAGATCATGACCTGAGCTGAGGTTGGACACTTAATGGACTGAGCCACCCAGGCACCCCAAAGGTGGTATTTTTGATCTCTGCCTGACTTCAGCATGTATGCCTGAGCTGACTCCCAACTCAGTGGCGAACTCCTTAAATTAACTAAATTGCCTTCCAAATCCATCTTAGACTTCTTATCCTGGCTGCCTCAAACTATCTCCAACCTGAAGATACACCAGCAGTTAGTTGATTTTCTGTGGCAAACTCATCCGTGTAGAAGGGAATAATGACCAGAAAAAAAGAAATAATGGTGTTTTTGTAATTCCAAAGCAATCTCCAACTAAACAGAAGTAAAACTAAAGCTGTTGCAAAAGAAAATGGAGTAGTAGTAAGGCTGTCTATTCTGCCCAACCTGAAGCATTATTTGAAGACAATAAAATTCATCTTCAACTACTATATTTAGGAGCAATATTTCCCATTCTCTAGCCATTTAGTCATTAAAAGTACGAGCTTGTTTTTTGTCCCATCTGTATGCAGTCTATTTTTTCACTCTACATTTTTCACTAATGGCTTTTACCTAAATAAGTGTATTTACAACTGTAAATGTTAGTTGTCTATTCAATATCCATTCTCTCCTTCTTTCTATACTTACAGGATCCTTATTATTCCTGGAAGCAGCAGTATGCCTTGCTTTAAAAAAAAAATCCAGCTTAGGGGCACCTGGGTTGCTCAGTCGGTTAAGTGGCCGACTCTTGATTTTGGCTCAGGGCATGACCTCACTGTTTGGGGGATGGAGCCCCACAACAGGCTCTGCGTTGACAGTGAGGAGTCTAATACTCTCTCTCCCTCTCCCCCCATTCTCTCTCGCTCTCTCTATCAGAATAAATCAATAAACTTTAAAAAATCCAGCTTTATTTATAGTTAGGGGTAGCCAATGAAATGTAAGTTAGGAATCATCAGTTGGTGCTTCTGGGTAAGCTCTTTAAAGAGGGCTTATTTAGGAAGAAGGTCTATTCCTTCAGCTTATTCTTTTCTCCTCCTGGTGACTTAGAATACAGATATAATAGTTAACCAAGGTGACCATGTGGAGATCTTGAAGATGAAAACCAGGCACTTGGAATAGCATAACAGAAAGATGGAAGATGCCTGGATATCTCACAACTGACCGCAGCCCTGGAATACCTCCTCAGGACTTATTTAGGTGACAGAAAAAGAAACCTCTTACTTATTTAGTCCACTGTTATGTGGGTTTTCTTTATGTGTAGCAGAACCTAACTTCAACTTATGTACCATGTGTTGAATGTATAGCTTTATATATTTTACAGTTATTAAAATTATATTTTCATATACTTATTACTTCTATGACTTAAAGTCATTCTGCTTACTACTACTGATAGGTATACTACACTCCTGGTAAACTGTCTAATTATCCATAGAACCCATAAAAATGATTCACCTTTCCCTCTGCTTATTAAGAAAGAGCCAAAAAGAAGGCAATGCTACCTAAGAGTAAACTTTGCAAATCTGTGAGAATCTTTAGAGAAAAAAAGACATTTGGAAAATATTCCAATTTAAATAATTATCAAGACATATTTATCAAGACAAGTATTACTAATGTATACCTGCATAAAATACACTGCAAATTATGGCACCCTGACATTTATTACTTTAAGGTACTACAAGGTTAACAGGATTTCATAACATGATTATCTGAAGTAATGATGGCAAACAAAATAATTCCGCATATTAACTTTCTCTCGCAGAAAATACTTAAAGCATCTAAAAAAGATACTTACATTTGAAGGTTTAAGTTTGTTAATGATTGTTGTTTTGCCACTATTATCCAGCCCAAGGCACAAAACATGAACCTCCTTCTTCCTTAGGCCAAGCAAGCCTGAAAGTCTGTCTAGCAATCCCATAATGTGATTCAAATATTTACAAACCAGCTGCAAGTCAGAAAGTAAAAATGATATATCAATCACAGGCACTTTAGGTAAGGAAAATATGAGCATGTGCATCAAAAATTTAATAATTTAAAGACATAATGATAAAAACCATGTCAATGTAGCTCTGTATTTAGTAAACAGAATTTAAGCTGATTATCACAAAGGAGCCTTAACTGAAATGCAGATTGGCAGCTTACAACCCTAGGTAACACACAGAATAATGCCCTTGAAATAACTGTACTTTTCTCATTGTAATTTATAATATTTAAGAAGAAAATGTGGTTAAACTCAGTATTGTGTGGACTATGCCACTTATGATCTTGAAAATATATGCAGCCTTTTCTGGAAATCTGGAACAATGAATGGGCAAAGGGGTTCATGCTAAGCCTAATGAGGAAGCTTAGAAGGCAGATTAAAAAAAAAAGAGAGAGAAAAACTTAGATTTTAGCTACATTATTTGTGCCACTGGCTAAATCTTTTTCTGAAGCCAGGCCCATTGTTGTATTATGCAATAATCTGAACTATTAAATTTACTGTTTTTGTTTGTTTGCTTCTATCCAGCTTAGGTTGCATTTTCTATCAATAGGAACAAAGAATCCTAACAGATATATTTATCTTAATATACATTGCTAGACATATTGCTTGTTCATAACCTGCTATGAACATTCCAAATGAAACTTTCCAAAGGTGCTCCCTTTGGGTCCATCCCTCCCCAAAACATTATAATGTGATGGCAGAAGAGAGATATCCCTGTTGTCAGCTCTCAACTGCTGCCCGGACTGCTATAGCAGCAACTGCAATCTGCCTGTGTCCAAAGTATTTCCTATTATTTTAAACACCATTTCTGAGTTCTCTAAATAGTCATCTCATTTAATTGATTTATTCTCATCTCCATCTAAGGTTCCAGAAGCCTGTCATTCCCCAGCTCCTTCAGTACTTTTTAACCCACACTATCCTAGGCAAGGCCATTCCTTGAAGGCTGTGAGCTTGCAGCAACTTAAATGATGAGGTTTCCAAGACAAGTGCATCCAAAAGGAGGCTGTGTCATCGATTTTGCTTAGGCCTGTTGGGGGATCATACGGAAATTTCAAAACTGAATTCCAATGATGCTCAGAAAAGAGAAGGTACAATGCCCCACATAAGCATGGGGCCTATAAAACAGAGCCACAGTTGTTTTATCCAAGGGATGGGTTTGATCTCAGGTACTCCACTTGTGCCACTTTTCTCCTTGTGCTGGAGATTCAACTCTCACTCCATCAATTCCTTTAAATCTCCACTTAAGGAGCATTTGTAGAATCTACTTTAAGTTAGCCTTCTGATATGAAGCAATTCACACAGACCATTTTAATTGAAAGTAGATTTGCTATTACTCACTTTGTTATTTATTGTACCAAACATGCTTATATAAGGGCAATATCTTGTTTTCCATTTTTCATACAATTTGAACAGATTTTTTAAAAAAATGACTACTTCTCACATCCTCCTCCTTTGAGCATCCACTATAAAGCACTGACTGTCAAAAGCTTGATACTTGAATATTCATTCAATTTTCCATAGAACCCTGGATTGTGATTTTCCAACCCTTTTTCATGGATTATCAAACCTAATGCTTGTTAATGAAATATTTGGGGGCATACAATTTAGAAGTCAGTTGTTCTAAAAGCTATAATTATAGCCTTATACATGCTTCTATTTCTTAGTAATCATTCATTTCTGTAAGTTTAATTTTTGCAGGCATGAGAGAAGAAAAGATAACAATTTAAGCCACTTAACGTTTATTTACAATGCCCTATGTGCACAGTGGGAGATAAAATTAAAGTTTTCTGTAGCTCACTATGTCTAAAGCCCTGCCAACTTTTGCTGCACAGGGGAATCAACTACTTGAAGTAATTCTGATGAAGGGATTAGAGCATCTGTATTTTGAAAAGTTACACAGTGTTTCTGATGTACAGTTACTATTGAGAACTACTGGCTTTCAGAATAAAGCCCAAACTTTCTCCCATAGCTTTTAAGGTTCACAGCGTGGCTCCAGTCTACCTTTCCAGTTTATTATCTTACTGTTTTATTGTTTTCCTCTCTCTGCACACCAGCCAATCAATTCTCTTGATTGTGATCTGAGATTCCTTCTAAAGGATTACTTGTTGTCAGAAGAGTCTTGAAGAATTAGGATGTTATCCACAGACAGTAAAGGGCTTGGAAGGTAGGCCTCAGAGATAGTGGTCGGGCAGAGAAAACACCACGAATGGTACTTTGTAAACTTTAAGAAGTATTCCTAGAGTGAATTATAGCTCACTCTTAGTACTTCAGGCATTTTTATTAGGCTTTTAGTTTTTAATGATGAAATTTCAATTACGTTTTCCACAAACCAAATAAAAACAAAAAACTGGGCGGTGTTAAAACCAAACAAACATATGCCCAACCCAGTTCAACGAGTTTTCTGGGGTCCCTTATACTAACCGCATAAACCAGCTTTCCTTTTCCACCTCTTAAACTTTAGAAACAAGGTACACAGTAAAAAAAAAAACAAAAACAAAAACAAAAACAAACTAGGAAAGAGTAGAAAGCAATTCTAAAACGCAATTCTAAAACGCGGCGGGAGTGGTGGCGATGGTGGCAGCGCTGGCTACAGATAGGGGGCAGGGAGATACCTGGTCTTTGAGGTTGGTCTTGCGGGCCCAGGAGCTGAAGAGGTACAGGAATGGGCCACTCGCTCGTATCCGTCTCTGGGTTAAGAATCGGGCGTCTCTCAGCCTTCTTCTCTATGCTTCCATTGGAAGAATCCCTGCTCCTGAGCAAAGCCGCTTCTACAAGTTCGGTGAATTGGTAGCTTGTGCCACAGCCGCAGCATCAGTGGCTGGGCAGGCGCCTAGGCGCGTAGCGTTCCCTAGGCAACCGGACGTTCTTCCGGTCCCGAAGCCACGCCTCCTTGGAGTTTTAGGAAGTCAGACTTGGTGCTCTTGTTTATGGGATTGAAGAGCACCGGAAAATGCCAGAGGCACACCGAAGAGTATTAAAGAATGTGTTTAGACAGGTGGCGGGGTGAACTGCCGCCTTCCTGCGAGGAGCAGTGCTGTCCCGGATGGAGCATGATGGGAGTTGTAGGAGCGCGCACAGCCTGCTGGGATGCTCCGGGCCTGGCGTTTGCTGTGGGCGTTTCTTTCCGTCCGGATTTCTCCCAGGCTCTCGGGAGAGTATCAGCAATTTCACCCCTTTGGGGCGGGCCCTTCTTGTGGCTGCCAGAGCGCTAAGAAACCTATGTGTGTTTACCCGGCACGCGCGGCAGCGTGATGGCAACGATTGAAAGACACAACTGTGCCCACTCTGGCAAGGCGTGCACCGGAGTTGCCCCGCTGCCCCTTGAACCGAGGCTTTCCGGGCTGTGTTAGGCCTCAGGCTCTGGAGTCCTGGAAAGTAGAAATGTTAGGGAGTGGAGAGAAACTAGTGTAAAAAGGCGAAAGCATTACTCGACAGAGAAAGTATGCCTGTACTCTGGCTTCTTAGCTCTCTGATCTCCTGAAGAAATTTCCACTAGTCATAATCTGATTAGATTACTGCCCCCAGAATCAAGGCGGTAGGTGGTTCAGAAAAGGAATAGTCTGAATGCTAACATTAACCACCTTAAATTGCACTGGGATTTTACAGTGATAGTCCAGTTGAAAATATCTGGATATACGCATTTCTTCACATTTTTATAACCGCGCTTTCCAAAGGACAGACTACAGTTGGGAGTAATTTTGAAGATTTTTCAGTCAGCCTAACCTACCTCCGTCCCAGGGCCGATGAATGGTTTTCATGGCTTAAAACGTTCTTCAGATGAGTTTTCATCTCTGGTTTCCTTTTTGGCCTTGAGTATGGACCATCAGCCCCCTCTCCCCCCACCTCCAGCTAGTGTTATGTTTACTACCCTGCCTGATTTTTGGCCTAGGAGGGTGAAAAAAGAGACTGGAAGAGTTACATAAAATTATTGATGGAAGTGTTTATGTGAATGACTACAGGGTGGGTGGGTTGGTTTGTTTTGTTTTGTGACATTTCCAAATTTGCAAATGTGATTATTTTACAATGAAAAAGAGTGGGGTTCTGTGCAAATGACTTGAAAGGCTAAAACTGACAAAAACCAAAAACCCAACAGTTGTATATTTCAAAATACTTACAGATGTTCTTGAAAAAAATGGAGTACGGATATATTCTTTCTGTGTGGCCTTAGGCCAGTTAACTCTTCTCTATGCTACAGCTTCATCACTTGCAAAAATACACTATTATCTCATTTGGCAGTTTTGAGGATTGAATAGATTAAAAAACTATGTATGTTTCACACATAGTAGGTGTTCAGTAAATAAGTTCCTGTCTTCCTTCACCCTGAAATTTTTATTATATAGATAGGATTTGACCCAATTCCTAAATGTTCTGGCTCGTTAACTTCTGACTGTAAATGCATTTACAGGGAGGTATTACTTTTCTTTGTGTCTCGCTGTTGTGATTCATTTTGATGAGACATGGAAGCTAATTTCTGAATAGCCTGAATGACTTTTTTTTTTTTTCCTTAGAGTTAAGCAGAAATCTTATGTTTCAGAAAACATTAGTGGACAGACTTATTTTTTCCTGTTTGGAGTTGATATTTTCTGTCCTTAGGTTGAGTTCAATTTTTGCTTAGTACAAAACAGTTGGTGAATACTGGAAATGTAACCAGGAGATTGGGTATCAAATTTTCAGTAAATTTGGGCATAAACATAAATCTTTTACAAAAAAAAAATAGCTAAGAAAATAGTTATCTTAGGTAAGTGTAGTTGATATCTTGATTTACTATCATTAGAGATTAAATTGTGGTTATAAAACCTACAATGTACTTAATAATCTAGAAAATGCCAATTTTGAAAATACGTCAAAGTTTAAAAACGTAAATATTTCATATGGTTGAATCTGCGCTGTGGTACTTTGCCAACTGAAATTGCCTTCGAGTACATTTAGGCTCAGCATAAAAATTGTTCCACTTGATGTAATAAGTTAGTTTGGCTATCTTCATTTTATTATGAGGGAAAGAAGCTTTAAAAATGGTATGTGATTTTCTGAAGACTACTTAAGATATCTGTATAAGAGAAGAAAGTTTCTAGTACTTTATAACCAGTTTTAATTTTACACTGGCTTTTGGAACTGTAGTAGAAGAATTATAAGAGTCCAGTGTAAGATACAACTACAATACTATTCTGATTAATTCAGGATACTTTTAAAAAAATGTTTATTTATTTTGAGACAGAGAGAGAGAGAGAGAGAGAGAGAGAGAGAGAGAAGAGAGCAGGGGAGGGGCAGAGAGAGGGAAACAGAAAACCCCAAGCAGGCTCTGCACTGATAGTGTAAGACTTGAACTTCACAAACCGTGAGATTATGACCTGAGCCCAAATCAAGAGTTGGATGCTTAACTGGCTGTGCCACCCAGGTGACCCAAGGGTAATTTTTATGTATTTTATTACCAGCAACTTTTAAAAGAATATAGAAAATCACTGAATCATAATTTATTGCATGTTTTTGGAATGAATAGTCTAAAGCTGTTTGAATAGTTGGACATTATGTGTATCTTTTGGTTTTCGGTAATTTTATGTACCGTATCACCTCTGCAATGAACAGTTTAATTTATTGAAACTCACAAAATAGTTGGCCGATATGAAATCACTACAAAAATATATATCTATTTATAATGATTTATGTGAATTTATCCCTTGACCCTAATGACATTAATTATCTTGAAAAATTACAGCTATGATTTTGCATCCAGAATAATATATATAAAGAGCATCTAGATTTAAGAGACTAAAAATGTATTAAATCTGCATCAAAGAACAGTACAAAAAAGTCACAAATTTAACCACCAGAACTGTAACTTTTATTTGCTAATAGATATTTTAATAAACAGGCTTACTCCATCTGTAAGACCCTGGTAATGCCTCTTAGGAAATCATAGAAAAATAAAATACAATAATTAGTAATTTGTACTTTGTACAAAAATGTTACTATGTTGCTCAGCAGGTAGTTTTGCTAAACACCATATTCTTTCAGCAAATAGATGACATATGTAATGCAATTCACCACAAACAATCCCTCATTGAGAGCTGAGCATTCTATAACACTATTAACTTGTAAGCATGCCAGCACATGAAAATTTACATGGAACATCATAATATTACAGTAGATTTTTATAAGATGACAACAATACCACCTTTAGTAAGTCTGGCCTACTTCACTGCTATAGCAAAGTAGATAATAGGTAGGATTGCAGTTCAATTGTTAACACCCTTTTACTGTGTTTATCTCTCTATTATCTTGTTATACAACCAGAAAAGAGAACATAGTCTGTGTAAGGAACCTGAGTGGAAGGCATATATTGAAGTTCTATATAGATACCAAAGAGAAACAGTAATAACAAAGAGAAAAAAACTATAGTGCTGCACTTCCTTATTCTCACAGATCTTTTCCTCCTTTTGTAAGAGTAGATGGGTACACTGCTAAATCCATAATTAATGATAACTAACTTTATGATAGGTTACAGAGAGATACATTTTAAAAACCATATTCACTCTTATAGGAAGGAGAAATGACTTCAGCTGCAGTTTTTCATGAGTCAAATAATTGCTTTATGAGGAATTAAATGTCTCAACCTAGACAGATGTTATCTGGTATTTTATATAAATGTACTATTTAGTATTAAATTAATAAACTTTTTAGGATTTGTGCTAGAAAGATTTTTATAACTTTTATTTTGAATACACTGCAACTGTTGACATCTACCATTTAATATTTGACATGGCCATTTAAATATTAAGTGTTTAACCAAATACATATTTATATGTACACATATATCTTTATATTTTTGTCTATGCTAAAACAGCAAAAAAAAAGGAGAGCAATCTTATTCCATTATTCACAATCTAATTTTACATCAAACCCATATGCACCTATAAATTCAACACATTGAATTACATACAGCCTATCCAGAAATAAAGATCCAAGCACAATTAAGAGATCATATCCTTCCAATAGGATAGGGAGGTCACAATGAACAAAACAACCATATTTATTGCCCATGTGTTTCTCCTAAATGACAGATGGTACTGATGTTTTTCATATGAAAACAAGAGTATTGTTTTACTAAATGATTAGAGCCTATTTGCCTTTTTTTTCTTTTTTAATTCAATGGGGGGCTTAAAACCCTCCAAAATGGTAATTTGAGGAAACCTCCAGCTTGAGTATACATACACATCTTTCAAGATTAAACTAATTTTAATTTTCATAGGCTTTGAATTAGAATAGTAACAAAATATTTCTGCCTTTTACTCTATAATAGACAAAAATAACAAAACATGTGGAATGTCTATGTCATTGAGAAATCCTCAATCTCTACATTAGGAGAAGAGAACTCTATTACAAGAGTCCTTGAAGATCACAGAATTGTTTCAGGTCCTTCTAATAAGATGTCTCAAAAATATTCAGTAAGAATGGCTTTAAAATATTTTATATACTAGGTCTTTTTCCTATGATGTATTAACATACAAATACCCACTATGTGTTTATGTATATGTGTATGGCTAGGTCTGTATGTGTGTATATATTATAGAGTTCACTTTCCCCCTTTCCAACTACTTACTCCTCCTCCAACCTATACTCCCTTCCCACTCCATATGTTGAATTTTATGTCATCTTGGTAAATAGAACTATTCACCTAGTAACATCCTTATCTTTCTACCACAAATCTATCAGCCTATCTGCAGTTCTGCCTTCCCTGCATTGCCATTCTATGTCCCCTCCTATAAAAACTAACCTCCCTACTTATACTGTGAATCCTAACCCTTCTACCTCTCAAGACCTTTTCTATAATTATATTCTCTTGCATAATCAGTTTCCCCTTTTCTACCAGATTTTTCTCATTAGTATATAAATATACTCTAGCATCTTTTCTCTAAACACACACACACACACACACACCAAACTTCTCTTGACCCCATATTTCCCTGAAGCTACTGCCTTATTTCTTCTTTTAAAGGAAAACTTCTTGAAAGAGTTTTAGTAGATATTGACTCCACCACCTTTCCTGCAATTGCTTCTTAATCCACTTCAATCAGGCTTTGACTACACTACTTCATAGAGACTGTCCTTGTCAAGACCACAAATAACTACTATGTTGCCATGTCCAATGGCCATTTCTTCGTTCTCATCTTGGCTTCTTATAAGCATTTAATCCAGATGACCAGTTAGTTGCATTTCTTTTTCCTCTAACTTACTTTGGCTTCCTTAGTGTCTTATGTTGGCTTCCAATTCTCTGCCTAACTTCTCAACATTGGAATACCCTAGACCCTCAACTGTGGCCTATTTCTCTAAAAACCTTTCGCCAGGTGATTTCAAAATTTTAAACACTATTTATATACTGATGACTTCCAAATTTTTATGTCTAGCCTTGACTGCTGCTTGGAACTCATATGTAACTGTCTACTTGTTACCTCTGTTTGAATATCTAATGGGCATCTCAGGCATTATGTAGCTAAAACCAAACTCTTGATTTTTCCCTCCAAACCTGGTTCTCCCCCACCACCACTGACTTAGTCTCTCATTCCCCAAATATAGAATCTTTTTGATGTTTATTTTTCCATCCTCATACCCAATTCATTAGGAAGCCCTTTGTTCAAACATACCCCAAATTCATCTACCTCTTTCCATCTCTACTACTTCCACTTCAACAAAAGCCAACATTTTTTTTCTGCTTAAACTATTGCAGTAGCCTGATAAATGTTCTTTGACTCATGTCTCCTATTGGCCTCTGTTCAGTTCTACTGTGTTCTAGGCACATTGTTGTCTCTACCCTCAAACATTCCAAACTCCCACACATTCAACTGGTCTCTGCCTAGAATGTTCTTGCCTCAGATCTTCTCGTGACTGGTTCCTTCATGCTTTTCAGATACCAGTTTACATGTCACATCATCAGAGAAAATTTCTTTTACCATTTAATATAAAAGCCACAGTCATGCTATATAACTTCATTGCTTTAATTGTCAAGATAACGCTTATCACTATTTTATTGTGTGCCTTCACTACTAGTAGATCAATTCCATGAGGCAAGGCTTTTGCTTATATCTTGGTCACTCTATATTCTCAGTGCTTAGAACAGGACACTGGTACATGACAGTGTTTAATAAACATTAGCTAATGTAACAAATGGAACGATAGATAAATATGTTTAAAGTCAGTCAGTATATATGTGTGTATACTAATTTTAAAATTTGGGAATTATACAACTTTGGACCAGCAGACATATATAACTTCCTTTATTTTTCTTTTATTTGTTATATCTGTTCCCTATAGTGTCAGAGCTTTGCCTGGAGAAATCATGCTTGTTGTTATTCTTTATATTGAACTATAGATACCGATTTCACTTAATAGTAGAGTGAAGCTGTAAGGTGGGAAAAGGGAATGTTTTGCTTCCTCAAAGGGATTTTTGGAAACTCTGAAGAAAATAAGCAGGTAATTAAAAAAATGGAAAGGCATTTCACTTTTGTTTGAAGTATTCCATCTGGTGAAATTTTAAACATTGAATAAACAGTAATCAGTGAAAAATAACTATAAAAATATATGCTATTTTGAATATACAAAGTCCAATGTAGGAGTTTCTTTTTGTATTTCCATTCATGAGAAAGTAGAGTTTGCTTTCTTTAGCAGACTTTATGAGACATCTGACCAATATTAGATTTTAAAAAAACAGTAATGTCCAAAATAACAACTTGTAGCCACAGTGTTTTGGCATTTGGCTTTAACTTCTTTGAGAAGTATAAAGTTATAAGTATTATGAGACTGAAAGAAATATAAGATGTAAAGTAGCTCTTTTTAAAAATAGTTAACTGAAAAGAGAAGGCAATTTTCTTGAACGAATATAAACACTTGGAGATCATACATATAACATAAAATTAATATGTATGTACCACATTTTTTAAACTTTTCAAAGTATGTAAAATTTATATAATTACATAAAAGCATAAATTGACTCTGAAAGTCTGTCCTTTCAACTACATTCTCTTTATCTGCATCTTATGTAAACTTTTTACATTTAATAGTAATAGAAGAAAAACTATTATTAATGATAGTGATTCATTGATATGTATAAAATCCTTCGACAGTTGATTATTGAATTTATTTTTTTGACAAATTCTTTTATTATATATGTCTTAGAAATCAAGAGATCTAGTAATATGGAAATGTTAGTAACTGTGGTCATTTGGTTTGTTAATAAATTCTTTTAAAAAATTCTTTTTTTTGATATTTTGGTAAAATTTCTTTCTTATTTTATATATCACTATATATTTTAACAAATATTAATAGACATTTAGTTAGAGATTCCCATCCTCAAAATGCATTTTAGTTTCACAATTACCAGAAGAGGAATACGACATAATTTTTAATCATTCTATTCTAATAGTTTTTTTTTTAATGTGGTAATTAATATTTTTGACAAAAAATTTTTTGTATTACTTTCTTGTCTTTTCATCAGTTTTAATGGGACTTGGTCTGTTTTCCATGCTCTGCATTCATGCTCTGCATGAATTTTTTAAAAATAAGGTTATTATAGAAGGTATAACATAACCAATATTTAAAGAAATGTTGTTAAGAAACTATTAAAATTCAAAATTCAAAATTAAGGTGTCAAAGTGTGTACTGCATACAAAATTACACCCAAGTGTAGTTCATGAAAAATATCCAAAGACATTTATATCCTGTAGTTATTCAAATTTTCAATGACACGACCTTAGATGGAAACTGATTAAGAACATGATTAATAATGTATCAGAAATAAAGCACATATAGTAATCTTTAAAAAATCAAATGTTACTCATATTTTTGAGGACTGCTCAGGTATTATGCCCTACCCACCCCCCCCCAAAAAAAAACCCCTCCCATTTCACATTTATTTTTCTCTTGGAGGCCTAAAAAAAAAAAAACCCAAAATTATTTCAAAACTCTATATTTGTAAAAAGATGATGAGATTTTTGCATAGTATAGATAAATTAATACAATTTTCTTTGAACACATATAAATGGCATGGAAGAAACATCACATTGAAGCAAATTAAGGGGCGCCTGGGTGGCTCAGTCAGTAAGCGTCCACCTTCAGCTCAGGTCATGATCTCACGGTTCGTGAGTTCGAGCCTCCCATCAGGCTCTGTGCTGACAGCTCAGAGCCTGGAGCCTGCTTCAGATCCTGTGTCTTGCTCTCGCTCTGCTCCTCCCCCACTCACACTCTGTCTCTCTCTCAAAAGTAAACATTAAAAAATATTTTTTAAGCAAATTAAAAACTTCAATGACAAACATTTATAAACATTAAACCTTATTTTCCAAGCAGTGCAGGAATTAAAAAAATCCCCAATCATTGTTTATTGTCATATTGTCTATGAAACTCATTATTGTTTTAAAGATAGTTTTAAATATATTGAAATGATAGCTCTAGAGAAAATACCAATGAATATTCAAATAAGTTAGATTTAACAATGCTCACATCAGTCACATAGACAGAAAAATAGTTCATTCAGTTACAAGTTTGTTAGCAAATAGTAGTCATTGATTTTGTCATAGAGCTTCTAAAGACCACAATTTTAGGCAGATTTATTTTAAAGATAAAAATATGTGGCAATAAATAAAGCATGTACAGTCAATGAAAAATTTTATTACAACTTAAATAATGACATTACTGAGTAAATAATTCTAAAGAGAGCAAAAGTTACTACTTTGCACGAAAAATCAGCTAATGGGATGAATTATATTCCAGGTTCTAAGTGAGTAAAGATGTGTTTAAATGAAAATTTAACAAAAGCAATGTCTAGCTAAATGCATACATTTGATTCTACAAATTACTAAATGTAGGGAGGCAATTTATTATAAAGGTGATAGAAGAGGACATCTTAAATTAGGTAAAAATCTTGAAAGCACATTGTTTATTCATCTTTGTGATTTAGCACTATTCACTCCATCTATCATGATTTTGAAAAGTTAAATGATATTTGATCTTTCTAGAACAGAGGCCAATGAAGACTGTTCTGAAGATGATGATCTATAAATGTGGGGAAACTCGTAGAAATGTTTCCATCAATATTGCTTGCATGTAAGCTCATATTTAAGTTATCAAAGCAAGGACGTCTATCTTCAAAGTTAATAATGCCTAAATATAAAACTTGGATATATGAAAAATGAAGGTTCTCCTACCTTGGATTCTTCTTTATAATAACATATCATTTTGGAATAAAGACAGTTTTCCCCTTCAATGATGGCTAATGAGCTGGAGACTGGTGCTAACTAAATAGGAATCCAGAGGTACGTTGTTCTTTCATTATGTTGTAGAGCATAGGACGCTTTAAAGTCATCAGTTGTTCTGATTTATTATGTGAGTTGATAACTTATTATCTGAGCCAAAACTGAGTTTATTGTAACAAAATAAAGACATCCAGAGGTTAAAAATAATGGAGAAATACAAGTAAGGAAAGAGCTTTACTTGAGAGAAGATTTTTCACTGAGTTTAATACCTTTCTAATTTATAGCTCCCAGGAAATTGTGTTGTTAATCTGTACTTCATTTTATAATCTAAAGTAGAAACCACTTCTTTATGTTACATTTAAGAGCTATCTTTCATCCTCATCTGTCAGGTAATTTTTCTTTAATGTCTTTGTTATTCTTAAGGATGAATTAGGTATGTGTAAGGGTAGTGGCATTCTTTAAGATTTTTCCTTTTAAATGAAACAAATCAAAAGTTCTCTTAATGATATAGAGATTTGGTACTGTAGTTAACCAACATGAAAATTCAAGTGAGAACCTTCCTTTGTTTTGTTTGGAAAGAAACTGCTTTCAATCGGAAAGTGCAAAAATACAATAAAAGGGAGGTGACTTGGTATCATTAATACATACACAAAACTGTATTTGCCAGATTTCTTTTAAAAGATACAGTTTATTCTTTTAGTAGTTTTTTGCTACTCTTAGTAATTAAAAAGCTTTCTTCTTTTTTGTTTCATTTTTAAAGTTCAGTAATTTTGGAGTGGCTCAAAAATTAGCTCAGTCCATTAGGTGTCTGACTTTGGCCCAAGTCAGGATCTCACGGTGTGTGGGTTCAAACCCCGTATCGGGCTCAACGCTGACAGTGTGATGTCTGCTTGGGATTCTCTCTCATTCTCTATCTTCTCCCCGTCCCCCCCCCCCCACACTCATTCTCTCTCTCTCTCAAAATAAATAGATAAACTTAAAAAAAATCAAGTTCAGTAATTTTGCATCAACACTGAAAAGCTAAAGGTAGACTTTCAAATCTATTCTAAAATCCTAAAAAAAAGCAAATGCCAAGCAACCAATTTTTGCTTTGACTTAAAACCAAAGAAGCCACATCTTTCAATTAATATGTAAACATCCTTTTTTACACGTTTTATATAAATCCATCATTAATTTGAAATCCAAATCTAATTATTAGTAAAGAAAAAAAAAAGAGGATTAAAGTTACATTTTGATGACCTGTATCTTCTGAATCTGTTGCCCTTTTTCCCCCAGAAATGTCACATCCCCTTATAACATAAACAATTTATTTTTATCCTGGAAATCTTTGAAATACCTGCCTAATATTTTGTTTTAGATTGAAACAGTAAGCTTAAGAGGGGTATTTATGCCTCCACAACTTAAGATTTCTCCTCTCCTTTATTTCTTCTAGTAATATGTTAGATCTAGGCATGAGTAATCATCTCTTTCTCTTGTTAAATGTATCATGTTTGAAAGGATTTTATGCAACTATTGTAGGTTCATACTTATTACACTTATTAAAACTAGTGAATTCGCTTGGGCAAGCGATTACTCCAGAGTTGTTTTGAAAAATGGTTAATGTTTTCTAACTGGAGACACCTTTGAGGTAGTGAATCTACACATAAATTGAAAAGTTTGCCATTGGACAATAACAATCTGTGACTCTTAAGGAGAGACTGCAACCATGCTCCTCTTTGCTAGAGGAAGTGTGGAGTGTTCTATGAGAATTTGAAGTCCAAAATATTTCTCTCTATAGGGACTGCAAATCCAATTAATACTGGACAAGGTTTTATTAACTTATTTAATGTATTTTTGTTCTATGGAAAGAGCTGACTCTTAATGACTTGGCAATCACAGTAAACATAGCAAATAGGCTCTAACCTCTTAGTTTTAAGCTTAAGAGTTACTTTGAAGGTAAAGACAGTTTAGCCAAACTCATCTTTGCCATAAAATCTTACGTGTGTAGGAGGCACCTCATAGATATTTGTTAGAATGAACTAAATAGTTGACACTGCCTTTACTGAACATTATACAGATTGAAAGTTGTTGAAAATATTGATCACAAGAACCGAAAGTTAGGTGACTTCAGTGCCCGGTGTCCAATGAGAGAATAACATCAATTTGACTCAGCATACTCCTTTACCTTTTGGAGTCTTCATATAAAAAGCATCAAAATATTTTTGGATTGGACATGAAATAATATGAGCCTTGGAGAAGTCAAGGTGATAATATTAAAAGAAGTGATATATCTGCTTTTAATCTCTTTGTTATATAAGCACATATACACCAACTGTGAATTGATAACAGGTTTTGATTCCTAGAATACAAATTTTTAAATTAATAATAAACTTCCTTATCTAAAGCTGTAGAAAAGAATCATCATCATCCATTTTGCGATTACTTTCCAAAGCATTTAATTTCCAGGTAATAAAAAGCCAGAGTTCATTCCCTCTCTGTGAGTGCAAATGCTCCCACTTATGTAGTGAGACCCCAAATACTTCTGTAACATTCCCTTCTTCCCTTTACCTTCAGCCTCTTCTGAGGACAGTGGTAAGATCTTTTTAGGTTTGCTGTGCTTCTTTTGTTGATAGGGACCAGGGGTGGAGTGGTAGAAGCTGAGAAAGGAAAAGAGATGGGGTGGAGGAGTAAAGAGAGAACAGAAGGGGCTGAGCAAGGTGGTTTTAGAAAATTTAATGAAGGAATAGAAAAAAGAGACCTAATATTGGTGAAGATTTTGGGAGAAGAGATTTAACTGATTTATAAAGTAGAAATTTGGTAGGGAAATATATTAAAAAATGGATTTTTAGGAAAATGTGGTTGAGATTCATTCTTCACCATCTCTTCGGAAGACCTTCTGTGAAGACTGCTTTTCAGGGATTGGATTTGGATTTGTTTTCCCTTCATAGGCTGAGATAGGCCTTAGAACTGTAGCCAGAAGGCTGTTTTATTCAGGTGATAGCTGGATAGATTTTAAAGAGTAATGCAGAGTGAAAAAACAAATCTTTTTATTATGGCATGCATAACTTACTTATCAACAACTAAGATAACTTAGTGCAAAAGTGCTATAATTCTTGATTCTTGTTAAGCCAAGAGCTTTGTAATTTGATTGCTTTTTAAATGATTTACAAACCTAACCTCTCTTCTTGATTGTGTATTGTTTTTACATTCCCCCCCCCCCCCAAATATGCCTTATACTCTGAGGTACTGAGTTGGTTATATATTGGAAACTGACCACCCAGAAAATAAAATGAAAATGTTTTTTTCAACTCTCTGATTTTTCAAAATCTCAAAAGCTTCTCAGTAGTGTGAAATAGGAAATTTAAAATAAAGCAAGTACATGAAGGTATATGCATATTGAAGTTATCAAAAATCATTACTGAAAGCTGTGATTTATGTAAGTTACTAATTTTCTTTATGTAATTAAATTCTATACTTATGCATATTAAATGGTTTTAATTACTAGACAGGTACACTAGTAAATCTCAAAATATTTCCTGTAAAGTTTCCAAATGAATTTGGCAATTTAACTGTTAATATTCCTGGATATTATAATATCCTTGGGATCATGGGATCTGTGATTGGTAGTCAATGAAGAAATAGATATCCTTATTTTTTTAATGTTTCTGTTTAATCATGCACACCTATTTCAATCATGTGTGCACGCAACATTTCTGACCATGATGAGGTTCAAAATTACACGTAAGATTATCATGCTTACAGTTCTGAAGAATATAAATGTAATTTTAAAGAAATTTTAAAGAGCATTTGAGGTAAGACACAAAGTGAAAAGGTAGTTTTATAATACTAGAGGAAGATGTTAGGGAAGAAAAAAAGAAATATAAATCAGATATAGAAAAAAGATCTCTGTATTAAGAAAAAAATTCTTAACAGTGAACTTTAATCTTTCAAGTACTGAATGCCCATCTCAAAGAAGTTTAAATACTTTATAGAATTTATTTCATCAAAGTATACAGATGTTGCTGACAGAGTCCTATGGAAGACCATAATTATTCTATTCCTTATGTTTCTAAATACCTTTTTTGTTGTATTATAAAAATAAATATATATGATTAATAAATTTAATCTGTTTTACATCTGTTCTTATTTAATATATATTTGAAGACAGTAAATATGGAAATTTTATATTTCCTCTAAATGTATCCAGATTTGTGTAAATGTATCAAGCAAACTGCAGATAGTGTATGAGTGATGCATGACCATGCAAGTGATGGGTAGAAAATGTTGCTATTTCTGACACACTTACTTAAAAAGTGATGAATTTCTCACTTTTTTCTTTTTTTTTTTAATATACTTTAAGGAATACTTTAAAGACTCTTCCTTCTAGTTCTATACAATTTTTATTTGAAATGAGAAAAAATTAAGCTGCAGTAGGCAAAAATTGGGAGATAAATCAGCAAAAGAAATGTATGTGGAAGGGTCTAGTCTAATGCGACAGTCAACAAATCTTAAAAGAAGAATAAAAGAAAGAGTGAGTCTCCTTTAATAGCAAGACAGCTGCTATTAGCAAAAAATGTAATTTAGGTAGGAATTGGAGAATGTGGTTTGGGCACCTTTATCTCTTAAATCAAAGAAAAACCGACTTATTAAATCAGCATCTTTAGATAACCTGCCCCTTTTCCTCTGTCTTAACACATTCTCCCTACTCTTCCACACCTAGCACAGTAGGCTTTTTTTTTTTTTTTTAGTTTCTCAGGCAACAGCTGATTTTACAATTGAATTTATTCATCAAGCAGCACTATTTTGATAAATTGACTCAGCTTAATTCACTGAAAAATGTATTTGACTTTTTTGCAGCCTCTGAGAAGATTATGACAATACACTATAGCTGTGCTCACATTTTTATGTTACTATGTTATGGACTCAGTTTGACACACAATTTATATACCCTCATGTTTTAGGTCTGTTCATACCTTTGGAACATGCAGTGACATACTTGTCTCTTGAAAGGTTCGGAAAACAGCTCAGCATGTTCATGTAACTAACTTATTTTTCATGAACAAAATATAAAAGTTCTTAAACTTGCAAAATGCACCAATATCAGACTGTCAGCCAAATGTATTTATTCTTGGGGCCCTCATACAGCTATCATAAAATTCTGTTTAAATTAATCTTCTTTACATTATATCTAAGGCGGTAATCTTAGATCTGTTTTTCAAAGCAATTCCCCTGAAAATAATTAATTTTATCAATGCTTTGAAAATTGCTTTTGCAAACTTATGAAGGTGAACCAAGGGAACAGACATGGTTTTATTTCATGCTTCCTCTATGAAAGCCTTTAGAACACTGGACTCACTCTTGATCTTTCTGGGGTGAGCTTCATAATGTAGGAGAGAAATGTAGTTAGTAAAAATTAAAGGGGAAAAGCCTCTAAACTACCACTTATTATGAAATATGTAGGACACTACAAGGTCAATTTAAAAGAATAGACAAACTCAGCCTTAGAAGATTGAAAAGCAGAGTGTTTCTCCCTCTTCCTCCCTGATAACCCCCTTCTTAGCGCAGTCACATATGGCAAGAATTCACCAAATGAAATCATTGGTCATTGCTGCAAATAAGTCTGACAACATCAGGCATTAACAGTTAAACTATTATAAAATAAAGTAACAATATGATCCACAGAGTTGAATATAATTATCTAAAACATATTTATGTCAGTTTGGAAGCTACCTGATCACAAAACATGAAAGAAAGGTCAACTATTTCTTTTTCATGTATCATCAAACTCTAAATACATCCATCATTAAGGAAGCCACACCTGGGAAAATTCCTTTAGGTTAAGTTTGTGAACACTTCCCAAATACTGTTGTACAAAGTTGCACATCCATGCTGAGTTATTTACCATTGTGTAGTGGTAATCTGCAGTGGGCCAGGGTTTCATTTGCAGGTAACTCAGAGAGGAGCTATGAGGCGTGATTTTAAAATCTGGGTTGGAAGCATAAACAAAAGGTGTGTGCCCATTGTCTGAACAGGAGACTGCAGTTTGTGAAGTGATGTTTGGAGAATCGGAAGAGAGGGTAGTAGAGAGGATATCTTTCACTTTAGAAATGCTGAGGCACAAAACACAAGTGCTTGTAGTACTTTCATACATGAAATCCTTTCTCTTGTATGTGCATCATGTGTAAACGTAAAGTTTGGATACTGCTGACTATTCGTCTCTGGTGTCCAATGAGTATGACTCCAATTCTTCTAATATCACTATAAGAGACAAAGATAGAGAGAGGGGAGGGAAGAGGAGAGAGAATATGAACATCTGGTTCATAGATCTGGTAAAGACAAGTTAGGAAATGAAGATTTAGAGACAGAAGATATGCACCATGTCAGATTTGCCTTATGAATTTAACAAAAATTGTGTAACTGGTAAAATGAGAGTTTAAACAAAGATATAAATGAACATCAGGAGTTTGTTACATTTTTCTTCTTCCTGGCACCAGATAATGTATCAAGTCAACCTCAAATTTAAGGGTACAAAGAAATGTTTCAAATTCAGGTACCAATGTAAGGTTCAGAGATTTCATAGAACTAAAAGGTATACAATTTAGATAATGACACAACTTTTCAACAGCATTAGAAAATAATATATAGGGTAGAATGTATAATGTGGACTGTATTGGAGCCCTATGGTCATCCAATAATATGAATAAAATGCCATTGTATTCTGTTGAACAATATGAAATTGCTATTATTAGTTCAAAATAATGGCAATTTCATATAGTTCAACCAACCGGCTATCTGTTAAGCACATGCTGAACATTTTTACTGCATCCAGGCAAAGAATCATTTTTGAGACAATGGAAAAATGTCCAACATTTATAATATAGGCTGTATATGTGAGTCATAAGTAATTTGCCTAGGTTAACTATGTTGACGTAAAGTCTAGGATGTGAATGAGAGTCATATGTATTTCAGAAAGCATTTACAATTTTTGAAAATACCTATTTGAATTAAACACATTCTTCCAACAGAAAATAGTTAACAGTGTAGTGTCCAATTTCCACTGGAATGATAATCAGAAATGGTGAGGAAAGATGTGGAAATGCCATACTACCCTTAGGAAATGGTTGAATCATGGTGTTCCTGATACTGCATTTGAATTTGTAATCTCCCGAGTGCAGCATCTGAATATAATAATAAACCTAGGACCACTTACTCAATGCTCATTCTTGAAATCAGGTCAAAAGTCGTAAACCCTGCTGCCATGAAGTTATTCTTATATTGTCCCATCTTTATAGAATCCAGCCAGT
Organism: Panthera pardus; assembly: GCF_024362965.1. NCBI lineage: Eukaryota > Metazoa > Chordata > Mammalia > Carnivora > Felidae > Panthera > Panthera pardus. Next base: position 45,414,221 of record NW_026526721.1, on the reverse strand, counting down.
CACCAACTGTGACAAACAAAGGATATTCGGGAACTTCACCAGGAGACTCTGGCATTCTAAAAAAAAAAAAAAAAATCCATTTAACAGTCAGATAAAGAAAAAATTAAATAAAAACAACTTTTTTTTCCTTTTACAATATTCTTATGACTAATATTCTCATACTCCATTAAAAAAATCTCTAATTTTATATCACATTTAAATCAGCCACTTTTATCTGGTCACTTTCATTTGTCAGTTTTTCTTTTTCTGCTTTTCGCCACTATTGGGTTTTATACTTGATGTGAGAAGACCTGCATCTTGCTAACTGCTATTTACTTTTTTCTCTTGCATACATTTGTGTTTTCAAACATAAGGAATAGCCCAGTATCCATCCCCAAAGGACAGTAACTAGCCACAGGCTGTTTACTCTTACACTTTCTAACCTGCCACTGAATCCATGCCCGTTTGCCTTTGCATTTGCTGTGAGAGTCCCATCTCCTTTTTACAGTGAATTCACTGATCAGTCCTCCACTTATTTGTTCTCAAACATTCAACAAATATTTATTATTTATTAAAAAGTAATTTCCCCTGTTACAGAGCTCACTTGCATGAATAAAATTTACATATGCATCCATGCATAGGGTAAGATAGACCAAAACACAGATATTACTGTGGTATAAAACAAAGCAAAATCAATGCAAGGTTGGGTTCACAAGCAAAAGGAATCCAGCATTGATGGATTTTACAGTAAGTCATATAGACATCTGTATTTTTGTTCCTAATATCTAATGCAAAGAGCATTCCAATTGGGGATATTTTTGTAGTCTTAATATAAAAATAATACAGAGGTATTATTTTGGAAAGGCTAGCAGGTGTGTGTGTATTCATACATAAATACATACATACATATTTGTGTATGTGTATATATGTACATATATGTGTATGTAAATACACATAATAGTTTTATGTAAGGTAAAAATAGAATAAACATGGAAGTAACCTTACAAATTATAGTAAAATTAACTAAGAATTGTGTATTTAACTGATTCTGGCAATAGAGTATATTATTCTCCTTATAGAAATACATGAACACTGTAAAAATATTTTATATAGTTTTACAAAATACCTGGCAGTAAAATTGCTTTTATAGTAATAAGTGAGTTTTTAGCCCTCTAGGGTAATAAATATATCATTTAAAAATTATTAGGTCTAGAGTTTATATTAAATAGTAAAGCAATAACCTTTTTTTTTATGTTTGGTATTTGAGTCAAATCAGTATTTTCTAAGTAATGAAAAATATTCCCATTAGAGGCAAGCCATTGAATTATTTTTATTAGAATACTGAAGGATAATCCAACTTTCATTTACTTCACTTTTAATTTTTTATAAAATTGAAGAATGATGGAATCCATAGAGACTTAACTAGATCCATAGTTTTTAACATTCATATTTGGAATACTTCATCATAATAGTTTTTGCCATTCATATTTGAACTATTTCAGCTTTAACTAGAAACTGATAGTGTATGAACACATATGATGAAACCACATGAAATAAGAATTCCTCCACTGTAGAATGGAGTATGCATGCCATATGACCCTGGTATCATTCTGTTAAAAATATATGAGAATGGGAGTTAAGATTAGTGCATAAGTTAAAAAATAAAAATCTCTAATAATCAAAATTACCCATAAAATCCTTTAAGTTACCCTTAAATCACCAGGCCTTGGGTCTTTAGGTACACAAAAGTCAGAGACATTCTGCATGGCCATACAAATTGCATACTGAACAACTCATGAGAAGTCTGAAAGTGGCCCTTGGAATTTTTCAGGACACAGTCCCCACTAAAGGCCTAGGGTTCATTTCTTTGGTTTTCCTTTGATTGCTACACTGACTTCCCTTTTTCTAAACTGGGGTCTAGTTGAAGGTGGAGATGAAGGTGAAGAGAAATAATGAGGAAAAAGAGGGCTTTTGCTTTTAATATACAATTGGAATTTGCATAAGCTATATGCATGTATCTTGTGACTACCAAGTGGTCCATATTAAGTCTGGTTATTCTTAACAGTGACTATACCCTTTTTACCACTACTCACTTCTGTTGCTGTATTTACAACTTGGGAGGCTGTTAAAAGCTACATGTTCTTCTTTTATACAATAAATTGCAATGCTATTTTGATTGCGGGATGATTCATTCAAATTAGTATCAGAACGATTCATGATTTGACCCTAATGAAGAATAGTTATGTCCAAAGGTTGAAAACCTATCATAGCATCTACTAATAAATACTTTAATTATTGCTATATTTTTTGTTTCCTAAAGGTATTAATAAGTATTATAAAATAAGCAAAAATTCATATAAAATACAAAATAATAAAGATATCCATTGCAAACAAAGTTAAACAGAATTTTTAATTATAGCATTTCTCCAAGTCCTCACTATTTTAATGTGCAATGTGAACATATAAGAGCATTAAGAATAGCCTCTGCATTATTTCCCTAAATTATTTCACCAGTTTCTGTAAAGCGTAGTTTAAGAAATACTGCTGTAGGAAGTTCACTAAGTTTAAATGTCAAAATGACTAGGGTACCCTTATTGCTTGTTAACATAAACAAACCCACATACACTAGAAAACTGAATGTCCTATTTTAAAACAGTGTGGCTCCCATACCTTTTAATTACCTGTCAAAGGTTTGTTGAGACTGAACAAAATTAAAAGAACGGACTTCAGTGACTTTCCCTTCATGCTCCTATCCCATTCTTGATGCACAAAGTTTGATGACTTGCACTTCAGTCTCCTGAGATAACTCTGGAATAACTCGTGAAATTTCACAATTTCATGTAATTGGTGAGTGGAAATGTAATTTGCTAATTTTATATCCTTAGTATAGAAAGGTCGTGGAAGGACGTTCTGTGTCCTAAATGACTTAAATGGTCTATTTCTCTGTTGAAAAGCATTTACTATTTGCTCCCAGAATGTCTCACTACCATAATTCCCTTTCTCTCCACACATCTTTAGTAACCTAGTTACTCTTTGGCCTTTCTACGACTGCATTGGCAGTTGATTTAGTAAGGTCAGGGTCCCCTCATTGTTCATATCCACTGTGCAATAACTTTTCTTTCACCTTATCTTATAAAGAAGTTGAAAAATGCTGCTATTTTCTGCCTTTGAGGGCTGGGTACCATCACCCTCACATGAATTCTCTGGAATATTACCTAATAAACAATAAATGCCCTTTCTTATCAACCATGTACAATGATAAATTCAGTCTGCTATTTGCTGAGCACATAGAAATTTCTGCTATTTGGTGATTAGTGGGAGCTGCCCACCTGAGAAATGTCTTTACAGCAAAATCTGCAGCTCACATTGAAAAAACTACATATTGTAGAACAGAAGGTCAAGGGTCTACAACTTTCCTCAGAAAAATGAGGAAGGGGTAAAGTTAGTAAATTCTAAGTGTATAAATGATGGTCAATTTAGATTAGAGAGAGGGCTGGAATATAGGTAGAATAGGTAATGACACAGTTTAAGGTTCGATTATATATATATATATATATATATATATATATATATATATATATATGTATGTGTGTATATATATATATACACACACACACATACTTGTAATACATCTAATATGTAAAATTAAGTAGCCCTGAGAGAGCCAATAAGTTTTTACTCTAATGAGCCCTTTGAGTTCTCAATAGTACTAGTCTTTTAATTTAGAAAGTTATCATATAGCTAATCAGTAGGTATTAAAACTGCCAGTAAAAAGCAAGAAGATTTTTATCCTCAAAAGTTTTCCATGTTTTATATTTATGACTCAAATATAATAGTAATATATTGATTAAAAATGATTTAATAAAGGTTATACTTTGAGAAATACTGTTGTAAGGTAAGGTCTTGTTTTAACATGAAGCCATCACATGCTTAATGGCTTTTCTCTTGTTACTACTCTAATATAACTTTTTTTTCCCCTAGCTCCTCCATTTATATATGGTTAGCAGAACTGTACAGGTAGGGTCCATTCTATTTTATATGGCTTTTATTTCATTTCTTAATATCTTACATATTTTAATAGTATTCAAACATTAAAGGAGTGTATAATATTTTATATGTTGATGCTTAATAATTTAATTCCCTGAAGTTAGACTCCTAGATGGCTAGCAACATTATTTTATTACAGATGACTATGCAGTCTTACAACATGTATCTTTTTGTTTTAGTTGAATTACTTCTTTGGGAAAAATCCATAAGACAAAAGAATTTTTTTTATAGAGTTAAGTTAAAATTCCCTGATGGCTGGGACCATATCTCACATATCTTTCTATTTGCTGTCAACCATGGCACAATGCCGAATGTATTATAGGAATTTATTAAATAAGTGATGATTTAGACTTAAATATTCTCTATAGAAAAGTTTGGTCCATTACATAATGACTGATTCATGATGAATGATCTCTTTTCATTTAGTTCCCTTAAATTGAAGAGTAAATGCCTATTGATATAATGGTCAACCTATTAAGGAACATGTTGTTTATTTAACTTGTTCCTTGTATTGTGAAAATTTTTGCTTCTGCCTTTATAGGTTTCAGAGTGGAGGGAGAGGCAGCTAAAGGTGGAGTGAGGTAGCACAGGGTTAGGGACCTAGAACCATAGCAGCTGCATTCAACTTACTCAATATCACAGTTTTTACATGAGTTTCTGATCTCATAACTCAGGGATTACACTTCACACTATTTAGTTAATTCATAAAATAATCTTCTAATACATACAATATCTACCTAAACTCTGAAGGAAGAATTTATTTAATCAGATGAAAAAGAGGGGTGCCTGGGTGGCTCAGTCGGTTGAGCATCAGACTTTGGCTCAGGTCATAATCTCAAGTTCATGGGTTGGAGCCCCGCGTCGGGCTTTGTGCTGATAGTTCAGAGCCTGGAGCCTGCTTCAGATTCTGTGTCTCCTTCTCTCTCTCTGCCCCTCCCCTGCTTGTGCTCTCTCTCACTCTCAAAAGTAAATAAACATTAAAAAAATAAAAAAAAGAAAGAAAAAGAAAACCTTGCTCTTTCTCCAATGAGCTCTAATAGTAATCTTGAACACAAGTTAAATTAGTAAATGAATTTTGGTATTCTTTTTAAAATTTTAAAGTATGATTTTACTCAAAATGCTATAAAATCTCAAATGCATAGAACCATGCAATATGTTTTCTGCCTATTTCATGCTTGTGGGTGATATCTCATGGTTCCAAACAATCTGACTCTCCACAGTATTCTATTGGGAGGATGAATTATTGTCATCAAAGTTTTATTTTCAGTGTCTTCAAGTTTTTTAAAAAATTGATATGATTGTTTAATTCCCATAAGGATGATACCTGGTAGAAAGTAGGAAGGAGTGAAAATTTCAATATTGTAGATGCATTTGAGCATTAGGAGTAATATACAGAGTAGGAATAATACTGCTTAAAAATCTCCCATAATTCTAAACACCTAGCACATTGTCCCTACAGCCAGAATGATAGATCAGTGAACTTCAAGGAAAGCCTATTCTTGTAATAAAATAATATAGGGACAGAAATGGATTTCTTATCACATGCTAAGTATAGTTCATTGGCAGTGGTTGTCAAAATATGTTCTTAAAAAGGATACTATGGCAGCATTTGGGTGTAGTGGAAAAGAGTGTTGCGATGGTTAGTAATGTCTACCATAACAAGGAAAAGAAGGAAAGCATATATTTGCCAACACTGGAAAAATTCAATCTACAAAATGCCTGAGGATATAATCCTAGAACTATGTTGCTGCCATATTTTCCTCATTTCTCTATTTTGTTATAGTTACTACTCTTTTTTTTTCCAAGTAATGTACTTCAAGTGGCTGAACATTGTAGGAGGATGTTGAGGGGATATATGGACCGTATGCTTGCTACTTATTACCATGAATGAAGGCATATACTCTACCTCTTTGTATTGGCTTAGTAGAACATAAAATAACAGGCTGTGCCCCACTGCAAATTATTTTTGGGCTTTTATTTTTTTTTATTTTTTTTTTTTTCAACGTTTTTTTTTTTATTTATTTGTGGGACAGAGAGAGACAGAGCATGAACGGGGGAGGGACAGAGAGAGAGGGAGACACAGAATCGGAAACAGGCTCCAGGCTCTGAGCCATCAGCCCAGAGCCTGACGCGGGGCTCGAACTCACGGACCGTGAGATCGTGACCTGGCTGAAGTCGGACGCTTAACCGACTGCGCCACCCAGGCGCCTATTTTTGGGCTTTTAATATACTCCATCTATGAAGTCTGATTAGTCCTATTGAAACTAGTCTGAGAAAACCTATTTGGAAATGTAAAAAAAAAATGTATCCTCTTTTCCTATATTCATATTTCTGAAACAGTGCCATATTGGGAAATATCTTGACATTTTGCATGATTGCATACTGTGTGGTGGAAAGAACAAGGGCTTTGCATTTGGTGGGCCTTGTTAAAATATCCAATCCACTAATTACTTGCTATACTCTTTGAGTCTCCATTTCCTTATGTGAGGGATGGGGATAATTATAGTGAGGAGTAAATGACCTAATAGATAAAAGTACCTAGTACAATAACTGGCACACACTAGGCTTTCAACAAATGGTGATAATAGTTATTATTGATGATATATATTGGGATTTTTATCAGTGTTAGTATTGGTATTAATATCAGTATTATCAGTAGCTTGTTCCAACAGTTCATGTGAATTAAATTTAGATTTTCTAACAGGTAGAAGGTTCACACTTCCTGATTAACATTTAATATTTTGTCTTCCTTCCCCCAAAGATTTGCTAATCAATCAATTACAACACTGGTTTTGGCGAGCCAGTCATTTATGTCATGGAAAATACCACTAAAAATTCTAGTTATAAAAAAATTAAACAAAATAAGTTTATCCATGACTTGGTATATAGAGATAACTGATTTTAGCAAGTGCTAAAGCCTAGACAGCATTGAGGAAGATCTTTTCAAAATGAATGGAAAATTTTATATCAAATTGTTGAAAGTTATTGCCCTCAGAAGACAACATTCCAAGTGCTTTATAAATGGTACAGAAGAGGTAGTACCATTTAACCTTGTAATGTTTACTTGTGGTTCTCTAAGCAGAGGTTCTCAATTTTGATACTGGTTTGAACTTTTTCCTACCTTTATGACTCACATATCATGAAGCCAAGTAGGTAGCCAAGTGCTTGAAAGTTCAATAGGAAGGAAAGTGGTGGTTCTAGTTTCTAACAGCTAAAATATTCTAAGATCCCTAACTATGGCCCAGTGGGCAGTGAGAATATTTCTAAGTGTCTTGAACTTGGCAGAACATGATTTCTGAGGCAGGTGACTATCATGGACTGGCCCATTGGGTCAACAGCTGCCCATCCCTGAATGCCACCTTTTCACCTGATGTTGTCAAAAGAGCTCATAATGTGTAAAATTCTTTGTTAGTGCTGGGGATCTAGAGCAGGGACTGGAGGAAAGTGTTATTCTCCCATCATATGGTAGCACTGTCCAAAAAGGCACTGGCCAGCTGACTTCAGCCTAGTGCACTCAGTATGCTGAGTGAATGGAGCAATCAGCGGTGAGAGCTGAAGAGGTTGGAGAATGAATGTGTAGAATAATGTGGGTGTGGTGGGGGAAGGTTGGGCTGGTTGAAGGGGCACCCATATAGTCATCAGTTCACTTTATACTATTAAACCACTGGACCTCACATGTAACCCCGGCCTCATGAGAGTATGCTTGACCTGGGGTTGAGAGTAGCTATAGCATTTATTATGAGGGTCAGGGGAAAGGGAGCAAGAGGTGTTTCAAAGGTCATGGCCAGGAACTGCTCCTGATGCCATTCTCCATATAGCCTTGGCCTCAAAGTGAGCCTCTTCTCCCAGGGGCTGTGCACCATGTGACAGCTACAAATACTTCTTCAAAAGGAGGTTATAAGGCAACATTGTAGAATGAATAAAAGTAAAGGTAGTGTGAAATTCACATTTATAAAAGGATGAATGCCTACATTATAAGGTACTTTTTACAAATTATTTTTTTAAAATCAATTGGATTTAAAGTTATACTTATAATATTGCTATGCTCACTTATATATCCACATACTTGAGTAGGACAGAAAGTAAGAATGCTCAGAATTATAGAGCTCTGCATATACCCATGGGAGCATGCCAGGCATGAGAATATCAGCATTATTTAGAAGAGCTGCTCCAATGAAAGCTTTCTCGACCAACATTTTTTCTATTGGGTGTTCTGTCTGTTGAAAAACTGCCGATACAAGATTTATAAAATTTCTGATATGCTAGTATAAAATTATTGAGCTGTGGGTTTCACAGCTTTCCTCATCCCTTTTGTTGCCTTTAATTTCTTCTCCTCTTACTATTCTGTCAAAAGAAAGGATAAAAGCTTCTCAGGTGAATTCTTGAGAAAAAAGCAATTAGAGTAGAATAAAAACCATAGGGACCTTAGTGGATGAGAGAGTTATGTCAGTGTAGAAGTGTGGGAGAAACCTGGGAGTCTGGGAATACTTGATGTTTAATAAGAGTACAGGAGGGTTTAATCAGAGTTGCCGTGGATTATACACTTAAACTCCTTTACCTGTTTGAAAGATAAATGGGAGGAAAGACTGAAATTCTATTCTCTGTCATGTTTCTTTAAACCAACATCACTTGGAGACAGATGACTGGGCTTTGGGACTTGGGGGGTAGATGGGGCAGTTCATAAAACAAACCACACATTCTTCAGCTAACGTGCTATCCTTCATACCACATCTCTTGCCCTTAAACAGTCCCAGTTCTCTGGGATCAGGGACAGGGTGGGTAGGTGGCATTGGAGGTGAAGGGGTAGATAAGGGTAACCCTCTCAGGCTGCTGTGAAAATAAGAATGGTGATAATGGTTAGGCCTAGTACCCTTAGAACTCTGGTTCCTTTTGTTTCTCAAACAAAAAAATATATTTTTTAATTTTTTAAAAGGCTTATTTATTTTTGAGAGGGAAAGAGAGAGAGACAGAGTGCACAAACAAGGGAGGGGCAGAGAGAGAGAGAGGGACACACAGAATCTGAAGCAGGCTCCAGGTTCCCAGCCCGAGATGGGGCTCAAACCCATGAACTGTGAGATCATGACCTGAGTCGAAGTCGGACAGTTAACCAACTGAGCCACCCAGGTGCCCCTCAAACAAAAGTACATTAACAGCAGAAAACACTAGCCCATATATCTTTATCAGAAACAAGGACAGCAAATCAGTCATCAAATGAAACTGCCAACTTTATATAAAGTATGCAACTCTTGCCCATGTGTGGTGGTGCCATCAGAGACTTGCCATTTGCTGGCCTGTCCACAGGACACCGCATATAACATCAAACCATAAATTTCTGGCCTTAAGACACAAGCCCTCATGTTGACTTTACCTCAGGATCATTTTGACTTTTTGGCATATTTCTCATCTTAGAGTCTTCATCATTATTTTCCAAGTATGATAAACATTCATAATCTTGAAAAAGCAGGAAAGAAATGGTTTTATCTACTTTTCTTCAAAAAGAAGGTTCTTACCTGCCTGCTTCTACAGCCATAGAACAGTTAGAGAGCTCTGTTGATGGGCACTGGCTGTGGGGTCCATTAACCCTATACCACAATGAAAGGCTCAGATTAAATGAGTTCAGTTTATAGATAACCAAAGTTCTTTCCCATTAATGCACACTCACTGCATGATCTCTTTCTGTTAGCTCTTTCTCTTCCATGTCAATGCATACCCATCTCTTCAATAAGACATATAAAAACAAAAACCAAGAAATATTTTCTCTAACTACTTCTCTTTCTCTTCAGAGACAGGCTTCTTAGTGCTTTGTATTGCTCTTCTCTCTGACCTCATATTTACTTCTGCTCCATTGCAGTCTGTCTCACACAACTTTATTCAAATACTCTCGCTAAGGCTGCGCATAAATACCTGACTACTCTGTTGCTAAATTCAATGGGCCCACGTCACTTTTTATCTTACTGAAGCTTTGTGAAGACTTGGGGCATTACACTCCTTGAAAACTCTCCCCATTGTTTTTGTTTGTTTCTTTTTTTTTTTTTTTTTTAGCTCCTATGACACTGCTCTTTCCCTGCTTTCATTATTACCTGTCCGGTTCTTCTTTCTCAGTCTCCTCTGGGTACTCTCCTTCAGCTTATTTCTTAAATCTTGGTGTTGTGCTCTTTCCCTGTGTTAATTTGCATACTTTATAGTCTCCATGGGTCATCTTAATATTCATGAATCTTCAGCTATAGTCTCTATGTTGATGATCTTCAAATCTTCAGCTCAGATCTTTCCACCTGAGGTTCAACCTACACATATAACTGCCTATTGGACATCTCCACCCACACACCCCACAGGCACCTTCAATTCAGCTTACTTGAAATGGTCTCATTTCTATTCTAGAACCTTATCCTTCTTTCTCTTTCTCTTAGTGGTAATATTATATCAGCCAGCTTGTCTAAGAAAGTAACTTTGACAAAATTCTTGATTCTTTTCTCTCCTCCCTCCATATTCAATCGGCGACCAAGACACATTTTTTTCCTTGCCTGATAATAAATCCATTCTCTTATCTCCTGACCCCAAGCTTTTTCCCATTTCATGAGTCAGGCCCTAATCTTTTCTATCTTGAGTTTCTATAAGCATCTGTCTCTGTTTCCAGTCTTGTTCCTTGTTTTGCACTCAGTCTAAATCAGCTCTGGAGTGATCTTGCAGAAATGTAAATGTGATCATGCCATTCTCTTGCTTAAAATCCTTCCATAACTGCCCTTTCATGCTAAAATCCTAAATCGTTCCCCTCCTCCTGCCGCCCTTTAAGCTTCCTCTGTTGGACTGCTTTAGGGAGGATGGGCTAGAGTAATAGTTTAATCTCTAGCTATTTCATGCTTGGCTTCACTTTACTGAGGCTGCCAATTAGCGATTTAGAGGTGAACTCTTGTGTGCTCTGCGGTGAACTGAGGCCTGCTTTAAGTAGTCCTTGAAGAGCCTTTGGCCTTATTACTAAAACCTGCACCGACTGGAACCTATGACCTAAAGTTGAACATCTGTATATCCTGTTGGCTGTCCCCTGAGTTAGGAAAGTGAGCTTAGGAAATACTTTGGGTATTTCTAAGTCCTATTTGGCTAAATAAAGACATACATTCTCAGTCTGAAAATATTTTAAATGTAATCTTTTCAGACATAGATAGTAGTGTTTCTTTTCTTCTACACTCCCCCCTTCTTATAACTGATTTTTAGAGAGAGAGGAGCAGATCTTCTCAACTCTACTGACTTTTACAAAATGGTGTATGAGCGCCTTCATTTTCTTGTCTTGTCATTTGTCTTTTTCTGGTTTTAGGAATGGAAAGTAACAATAGCTGGGTGTGATCGTATCAGCAGGAAACATCCTCACTCCTGGCTGATTCACAAATTGCCCCTGTCTTGCTTGCCATTTCAAATAGAGGGACAGAACATAGAATGGACAAGAAAATTAAAGAGGCTGCAAATATATACCAATACTACTTGCAGAGGCAAGGAAGGATAGGTAAATAAAAAAAAAAAGATATACAAATACCAAAGATGCCCACAGGTTAAAAAAAAGAAAAAAAAAAAATATGTGTGTATATATATATATATATATATACACATACATATATATACATATATTTTTATGTGTATATATGTACATATATATGTGTATATATATATGTATATATATGTATATATATATATACACATATATATATACATATATATATATACATATATATATAAAGTAATTCAGAAAGATTAGATATGGAGAGAACAAAAGGAGTACCTGTTTTCTTTAAAAAAAATCCATTTATCAATGTTAATAAATTATTTTTTCAGCTGATAAACAAAATATGGTTTGTATAAAATATTCTAAAAGGTTGACAACTAGACAGTTATTACAGTAAACTTTCTCCTCTCTACCTGTTAGTCTTGTCTATAGCCTGAAAGAAATGATTGTTGAGGGGGAAAAATCGACACGATGCATCTTACACAAGGATGTCCTCCACCAGGGTGTGAAGGGCACTGGGATTGCGGATCAGTTTGTCAAGGAAGCTGACAATGTCAGTAAATTTTGGTCTGTGGTTTCTCTCCTTCTGCCAGCAATGGAGCATCAGCTGGTGTAGAGATGCTGGACAGCCCATGGGAGCCGGAAGTCTATAGCCTTCTTCAATGGACAGAATGACCTAAATGCAAACATACATAGGTTAGTCTCTTACTTTTTGGAACAAATAACACAATATATGCTAAATTATAATTCTGTTTTATATAGGAATTAGAGGCCAAAATTTTGGTAAACATGAAAATTACTTGTGAGTACAAGCAGCCCAAACAAAGATAAATACACAAGTTGCAAGTATCTACATTAATATCTGCTGACACCTCTTTGAGGAAAATGTTTTTAAACATGAGGTATTCAGAAGGGAGGTTAAGCTTCATCACAATTTCAAGAAATAGTTCCTGTGTGATTTAGCTGGAATGTCTGAAAACCCAATTAGGACATCAGAAAGTCAGCATTGGATTGATGCATTTTGTGCAAACCACCTGTGGCAAATGTTTTAAGTAAAATTATACCTCTGCTGAAGCACTGAACTTCTGAGTCATTTTTTATCCTTTTATAATAATGTCAGTGTGTATTCTTTTGCTGGCTATCATTCCTTCTTCTTTATTGCCTATTTAATTTCTCTTTGCTTACTTCTGGCTTTCCCTTAGTCTGACACTGATGTGATTATGAAGTCCTCTCAGAACTTCTAGGGTCATTCAATCCTTGAAATGCTATCAATGGTTACCTTAAGGCCACAGAGCATTAGGGTCATTCAGCCTGAGTATCCTTGGGGCCAGCGCTGTCCAATTGAACTTTCTGTGAAGACAGAAATGTTCTCTCTATCCAACATGACAGCAAGTAGTCACGTGTACCTGTTGAGTGCTTGAAATGTGGCTAATAAGACTGAGGAACTGAATTTTGTATTTTAGTTCATTTTAATTAGTTAAAATTTAAATTTAAATAGCCATATGTGGCTAATGGCTACTGTACAGGACAGTGTGGCTCTAGTGAAAGGAATCTTACGAGAAGTCAAAGTTAAGAGTAACAAATGATGATAGTAAGTTTTTTTGTTTGTTTTGTTTTGTTTTACTTAGGAAATCACACAGAAGATAAAGCAGGATTATCATCTACTTCATATACAGCCCACCTGAGAATTTCCTAGTAATATGATATAATTGACTCTGAATTTATACAGCTTATTTATTTATTTATTTTTTGTGTGTGAAGTGCTCAAAGGATTCATGTGACCCTTTATTCTTATATCCTCTCTGGGAGAAAGACAAATAAAAGGGTTCATTCCCCATTTTTGAGGTGGGAAACTGAGGAACAGACTGATAGTTAAAGACAGGCACAATTCAACCTCATCCCTGCCCCTCATCAACAATAGAAATACAAAAATGCAAGTGCTAATATTGCTAACAGGAGACCTCTCTTTACTGTAGCAGTATCTACATGCTTTCTTTCTTAATTTCTTTTTTAATGGCCACTATTTGACAGGACCCTGAAATATCCATAATTTATGCTAGAGGCAGTTTGTAAAAAAGGAGCAATAATATGCCTTCCAGAACCTCTTAGCTGCTAAGCTTTAGCTTTTTTGTAATAGGGGATTTCTCACAACCCCATCAGTGTCTTTGTGACCAGAACACTTTAACCCATCAGGACAATAGCATTTTTTTTATTCATTTTATCTCATTATTGAACAGGATTTTTTTTTACCTGTTTTCTGATTATTTTTGCTACTGAATAGGCTTGGATTTTAAGATATTTTACAACACTTTTTAGTATATCAAAACTACTGTAGATAGTTTTGAAAAGTAACTAAGAAAAATAGTATAGAAAAGGATACAAAAATGCTGCTTTGAAGGGGCACACACACTCCCATGTTTATAGCAGTGCTATCAACAATAGCCAAATTAAGGAGAGACCAAATGTCCATCGACTGATGAATGGATTAAGGGTTAAAAGGGTGGCAGGAATTAAGGAGGGCACTTTTTGGGATGAGCACTGGGTGTCATATGTAAGAGATGCATCACTGGATTCTACTCCTGAAGCCAAGACTACACTGTACGCTAACTAACTTGAGAATAAAAAAAATAATAATAATACTAAAAAAAAAAGAATAATAGGATAGAATTCCATTATAAAAAGACTTTAAAATCCTACCCTAGGAGAGCTCTCTAGTTGATTGACCACAGTTACCTAATTATAAGTGCATAGAATAAAATAGATGACAATTGAGGCCACACTTTGAAGAAAAAAAAAAATTAGCTGCTTTTACTCAGTATTCATCATGTGTTAGGTGATTTGCATGTTCATTGACTGATTAAAATAACTCAGTATGGTAGTTATTATCTCTATTCTTATTTATTTATTTATTTATTTTAAAAAAGTCTTATTTATTTAAGTCATTTCTACACCCAAATGTGGGCTCAAACTCAGGACCCTGAGATCAAGAGTTGCACACTCTTCTGACTAAGCCAGCCAGGTTCCCCATATTATCCCTATTCTTAAGTGAAAAAATTTAGACTCAGAGAGGTTAGGAAAATTGCCTAAATCCACACAGCATAGATGGCAGAGTTAGCATTTAAATCTAGTTCCTTTAGTTTTCAAACTTTTCCTCTGACCATTCCTCAGAAATGTTTTTCAGTTCTCATGATAACATCTTCTGTTCCAATTTTATATCAACTAACACAATTTTAGGAGTGATTGCCATGTTACCTTTTGTCATGGCACTTGGCAATTGGACTTTGATGTTTTTATCTGGATCCTGAATTTTATATTCTGGGTAAATCAAACACATATTTACTTCATAGTTTGCAAAATGTTATCTCAGGCTGAACAGAGTCATTTCTGAATGCTTCTGAGTCTTGTACACATTTCTGTTATTGCTTCTATTACATTGTATTGTAACCATTCATCTGCTTTTCCTCTAAGGCTATTCATACCTGAAAGCAGGAATTATGTCTGTAGATTTTATATTCTCATCATTTAGTATGGTGCTTGACACATAAATAAATGTTATTGAACGAAACCAACGCTATTAGAAGAAAATTTTGGATTTGTTTTGGTAGAATAGCAGATTCTTAGAAAACCCAAAGTTTCAAGCTACCCAAGATAGATTCATGGTACAAGCATGACAGCATTTCAAGTCCCCTCTGAAGGAAGTATTACTAAAAAATTGGTGCGTCACGCAGCATTCTCCAAAATGATCTCATGATCTCACTCTGGCTTGCTTGGACAAAAACTGGTGACACTGGGGCTTGCTCTTCTCCAGGAGAGAAGGACTGGACTCAAACTCAACTTTCTGTAAGACTGGTGGCTTCTTCCTCCTGTCTGGAGGCCACTCCCAGTGACCTCAAGGTCACTCTCCTAGACAACTCTCATAAACAGTTAACACCCAATGCCACAATGATTGGTGCCAAGCAGGCTTTCATATTCTCTTCTGACAGAATTGCTCTCATAATTGTTCTATAAAAGGAGAGAGTGACAAGAGAGTGTGGTCCCTCATCTAGAACTTTTACCCGTAATGAATTCAGTACTGTGTCTGGCCCTAGCATGCTTTTCTGTGGGGACAGTGGGAGGATCGGGGTACTCATGACTTTTCTTCTTGCTGACCTCTGACTTTTAAGTTTCCTCAGTCATTTAACTCATGACCTTGTGAAATGTGTTGAGCCCTGGTTCATGTCAGGTGTCAAACATGAAGGTTCCTTATAGGATAATAGTAATAACAAGAATAACAACAGTGACAATAACATCTAACACTTAATGAGAGCCCTTGGATACTTCCAGGTACCAGTTCTAAATGATTTACACGTATCAACTCTTTTAATCCTCACAATAACCCTATGAGGTAGGTACTATCGTTATCCCTAACTTATAGATAAGGAATGTAAACATAGAGAGATTTAACTTGCCTAAGATTGCACACCTAAAAATTCTGGCTTTGAGGGAGCCAAAGAAAGATTAAGCAATATGATACACAAATGGTTAACAGACAGCAACATCTTTCTAATAGCTTTTTAAATGTATTCATCCAAAGATATATATATATATATATATATATATATATACACACACACTATATATATATATATATATATATATATATATATATATATACTATGTACACTATATATAAGAGTTAACAAATGAGTAAGAAATACCTCTGTCTTTTGGAAACACATATTCTGGTGAAGAAGACTGGGGAGTTTGAATACAGTAAATGCCAGTAGAATAGGGAGTTACGGGAGCATGTGGAAGGAGTGCCTAACCCAGTCTTGGGAAGGCTTCTCAGAGGAGGTGAGCTGGATCTTACAGGAAATGGAGAAGGTAGCAGGGTCAACTGGTCAGGCTGAAGGGAGGGAGATGTGACCTGATCAGGGAATGAAAGTAGATTCCTGCATCTAGACTAGAATCTTCAAAGAGAGGACTGGTAAGATTTGAGGCTGGAAGGTTATGTAAAATTATATTTCTTGGGATCATGAATGGTTTTGTATGCTACAAATGACTTTTTTGCAAAGGGTTTAGGGTTTTAGCAAGTAAATGACACCAGATTTGCCTTTGGAAAGCTCGCTCTGGCTGCAGTGTGGAGAGTGCACCTGGGATGGGGAGGGGTGGGAGGCCAGGAAGGAGGCTTGTAGGGATCCAGGCTAGAGATCAGGATGGCCTTAGCAGAGGCCATGGCCGTGGTGTACAAAAGTGGACTGATTTGACAAGAACACATGATCGGGTTAAGATTAGATATGGCAGGACAGGTTTTTGAACTTGGTCAACTGGTAAAGACAGGACACAGGAGAAGAAAGAATTTGGGGGCTGGGTGATGCTGTGCTCAATTTCCTATGAGCTTTCTGGTTTCAGATTCAAGTAACATATATACCTCTGTGAGCTTATTACCTGCCAAGCTCTGGACTAGGTGTTTTAACATAGCTCACTTTATTTAGTCTCTATTTAGGTCTCAAATTACCTTATTATGTGAGTATGGTTATGCATATTTTATAGGTAAGAAAACCGAAGCTCAAGCTGATAAATAGATTGTGTTGTTATTGCATAGCTAATAATCCCCTGAAAAACGGACTGATAAGATCATCTTGATAGCCTCTGAATCACGATAGTGGTTGAGAACATCTGTGCTGAGCCTTGAGCCACATCCCTGACTTATTCCGCCAGAATTAGGCCCTGAGTCTCTCTCACGCTCTCGCGCCCTCCAGGCTTCACTCTCACCTATGTGCGTGTGCCTGCCACAGTCACAGCGCATGCTTGGCTATCTCTGCTGGGTTTCAGATCTATCGCCTACATGACATAGAACTTCATGAGGCTGTCATACAGATATCTTAGATTTATTTTGTACAAAACCTATCCCATTCCTCCTCTGGAATTCCTGTCCTTTGCAAAGGGTACCGCCGTTCTTCTCATGACTCAAGGCAGAGATCAAGGAGTCATGTGGATCTCTCTCTCTGCCTTGATACTCAAAAGTAACTTAAGTTGTTCTGATTCTACTACCTTCATGTATTCCAAATCTGCTCCATTTTAAATTCTCCCAATGATTTACTCCCCATTTTGATAACAGCCTCCTAACTGGTCTCCTTGCCTTTCATTCCCTTCTCCAATCATCTCCCACAGCCCATGCAAAGCATTCTTGACTGTGGGGCTGTGATCCCATCCTCCCATATCTGAAATTCTTCAGGAGCCTGGCTCCCAGTCCCCACATTTGGCTGTGTCCAGATTTTTGCTCTGGCCACAACAAAACACTTGTGCTCTTTCAGCTGGACGAGCTGAGCCCCTCAAGAGCAGCAACTGTTTCTTTTTCCCATAGGTTTCCAGCATCCAGCACAATGCCTTGTCAAGTCAAAAAATAGTTTCAATGGTCACATATGTGATCTATGAAAAGTATTTTATGGGCAGCTTGAGAAAACCTATATTAACCTTTATCTTCATAAACATGTCTTTTGTGAGTAGTTTTGTTTTATAGGTGTTTTCTGATTCCTTAGTTAAGGACTGACAAGGAAGCAGAAGCATATGGGGTACTTTGTCTAAAAGACTAATTGAGGTTTGTTGTTTTAGGATATGAAGGGGTGATGATTAACTAGAAAGAATTTTGTAACAGTTTGGTTTATGATAGTTGTAGGCTGTCATCCTGTGGAGAAGAATTATACAAGGTTAAACCCTTATTTAAAAATGCAAGAAGAAAATTAAAATAAAGTGAAAAAATATGAAAATGACTGCAGTAATAATTTCCATGCAGAGGTAGAAGGAATTAGATTCTGTCAGAATTTATTATCTAAAACCTGGCTGGTTATTCTAAACAGACCGTACTGGTTCCTTGTCATCGACACTGCAATTTTTAGCAGCCTAGAATCAACATAAGGCTCAGTTGGGGCACGTAGCAGACTGTTCTGTTCTTGCTGAATCTGATGAGTTTTCCAATTGTGTTGACAGTTTCTGAATCAAAGCAGGAAAAGGTGCACCTTTTATTAAACCAGGCAAACAAGAAGTAGACAGTCAATATGAAGATGCTGAGACATCCCTGAACAATACCATTGAACAAGGACCGCTCGGGCTATGCAGGGAATCACATTTTGTGTTATAAAACTGCTGAGTATCTCCAAAAAGAAGCACACTGAATTTAGTTATTCATACTCTCTTTTAAAAGAAACTGTCTCAAAATTTTAGTCTACTGAAATGTATACTAGTAAATGGAATGTGAAGTGATTTTATTTTTATCTTCCCTCTAAATATTCATCATCGCTTTGTGGAAAACCTATAATTTCAGGTAAAAGGGGGAAGGTGAAGCAAAGGGTCCCAGTATACACTCACTTTTTGTGATAATGATTACTTATACATATTAGGATATTTGAACTTGTAATACAATAATACTGAAAACTGGTAATCTATTTTCCTAATATGCAATATAAAGGTTGGATCTACATGGGAGAGAAAAAAAAGAAGGGAAGAAGTGGTCATAAGTAAATAACATTTATAATCTTATACTTATTTTGTTATTCAATATTTTTCAACATCTAGGATTTAAAATTCAGTGAAAGGCAGTCAAGACACAAATTAAATTCAGGGTACAGTAAGAAAAAAGGGGGATAGTGTGGGGAATGAATAAGGTACAGGCAGAAACAATTTTTTTTTCAGAGGCTCATTTGTAATTTGTAGATCATTAGGGCGTGGAAACTGAAGATTTCCTCGTTTTAACTTCAAGATGAAAAGTTTCTTAAAAGTCTACACTTAAGGCAGTTCTCAAATCTCACTTTTTGGAACTCACCATAGAATGTCAAGGACATATAAAATGCATAGAGTGTTTGTCCTCAGTAGGTTACCACCTTTTGGACTGTTGAATGAGTGGACAAAATGGGGAACGGTATGAACCGTACGACTTTGCAAGGTGAAAGGTTGTTGATGGTAAGACTTGTCATCTGGAAAAGCTTTTACCCCTAACAGTAGAAAGTCATGCTTGTTAAGACAGATAACTAACACTTTATATGTAACACTGCTTCAGTGAGTAAGTCATGGAAAGAGCATTAGTGAAGGTGTCACTTGTACTGCATCAAAGTCCGAAACTGTCACTAACAAACTCAGTAGTTGGGCAAGTCTCTGTCTCCTCATTAAGGAAGAGAAGAGAACTGGATTTAGTACTTGCAAGAGTACCTTTTAGCTCAAAAAGCTGTTTCTAGAGTCACTGAAATTGCAGTCTTAATCTGCAGGACCTTTGGTAACATCTCTGCATCTTGAGTTTTTGTAACCTCTATGTCTAGATTTGGCCTTCATTGAATGGTCTGTTTCCCAGAGAATTCCAAATGCAAATGCAGGGAGACAAAAATCTGGACAGGGCCAGAGTCTGTCCTGATAAACTAAGACTGAGAAGCTATGGAAAAATAGTTTATGAGTACAAAGAAAAGGGAGATTTTAAAATGTCCTCTTTGTAAATGCTCCAAAGACAGCAAAAGATGGAACACAATTTGTAAGAGCTAAAGATTGTAAATATATTTCAATATATAAATATATCGAAGGTATAATTAATTTTTTATGAAAACATTACTGGCATGTATACATTCTTCAGCTTTGTGGTTGTTTGGTTAAAAAAGTTTCCCTTGGAAATTACACCGAGGTAGTAGTATATTAGTTATTGGTTTCCTCTACTTAGAACTTTACCTTTGAATTATTTACAATGGTGATTAATTGCCTTTCATAATATCCCCTATTACTCTTGCCTCTGTAGCAGACATGCCTTATGCTAGTGTAATTAGTATGAATTTAATTAAAATGTTGCTATTTTCTATGTACCAATAGAAGGAATTATTGAAAAATTGAGAAAAGGAAGGCCATTTGACAATTGCCTTGGTAGAGTACATATTCAAAGAAATGCAAAAATTCCCTCGGTAATATGGAAAAGTTGAAATAATGGGAATGGGCCTTTAGCAATTTCCTGTATCTTCCACAGATCATTACACAAGAACCATTATGTAATAAAGAAGAGTTTGGAAAATCTAATCAGAGACAAAAATTGGAAATGACTGGACTCTTCGACTCATAAAACCATACTGCATTTCTAGGTAAGTGGATTCTACACATCCACCATTCTTGGCTGAAACACTGATTTATAATTGAAAAGGTTATAGAATTATGAGGACAAACAAGAAATATGGTAAAAGGTTATTTTCTTCCTTCATAAATTTTGAAAAAAAGGAATCAATTCAGACAAGGTCAAAAGGTTCTTTTCAACCATATCACCTATAAAAGGAAAACCCTGAAGATAAACTCCAATTTTGTTTCTTCAGGTAAGTTTCCGAAAGCAATCTAAAGCAAAACTCATTATTACATAAAAACGTTTGAAAACTGAAGGGAACAAAACCCCACAGAAACACTGAGACAGCATTATGTTTCCTTGTAAGCTTTCAAATGAGATGATCCCTGATACTGGTTATCTTTCTGGGAAACTGAACTAGCTTAGTAGCATATGCCTAAATGATACCATACCCAGGAGACATTAGGGTTTCAAATTGCTTCAAGGAGACTTTTTTTTTTTTTTTTTTTTTTTTTTTACGGCATTATGTCAAGGGAAAAACTAAAAACAAAACCAAACCCGACCCAAGACTCTGGTCTTGTGTTCAGATCATTAGTTTGAGCCAAGTCGCCTCTCATTTCTGTGGCATTAGTTCTCCTCCCTACATATTAGCTCTGTGGGGATTTGGTTATTTGTTTCCTGCTGTTCATGTTTTGCTTCCATTTTCTTCTGTTAAGCACATTACACAGTGTAAGTGTTGGGAGAACTGCAGTGCCCTTGGTGTCATCTTTGGAACTTGCATAGCTCCTAGCATTACATTGTACTTCCACTGTATAATAAACAACAATTATTTTGAACTTGAATGAAAATAACATAAAAATTATCCAGCAGTATCATAAAAAAAAGCTAGAAAACAGTAAGGAGCTGTGCACCTTCAATGTACCTGTGACACGTTTCTGCTAGTAGGCTAAATTTGTCCATCATTAGAATTTGATTTTAAGCTACTGCTGTATATATTTTCAAGAAATGTTATAAAAATGGTACATTTCATAAATTTTTAATATCAAAACCCAGAACACTGCAGAAAAGATTTATAATTCCAAACAACAGTGAGTCAATCTGCATTCTTTTGCTAACAGAAAACAATGAAAACACTTCTTGTATGACAGAGTGGTATACATAATTAAAGATGCTTTGATTTCGTTATGTAGAACTTCTGTGGTATAGAGATTTCTTTGAAAATTAGACTTGCACAGTATAGCTTGGGGGCAACTTGGTGGCTCAGTCAGTTGGGTGTCCAACTTGATTTCAGCTCAGGTCACCACCTCACAGTTCATGAGATTGAGCCCTGTGTTGGGCTCTGGGCTGACAGCATGGAACATGCTTGGGATTCTCTCTCTCCCTCTCTCTGCCCCTCCCCTGCTTGCTTGTGTACATGCTCTCCCTCTCAAAATAAATAAATAAACATAAAAAAAAAAAAAACCATGCCCTTTGGAGTAAGCAGGGGGCTTGAACTTCAGTTCTACCAATGCTAGTAACCTTGGGTAGGTTATTTAAACTTTCTAGAAAGCTTTAGTTATCTCACCTAGAAATGGGAATAATAATAGGATTTATTTTAGATAGTTATTTTCAAGATTAAATGAGCCATAATCTAAAATACTTTCTTAGAAATGCAAGCTATGTTTATTACATTTCATTAATTAAATACCTTCTATGTACCTGGTGTTTTACAGACATTATCTCTAATTCTTTTGAATCCTGCAGTTGAGTATTCTGAATACTGTTACAGACAGTATCTCAAAAAGCTTAAAACCACTTTCCTAAGATAACACAGCCAGTGAACTGTGGAGCTGGGATTTGAACCCAGATCTTTCCAGACTAAAACAGTGATTCTTCACTGGCTGTGATTTGTGTGCCCCATCTCTGACTGGAGACATTTTTGGTTATCATGTCTGGGAAGGTGTGTCTGGGAAGGTGGTACTGACATCTGGTGATTAGAGGCTGAGGACACTGCAAAACATCCTACAATGCACAAGGCAGTCCCCACAACAAAGAACTACTCAGCCCAACAGTCAATATGTCAACAGTTCTGAGGTTGAAGAACCTTGCTCCAAAGCTCTCATGATCTTGCCAATATACCAGCTCCCTCACTAGAATACAATGATGCACAATGTTAATGTTTTTAGTGCCCTTTGATAATACAATAAACAAAGTTGCTTTTGAAAACTATGTATACCAAAAAGGACAAAACAGTCTATCTCTGGAGGTACAACTACTTTCCTTTGGGGACCTCCTCTCTCACTGGGTGTGATTATGTGGAAATTTCCAATCACAGTGCTCCACCCACCTCTAAAGGCACAGGCTGGTACATAAAGCTAGCTTGGCCAATCACAGCATCAATTTCCTTGGCATGGTTTTGGCTCAGGTTTGGGAAGGACCCTGACAGAGCCAACCAGGAGTCGTCTCTGGGATTGGTGTATGAATTTTCACAGAGGAAAAATGTTTCATTCTGCTGAGGAGTCCTGAGCCCCAGAGTGTAAAGAATACGAGAAAGAGGACCTTTGCAGTAGGAGAAAATGAGGTCCGTTGACCTAGGGAAGCATTAAAAATCCTACACGGTCCTTGGGATTCAGCACTATTAAACCTTCTTAGTCTCATGAATGAAAAAAAAATTTTTTTTTTTTTTACTTAAGTTAGTTTGGGTTGAGTTTTTGTCATTTAAAATCAAAAGAACGCTGAAAAATAGAGTTTGCATACTTTTTTGGTATATTAAAAACAAAGAAAACCGTTCCATTCACACAGTGTTGTTTCTAATAAAAAAGAAGGCAGTATGATGACTACACTTGAGGAACGCACATTCTATTTGGGGACAGGGCTGAGATTTACAAATGTCAGAACTTCACTTCCTCATCTACATAGTGGCCTCCTTGAGAGCAGGAACTGGGTTTTCTAGTTCTCCATCCCCATACCACATGCACACCTGGGCCCAGTGACTGGCACATGTTTAATAAGTAACTACTGAATAGCTAAGCAGATGGCATCTGCTGTAATGTTTGTTAGGCCTTTTATGGACTAATCTTGTATACTCTGTTTTTTCTCAGTTCCTTTCCCTAATGTACAGTACCACTGACCTTTGGGAAACTCATTATATTATTCAGTAAAACAGATTCTACAAACTCAGAATTGCTCATTGTAATAAAATTTGCCAGGGTCTACAGAATAGAGGGACTATTTTATAAAAATGATCTGAAATTTCCTAAACTCATTTAAAATCGTAAAACATGTTAACATTCCGTATTTAACTAAGCCCATAGCTTAGTTAAACTAACCAAAATGTAGTAAAAACATAAAATATTCAAACAGAACATAGTTGGATTTTTATTGTCTAAAATATTACTTTCTTTATTTAAAATGCACCTTGGCAAACATAAGACTATACTTTGACCAAACAAATGAGAAATGCAGAACAAATAGAGAATAACCAACCAGTATTTGGAGAGGAGCAGGTGGGGAAGTTTTGATTAAGCTATTTCTGCTTCCAAACAGAAATCCTGGTTATAGGATCTGTCACAGATATGCTGACTTCCAATATGTTACGCTAAACAGAATTTCAAATCTTTACAGCAGCAGCAAAAAATAGTCACAAGATACATAAAGGATTTTAGCTCTTACCGCTTTCCCCTGGTCTTGTATTGATCTGAGGACCTCAAGAGTTTGAATCCTTCCCCCACCCACAACTTCTTGTTCTCCTCCTATTTTTAGATTCTTGCTTGAATACTCTTTGGTAGCCACTCAAAGACTTTGAAAATTGCCCGCTTAGTTCCTATCTGGTCCTCAAAAAGCAGCCAAGCTCTGGGTGAAGGGAACATTCAGGTTCAGCCTTGTGCTCTGGGCACTGGCAATCGTGAACAAAGGAGAATGGCCTTAATGTCAGGAGTCTATTACTGGCTGCAGCAGCTTCTCCTGGTTCCAGGTATACTCTTTGTGGCCAAATGAGGTTTAATAGACAGAATCATTCTCTAAATGGTCATCTTGGCCACAGGTAATCAATACACATGGCCAGAATGGCTGGGCAAGCTATTGGGCAAGCTCCAGGAAGGGAAGGGTTGACAACAGAGTTTGGAACTCTCTGGGCAACAATTAAGAACGGTTTACATGGTAGTCTATGTTGGAAATTACTTATTTGGACATTTTCCCCTCAGAGGCTACTCTCCTAAAAAGTCTGTTTTGTGGTATGGCATCTTAAATTTATATCTACTCTGTTCTGTGGAAGTCCTATCTCATTCTTGGCACCCAACAGAGTTTCAGGAATGTCCTAAACCTCAGAAAAGAACAATTGGAATCATTCTTTTGCTGAGACAAGTATGATAATTTCTTCAGAGATTATGAAAATCATAACTTATTATTGCTGAAAGGGATATTAAAAATCTAACCCAGTCTTTTTATTATATTTATTGGTCATGAAGCTGAGGCACTTTGAAAATTAAGTGACTTTCATGGTTAAATTATGGTCTACATAATAGATATGGTTACTAAATTGGTGGCACAGTCACTTCAGCCGTTAGATGATAACCCAGGGGGCAGGAAAAATAATGGAACTTCTCTTTATGTTTATTTATCTCATCTGATATAATAAAGATTATTTATAAATATTTAATAAGAATGGCTAATTATGACTTTTATGACCACATAGAAATGACTTCTATGAATGTATGTGGCAATATACATGTTGTATTCAAAATCAGTGCCCTAGAATTTTTTATCCTCTTTTCATGTTTTTCCCCAGAAACAGTGGTTATCATGTTAGATACTATATCTTTTACTTATGTACTTTGTTTACAGTGTATCTCCCTTCTGCTGGAATGTAAGTTCCATGAGGCAAGACATCACCAGCCCTACATGGAGAGCTCTTTGGACTGTAAACCAAACTACCAAGAAAAGAAGCAGTTATTTCTTCTTCTCTTTTCCTTGCCCATGACTTATTCTAGAAGTTTATGAGCATGTGTTCTAATATTACCATTAAGTCACTTACTATAGGATTCTAAGGAAATCATGTTGCTTCTGGATGCCTCAGTTTCATAAGCAAGTTGGACTTGGGTTGGACTAGATAATCTTTTTGGTCCCTTCCAGGTATAACATTTGTTCTCTGTTCTATTTCTAGTTCCTAGAACAAAGAAAGCACCCAATAAATGTTTTTAAAGGAATAAATGAATATATTACTGGTACATAATGTGCAAACAAATACACGTATGTCAGCTGTGAATGCTCAAGAACTTTTTACCAGTGAGAATACATTATTTGTAATGTTTGGAGCCCTATCAGTTCAGCAGTTTTTGTTTGAAGCATGCTAGGGGGACTGGTTAAGGGTTAAATGGGGTACTAATGAAAGAGGGTACTTGAAGTGAGGGCTCTTCTGTTCAGTGAAGACTGTAATTCATCAGGAAAGGATTTTTTTATTCTAGAGATTTGTTTGAATGGCCTATTTTAGTCATGAGAAAGTAGGACAAGTAGGCAAGCATTATTTTGGGCTTAGAGTAGAGTAGGAACTATGGTGACTGAATCCAGGGCTTCCATTACCTTGGATAACAGGTTAAAAAAATGATTTCCTTTGGGGATCATAGGGGGCAAATTTCTGCTTCTGAGATTCATTTTTTTTTTAAGTTTATTTATTTATTTTGAAAGAGAGAGAGAGAACAAGCAGGGGAAGGGCAGAGAGAGACGGAGACAGAGGATCCAAAGCAGGCTCTATGCTGACAGCAGACAGCCTGACATAGGGCTCAAACTCATGAACTGGGAGATCATGACCTGAGCTGAAGTCAGACTCTTAACTGACTGAGACACCCAGGTGTCCTTGATATTCAATTTTAAGAAGAACTGCGGAGGAGGTCACAAGTTGCCCCAAACAAGGTCCAGCAGCAGAGAAGAGCAATGACATCCTTTGAATAAAATTCCCAGAAGAATAGTAGACTCTAGCCTGGCCTGGATCCCAAAGTCTAAGTTTTGGGAGTAGAGCAGATATTGCTTGTTATGGCACACTCTATACCTCAGGGAAGATGTTCTGCAGGGCCTAGTCACATGGGCTCTTTTCATGATGTGCTTTGGAGGACAATGACTGAACAGTGTGTATGACCTCCAACCTGCTGCCATGTAGGGTTCTAGACCTGTCATTCTTCAGAGTCGGTAGGCCCCCATAGGACTGAGCAGGACTCAGCTTCAAAAGTAACACTCTATGGCAGGGAGAAATAATAGCCATGGTGAGCTAATCAAAACGAAGTTTTCTCTATTCCTGGTATTAAAACTTTCTTTGTTGCTGGGTGAGTCCTTTAGATACTTGGACAACTTGAATTTGGGATGGAGTAATGGGGTCTGATGTACGGAGGGACTGCCCAAGCAATTGACTAGAAAAAACAAAAGAGATGTGAAAACTGTTTTACTGAGTGTGTTTAGAGATTTTCTACAGTTACGTGGTCTTTTTTTCCTCTTTTTTTTTAAACCTGTGAACATTCAGGATCACATTAGAGGTGATTTTCCATTAGTATTGTTTCAGAAACCATTAGATACTTTGGCAAGTGAGTGGACAAAGTCCAAGTTCTGAGATGGAAACGTGTGAAATTAACATATATTTTCAGTTCTGACAGTACACTTATTTGCATTGTCAGGGTACTTACATTCTCTGATTACTGTGTTTATCTCTTAGGAGGTCACAGAGAACTCTCCTGCTGTATAATATTATTAATCACCCAGGTAATCTTTATAGGTCAAATAGAAACAAAAGAAATTGCATAAAGGGTCACATATCTCAAAAGAACAATATCAAATGTCATATTGATAATACTCTGCCTGAAAGAATTTGCTCTTTTTCTTCTAAAATATCTAGTTTAAATTAATTTCCTCTTTACAGTGGCGCATTGCACTGCCTTAAGGAAGAAAGGAAAGGTAAACATTATTCTTTGTTTTTTGTTACTTGTAGATCAAGACAGTTGCATTAGCACAGTCATACTGCATTAAAGCAATGAGTGTAGAAGTCTCAGATGTAAGATGTGGACCAGGTACTCACATGACAAAGCCCATCAGCTGGCCCCTATGACACCCAGGACAGCTCAGAGTGAAAGGTTACTTAGCTTCTCAAACTCAGCCACAGACCCTGAACAGCTCTCAGGAAGATAAAGGCTAATCTGAGGGCAAAAGCATATTTGCTCCTCAGGGCTAATGTGTTTATATTTAAAAAATAAGTTTAACTATTGGGGCACTTACATCTTGATTAGACATTTCCCAATAAGGTCTCTCTCCGTAGGACATGACCTCCCACATGACAATGCCATAGCTCCATGCGTCACTTGCCGAGGAGAACTTTCTATAGGCAATAGCTTCTGGGGCTGTCCACCTTATCGGAATTTTCCCACCCTGGAAAACAAATTGGAGATTTCTCAGCTGGCTCACAAGTATACTAAAAAACCAAGTGGCAGTCCAATTAAATAGATTTTGTTAGAAAGATCTAAATACTGCATGATAGCATTGGCATTTTAAATAAAAGTAAGAGAACCAGAATAATGTTAAATGTCAGAAATATCTTTCCTATAATAATTATTCAGTGAAAACAACTTTAATGGGAAATAAGTCACACTTCAGAAATACTTTATTTCATTCATTAGAGAAAATTTATTTTCACTTTAGATTCACACAATTAAACTCACTATCATGCCATTTGAAGAAAGTTCTGGATTATAGAACGTTAACACCAAATATCGTTCAGCATTCATTAAACACTGTATTACATGTATAAATAATAATGATAATACGTTCTAACTTAATTGAAGATAAACAGTTAAATACAGAACGGAGACATTCTCTGTAATTCAATGTTTATCAGAACTTTCTCTTCCCTTTTTATCTATGATTATGTTTACTTCAAATTAAGAAATCCTTTAACATCATACAAGAGCACCTGAGAAGGATAATCTTTCTTTATGATACTTTAGGCTAGTTTATATTCTTGTTCTTCGGTGTTCAAGTTAACATTTGAACATGTTAAAGAGATAAAATTGCATGAATTTAATCTATATTGTTCAGGTATTAAAGTCGACTAATGTGTTATACTTATTTTTTTATCAACATTTATTACATTTTATCTCTCGAAACACTCTATAAATCCCTTTTTACTGTAATGACAAGAATAAAACAATTCATCCGTTTGAGTTACAATCTGAAATCTTTGCAGCGCGGAACAGCAAGCTGAGCGGAGGAGGGCGCCCTTGACGCCACTAGATGGCGGAAGAGAACGAGCTGCGCCCAGACCGCGGAGATTGCTTCTGCTGGCAACATAAATTTTTAAGTCAGAACGCACCTCGATGGAATTGTTTCATCATTATCAGCATTTCCAGGATCACATCATCTGATCCCCCACTGCGTTCAGAGTCTAATGTTAGGGTGAGTAGGGGTGGGAGGCAATAGTGGGTGCATTCATTGGCCCTTAGGGAAGTTAGGTCGAACATTTTTAAAGGTGAAGCCATTAATCGAGTAATCTAAACACTACTTTTTTTTTTTTTTTTTTTTTTTTTTTTTTTTAGTAATCTAAGCACTTACTCGAAAAGAGATTCATCCGAGAGGGGGAATAATTAGGTTTACAAGGCAAATGAGAGCATTAACGGAATCCTCATTTTAAAGACCTGTAGCAAGGAAATGTTGAAGGAACCTTGGGGATAATACCTTGAATTCAATCCCCTGATTTTACAGGTGAGCAGACTGAGCCCAGGGTTTAGAGATTTAGAGATTCCTCTCAACATTATTAAATACATAATGTCTACTAATGTTATCATAGTAGTATTACGGGGTATCAATATAAAGATGTAAATACTTCAGCATGGGGAAAAAGTTGGACCAAACTAATTTTAGTATTGTAACACTGAACATCTGCAAGCATATATCATAGTAGTATAACGGAAGGAAGCCAGAGCCTGAAACCTTCGGTGTTCACACTTACTGGCCTTTCCAAATGAAGGCCAGGAAATTAAATTTACAAAGTTGGTGACAGTAGTTGAAGAGGGTGATGGGCAGAGGAAGCGAGTTTTAAGAGGAGGATTCATTTCTAAACCCAAAGTAGAGTTGCCAGATAAAATATAGGCCCCACTGTTACATCTGAATATCAGGTTAATAACAAATACTTTTTCTTTCTTCTTTTCTTAGTCTAAGCATGTCCCCACATTGTGTGTGTGTGTGTGTGTGTGTGTAACTATGTCCAAGTATTTCATGAGACATTTATACTAAAAAAAAAAATCATGGTTTATCTGCAATTCAAATTGGACTGGGTATCCTATATATTTATTTACTAAACTGTGCAACCCTACCACAGAACATTAAAAAAAAAATTCAGAAATGGAAGTACTGTAAATGATCCAACACATAAAATAGTATTCTGAAAAAACACCTTGTGGTCTGTACTTCATGAGGGGACCAAGGACACTCTGACTTGTATTTGTGCACCAGCACTCTAGCAGCCTTTGTTTTATGGCAAGTTTGTGGCTAAAGTCCCTGGGTCTCATGGCTCTGAATTTCAAAGCCACTTAAGTCAGGCTCAGGCTTGTTTCGAATATGAAGCCACATTTCCAGAGAATAAAGACCAAATCTGTAGAGCTAACTTCAGAACAGATGCAAGAGCAGCAGTCTCATTTGAAATTTCTCATTCTGGATCTTTCTTTGTCTTTCTGGCAAAAAAATACATAGAAATCTGCTGGCCCTACTAAATCTTTGTGAGTTCTATTAAGACAGGCCAATAAAAAAAGTAGTTAATGGTTATTTTAGGTGCATTCACTTATTATTATTATTTTTAATGTTTATTTATATTTGAAACAGAAAGAGACAGAGTATGAGCTGGGGAGGGTCAGAGAGAGAGGGAGACACAGAATCTGAAGCAGGCTCCAGGATCTGAGCCATCAGCATAGAGCCCAATGTGAAGCTCAAACCCACAAACTGTAAGATCATGACCTGAGCTGAAGTAGAATGCCCAACCAACTGAGCCACCCAGACACCCCTAGGTGCATTAACTTAAATGACATCTCATGTAAGTGAATCGCATATAAATTTATATTTTGCATAAGCTGATATCACATATAAATGATAACTTTATCCCTTTCCTAAGAGTTTGTTTTTTTCCTCAAGGAGAAGATATTACAGAATGCTTGATTAATAGCATTGCTATCTGTTATGAACTGAATTGTGTTTCCTCAAAATTCACATTTTGAAGCCCTAAACCCCAATGTGGCTGTATTTGGTGATAGGGCCTGTTAAGAGGTAATCAAAGTTCAATGAGGTCGTAAGGGCGGGCCCTACTTCAGTATGATTGCTGTCCTTATAAGAAGATGAAGAGACGCCAGATGTGTGCAGGCACAGGGGAAAGGCCATCGGAGGACACAGCAAGAATTTGTCCATCTACAAGTCAAGGAGAGAGACCTCAGGAGAAGCCACACCTGCCAACACTTAGATTTTGGATGTCCAGCCTCCAGAGCTGTGAAAAATAAGTTTTTGTCGCCTGAGCCATCCAGCCCCTGGTATTTTGTTATGGCATCCCTAGCAGACCAATACACTATCCCTATTAAAAACCAAAAATGTTTATCTAAGATAAACAACATTGCAAAATGGACAGCAAATCTTTATTTCAAATTCTATTCCAAATGTCATCTTGAAATGGGAAGTGTGAGCTAGAATAAATCTGGAAGATGAAATATCATCACAGAAGTTTTAACGTAGGAGATATAATTCTAATTAATAAAAACACATGGTAACATGAACCTGACAGTATGCACAAATTTCAGTAATTCTGAGCATATATTAGATGGAGATAAGGAAGCATTCAGATCTTTTTTTTTTTTTTCTAGTGGCAAGACACAGACTGAATATAGTTGATCTCTAAGTGCAAGATAAAGCTGAAAGGAAGAGGTCCTTAAGAGTAGCACATGGACTCTATCCCCTTTCCTACTTTAGAGGACACACAGAAGCTTAGTTCTCCCCCTCCACCTTTTTTTTTTAAATTGAGTGGACCAACAAACATTTGTGGTTTAATCCCAGCTACTTATTTTTTGCCCATGATCTTGAATCATAGACAGAGGTAATGCACTATGTTACTTTTTTCTCAAAGCATTAACCACCAGATGTTTGTTTCAGGTTTCAGGAATGAACAAATAGTACTTTAGATTTGAAATCACAATCATTGGAACATTACATATTGCTTTACCATATGTTTATGAGGGGGAAAAAAAGTTACCAGTGATGCTAATCAAAATGATTGAATGTAACTCAAAAGACTTCTTATTTCCTAGTACCTGCCTTATCCAGCAAGCTTAATCACTTAGGGAACAAAGGAGAAACAAGAAGTAAGCAAACCGGATCTGGTTCACTATGGAAGGGGTTGTTAGCAAACCTTTTCTCTGCTTTAAAAGTCATATTCAGAGCTTAGTGTCTAAAGAGGGGTTATAGCAGGAAAAGTGCTGAAGAAGCAACCAGTAACCTTGTATACCTGTAAACCCCATACCTCCTGAGAGGAATTGCATTATAACTGTATTTAACATCTGAGGTTTAGAACCCAATCCTCTAATCTTCAGTGGAGGAGACAATCAATTGAAATATAGTGAGGTTACAAAGGCTTAATACTGAAACCAAATAGAAAACTTCTACTGAGAAACAAGAATACTTAAGACTCTCTCCATTTCTCATTCACTGGATTTGATGGTTATCTTAAAGGCAAATGGTTAGAATAGACAACGACCAGCCTGCAGATGTTTTTTTTTTTAAATTTTCTTAATCTATCTCTGTAGTACCCACACTTTAATGAGTGTCAGAATTAAAACATATATACAATGCTTACAGATTAAGAAATTTCCAACAACAATTTTAAGTATTTCTCTTTATGGGCTGCACATTCTAAGTGAGATGAAACTCTTCTACAGTCCATTGTGTGACTTCGGGCAAGTCTTAACTCTGAGTCTTATATTTCAGATCTGCAAAATGAGGGGATTTGAATTAATGATCATAAACTCGTAAATTACAGTGCGTTTTAATGATTTGCCTACAGTTTCTTGGCTACTGTTAAATTGTAAGTAGACAGGCCGTATGAGTTGGTACCTAGTCCACATAAACAGATAGCCTGATGACACACAGTACAGGAGACAAACACACTCTTGAGTCACATCCCAGGCCGATAATTAATGGTCACAGTGATCATCCTTACTCATATGGAAGAGTTTAAATAACTTAATCACTTTTAGTTTAAGAAGGTAACAGTATGAAAATACATATTAGAAAGGTATGAAAATAGGACACTGACTTTTTTCCCTTTTTGTTTTTTACTTTTAATGGGTTAAAATACTCTTAATGAGCAACCACTGGTTATTTGGAAAACTCATTATGCGAATGCTTACTGATGTCAGATGAAAGGGGCATTAATTTGTTTACTGAAAGATCATTTTACATTAAAATGTCTTGTCAGTGGGATTATCTGTGGCAAAGGTGGTCTGGTTTGGGGAATAATGGTGGAGGAATCGGCACTCTGGGGTGTTCTGCTTTAATTCAATATGGTGTCCTGGGAAGTCATAGCAAATTGCAGAAAGATCTCTCACACACTAGTTTACAGAAAATCCTCTCTTGGGGGATATTCTCCTTTCTCTTAAGAATTACTGATCTTGAGAAGTGACTCTATCTCTGAACATCTCTTTCTAGTTTGTATTCCCCAACCAACAAATGATATTGTGTACAGCTACATTATATTGTGAAATTTCTAAAAACTACATCCCACACCCTCACGGAGTGATGTATACTTCCCTCCTTCATTGAGGTTTACTGACCTGTGGCAACTCTGCTGTTGTGTGGAGCTTTATCTTTTTCTGAAATATGGGGATAATATTTGCCCTTCCTTGAAGACTGAGGGCTATAATGGAATGAATTCATCTGTAGTCACAAAGGAGAGATCTACTTACATTTTGGTTTCTAGATAACATTTGTGAAGTAGATTAAATGAGATAGTACTCATGAAGCACCCGACATATAGTAGGCACTCGGGACACGTTTGTCTCCTTAATTTAGGTACTTAAAAATCTCTTTTTTTGGACCTGCATGTTAGGCCATGTCAGCATCCCAGTTCTCTCATCTGGAGTCACCAGCCCACCGCCTGCAGTGCTAGGCTCAAGGGTGAGCTTCTCAAACAAAAGCTTTTAGGAGCCAGAGGCAACACATAAATTGTTGGTAGACAAGCTCTGACCCAGTCCTTGTGATTCAGACATGCCTTGTCCAGTTTGAGGAAATCTGTCTATCTTGGTCCAGGGAGTTCTGTCTATGCCTACCTTCCTGCCACTGCACAACCGGTGTCCTTCCAAAACTGAGACATCTCTCATTCATCTTATTCTTTCATGGGTATAATTCTGTGGTTAAATGTTGGCAGCCAGATTTCTGCCTACAGCTGGATCTTCCTGATCATACTTTCTGGATTTCTTGCCTTTTGCTGAGTATTTCTCTTCTCTTTGTGGGGTGTGACAGAATGGTTAAGATACAAACCTTTTGTCTTCACAAATGCACACATGGAATCACACACACACACACATACACACGATTTTGCATCAGTATCATGTGATTTATACATGCCAGGTTGAGACACTCTTGCTGTAAGCAGAAGACCTTTTTTTGCATGGTATTTTAAAAATTAAGGCACTGACTGGTTCTTAATAACCAATTTTTATAGAATGATAAGTGCTGCGGAAATTTATAGTAAATAGCATTGTTTTAGGCCATAAACATGAAACAACTATTTTTATACTTTACATAAGACAAAGACTTCCTAACAGTTTCTTGTACCAGGCTTTCACTCCCTGTGCCAAGGGCCTTTGTGTGGGTATTCGCTGAGGTCTCAAGGTCTTGGATTTTACTGAATCTAAAGGTGACCAACTGTTTGGCCTTGAGCTGAAGTGGGCTTGCAGTTAGGTTTTCTGTGGCTAAGTTTTGTTTTTGTTTTCTTTTTCCCCCTATTGTCTCTAAATGCCTTTAGACAGGGTGTTGCCACTTCAGAGCACGACCATTCCACTCCACCATCTCACTAAGCCTTCCTCAGATGCACTTGCCTCATTTCCATTATCCTCCTGGCTTCTGTAGGCATTGCTCTCCCCATCTCTCACTTGAACTTCAACCCGACCTCCCTCTTCTGATTATGAAAAGAACGATGATCTACTTTTGAAATTTACTTAGACCATATTTTTCATAAAGAATAGGACCAGATGAGAAATTATTTCAAATAAACATGAATAGCTAACTCACCAGCTTTGTTTTCTACTCTGTAAAAAAAAAAAATCCTAACTATAGAAAGACGTTCTCGTTCTCCTTTTCCCCACATTATCTACCTGGAACTACACTACATTTTTATTCATTGTCTAAATGCATAAACAGCTCAGTGAATGCTAATTTTTTTGTTCCCGTAATAAAACAGTGCTTATTGTGCTATTCAAAGCCTCAGAAATTAGAATCCTTTTCACCTGCTTCCTCCTAAATTGCTCCTGAAAATAATTCACTGGCACCTATTTCTCAGTACTCTCTTTCGATGAGAACATAGGTGCTACATCATTAAGTGAATAACACTGTTATGGGGGACATCTGTTAAATTAGATTTTCTATGCCATCCTATAAGGCAGATAAAGTAGGACACAATGTTACTGTAATGTGCTAGAATTAAACACATGCTTTATTATGAGAATTGCCATTGTGTCTGAGTGTAGATAACTTAAATACCATTGACAGTATAGGTAATTTTTTTCAACACAACCTATCGTTCATTATGGTTTTGGGAATATACCGTATGGTAAGGTCCCAAGGGGATAGTGGATACTAACAGAGTTAAAAATCCTATCCCTACTCTTGCTGGAGAGTAGTAGTCGATATCTTTTCTTTCCATCCCTCTCCTTTTATTTTTCCTTTTAATCAAGCTGTACAGAAGACTAATTCCCACTCTGCTACCTCCCCAGTGTATTTTGACAAAGTTTCTTAAGCTTCTCACATATAGTTTTATGGCAAAGATCTATGGATATTAACACAAAAGTAATAGGTCTAAAAAGTGTACTGCATAAATCATAAGGGTGAGTAAAAGATTATTTTTGACCATTACTATTGAGATATTTATACATTAAATGCTAATATAATATGTCAAATAATACAATTCTTCATGTTTATAACACAAGTGTCTACAAAGCATTTTTATCTGAATGGCCTCAAATTAATGTATACTTTGCTTTCTTATCAGGTTGCCCTGTGAGAATAATACTAATGACAAGCAGTAATTAGTGCTTATGCCATCCATGATCCAATGCTATTTATTTGGGGAAAAATTCATATCCTGTCATTAGGAAAAGAGACTACATAAAATGAAATATGTTTATTTTTATACTAGTATTATTTGCTAACCCTATTTGAAAACCCTATTCAAAAAGGACAGAGAAAGTGT
Organism: Panthera pardus; assembly: GCF_024362965.1. Taxonomy (NCBI): domain Eukaryota; kingdom Metazoa; phylum Chordata; class Mammalia; order Carnivora; family Felidae; genus Panthera; species Panthera pardus. The sequence goes on along the minus strand of NW_026526721.1, from coordinate 45,378,194 downwards.
ATAGGACTCTAGAGCATACACAGTGGTGACCCTCATAAGTAAGGGGTGCTTACTTTGGAAGCAGAATGTGCAACATAGGAAGAGAAAGTGACAGTGGAGCCGAATGTATGACTTCTGATCCCTCTTTTTTTTCCCCACTAATTCATTGTGTGATCTTGGACAAGTTACAGATTCTCTGTCAATTGAGGGGGTTGGACTGTGTGATCTTGCAGCTCCAGTGAAGGTTTAATATTCTATGATTTGTTAATATGCTAAAACTCTAGTTAGAGTTAATACGCTGATACTCTAGTTAGAAGGAACAACCTCCACTTCTGTCTAAGGAAACGTAGACAAAAAGGGTTAGTGCTGAGCTCCGTTGCTTCCTGCATCATTATTATGCCCACAGGCACTTTATACATTAAATCAGAGTCTTCCTGACAGACCCACAGTGTTCTGACTGAACATATATGAGAAGCAGGTCTTCTCTTGCAGCTGTCGCATGAAGTATTGTGATACATCAGATCAGAGTGGCGCTGTGACCTCAAATTACCCATTGTCAGAAAGGCTAGCTCTGAGTGTAAGCCAAGGCGGGGAGACAAGATGACATGATGACATCTTTAGAGGCAGTCTGTTTGGAACCAAACACTGCACAAGTGAGGGCAAAATCTTCCGAAAGACTGAGGAAGCATTACTTTATGGAAAGGATGGGGCTGAGGGACTTATATTCAAAGGTGGGTAAGAACTTGAGAAAAGTCTGGAAGTACCTGGAGCTGGAAATACCAAAAAATGCTTGTACAAATAAATCTATCTAGAAAGCAGACTTTGGCTGAAAGAATTATTAAAATGCTAGTATTCTGAATAAGTTTTAACTCTGCGATAGACTGATTACAATTTACCACAATTTATATAGATTTCTTACACCCTCAGAATTTTAGTTGAGGAAATCTACACAGTCAACCCTTTGTTCATTCCATTATTCCAACATGAAATGTTGCCTTGTCAACTTTTTCTTTAGCTCCTATTTTGCTCCTCTTATGCCTGCCTGTAACACCCACTGTCTGTGTTACATACCTTCTATGTACTATTATCTGGCTCTTTAAAATGTGGATGTAATGTTTTCTCAGAAAGGTTATAAAAATCTTGGAGGGTCTTTTATTCTTCTCTGTAATCTACTTTAGAGTATTTAGCATGGTGCTATGATTATAATAGAATTTAATGATTATTGGCTGAGGGGTTGACTGGATGAGATGAATTAGGCAAATGATGTAAAATGAAAAGTACAGTCTCAGAACCATACTGTATAAGTGGAATTCAAATTTTGCTTTTTTAGTTCCTTCTTAGTCATCATTATGAACTTGGTTAATGATAAGGAAAAGATGAAAGGAAAATTTCCCAATCTGAATTTTCAGTTCATAGAGAGCCTCACCCAGAAAGGCACTGAAGGTCACTGGTGGCTTTCACTTACTCATTCATTCATTCTCTTATTCTTTGGTCATTTTTTGTTTGTTTGTTTTAAACACATCTCACATGCCAGGTGCTTGAGTCACAAAGACATTCTCCTTGTCCTCAGGGAGATCATTTTACAGTAGGAGACACATCGACATAAACAAATAATGGAAGCACAGAGGGTAAGGGCTCTAACGGAAGTCTGTACTAGATTCATTTGACAGCAAAAAAGGAGGGTCAGCTGTTTGGGATGGCTATGAGGAGAAGCAGAAAGGTGACATAACAGAGGTAAGTTTTAGGTAGAGTTTAAAAGGAAAGTAGGAGTTTGACTAGTAAGACAAAGAAGCCAGGACATCTCTTCAGAGAGAACAGAGTTCACAGGCACAGCATTTTATAATTTGCTATGCATATGTCACTATTTCTTCATGAAAAATTATATACAATTGGTTTGATTGATTTTTTTTGTTTGTTTTCACTCTAATTTTGTTGTGGCTGAAAGATCTGAATCATGTGGTAAAAAGTGGTGTAAATAAGGTCTTTTAATTTTTTAAGTATAAAGGGATGACAGGGATCCTAAATCTCTTTTTTGACCTTTTCTACTAAATGTCTAATAAAAAAATTAAATTACTTTTATTTCTGGCAGAATCACCTGCAGTGTGTGCGATCATGTATCATACCAAGCAGGTTGAAAGGTCTAATTTTACTTGCATAACATATTCACAGTTTTATAGAAGATTTTCCCAGTGAATAAATTTTGGAGAAGCAATGCTTGTAAAATAAGCTTCCAGCTTGTTTAGCTCAGGCTTAAGTATACCACTTGGGTTCTGAAGCCTTGTTCATTGTGGACAGCAGAGGGCTCTGGAGGAGATCTCTGGAATGCTGAATGACAGAATCTGGATGTATTTGGCTGCAGGTAGAATGAAGAAAGAAACTATACCATCTTCAAATATCACAATCCAATGGCAAAGTTTTAAATGAAAGAGGGCCTATCTAATAGTGGGGTGGGGTCTTTTAAGAGATCAACCTGTATTTCTATGCTTTGAAGGTTCCCTGGCTCTTTCTTATTTCACTTTGTACCTTCTTCTCGATTTGTTCTTTTCCTTTTGTTCTCTACTGTTCTGTTTTCTTTCACTCTGTTCTTGCTAATAAATGTTTGTTGTTTGTATAGAATATAAGTTCCCTCAGGCAGGGATTTTGTTTGCTTGGTTCTTTTCTGTTTTATCAGAGCTTAGAAATGAGTCTGAGCATAATAGGTACTCAGTTAATGTCAGTTATAGGAATATTGGAAACGTAGCATAAGATCATGACAGTATTTATTGTTTAATGGATGATAATGATACATAGTAAGTGATGCTATGAAATGTGATAGATGCCATGGTAGGGGAGGTCAGAAAATGCTTCTAAGAGGAAATGATGTCTAGGCTTGGACCTTAGGGAAGATTGGAGTTAGACCAATAAAAGAGGTGTGAGAAAGGAGATCAGGGATGGAGTAGGAAAGACTGGTCTAGGTAGAAAGAACAGGTACAAAAGAGAAATCATAACAGATTTAGAGGTACTGACAGAAGTTGCAACTGGAGAATAGAGTGTGAGGTGAGGGAGTGGGGAGAGACAGAGGCTAGAGAAGCAAGCAGCAGGCAGAATCATGAAGGGCTTCCTAATGCATTTAAAGAATTTGGACCTTTTCTCATGGCAGTGGAAAACCACTGAAAAGCTTCAAGCAATAGGGTGACAAAACCAAGGGTTTTGCTGCTTTTTTAGATCACGTTGGCTGCATTGTGGATTGCTGATGGGGGCTTAGGGAACAAATACAGGGAAGAGTAGAAGCAGGAAAATCTTGCCATGTCTAGGGAGTTAGTAACATTATTTAATAATTCTGTAATAGTCACACATGACAGCACATTTTAATACATTAAAAACACTTATTTCAATTCCTCTGATTAGATAGTTGCCTTATTCCAGAGGAGAATGCGATGACATTTACTCTGTTTAACACGTCTAAATGGAGAATTCAATCAATCATGTAAACAAAGTTAAAGGAGGAATAGTCCCAAACACTAATTTTGGAAAATTCTCTTCTCAAGGACTCTCATGTGCTGTCGAAGCATTGTTTACATACATTTTACATTTATATATTAGAACAAATCCCCTAAGGACCTGTTAGTTAGAAAGATTTCTTATAATATTTAAAATTAATAATTCCATGTTAAAAAACAATTAATCTTTTACCTTCTCCCACTTAGTCCATAACAATTTTTGTGTGATTTATTTATGAAATTTATAGTTTAAGTAGTTTACCTAACAGGGAAGAAGGACAAGTGTTCAACTTTTTTTTTCTTTCTTGCTTTCTCACATATATATGTGAAGTGGGTAGAAGAAAGAAAATTCATTCAGAAAGGTTGTTTTTCACTGTTGTCATTTATGAAATTCTATAGGATCAATTTTTAGTTGTTTATCCCCCTCTGAAAACAAATTTGCTCAGGGAAAAGGACTTCGTATGGGCTCAATATTACACTGCAGAGAATTCAACCCAAGGTCAAGTTGCTGAAGCAATTCAAGGAATCAAAAACAGCAGTTATGCTTACCATAAGCTTCATCCATTATTTAAGCACAAAAGGAGATAATTTATTTAATTTTGTTTTTGACATGGTGCTTTTCATCTATACCTTGAGTCTAATATTTATATTTTGGTTTTTTTGTTTTTTTTTTTTAGTTCACTGGTGATTTTAAAGCCAGTGTTGGCTGGAAAGCTTTATGTAATGTGCAAGTTGCTATGCATTCAGTTCTGCTTGTCATATTATTGCTCTAAGTGAAACATCTTTCACAGCATTAAACTTGTTCTCATATCTTGCTGGTAAACAAAACTGAACTTAAAGCAGAGCCCAGAGAATTCAGGAAGAAAAAAAAATAGGTCTAGTTGTAGAAAAATACCTGAGATGTTAAACCCAATATACTTTTTAAAGAATAGCATTCTAATTTGCAGGAAACTTCCTTTCATTTGAGGAAGGCTATATTTATATTTTTCATTTGAAACATGAGTTTGGTCATCTCCAGTTAGTCTTGGGTAGACATTTGCTAGCAGTCCACAACCAGAACCATTTGGCCCAGTTTTACATTATTGACAGGCTCTTCCCAAATGGCTTTTTTCTGGAATCTAGAGGAAGTTGCATGTCAGCGTTGTAGTGCATTAGTGTTGCTGTCAGCAATGCTTCCCCAGGGCTGTCTGCTTTCTGCCTGACTTCAGCCACTGCTGTCAATCTTTCAGTTTCACGTACCCTCAAATGGTCCCACCCTCCCTTGCCTATATCTCTTAGCAAAGAAAGATGAACTTTCTTAATTTAAGGAGAATGAGACATATTTAGTACAGTGAGTCCCTGTGTTGTTGATGATACAATGGGGATAATAGCCTAAATGTATTAGACTTGGATTTACTTATTTAGGATTTTTGTTTGTTTGTTTGAAGAGGAAAACCTAGACATTTTAATAGTTCGCTCTTTTAAATGAAGTTCACTCTAAAATAATGTGATTCAGTCAACCCATGGGAGTTGAAGCCAGAATGACTTGCATGCCACCTTCTAAAAGTATAACCATTGGGATCACAATGGTTGGGACGACAACGAGAAGGAAAATAGTGACTAGCTTTCTGTATCCATAATAGGACAGAAAATGCTAAAAATTATAATTATTAGGCCATTATAATAAGAACTATATTACATTTAAAATAAATGGAAAAAAAACCTACTTTGAAAAGTTTCTCTCTTTTATACTTATAAGTCAGGGTTCTTATGGTTTAAATTTTTGCTGAAACATGCTGCAACTTGGAAGCATCATATCTCTAAGAAAATTCAAAACTCCACACTTTTATCTCTTTTCTAGATGCTCATCTACTTTGACCAGATGTTTACTTTCCAGAAGTATTATGGAATTCAAACATTGCACCCATCTTTTTAATAAAACTTTCTCCTTCTGTCCAATGGGAACTTCCAGTAAGGAATAAAAAAAAAATCCTCATTAGTATTTCCCTTGTACCAAATCACTTCAGCAGTAAAGGAGAAAAAGTTCTTCCTCTATTCTAATACATTGATCTTCACAAAGGTTGAAAGATAATAAAATGTCTGATAAAAATGCATAGCTTTGACCCTTAAAATCTGTGTAAGTGAAAGGGGAGTGAACATTTCTGAATGCTAAAATCTGTACTACAATCATATTTTCTTGGCAGGCTGATTTAAAGAGCTCTATGTGACAGTCAAGTTATACTAGCCTTGACAGTACAACTGGGTGAAAGAGATTCAGATCTGTTTTTATATTTAATTGGAGTGTAAGGGTCAGACTGTCAGAGCAGGATACTTTTGCCAGTTGTCAGAGGCTACTTTGGAGAACACTAAATTAGAAATGCAGATACCTGACATTATTTTCAACCTGGCACCCAATTTATAAATTTGGGGAAATGGCTACATACCTGTATACATTATTTCTATCATCTATGGTTTAAGGAATTGATTGCATTACACTTGATGGGGGGTGGAAAGGAAGAAGGAAGGGATTACAGGTGAATGTGAGTGTCAAATAAGTACAACCCATACTGCACAACAGTCCAGAAGGTAGGTAACCATTATTGGACAAATTTATAGAGTAATATTAAATTAAAATGAAAATGTGTACATCTATGTACACATACATATATATTCCATGATCATGAGAAATATGTTCAAGTGGAGATATGTTAGAGTAGACTATCAAAACCAATAATTTATACAATGTTTGTATTTGTTGCTAGTCTGAAATACATATTGAATATCAGAGATAAGTGCTTAGTACATTTTGCTGAAAGAACACAGTATTCTAATTCAGGAAAGTTAGTAATTAAAAGACTCGTCTGGCCATTTAATCTGACTCCCTGCCCCCACAGTCCTCTAATCTCTCCAAGAAGGAATACCTAGCTATCACTGGTACATTAAGCTCTTTCTTATGCTCAGGGGCTGCTACTCCTCCTAGACAGGGAGCCCCTCACAGTGTAAGACTCAAAACTGAATAAGCCTTGTGGGTGTCCTCCTTGTTCATTAGGTCCTGCTTGCTTATTTGAGATCAACCCCTGTCCAGTTCTCACACGTAGATATTTGCCCTGCTCCTATCTAGTGTATAGATCTCATCAGAATAAAGTGATACTAGAATTTTTGATTGTGAGATCCATAAACTTTGGCATAGAATGTTTGCCTTCTTGGACTACCATTCACTATCTGCTACCCAATGCTCTGGATACTGTGCCTCGCCCACCAACAGGAAAACCCTTTTCTTCATCTTCTGACACAACCCACCTGCTTCCTGGTCTTTGTCCTGTGATGTAGCCTAACATTCTACTCCTTTCTAGTGGCTTTTCCATTCTTCTTCCTGCTGTATTAGGACTATCCTGCTCTTGTCTACCACTGATGGAATGCTGGCTCTGAATACCCACATCTTTTCAGAATTATATATCTAAAAATCCAATGGTTGTAGTTGGCTTATAACATTCAGTACTGAATATTTTGTGATATTGAAGGAAATTTTATAAATAATGTACCTATATATGTGTACATCATAAATGTGTGTTGTGTATGTGTATATTTCTTCTTCCTCTATACCCTACACCCTAGATGTTGTCGTATCTTAAAAAGGAGATGGCTCATTCCTAGTGGGCTTGACTTTTGATTCTGTTCATATGAGTTAAAGTTGACTTCCTAAAAGTCACACAAACATTAAGGAACGTGTCAGTTTACATTAGCCTCATCTGCCTCTTGGACCAGGCTGCCATCCCTGAGCTCTGACTGGGCACTTGCCTTGGGAATCCCAAGTTCACCTGCACTCATTCAGGTTCATTAGCTATGGGCTCAGAATTTGTCACTTCCATCATTTCTGGACTTGATCTACCACACTGCTGAATGTGAAAGTTGGCATATCATGTGGTCATTAAGGTGCCAGTCCATTAAACTTGGAAACAAGGGGGAATTAACTCACAATTCCACAAACACTGGCCACTGGGAAACCAGAGATGGGAGGGAGTTGCACAGAGAAATCCCCCTTTCTCCCTTTTTCCCCATAAATGATTTCAAAGCATGTTTTCTCCATACAGCCCATTTGGAGAAGTTCTGCATGGTTATTGGACACATCTCTCAACTACTGTGTTTTTGTGGCCCATGTAAAGCAGGAGCAAGTACCACTAGGTTGTGATATTGCTTTACCTTCTTCCATTTTTCCTTAGTCTAGATGCCCTGCTTTTGTACATCCCAAAGAAAGCTTCATCATTTTGAATTCCTTTCTGAGGCTCTGTTTTCTAGGGAACCTGGGCTAACACAGTTGTCACAGAATCAATATTTCTGCCACCCTTGAAAATTCAGCGTATTTATTCTAGTCATATGCAAGTTTAGAAAAAAATATATTTAGTTAAATGCTTATCTGAACACATGTTATAGAAAATTGTTGCATAAGAGAAATAGAAGCAAAAAGAAATTACTTTCCATATGTTTTCTAGACATTTTTTGGTCTTTCTCTGAGGCACAGTTTATTCTTCTAGGCCTTGTGTTCTTGCTGAGCTCAGTTGGACTTGGAAGTGCATATCAGGATCTTTTTTGTGTGTCCTATATTCTCTATTTATTATCTTGGGGCAGTAAAACATAGAGGTTAAGAGCAAGGCTCTTAGGTCACACTGCTTAGATCCAAATCCTGCCTCTGCTATTTAGGAGCTCTGGGCCTTTTGGCAAACTTCCTTACCTCGCCATACCTCAATTTCCTCACCTGTAAAGTGGAGATAATCTTAGTATCTTATGGGACTGTGTTGTGGATTAAAGAAGAGAACGTATCTAAAATGCTTGCAACAGTGCTTAGCTCATATAAGAGTGATAATTAGTATTATTTCTTTTATATTTAGTCTCTGTGCTAAAATCGTAGAATATACTCAGGAAAAAAATGTCTGTCATTTCAAAATGGGAAACGATGTGCTACCCCTGTTCTATATTTATCTCCACCTAGAGGAATGGCATCATTGTGTTTGTTGCTAATTGTAAGAATCCACTGGGAGGAGGGGGGATAAAACGGTTCTCCCGTGGAACACCCTGAAGTCTAGGCTCTCAGAACCTACTTTCCTATATACACATGGATGTTCTCCTCCACAGTGACTAATGTTTCTTTTTTGGACACCACGTATGTCAGAATTCTGGGAATTTGATCCTGTTTGACAACCAACCATGGCATTTTCCTCATTCGCTGTGTAATGCTAGGTCACTGAAACTTTTTAACTCACTCTGCGTATCTGTAAATGGAAGATAATAATTCCTCACAGACTTATTTACTTATCATGAAGCACTTATTGTCAGCCACTAGGCTAGGACCTGTGGACACAAAGATAAATAAGGCATAGATCCTGTACTCAGCTTACTTATTACGAATAAAAACAGTTGCCACCAGTTTTAGACAAAGAAAATAGAGGTCAGAAAAGGCATGAAAACTGTCCAGGGCAACATGGCCAACGAAAGTGCCACATCTAAGAATTGGATACAGGCCTCTGCCCTCAAATCAGTGCTTTTCCTATGATATAATAATACTGCTCTACTTTTGTCAAAATTCAATAAAGTATTGTGGATAAAGTATTCTATAAATGTAAAGAGCTTTACGTATTAATTATATAGTGTTATTATCTTGAAATGTACTGTTTCACTTGTTTAAGCACTAGAATTTTCTCTTTCAGCTTTTAAGTGGAAGTACATTTCCCACAAGGAAGAGGAAGTTTTAGGTGGCAAAACAGAGTTTCACAAAAAGCCTTCATGTCAAGAATTCGACTGTGAAATAGCTTGCTTGCCACAATTGTTGTTGTTGTTGTTATTTGTTTTTTCTTAAGACAATGACTATTTCTTTAATAATAGATAGATAAATAAAACAAACATGCACTGACTATTTTTAATAGTTTAATCTTAAAATTTCATTAATAATTTATTTCAATTAACATGCCAATAAAACTAAGACCAGGCACAGTATATAAGAGGGAGAATCCTCATTCAACCTATTTTGGGATGTTCTTGGGAAGTTTTATACTTCTATTTTTAAATTTTTTTTAAGTTTATTTATTTTGAGAGAGAGAGAGAGTGAGAGAAGGGCAGGGGCAGACAGTGAGAGAGAGAGAGAGAGAGAGAGAGAGAGAGAGAATCCCAAGGAGGCTCTACGCCATCAGCACAGAGATGGACATGGGACTCAAACTCATGAACCTTGAGATCCTGAGCTGAGCTGAAACCAAGAGTTGGACATTTAAACAACTGAGCCACCCAGATGTCGCTGGTATTGGCAAATTTTAAATGGAAGCAGTTTGGGGTGGAGGGCTGGCAGCACCCTAATATGTGGGAGAGATTGGCACAATGATCACTGGATGCAGAGTGCCCCACATTCTGCCAGCTCAGTCAGGGATATTAGATACCTTGGAAATTGATAACACACCTCCAAACCAAATTGCACACTGACAGGTTGTTACCAGCTTCATCATGACCTAACCAGTGGATCCCCGGAAGCAGTCTAGAACAGGCTACCCTATTGAAATTGCACATATAAATCAGCTGAAGTAAAAACTCTTTTCATGACCCTGAAACATTTCTTGAGGTCTGGAACACATACATCTTTTAAGGTTTTTACTACTGACAGGGGGACATACCCACTCATTCCTAGAAGTCATACACTCTCGTATCCTTGTCTTTTAGGTGACAGAAAATAGCCTTTATTTTTGAAAAAGAATGTTATAATTTCTGTCCCTTTCTGTTTCAATTTTAGCTGAGGCCCAAAAAGGCCAAGGAGGAAAAAAAAAAAAAGTACGTGGTAAGTATTCTACATTACAAACCTCTCTTACATTATTACACACTTGAAATGGAGATTAGAAGCAAAAAAATAAAATAAAATAAAACAAAATTAAAATAAAATAAAATAAAATAAAATAAAATAAAATAAAATAAAATAAAAGCAATGGTTTTCGGACTTGTTGCTCAGTACCTAGATCACTGAGGTGGAAAAGGCTGGTATGGAAATAATTACTTTTGGAGAATATAGTTGGTATGTTATGGCAACTCTCTTGTCAAATCTAATGAGGGGCTTTGACAGGAACACAGAGAATTTTTGTTTGCCATTGGAGTTAGGGAGAGTACAGGGTACTTGCTTTGAGTCCATGCCCGGAAAAGCTTAAAGGTGAGACACTGGTTGGTTGGTACCTGTTTTAATGAGAGAACATTGGTATGCCATTCTAAAGCTCAATTTAGTATTTGGTGCTAATACTAAATCTGTAATTTAATGTCATTGTTAAAAGCATGCAGAGTAAAGCTGTGACCATCAAGTCTTGAGTCTTGGCTCTCATCTCCGGGCCTTGTACCATTGGGTAAATCCATCTCCCTAGGACTCAGTTTCTTCAACTGTAAACTGAGGATAACAGTACCACTCTTCTCTTTTTGGGAAAGTTTAATAAGATAGTACATGCAGCAGTGCCTGCCCATAGTATGCACTCAGTAAAAGTCAGTTATTGTAATTATTATTACATTAGAACCCAGCTGTGCTTTCACTGAACAGGCAGAGGAGTATGTTTCCTGTGCGTCAGATATGGACCTTATGGAATGGGGCCATCTTGGTTTTCATACATATATTTTTAAAGGGACTTTGTCCAAAAGTATAATATGACAACAGAGAGGCGAATAGCTGGAAAACAGAGACTAATGAAATGACTGTAAGCTCTAAAAGGCACAAACTAATAAGAAATCTTCAGGAAAGAGATGTATAACAATTGGGGACAGGTCCCCAAGGAAGCTATGAGAGTATTCTATGAGAAAAAAAAGGTCTGTTTTAATTACCAAGCAAGCTCAGATCATCAGTGTGAGATCAAGAACATGCCAATTAAGCGGGATCTACCCTGCTGCTTACCTGTTCTCCTCACACACACTCTATGAATGGGTTAGAGACTTTAGCATGAGAGCCATGAGAAAGAAGTAGTGGCTTTTGTGATTGTGATAGAACAAGCAGGGCCAGGAAAAATGAAGTTGTTTTATTTTAAATTAAATTAAATTAAATTAAATTAAATTTTATTTTATTTTAAATTTGCAATCCATGATGTCTGGCTCTTTTAATCTAACCATTTGGTGTAAGATGTTATTTTGTGTTTTTTCTATATGGAACGCTATAAAAAAAATCATCAATTAAGCTTAGCAAGTATCTTTTGAGTGCCTAATGTTGCAAGGTTCTGTGCAAAAAAGATGCTGTAACAAAAGTGATCCACTTATGTCCTGAATAAACTGCCATTCTGTAAAAGTTTCATGATATGTTTGGTTGGTTCAGTGACCGGGCATCATGCATATATCATTATAAAGTGTCAATTGTAGACTGTCACTATATAGGATAATCAGTGGTCGTACAACAGACAGCTTCTTATAAGGAATTCTCAGGTTTCTTAAAGGTAATTAAGTAGAACTAAATCTCTGTCAAATGTTTGAATAAAGGACAAAGGATGACTTCTGGTTCATACTTGAGTATCCACTCTGTCTACAGTAATAGTATTTAAATTGACAGTGCTTTTACAACCTCACCTCATGGACTCATCTTTCTTTAACTTGTTTTCAGTTTCAAAGGACATTTTAATATACCACTATACATGAGTTCTGGCACTGGAATATCACCAACCCTATTAATCAACTGAATCTGCTTGTGGTTTTCCATGATGGTGTCATTTTTTGAGTAATATGGAATCAGATAATCTCTCACTGATGATGTATCTCAGTAAATCACTCTCTGAGTGCTGATAACATAATGACAATAACATATTAGCATAATTCATCATCACATGTACCTTTGCTCTGGGGATGTTTTATTGTAATGTATAATACACTGGCTGTCACCCTGATGATGTATTACAGCAAGACTTCCTCAGGAAAAAAACGCCTTTTGATGGAATACTATTCATATCAGATGGTACTGCCCAGGGATAAACAGTTGAAAAAAGTTTGACTTCATTTGCTATAGAATCCACATGAAGGTCAAAGGCACTACAAATGGTAAAAGATAGTTTGAAGACAACAGGTATCTATCTCTCTGTTATAAAACAGTTTCTAAAAGTTCAATTTTTGGTTCCGAGTAGGTTACAGCAGGTTTTTATCCCTAGTAAATATTTAATATCCACAGCACTGACACTATGCAATGGAAGTTTCTACAGCCTGGAGTACTACTCAGTGAAATGACACTCTTAAACAAGATGTGGAGCTTGCTTGGGGCAGAAGTGAAGTGACTTCCAAGGACAGATTAAAAGTGAATGCAATATATTATAATACCTTTCCTGCAATTTTGCCCCTTGAGCTACCCCATAGAATATTAGAGATGAAAAGGACTCATAGATTCATCGATTTCATGGCCTAGAGAGAGTAAGACTTACTCTAGGTCACACAAAAGTGAGGGGTAGAGGCAGGACCAGACACTAGGTTTTTTGATAACTGTTTCAGTGCTTGATATAAGATAATCAAAGTTAACTGTGGACCATTTGCAACTTAAATAGCTAAAATAGGGTACAAGTATGGGGCTAATATGCTGAGCACAAAGTTCTTTATTTCTGTTACCTTTGATGAAGACCTTCATCAAAACAATGTCTACTTGACCAAGCACAAATATAACCATCCACTAGAAGAAAATGATGATGATGATGATGATGATGATGATGATGATAGCTAACACTTACTGAGCGCTTACTGGACACTGTGATAGACATTTTGCAAATATTACCTTATTTTGTTCTTTCAATTTGTCGAAACACTTGCCCTGAAGCACAGATTCCAGAAAACAATGGTCTTAAATCAGCATATACAATCTTAAATCTTATCAACATCATTTTTTCCTTCTGAAACAAAATCCTTGTTCAACAGTGAAAAACACAAGGCTCATGTGTCTTTGATGCAATCACTTTTGCTGATAATTATGTCCATGAAATCCTCGTAGTTATATTTTCTAAATAGAAGAAACAATTGTTCCCCAGAAGATGAGGCATGATCTTGTTTTATGTATTCTAGAAAAAAGGCTTTATTTAAACATATACTGGTGCTGCTGATCCTGACCTCTGAATTTCCCTGCCAACAATTTATGTGCCTCCCCTTGTTTAGCTGATGTTGTTTAGCATCTTCCCAGGATGCCTAATTTAAATGATAAGGCACCCACACTGGCAGGTCCTCTGTATCTCCTTATGTTCTACCAGGGCAGAGCACTTCATATGTGCTCAATCTTCTCTGCAAATGCCTATCTCACTGAAGCAGACAGTATTTTCCTCATTTACTTTCTTTATTATTATCAGATCATCATAGAGCCTTGAGAAGGGCCACTTAGCAACCACACATGTCATCCTCTGAATCACCATCATAGCTGCAGTGTAAACATGCCAACTGACCCTAAGAAACATTAATAATATTACAGTTTTTAATATCTCAATAGATGCTCATAATGCTTCTCTTATTTCTAAAGGTCAGGTAACCACTGGTAATGGCGGAGTGCACAAAGGATAATAATCTATTGGGTAAAATGTGTGATTTTGTGAAGAGACTACCCACATGTATTTTTTAATTTGGAAAACAACAGGGCAGAAAATTGAGGTCACTGATAACTGAGTTACAGTAATCTGAGTATGAATGGAAAAGCATAATGTTTCAGAAAAGTTTTTCAGCAACTTTGGGCTACTATGAAAAGATGTCACTATAAATCAAAAGCAAACAAGTCACACACAGAGATGTTTCAGTGCTTTTTACAAGGCATTGTAAATCACATAAATTATTCAGAAAATGGCAGTGAGGTCCAGGAGAACGCCTGAGCTAGCTGAGGATTCAGGACTGAAGGGTCAATCGGTTTAGGACAAGAATGGCCTTTTTGAGATTTATGGTATTACTGGCAACTCTACCATAAAAAGGCTTGAGTCAGAAAACAGAAAAACAAAAAAACCACAAAAACTAAAGAAACCAAAACAGCACCAAAGCCTTGTGTTTGAAATGCCCTCCAAGCATCCTATTAAAAACTTCTGATCAAATACTGGTTATTTGCAAAAGGTTTACTACATACGCCAGAAGTACTTCTTAATAGTCTATCATTGAAAAAGGTTTACATACGGAATAAAGGAGTTAATTGTATTCAGACAGAAAACTTTGGTATAACTATTAAGAACAAGAAGAGAAAAGACAGATGAAAATAATGTGTTTTTATAAATTTGGCAGTAGGACACAATCTGAATAGAAAAGAAATTCCCATACAGTCAAAAATGTGCTGACAATGGATTCAATGTTTTATAACATAAACTCTCCAACGCTGGAATAGAGAGAGTAGGGCCATGCAGACTGTGGAAATCTCTCCATAATACCTTTGACACCAAAATAAACTCAGATCCAAGAAAACATCATAGTTTTTTGGCAGAGCATGAAACCAGCAATCATTTCCCCAGTTCTCTGAGTCATTTCTATGGTGGCTCTTCTCTGGGTTTAAAGAAATGGTCACTTTCTTCACAAAACAAGTTTGTGTAGTTAAAAGTTCAAAGTCAGTATATCAGAAAGGGCTAGAAGTGAATTTTCTCTGTTTTTTGTTTTGTTTTGTTTTGTTTTTTGTTTTTGTTTTGTTTTTTGTTGTTTTTGCTCAGGATGTCATGTGGTTTGTGCTCTTCCAAACCTAATCATGTTCACATCAATGTTAATATAAGACTACTGCTTCAGTGGATATTTTAGTGCAAGAAGATAAATAAGTTGCTATGTGAGTTGGGTGTTAGGCTTATTAGAATATGAAATTCAAATAAAAACTTTTCCTCAAGCAAGAATTTTATGATACTATCTAAAGCTCAGAGATATTTTAGTATGTGAATATATATATATATATATATAAAAGTCAACAACCCTTCCCTTAATCACACCCATATCATTTGTTTTATGAGATGATTTACTAGGCTTTTTATGTATAATTCAGATGTAAAAAAACAAACCAACAAAAAATAAAATGGGCTAAAAGAGCTTTCCATTTTGACTCTAAAAATCAAGCTAAGTTGTAAAGGACCCACAATAGCTAAAACAATCTTGAAAAAGAACAAAGTGGACTCATACTACTAGATTTTAAAATTTATTATAAAGCTACAATAATCAAGACAGTACGGTATTATCATAAAAATAAGACACATAGGTCAATGGAATAGAATTGATAGACCAAAAATAAATTATCATGAATAAATATTTTTGTTAATTGATTTTAGACAAAGGGGTCAAGACAATTCAATGGGGGAAAATAATTTTCAACAAATCGTGTGGGACAGCTGAATATCCACATTCCCCAAGAATGAAGTCAGATGCCTATCTTACACCACATGCAGAAATTAACTCAAAGTGGACCACAGAACTAAATGTAAGAGCCAAAACTAAAAATCTTAGAAGAAAACACAGGAGCAAATCTTTGTGACCTTGGGTTAGCCAATGATTTCTTAAACATGACACCAAAAGCACAAGTGCTCAAAGAAAAATAGATATGTTTTACTTCATAATTAAAACTTTTGTGTTTCAAATAACGCCATCAGGATAGTGATAAGACAACTAACGGAATGTAAAATAATATTTGCAAATTATCTATCTGCTAAGGGAATTGTATCTAGAATACATAAACAACTCTTACAACTCAATTATATAAAGACAACTGGATTTTAAAAATGAGCAAAGGATCTGAGCACACATTGTTCTAAATAGGATACATGAGTGGTTAATAGGCACATGAAAAGAAGGTCAACACCATCAGTAATTAGGGAAAGTCATAATGGCAAGCCCCTTCACACCCACTAGAATGGCTATAATCAAGAAGGCATTAATGCTGTTAGTGAGGATGCATTGAAATTTGAAACCTCATTCATTGTTGGTGGAATTGTAAAATGGTACAGCCATTTGGAAAACAGTTTGACAGCTCTTCAAAAGCTAAACAGAGTTACCATGCTTTAAGTCTACCATGACCCAGCAATTTGACTTCTAGGTATATATCCAAGAGAAAGACAAACATATGTCTACTCGTAAACTTGTACATAAAAGTTCATAGCATCATTATTCATAATAGCCAAAAAGTGGAAACAACTCTAATGTCCATCACTGATGGTTGGCTACAAATATGGTATATCCATATGATGGAATATAATTAGTCAGTAATAAGAAATGAAGTATTGATAATGCTACATCATGACTTTGAAAGCATTATGCTCAGTGAAGGAAGTCAGTAACAAAAGGCTACACATAATATATTCTTTCGTTAGTGTGAAATGTCCAGAACTGGCAAATATATAGAGAAAGAAAGTAGATTAATGGCTGCTTACGGCTGTGGGGGAGTGGGAACAAGATGGGGAGTGAATGCTAATGAGTACAGGGGTTTCTCTTGGGGATGATGAAAATGTTCTAAAATTAGTAGATTATGGTGATAGTTACAAAACTCTGTAAATATATGAAAAATTATTGACTTGTATATTTTAATGAGTGAGCTTTTGGGTATATAAATTATATATTATTAAAGTTATTAAATAGAACACAGCAATACAAAGACTGGCTCACTTAGCTCCTGGAACGAGGTTCTGAGTTTCCAGCAGCTCATTTGCAGCCCAGAGTGGATGCCAGGAGGAACCATGGAGCTCCATCTTCACCTGGAGTCAGAGCTATGGAGACACCTATTCACCTTCCTCACAGGTCCCTCCTACAAAGCTGATATGCAAAAAAACAAAACCAAAACCAAAAACAAACCAAAACCAAAACCAGAACAAAAAAAAATCCTAGCTTCCAGAAGAAAATTAATTTTTGTATATCTAGCTAAAATCAAACATGCTTTTCAGCCCATCGTTGATATTAATGGAAATGAACATACATCTTACTATGACACTGGAAGGACCAACTGTTTGCTGTACCATATTTCCTGGGACTTGTGAATAAGCCAAACATCACAGATGTTAGAATGCACACAAACGATTTGGCCAATCTCTAATATAAACATCAAAGTTTACTATTTTATTCTGTGAACTTTCATATGACTTCATAAGGCCACATTATCTGCAGATGGTACTATTTGGCAAATTACATTTACTTCAAATGATATTTGTTGTAATGAGTTTAATGTGTGTAAACTAAACAAAAATTGTTAAATCTTTTGATTATTTTAAGTTATGAACTGTTACAGCAAATATATGGCATGTCAAGATTCACAGAAGAAGAGAACTTTGAAGAAATAAAAGTAAAACTATATACAGTATTTAAAACTTGATATAAGCTATATATTTAGCTTACTCAATGAATAATTACAAATTTAAATATACAGAAAAAATCAACATCTTCTTTTAGGACAGAAAGTAGGGCTCTGTTGTGGATAAAAGGAGACAAATACCATATGATTTTAGTCATAGGTGGAATTTAAGATATAAAACAGATGAACATAGAGGAAAGAAAAAGAGAGGTAAAACATAAAATAGACTCTTAGCTATAAAGAACAAACTGAACATTTTGGAAGGGATGCAGGTGGGGCATGTGTGATGGGTATTAAGGAGGCACTTGTGATTAACATCGGGTGTTGTATGTAAGTGATGAATCACTAAATTCTACACCTGAAACCAATTTACCATATATTCTAACTAGAACTTAAATGTAATCTTGGAACAAAAACAAGGAGCTTTACTCTTTTAATGACATAATTGTTTCTTTAAAAAAAATTTTTTTAACATTTATTCATTTTTGAGAGACAGAGCATGAGTGGGGGAGGGGCAGAGAGAGAGGGAGGCACAGAATCTGAAGCAGGATCTAGGCTGTGAACTATCAGCATAGAGCCCGACATGGGGCTCGAGCTCAGGAACTGTGAGATCATGACCTAAGCCGAAGTTGGACGCTTAACTGACTGAGCCACCCAGGCGCCCCAATTATTTCTTTCTTATATTTAGAAGTGGGCCAAAGTACAAGTAGATTTTTTAAAAAGTAATCTCATTCAAAAAAGAAGTAGGCGTTACTTTTTTTAAAAAAGTGATAACGTCATGTGAAAAAGAACCATATTATTAGGTGGTTTATATCAATTTAAGTAAATGATGGTAGAAATAATACTGTTCTTTGACCTAAATTGAAGTCATGAAAGACAAATAGAAGTAGAAAACCACATATCAATAACTGAAGAAACATACTCCAAAAAAATAAGGTGTTTTTTCTAAAAGACCATTGAAATACATGACTAGAAATCTGCACTGGCAATTACCATATGCCATCGGAGGAAGACAGGGAATCATACTTGATACTTAGAGTAGACTGTGTTATTTGGTCACAAGTCTGCCTTTCCTTGCTGTGCTGACCATTGGTCACTGTGAGAGAAGCATAGTTCTTTGCCCCAGTGACTTTCATCTTGGCCCAAGACCTGCCTGGCCAATGTAACTTTAGGTAGACAGGTCACACCCAACCAGGGCTTTCTTTAATATGCTTGCATTGTTTGGCTCTCACTCTGGCCCTCCTGCCTACACCATGAGAAGTGATGCCCCAGAGAGCTGCTGCTCCTTCAACCTGGGTCCCAGAACGAGAAATGGTGGAGCAAAGCTAAACCTAACAAACATTTCAAGCTGAACTATCACAGCTGACCTGCAGCCTCATGAGTGAGAAATAAAGGCTTGTTGTAAGCCACTGAGATTTTTTTTGTTGGGGGCGGGGGGGGGGGGGGGGGATTGCTTATTATGCAGCATTATTATGGAAATAGCTTTTTTGTTTGTTTGTTTGTTTTCCCAACCTTTCCAGAATACTAGAAATGTTAATGATGGCAACAAAATTATACAGCATCTGCTATAAAAGAAACTAAGTGGAGAGGTGTACCTCAAGCCTAGAAAGGAAAATACAGTACAAAATAACTTAATGCAGGGTCTTTCCTCAACAGCCCTCAGAATCTCATTCTGAAACAGGGAATACACTTATTACATTGCATTATATTATAATCTCTGACAACTTAAAACACTTGCTTCCAGTTTAAACTTCTTGAAAATGGTAGTATTTTTATTTATTTATTTATTTATTTATTTATTTATTTATTTATTTCCAATATATGAAATTTATTGTCAAATTCGTTTCCATACAACACCCAGTGCTCATCCCAAAAGATGCCCTTCTCAATACCCACCACCCACCCTCCCCTCCCTCCCACCCCCCATCAACCCTCAGTTTGTTCTCAGTTTTTAAGAGTCTCTTATGCTTTGGCTCTCTCCCACTTTTTTTTTCTTTCCTTCCCCTCCCCCATGGGTTTCTGTTAAGTTTCTCAGGATCCACACAAGAATGAAAACATATGGTATCTGTCTTTCTCTGTATGGCTTATTTCACTTAGCATAACACTCTCCAGTTCCATCCACGTTGCTACAAAGGGCCATATTTCATTCTTTCTCATTGCCATGTAGTACTCCATTGTGTATATAAACCACAATTTCTTTATCCATTCATCAGTTGATGGACATTTAGGCTCTTTCCATACTTTGGCTATTGTTGAGAGTGCTGCTATAAACATTGGGGTACAAGTGCCCCTATGCATCAGTACTCCTGTATCCCTTGGGTAAATTCCTAGCAGTGCTACTGCTGGGTCATAGGGTAGGTCTATTTTTAATTTTTTGAGGAACCTCCACACTGGAAAATTCATTTTTTAAATTTTTGAAAACTTCAGAATTTTTGAAATTTTGAAAATTTCAATGAAGTTCATTTTCAAAAAATGAAGTATTTTTGAAAACTTCATTATGGCCCCTGTGTCCAATAATATTTTAACAAATATAGAACCACCTGTACTTTTACACAGAAAACTGAAGACACAGATAGAGATAAGGCAGTTGTAACATAGCACAAATGTTATCTTTGGTCTTTACAGGGAAGGATCTAATCCAGACTGAAATACATAAAGCACTTGAAAAAGATGTAATTGAAGAAGAAAATAAAATAAGACCCCTGACATTAAGAATGGAGACAGGATACCATGCCAGTAATTAAAGTTTAGAAACATAACTTTTTATGAGTGGGAGAGATACTGCAGGGGAAAGGACTTTCATTTGTCCTCTTCATGCACCATAAGAGACAAAAAGCCTGACACACAAATCATTGAAGGTGAAGTACAAGAAAGACTTTCTGCCAGATGGCTGTAAACAACTCTCAGAACCATAAGAGTCAGACACAGAATTTTCTCCACAAAATATGGGAGATGTTTTTTGCTGTGCCACAGGTAAACAATGTATACCCTAAAGCCAGGGAGGGTAGGAAGATATTTACTAACAGATGCCAAAGAATAGAGAATCCAAGATCCAGTGTTCCCTGATGGTTATAAATGCATCTCTTTACTATAATTCTCAGTGATTTCAGGGAAAACACTGGAAATCTCATTGAGGTATAAAGCTATAGGCACCATGTGTCAGTATAAACAAATGTGGGTACAAAAGCCAGGAAAGATAGTGCATGTCAGCTGTAAACATATCAGTGAATGAAACCAAAAGGTCTTGTGCATTAGAGAGATGTTAATAAATTCACAGGCTGAGAGCTGTAATAAACATATCCTGGCAAATTATAGTCTGGTCCTGCCCCTATAAAATCAGGCATATGTTTAGAGTATGAATTTCAAAAGACTTTCAGTATGTCTCATTGAATCTTATATAGCATTTGCACATCTCATTTATGGTTGTGATTGCGAGTTCCTTGGAGACAAAGGACAGATCTTATTCCTGTTTCTCTCTCCAATTCCTAATACCTGCCATATACCAGGAATGCAATATGTTTTTTTGTGAAAGAGAATATGGAAATAATATGGAAAGAGGGGCAAAGTAGGAAGAAAAGAAGGAAATAAAGGAAGTAAGGGCAGGTAGGAAAGGCAGAGTATTGATCATTAGCAATGAGTCCAAGCTATTAGATGTCCAGTAGATGACCCTTAATATCCAGATAATTCCTTCCTCCAGTCAGTGTTAGAAGAGTTTCCTCCTCTTATCTTTCTCCATGAAGCTGATGTGATGACACATCATAAATGAATAACTATATTCATTTATAACTTCTGAATGTGCTTTGGAACTGTTGAATAAATGTAATGATTGAGAATGTAAGCTATATTGCTCATTAAAGTAGAGAATGTGCAGATCTTGCTTGTATTACTTGTCATAATTTTTTAGCAAGAATATAAATCTTGGGGTAATACCATTTGCTATTCTAGAGCTTAAGGATTTACCAAAGAATGTACATCAAAGGAGGTAGAACAATAGTGGTTAAAGCTTGTGGACTCTGCAACCTGTATGTGAATCTTAACCTTGCATTTTATTATTTGTATAAACTTTGGCTAGTTACTTAATTTTCTTCATGCTTCAGTTTTCCTGTATGTCAACTAGTGATAATAGTACCCGCAGTAGTTATTATCAGCTGTTTACTAATACCTTTTCTTCCTCTAGGTAAATGGAGCGATTATTTTTGCCCACTTCTTTGAAGTTAGGCATGGCCATATGACTTGCTTCAGTCAACAAAACATAAGCAGAAATTATGGGTATCACCCCCCTGCCCCCGTCAAAGCTTTTAAAAATCAATATGTTATTTGTCATTTTCTTTCTCATTGTTAAAGTGACTGGAGATATTCCAGGTGGTGGAGGCACTGATATACTGTGTCTCCATGTGACAACCAAAGAGCACAATTTCTAACTGTAGAGTATGAGAGACTGAGCAAGAAATAAACCTTCATTGCATTAAGCTGCTGATATTTGGAGGGTTATAGGTCACTGCTGTATAACGTAGCCCATTCTGCTATGATACAGCAATTTCACTGAGTTATTTTATATGCATTTGAAGAAGCAAACACATGCACGTCTTTAGAAAGCACTCCATAAGAATTAGATATTATTCTTATTTTAGGCTGTTGCTGCATTGAAATGGCATACACATTAGCTGCATTTTTGGCTACATAATTTTGCTCACCTCTTCATTTGGCTGCAGTTGTATAATTCCGTAAAGAGAAAACAAAGGAAATTCAGACTTTCACCTAGCGCGACTGGTTAAAATTTGGTTTCATTAGTAGTTTAGAAAAAAATTCTTTCAGTTTAATAACTTTCTATGGGTGATTACTATGTAAATTTTTGTGATGGCTGCTAAATTTTAGTGATGGCTGCTAAAATTTATCGTTTCTCTATTAGCTATTATAGGAAAACTTGTTCTTTGCTGTACTGTTATAGAATTGTAGCCTACAAACACAGGAATTGTGATAAATTCTGTTTCACAAAATACCCATTAAAAGCAAAAGGAAGGTATGGTGCTTTTAAAATGGTATGTGCTGCAAAAAAAAATGGTATGTGCTACATTATCAAATATATATATACATATTTTATAAGCGAGCACCACTCCCATTGTGGGACTCAATCTCATGGCCCTGAGATCAATAGTCCCATGCTCTACCGACTGAGACAGCCAGGTGCCCCTCTGATTGATATATATATATATATATTTTTTTTTTTCCAAAAATTTTTTACTGATTATTTATTTTTGAGAGAGAGAGAGAGAGAGAGAGAGAGAGAGAGAGAGAGAGAGAGAGAGAACATGTGGGGGAAGGGCGGAGAGAGAGGGAGACAGAATCCAAAGCAGGCTCCAGGCTCTGAGCTGTCAGCACAGAGCCCGATGTGGGGCTTGAACTCACGAACCATGAGATCATGATGTGAGCTGAAGTCATATGATTAACCAGCTGAGCCACCCAGGTGCCCCCCAATATATTTTTGACAAGAGAGAACTTCTGTTCCAGTTGGACTTTGATAAGAACTGACTACTTAAAGTTTTCCATATCTGGTGACTGAAAAAATTTTGAACAGACTAGTTTCTGGCTTCCTCCCTTTCAGTCCTTGTTTCTTTTTTGCTACTGACATTCTTTGAGGGCTGGGTATTGCAAGGCATGTTTAATCATGATAATGTTTCTGGCCCTGCACCTTTATATCATCTTGCGGTGATTCAGCATGAGGTGGGTGGAGGGGTATTTATGGAAACCATTCCTATCACAGGTGGCTAGCAATAACATTACTATATGTGGAAATGACTGAGAAACACATGAATAAATCCCACTGAATTAAAAACAAATGTATCCCCAACTCAACTTTCTGATAACTGAATTTCCCAAATGCTCACGGTCACTCTAACACTAGGAGAAATGTTATGGAAAGTAAGCCAGTCAGAGCAGAGTCAGCAATTTTAACCGACTGCAGTTAGTATATCTTCCTTTTGCAAATTTTATAATAGATGATCACAAGAACACATTTCTATAGCTCTTCTTAGGTTCTTACAAGGAACCTCTAAAACTTAATCTTTATTAACTTCTCATAAAAAATTTTCTATTCTTATGGATTAAATATTTATTCTCATATTCATCCATCCATTCATCTGTTCATTAATTAGAAAGTATTCATTGAATACCTAACATACATTGAACATACAAATATGTATGTTCACCCATTCCCAGTGAACATATACTGGAGAGGTGGACATGTATATAATGAGCAGTAAATCCAGGGAATAGCAGATACTATTTATTTTTATCCAATAAACATTAACCAAACTATTTCTTCTTTTTTGAGCTGAACTAGAATTGTGTTGGGTAATCCACCTTACTCCACAAAAACATGTCCACAAAACCATTGGTGGTAATTCTGTTCTCTGTCTGCAATAGATTTAGGCGTGGGTATTAGCCGACGTGACAGGAGGGGAAGTCTGCTGAGGGGCTTCTGGGAATGCTTAGTGAACAATTCTTCTTCCTCTTACTAGAACTGCAGTAGCCACTTGCAACCAGAAAGAGAGCTAAGCTGCACACAGAGGGGCACAACAGTACTACGGAAAGAAGTACATAAGGCATTTTGTGGGGCTGGTGAGCAGCCGAATTAATCAACCCTCGAGCTACCATGCCCCTGGACTGACAATGCTTCAGGGAATTTAGAATTCAAAAAGAAAATTTTTAATAAGCTAGGAAACTTCAAATTAAACTGTGACAAGCTATTTTTGCCAGCTACTCTCCTCTCTGTAAAATTGTGAAGTTTCATTTTTCATTACTTTAATTCTGGTCCAAATATGAAAAACAACCGAATGCCTCAGAGGGTGATTTGATTATCCTTTTTATAGTTACTACATCTGCACTAATGTTTGGGGGGCTATTATGCTGTTTATTTTCTATAATTTTTCCCAATTAACAGTTATTACCAGGAGCTATCTTTGTTGAATGAATGTTACTGCATACATCAGAGAACGTAGTGACATAAGGCAGACAACTACAGAAAAGGTTATCTTTTTTTTTTTTTTAATTTTTTTTCAACGTTTTTTATTTTATTTTTGGGACAGAGAGAGACATAGCATGAACGGGGGAGGGGCAGAGAGAGAGGGAGACACAGAATCGGAAACAGGCTCCAGGCTCCGAGCCATCAGCCCAGAGCCTGACGCGGGGCTCGAACTCACGACCGCGAGATCGTGACCTGGCTGAAGTCGGACGCTTAACCGACTGCGCCACCCAGGCGCCCCTAGGTATCTTTTTTACACAATGGTCAGGAACTAAAATATCACCTGAATGCAACTAAAATTATATATATATTCATAAGAGCATAGTGTCAATAAAGGCTGAGTTCTCTGATATGAATTTAGCTTAATTAAAAATTGTAATTTAAACATATTCTAAGACCTTTTTTTTTTTTCTTAAAGGGAAAACAGATTTTTCTAAAGGTTTCAGACTGAATAAAAAATGCAGATATATCCAATAAAAATGGTATCTGGGAAAGTGCTATAATAAGTTTATATAAATCTTAAAAGAATGTACTCAAAATGGAAGGGAAGGTTTTGCTGTTTGTTATTAAGATGTAGTCAGGCTCTAGGCAGTTGCTGACATTTGTTACCTTTCAGCTGTAACTAGGTGGGTCATCTCTATGTTTATAAATTCTCACAGTCCAATATGAGAGAATGCGTTTTGTTTTGAACAATTGAGTAGTGACAGACAGGCTGTCCATAGAGTATACAGATGATAGATCAAGAGGAAAATGAGCTCTTAGATAGTTTTTCAGTGTCCTTCACTGGAGAAATAGCCACGTGACATGTGTGGTGTACATGGTGGGCCTCCGTGTTCGCATTCATGCTGCTGGAAAATGCATGGCTTGAGCTAAATGCGCCCTGTATTGAGCCCAAATGATTCGACCACAATTTAATAGGGAGGTCATTACTTCTGCAAAAGGATTTTCAAGATAAGCAGTGAGGAGTCAGAGTCTACAGACGAAATTGAGACGTTACTTGCTCAGCATTGTAAAATTGTATGGCAGTATAGATAGATATTGATTGTTCTTTATGCCAATAAGTAGAAGGGTCGATTAAAAAAGAAAGGCGTGCTTTAGGTGGGTTGTAAGTACTAACACTTCTAGATATCCTTATTAAACCCTGGGGATTATTTACTTTCCTTAAATCATTTTAGTTTTAGCATCCAATGGTGCTCCGAAAAATGATCTATTGAGGGATCCGAGTTGAGACATTTCACCATCATCACCACTCCTTTGACCTGTTTAAAGTTATGAGGCCTTTCATCACACCATTCACCTTCCTCTGATAGATCAGAGTTGTATATGAGAGCTGGCTACTGACTCATAGTCTGTCGGGTGATCTGAGAAGTAATCTATGTAAGAAGGAAAGAAACAATTATTTTAAATCGTTGAATTCGATGGGCTGACCATTATTAAGAAACATTTTGGCTCCTTTACTCCTGAGAGGCAGCCTGTAAGACTGCTCACACCTGTGCCATCGGCTATTACCAACGTTCAACCACTAGGCGTAGAAGTACTAAGCTGAGGAAGCCTTATGGGATGGCTGTAGCAAATCTTACGATAAATAGAGGCCAAATATATTTTTAAACAACATATGTAACATAATTTTGTAACAAATGATTCAAATTATACAGAACTGTTTACAGTAAAATGTGTTAGCTCCTCCTCATCTTTCTCCCCATCAGTTAACAACTGTTGGGCTTGGTGAGCACCACACCAACTCTGTTTCAGCATATTTTGCTTCTTCATTTGTAAGGTCATATTTCATTCAAAACAGATCAGTGCATCAGCTACCTGAGTAGCTTAAAAAGCCTTTGCAATGTGAATAGCTCAAAAAGCCTTCAAGTCACAGATTCATTCATTTGACAAACATACACAAATTTATACAAATAGAATTATGCTCAAAATTTAAATTTCAAATATGTTTTTAAATTTTTTCATTTAATATGTTCTGGAGCTCTTTCCAAGTCAATCCATTAATATCTGCCTCATTATTCTTAATGTCTGCATAGTATTTCATAATATGAATGTGTAATTATAGCCACTTACAACACATGGATGGAGCTAGAGAGTCTTGTGCTAAGTGAAATAAGTCAGTCAGAGAAGGACAAATACCATATGATTTCACTCATATGTGGAATTTAAGAAATGAACCAAATGAGCAAAGGGGAAAGAGAGAGAGAGAGAGAGAGAGAGAGAGAGAGAGAGAGAGAGAGAGAGGAGAGAGAGAGAAACCAAGAAACAGACTTTTAACCACAGACAACAAACTGATGGTTACCAGAGGGGAGGTGGGTGGGGGATCGGGGAAATAAGTGCTGGGGATTAAGGAGAGCATTTGTAGTGAGCACTGGGTGTTGTGTGAAGTGCTGAATGTATAATTATTAATTTAAAATTCCTGTATTGAAGATATAATATTTACTTTGTTTTTCTCTGTCATAAACAATGCTGCTATCAATACCCTGTATGTAATTCTTTGTTTTCACGTGAAAGTATTTCTGCAGAAGAGGGCCCTCGTTAGCTAAGAGTTGCAAATTGAAATTTTGAGATACTGCCAAATGCTCTTCAAGACAGATTTATCAATTGGTACTCCCACCAATAGTGTATGAAAGTGCCTATTTCCATTTATCACTGCCAGCTCTGAATATTATAAATCTTTCAAATTTCTGCCTATGGTTGAAGATACAATCTTGTTGTTTCAGTTTGCATTTTTCTGATTACTAGTGAGGTTGAACAAGTTTTCATATTTACAGTCACTTGAATTTCATCTTTGATGAAATGTTCTTTCTTTTTCCATTTTTTCTATTTGGCATTTGCTTTCTTCTCTTGATCCATGAACCAAATGTTGTATCACTTTTGTCTTACCTACTTACTTTTGCCTTTTATTAACCCAGTGCTGATTCTGTATATTTTCCTGTGTACGTGTGTGGTAGAACAGTTATAAAAAAATGCTTAATAGATTTTCATTACAAAAGTAAAAATACAAGGATTTTTTTTTACTTTTTCATTTTTGTGGAAGGTACTTTTATTACTTTTTAAAAGTTTTATGTATTTATTTTGAGAGAGAGAGAGAGAGAAAAGAGAGGGAAAGGGAGAGAGCAAGTGGGGGAGGGGCGAAGAGAAGGAGATACAGAATCCCAAGCAGGCTTTGCACCATCAGCACAGAGCCCAATGTGGGGCTCGAACTCAGGAACCGTGAGATCATGACCTGACCTGAGATCAAAAGTTGGACACTTAACCAACTGAGCCACCAGGAGCCCTGTAGAAAGTACTTTTAATTTTATGTCTCCTTTCATTTAAAACACTTCAATATGCAATATGAAAAAAAAACCCCGCTTCATTATGCAAATATTTGGACATTGACATGTAAACAAACCATGACAGTATAATTAAATCATGTCTTTTTTTATTTTTAGGTTCAATGCCTTTATTTGAAATTACTAAATTACTGAGAAGTTGAGGAACCCAATGGTTTTTTCACTTTCACATTTGTCATTCAGCAACACTCAAGTACTTATGTGGTAAACAGTAGACATATAAAAATAAATGTCTCCCTGAAGGAACTAGCAGTCTAACCAGAGAGAAAGTCATGTGCACACTTGTTGAGAGATCCCAGAGAACATGGGCCATGGTTGGGTGTATCTCCACGGTATATTTGTGGGCCCAGCCTGCCAGATGTCTGTTTCTTTAAGAAAACTCTCTTGGAGAAAGCACAATATAGGATAAGGGAGTGGGCATTATGACACTGACATGTTAAATGAATTCTGAGACATCAAAAAATGGAGATGAGTCTAAACATATTGTGCCAGGGGCTATAATTTCTTTGTCCACTCCCACCCCTGGGTTTATATTTGAGTTGTTTGTAGACTTGAGCAGGGAAGGAGGAAGGGAGAACTAAAAGTCAAAATGACAAGAGATATTTCATTAAAACCCTAAAAGATAGCGAGGATACAAGAAGTACTTTGGACTCTCTGTCATCTAGTGTAACTATGAGGAAGTGAAAGCAACTCTTCTGACCATTTCACAACAGAAAGTTGTGCAGCACCATTTCCCAAAATAGGTGCCATTGAAAATAAATTGCTAGTATGAGACAAGCAAAAGATTATATGGTCAAATAACTTTGGGTCACAAAGGGTTAGAAAATAGCCCTAATGTTGAGGCTTCTGAGTGCTTTTAATAAGTTAATATGCCTTGGTGAATCAGCAACAGAGATATATAGAACTAAAATAACTTAAAAAGAGACCCTCTTTGGGGTTCCTGTGGAAGCCTTTCTCAAAGAAAGACACTTTGGCGTATTATGGGGTCTGGTACCTCTATGTACATGCTACAGATTCCCTTCTACTCATGTTCAAGATAAGATGAAGGTAAAAACCAAAATAGCTAAGGTTATTTACTCTTAGGTGTATTTAAAAGCAAATGATTGACTAGGGACTGAATTAAACATCTAATTATACTCCAGTTAATGATTCTTTCATTAAGCATGTGCCATAATATAGTACATTAATCAGGCGTGAGTTACTTAGTGTTACTTTTAAACAGTTTCTTGCAACCTTGTTTATCATGCCCACCAGTACCACAGAATGCATTCACATATATCAAGCACTTTTTCTCTCTCTGTAAGTGCTCTTCTATGCATTCTTCCCTTTAGGGTTGCTCAGAAAGCCTTGGAATTTTCCTTTACAGCTTTCTTTATTTTTTTCTCACATTTGTGCTATAGGAATGCTGTTGGCTCTATATTAAGAATACACCTAAAATAAAAAATAGAGCTACCCTATGACCCAGCAATTGCACTCCTAGGTATTTATCCAAAGGATAAAAAATGCTGATTCGAAGGGGCACATGTACCCCAATGTTTATAGCAGCACTATCAACAATAGCCAAATTATGGAAAGAGCCCAAATGTCCATCGACTGATGAATGGATAAAGAAGTGGTATATATATACAATGGAGTATTACTTGGTTATCAAAAAATGAAATCTTGTCATTTGCAACAATATGGTTGGAACTAGAATGTGTTATGCTAAGCAAAATAAGTCCATCAGAGAAAGATAAATACCATGATTTTACTCATATGTGGAATTTAAGGAACAAAACAGATGAACATAGGGGAAGGGAAGGAGAAATAAGATAAAAACAGAGAGGGAGGCAAAACATAAGAGACTGTTAAATAGAGAACAAACTGAGGACTCCTGGAGGGGTGTTCCATGGGGGGTATAGACTAAATGGGTGAGGGCATTAAGGAGGGCACTTGTTGGGATGAGCACTGGGTGTTGTATGTAAGTGATGAATCACTAAATTCTACTCCAAACCATTATTACACTATATGTTAACTAATTTGGATTAAAAAAAAATGACTAGAATTGATTCACTTGTAATCACCTTCCTTTTCATTTTTAACTCCTTCAAACATTTTAGAATTTGGAACAGGCATTCTTTTGCCTTTTAATTTAAAAGACTACAGGCTGATATTCATTGTAACAATAGTCGATTTTTGATGTAAGATTCAATTTATCTATGTATCTACACATTCCTGAAGTTCAATAAAAAGATTTGATGTAATAATTTTTCACTTTTGTAATGTATATAAATACATACTCAGGGATTATAGAGAACAAATGTTGCAGATAAAGTTATCACCCTATGTGGCATAAAAGGAATTCCAAAGTTATGCTGATGAAGTTAGATTTTGGTCTTCTAGGGTCCAAAACAAGAGTTATGCTATGTACATTCTTTGGGATGTCACTATCGGGTTATTCTTGCTCTTTAAACTTTGCATTCAAGGCCTACAGGTTTTGTTTATGCAGGTTTTGTTTAACCATAAAACCAGAATCGAAGCAGGTTTCTGATTGCTTTCTGCTGTTCTTGTTGTGAATTAAATGAATCACAATGTACTGCTATCTCTTAGTTTGTCTCCTGCAAAGCACAGGCCCCAGAAATGTGATTTTCCTCTGGTTGGGAGCATGAATCCCCATATGGCTGTGTGTCTTGATGTATTAGAATCCTGCAAAGTTATGATTGTTCACCCCAAATCTGATGTACACCCCTGCCTCCTGGCTGAGAACTGATGAAGTAAAAAATGGCTATGCCATAGCCCTCAAATGGACTAGGATGGGAAAAGAAGGAGACCTACTGGCTTTCAAGGTTGTGGTTTCAGAGATGTGCTTTAGATGACAGCACTGAATAACAAATATAGTGGCTTGCTTCAGCAAATGGTTTTCTTGTCTCCTTTTAATTGAATCAGTCAGTTATTAGAGACTCAAATAACCATTTCTTAAAGTGGTTGCAATAAGCAGAAGCCATTGTGCTGTACTTTTCAAGGACTTGATTCAAACTCTGTAATTGAATTTTCCTGATTCCACTAAGTCACAAGGGCTACAATACTGGCAGAAATCAGTAGAAGCTGGTCCTATCTAAAGAAAATTTGTTTTCATCGTCTTTTAGTTGAAGATGCAGAATATGGGTCTACTAATTAATAAAATGATTAGGTAAATTATCTTATTGCCTAAAAATGGAAAATTACTTTGTATAGCCAGAAGTGCCCAGATATTCTTAAAAACTGCATGCGCAAATGGATAAAACTGAATTGCTGAAAATTGTAACTATTCTTGCATGAGCATGTTATGAAGCATTAGAAAGACAGTCAGTGTGGATCAATGTGGCCTTATTAAAATCCTTAGGTGGGTAGTAGAATTGAGACAATATGTGCACTTGGTTGGAATGCAGTTCCTGGTACACAGAAAAGAAGCATGGCACTGTTAATATGCTCCCATTACCATTCACATAGACAGTATTTCCTGGGCAATGAATCGCTACCTAATCATCTAGGTTTTTATTTTTCTTGGTATAGTGTTGTGCTTAGCCTGTAGATTTCTTTCTGTTTTTCTGCATACACATCATTTCAAGTATAGCTCTTTCTTAGAAAATGCTTTTTCCATTGGAATGAATATGAATATATATATATATATATATATATATATATATATATGTAATTAAAGTGTAGTTGACATACAATACTATATTAGTTTCAGGTGTACAACATAGTAATTCAACATTTATATACATTATAAAGTGATCACCATGATGAATCCTGCTACCATCTGTCACCACACAAAGTTGCTACAATATTATCTACTATATTTTCTATGCTGTACATTACATTCCTGTGTCTTAGTTATTTTATAACTGGAAATTTGTAACTGTAAGCCTTCCCCTATTTCACTCATCTCCCTATCCCCACAACTCTGGCAACCACCAGATTATTCTCTGTATCTATGAATCTGCTTCTGTTTTGTTTTGTTTTGTTTGTTTTATTTTTTAGATTCCACATATAAGTGAGGTCATACCACATATACCTTTCTCTGTGACTTATTTCACTTAGCATACTACCCTCTAAGTCCATCCATGTTGTCACTAGTAGCAAGATTTCATTCTTTGTTATAGCTGAGTGGTATTCTGTTGTAAAAATATGCCACATCTTCTTTATACAGTTATGTATTGTTGGATGCTCAGGTTGCTTCCGTATCTTGGCAACTGTAAATAATGCTGCAATGAACACAGGGGTGCAAATATCTTTTCAAATTAGTGTTTTTTGGGTTTTTTTTGAATAAATACCCAGAAGTGGAATTGGTGGACTGTATGGCAGCTCTATTTTTAATTTTCAGAAGACCATCCATACTGTTTTCCATAGTGGCTGCACAACTTTGCATTCCCATCAACAATGCACAAAGGTTCCCTTTTCTCTACATCCATGCCAACACTTGTTATTTCTTGTCTTTTTGATACTAACCATTCTGACAGGTATGAGGGAATACTTCGTTGTGGTTTTATTTGCATTTCCCTGATGATTAGTGATGTTGAGCATCTTTTCATGTGTCTGTTGGCCATCTGTATATCTACTTTGGAGAAATGTCTACTCCACTCCTCTGCCCATCTTTTAATTGGATTATTTGTCTTTTTCATGTTGAATTGTGTGAGTTCTTTATACATTTTGGATATTGATCCCTTATTGGTTATGTCATTTGCAAATATCTTCTGCCATTCAGTAGGTTGCCTTTTCATTTTGTTTCACCATGGTTTCTTTCATTGTGCAAAAGCTTTTTAGTATGATGCTGTCCTATTTGTTCATTTTCGGAATGTTTTTAAAAAAAGTATTTTCTGGAAAAACTTTTATACTCTACTACTATGTAAGTTATATCATTTAAATCAAGGGTAAAATATATTCTTGTTAATAGCAGACAAAACTATAATTAAAAATTATTACCAGGAAGCATCAGGCAGTTTTTGTTAGATCAGTTAGATATATTTCAGGCTGAAGTTGATTAAGATGGCCCTGGCTTGCTGTAATGGGGCATGAGCCCTTTGCTCCTCAGTGTACTCAGAAGTACATCAAGTCCTGAGCAAATAGATTCTGAAAAAATGGACTTGGCCAATGGGCCTAGTCTATAGACGCCCATGGAACAAGGTTCATCCTGATTTGGGGGCCTTTTCTTGGGAAAGCTGGTTTTGAGGTCCTCAAATTGTAGCAAACCTATTCTTGCATATGACCTAGACTGGAGCTAACAGCCTCAACCTGATACTAACCTATCTTCCACTATGGCAGGTTAGGCTGTTGGCAAAACATCCTAAAATTCAGATAATCACAGATGAGGTAATGTCCCAAAACCTGCGAATTCAGTTTGTTTTCCATCAGTGAAAGTGGATGGGGGATGCTATCCCTTTAAGGAAGCAGTTTCCTCTCCTCTCTTGCCCTGTCCGATGTCCGGAATCTGCAGGGATATTCATGCCACTCCCTGGGCAACACCAATTGCTTCTTCCTTTTTCTTCTCTTTTTTCCTCTTCCTGTCTCTGTCCTTAAGCTTTTTCACATTGAAGTTATTGAAATGATAGCTCAGAAAAAAATTTTTTTTGAAAACAAATACATGCACCTCTGACTTTATAGAAACAGAAAGCAGTGATGGGGAAGTGGTGTGTGCATAATTAATCTTTAAAGAGATTTCTTCATTTAAAAAGAGAATTCTCTACAGGGCCCTGTGAATAGCCAGTCTCCCTGAGGCCTTTATTTATGGCCAGGTATACAGGTATTAGATTTACAGATTCAGTCCTGCATACTTCTGTGAGGCATGAGGAGGTGTTACCTGGTGAAGTTTCAATTTCCTTCTCACTACTCAGATCATTTTCTCTTCTGAATACAAATGTGTCAAAGCTGAGGTTTCAATATGAAAAATCATTTTTAGCAAAATAAGTTTTAAGGAAAAATTTATATAGTTTAGTATTTTAGAGTAAGTAATAAGTTTCTGCCCTCACATGACCCTGAGAGGGGTCACTTATGCAAATGGTAACAATAAAATCAATCTTAACACAATTTAAGAAGGAGTTATTCCCACATATTCCAAGATGCATTTTTGGCCTCCCTTCTTCCTACCTTCCTTCCCCTTCTACCTTTTTCCTTCTCTCTCTTTCTTTTTTTTTCTTTCCTTCTTTCTCCTTACTTACTTTCTGTCTTTCTTTTAAAACTAAAGAACGGTAGGCGGAAGTGTGGTACTAAAGATCCGCACTCACCACCATGCATTTGGCTTTTGTGCCCCATGTGACCTTCACAGTTGTTTTTATTGATAGTTGAAATTCTTTCTTTCTACCTAAACTTCCCCTAGCTACCTCCCATCCTCCAACAATAACATGTAAAAATAATTGCAGTAAATAAAATCCTGGTCTTGAAAGCCAACCAAACTTCCAAAGTTGCAGAAATAAAAATAGTTTGGAAAAGGGACTAGTCATAGCAAAACAGTGTTCAGAGAGGAGATACAGAGAGAAAAGCATGGGGTTATCATTATAAAGCCAAGAGGCCTGCAGCAGAAAGTAGCATTCTTCAGAGGTGGAAGATGGAGTAGTATTTGGTAGACCTGTAAAGCGCTTTGGGTGATTTAACAGGTAAGAACCAGAACTTGAAATTGGAATTGAAAAAGACTTATTATATTATTTAGTCCCTTTGGTCAGGAAAGGAACAATACAATTTTGGATCTAAATTTAATTGGGATTTAACTAGATTCTTTGAAACTTTTCCATTTTTCATCTGAAAAGCACAAAGTGCTCATCCTTTCAGCAACAGTGATGGACTGTATAATCCAATAGTGCCTACTGTATCCTAAATCAAGTTCTGAGCAGTCACAGCAGTGCAGTCAAAGGTATTCCTGAAATAAGAACCTAAACAGCTTTGCAGTGTGCATAGGGAAGAAGGTTAAACATTTTAGATAGAATACAATCTGAATCATAGCTTCTATTTCTACTTTTTTTTAACATTGAAAATCTATGCTAGGATTTCATCTTTTATGCTATGATTCCTGCAGCAGTTTTTTTTAATAATTCCTGCTTATGTAGGACACTTAAAAAAAAAGGAACATTTAGTCATTTTGGTCTGAGTCTATCCAAAGTAAAGGGTATTTTAAAGTACTATCTTCCATGCAAACAATACCAAGAT
Organism: Panthera pardus; assembly: GCF_024362965.1. Lineage (NCBI taxonomy): Eukaryota > Metazoa > Chordata > Mammalia > Carnivora > Felidae > Panthera > Panthera pardus. The sequence continues at coordinate 45,343,010 of NW_026526721.1, read as the reverse complement.
TACAGCAAGGAGACTTGATATTAAAGAATAATAAGGCAATGTGCAAATTAAGCATATTATATTTGACTTCTATCAAAGACTATGCCACTTTCATAATCCAGTTGGATATGTGCTCATAAACTCATACTTTCCAACACATAGCTCTCATATGCTACTCTATAATCAAGCAAAAACAGACTGAAGCTGGTTTTTAAGAAAGTATTAGAGTGACTGGATAAGAATTTATCTCACCAACTTCTTCCTTATGAACATATTAGAGAAGTCCACATGTCTTGCCATGTCATTATTCCCTCTCTCTTCCCCAACCCTACCTTGCCCCAGCCTTCTGAGATAATAGAATTGAGACAGAGAAGGCAGTGACTGAATAGAGTGGCTATTTGTAAAGTTATTAAACCCCATGTCTTCTGGTCTCAGCCAGCTTTCTGTTCAGAGGAGGCATTTGTGATACATAGACAGGGCAAGTATAGAATGAACCACATAAGTAGTATCATTTACATTTTTATAGATGGAGAAACTGAGACTCTGGGTGATATACTAAAAATGTATTTGTAATTGAGTTGACACCACATACAGGCCTCTAAGGATCCTAAAGGCAAATAGACCTTCTAGAAGATCTTCTACGATACTTTAAACTTAGGTGTTCTTAGAGGTTCTTTACCATCTCGCAGCTCCCAGATCTAATGAGTGAAACCTTCATTGTGGAAGACCTAGGAATCCAGAGAAGATGAATAGCAGTAGGCTAGTGAAAAAAATTAGAAAACTCTTCACAATATCTGTTTTGAAGAAAGAAATAGAAGTGTGCATGTGATGGTGACGGTAATTTATAAAGGACCTCTGTGGACAGTGAATACACTAGAATGGAGTGAGTGTGCCACATGCTAAAAATTCAGGAAGATATTATATACTGTTCACATCAGAGAGTTTTTTCCTCCTGTTTAAAGGCACGATGAGTCCCCATCCTGAGTTGTCCATAAATTATTAGAAGTGAGTGATCCATGCCCTGGATCTGGGTTGCAGATAGACAAGAAACTGTCATTGAGTAAAAAAGGTTCTAAAACTTGATATGCCTGTAATTCTCAGGTCAGCCTGGGCTTGGCAATAACATCTCAGGAGACCTGAGAAAACCTATAGAAAGAAAGATGGCATAAGAGATGTAAAAAGTGAAGCAGGTAAGTCTTTTTGTACTAGGTACCAGAGATGACCAAATACCATGCTTTCTACTATATTTTTGTGGATCTGTCTAAGAAGAAAGGTTGCCTTTGTACCTTTTTTTCTAACTTCCTCTCAATTTTAGCTAAGGATACCAGTCAATGGCATTTTCAGACCCTTGTGGGAAGCATTTTTTATCCTGTATTTAATTACCCAATAATCTAGTTGTATGTATGATGTTTTATGTGTATATTTAGCAATATGCATTATAACTTGTAAAGCTAATTATGAAGTATTTTATTTCCAGGAAATGGTTAAGGTCTGTCTTTTCTGCCTTTGTGTGATTGGTGTATAATGTAGCTAGCTCCTCATTATCTGAAAAGGGATGGTACTCTTAGGCAGGATGTTTATTGCACAGAAAATCCCCCAACAACATTTCAATATGCTTAGAAAGTGGGCTTTTCATCAAACTTGTTAACAAGTTGCAACAGATGAGTGATATCTTCCCCAGAGAAATAGCCACAATGCATTAAGGAGAAGTCAGAAGAAGCGGAGAGCCTAGATAATCCATCGGTTAGTTAATTCACACCTGAATAATTGAGAGTTTGCTTTTCTAGTTATTGAATATTTATGAAGGTTCTACAATGTGCTGGAAAGTAGATGTGCCAAGTAAAAATACCAAAGAAAGCCAACCTGCACGCAGTTTCTGTTTAATACAGATCTTACTACTTGACTGGAACACGCAAAATAGAGTGTGCTTTCAAATTTCAGTGTGTATAAGAATCATGAGGAGGAGTGTGTCTGTTAAAATGGAAGATTTTTAGATGAACCTCAGAGGTGTTCCTTAGGAATCTTCATTTTTAATAATTTACCCCAGATGATTCTGAAGCAGGTAGTCCAAAGACTTTTCTTGGAGAAATTATCAATGTAGGTAATGACAGGACAAGTTTATTTCCTAGAAGGCACAGATAAGAAATCAGAGATTTACTGACCTATGAAATGAAGAAAGAAAAATCTAAAAGAGAATGTTTATTTGCATAAAGAAGAGTATGAGGATAAAGAAAAAGAAAAAAATGAGGCTAGATAATTAAATAATGGTATTATAAGAGATCTTAGGGTCTTAGAGATTTGCTCTAATGTAAAAATGTCTCTAATTTACTATAAATTACTTACAGTTCATGTAAATTACACTTCAGATGTGAGTGGTTATTGCCATCTCACAGCTCACTCCTGGCTCACTAGCATTATAAGAGGAAGCCCAGACTCCAGAGGGGACTGATAAAACTGTTGAGCTATTTATACTGGATCAATATCACAAGCTTCAATAAATAGTATAATGAATGTCAGAAAAGAAATTTCATTGTTTAAATTGGCAGATTTTCATCCAGCATAATGGATGTTAGAAGTGGTGAAATTAGTGGCATTCAAGGTATGTAGATTGGCTAAAATTATTTAGTGATAATTTATTATTCTTGCATATTCAGGATATAGAAATGCAGAGAGGCCTATAGCTCGCCTGTCATCTGAGGGATGGATTCTAATCTCTCAATAATCTCTAAATGGTGCACACAGTGAATCTGCTCGGCCTATAAGGCCACAGAATCTTGGCCTTGGGATGTTGTCTAGACTTCTTTAATTGATATATATTTTTTCAGGCAATATGTTTAGAGAATCCCTTATAAGAATGGAGAGCTGGAACCTCATTGATCTCATAGAATTGAGAATTGTATGAATAAATTGTATGAATGTCTTGTACATGTTTGTTAATAAATGTTTGTGTGTTGAGGGTTGACACATGAGGCAGAATTGTTATGGCTTGCTCGAATTTTAACTTGAAGCAAGTTCATGAGGGTGGTTGCTCATTTTCAGGCACCTCAAGTATTTAGGTTGGTATAGTTATCTACTAAAAATACTTTATGAGTTAGTTGCCATGAACTCACTTGGCTTAGACCAGGTCTCACACAAATGTAAAAAATTAAAACTTCAATTGGGAGAGAAATTTGGTGAATCTTCTCTTGGGGATCTTTCTTTTGTAAGAAGAACTGAAAAAGCCACCTAGTTTCTGGGCTTTCTCTATTCATTGTCCTGCTTTTCTGGTCCCCGAAAGGTATGAAAGGATCAATAGAGGCTTGGTAGAAATGGTGTCAAAAGGCATATAGCCTCTGCTGGGTCATTCACTCAATGACAAAAAACAAACATGAGAAACAAGGATAAAATTTTGCCTTTTCAAACACCTGTCCACTGTGCTGTCTACTGGGCTAGGATCTCCATGTTATTTCAGATCTTGCCCAGGCTATTCTGTAAAAGAGATACAGTAAAACCTTGGATTGCAAGTAACTGTCCTGCAAGTATTCTGCAAGATGAGCAAACATTTCTAATAAATTTTAACTTGATAAATGAACTATGTCTTGCAATACGAGTGGTATGTGACACCGAAGATCACATGATCACAGGTGAGCTAAAGATTCTCACCCCCCCCCCCTCGGGGATTAGGGGTGATCATCTTCCACGCTCAGATGCTCAGTCTCAGGTCACAGTGTTTCTCAGAAATTGTGATTTTTCAGAACAATAGAAGGTGCCCACAACTGGAACTAGGGTATTTTTTGTCACTTCAAAAGCACCTATGGACAGTCCATTGCTTTTCCAAACAAGAGTAAGCATAGGAATACTTTGCTTCATTCTAGTTCAGGCTGCCTTCCGATAGAGACCCTTTCCTCTGCTGCCTTATTGTCAGTTACATTAAATACAGTACATGACAAGTGTTTATTAATACTGTACTGTAGTCAAAATCTGTGTGGGTGTATACACTGGCCCCCATGGAGAAAAAGGTTGAAAAGAAAGGTGGTAAGAAGAAGGAGATGATCATAATGGAAGGAAATCATTAAGAAGTACGAACAAGGTATGCAAGTGGCTGAAATTGCAAGATTTTATAAGAAGTCAATGTCTGTATCTCATCTGCAAAGGAAGAGGAGAAAAAGAGGAATCCCTCACTTCAAATGAAATCAGGGAGATGTGTAAAATGTGGGAAACTGTGCAAAATTTTGTAGGAAAGCACCACCTGAATAAGGCTGTAGCAGTGTGAGGAATGAACCTGTTTAACGACAATGCAATGTCACATTTCCACGAAATCCTCAAAAGGGGGCAAAAGCAAGTGTCATTGGATAGATTCCTTGTTAAAGTTGCACAAAAAGAAAACGACTTCATTGAGGTAACAGATAGTAGTGATTCTGTTAGTGATAGTGAAAGTCATCCTACACAATAACCCTCTTCTCTCTTGTCTCCCTCACACTGGCCATGAAGGTTTTCAAAGGTAAGTGCAGGGCAACTTATTTACTTTTCTTTATATTTTGTATTTTATTTATTATTTTGTATTATATTGCAGTATTGTAATCATTTTTATATGACTATTTTTGGGTTGTAGAACAAATCGTTTGAGTTTCCATTATTTCTTATGGGGAAATCCATTTGGGTATACAAGTGATTTGGATTACAAGCATATTTCTGGAATGAATTATGCTTGCAAACCAAGGGGTTTTACTGTACTTTTTTTTTCCGTCTTATTTTGAGTGTCTCAACCCCCAGCCCCCTGCTTCCCCAAGTAATTGCTGGTTTTAAAAAAAAAAGAATTAAAGCTAATCAGAAAGTTCTAGTTGTATGTTCCTCAATTTTCTGTTTAATATTTTAAAGTAATCATATGCTTTCAGTGTATCTTCCTAGAAAAGATGTTATATCAGTTAACAATTTCACATTTATTTATCCATAGGTACTCAGATATTAAAATGTTCAAATGTGTTACATGATAATTTAGTTTTCTACAGTATAAGTGAAACTGTAAATGGGAAAATGGAAATGTTATACCTATATATTTATAGCAACATCTTTTCTGAGGTGATATTATATAAAATCAGTTCAGAACATGTAACCCAGCACTCTTTCATACTGAATGGTAACAGTATCTATGAGGTAATATCAACATATTAATATCAACATATTACGAGGTATATGAGGTAATATCAACATATTAAAGAGTCAAATTATAGAGCAGGAGATTAAGCTATAGACATTGTGAAAGTTTAAGAATGTTTCTCTAAAATGTCATACTTTCAATAAAAGTAGGAGATTTAGGCTGGGCATTCTCTTACTTTTACAGTTATATGATTTATTAGATAATGTTAACATGCAGAGACAAAGTGGGAGATATCTATAAATAACATTGTATATGTTTGCCACAACTTGCCAGCAAATTATCAGTTTGAGATATGATATGATGTTTCTGATTAATAAACCAAAAGGGAAACTCAATTATGAATTCATGCAATTAAACTTCATAGCTAAGCCAAAATAAAGCCAACATTTTGTAAGTGAGAATAACCCATTAGGGAAACTAATATGGTAGTGCTCTAAGGCTACACTGGGTAGAAAAGTGTTTAATGGAAAGAGGTAGGAAATACTTAAAAGACAAACTTGCTGGAATTTTGCACATGACAACAAGACATTAAAATAAAGCTTTCACTTCAAATGAGAAATGACAGTGTCTTCAATTCTTTTCAGTTGAGTTCAGGGAACAGTTCTTGGGCAATAAACTAAAGCCTCTTCTCCAGATGGCCATTCTTAGTTCAAAGAAAGATAATCTCTCAATGCTTTGGATCTCAGAGATAGGAGATTTTATGGGTTGAATTGTATCTCCCTCAAATTCCTATGTTAAAGTTCTACCACCTAGGACCTTAGAATATACACTTAATTGGAAATAGGGTGGTTGCAGATATAATTAGTTAAGGTGAGGTGACACTGGGATTGGGTGGGGCCCTAATTTAGTACCCATATAAAAAGAGGAAATGTAGACATAGCGAGAGGCACACAAGGAGAATGCCATGTGAGCATGAAGGCAGACATAGGGATAATGTTTCTACAAGCCAAGGTATGTCAAAGATTGCCAGCAAACCACCAGAAGCTAGGAGAGAGGCATGAAATGGGATTCTTTCTCTCAACCTTCAGGAGGAACTAACCCTGTACAGTCCTTGATCTCAGATTTCTAGCCTCCAGAACTGTGAGAGAATAAATTCTTAAGCCTCTCAGTTTGTGCTACTTTATTATGCAGCCCTAGCTAATTCATACAGGGGTAGAAATAACACTGAAAACAAAATCTCTAGGGGCACCTTGGTGGCTCTTGATTTGGTTGGTTGGTTACATGTCTGACTCTTGATTTCATTTCAGGTCAGGAGTTCAAGGTGGTGAGATTTAGCGCCACATGGGGCTTTATGATGGGTGTGGAGCCTTCATGAGATTTTCTCCTTTTCCCTCTGCCCCTGCCCCACTCATTCCCTCTCTTTAAACAAAACAAAACAAAACAAAGAAAACAAAACAAAACAAAACAAAGCAAAAGAAACAGGGGTACCTGGGTGGCTCAGCTGGTTAAGGGTCCAACTCTTGATTTTGGCTCAGGTCATAATCTCTGGGATCATGGGATCAAGCCATGTGTTGGGCTCTGTACTGGTGGTGCCTAGCCTGCTTGGGATTCTCTTTCCCTCTTTCTCTGCTTCTCCCCAATCCGTGCTCACTGCACCCCCCAAAATAAATAAATAAACATTACAAAAAACAACAAAACCAAACAAAATCTCTATCCTTAAAGTGCCTACCATCAGCTGTTCTACTATTAAAGTAGATAATCCCATTGGTAGAGTTTTGTCACTTAAATTGCAACATCAGGAGCCTGGAAACAGAAGTAGGTGAAAAGGAAAATGTATGTTACAAAGGGCTGAATTTTGATGAGGTTGAAGATGAAGGGGACAGGCATTAATGTGCATTCTTGAAATAGCTAACTATGAGATCAAGGCTGGGAAAACAAGTGAGGGAAAAAAATGTTGTAAAGGTATGTATTGATGAGCTACATCAAGCATAGGTAAAGTGGGGTTAGTGGGAGAAGTGGAAGATTAGGTGGGCACAGGATTTTGTTTTAAATACTTCTATTCTTTTAACTCTGGATTTGGGTAGGTGTACCCTCTTTGAAGGACAAATGTGGGGCACTGTTTGTTTTTAAACATTTTAAAGATGCCAATATATTTCTGAATTCTAATGAAAAGCACACAGTTGCTACCTTGTCAATGTTTCCAAAAATTCTTTAAAAATATAAAGTGTTTTAGACACCTTATAAAAGCCACATAAAAATTAGTACAGTGACCATCCACATATACACTGGTTGGCTTAAAAAATATAGCATTTCAGGGGTGCCTGGGTGGCTCAGTTGGTTAAGCATCTGACTCTGGATTCCGGTTTACGTCATGATCCCAGGACCATGGGATTGAGTCCCAAGATGGCCTGTTTAAGATTCTCTCTCTGTCTCTTTCTCTCTCTCCTCCTGCCCCTCCCCCGCTTGTGTGCATGCTCGCTCTCTCTTAAAAAAAAAAAAAGAAGAAGAAAATACAGCATTTCTAATTCAGTTAGTACAGTTTAAGCCTTTTAAGCCCCAGGGGTTCCTCTTCTAGTTCTCACTTCTGCCCTGACTCCCACCCCACTGGTACCTTCTACTCTAAACTTGTTTATCATGCATTACTTTTTGTATCTCCCCCTTGAGTCATCCATATCAGAGGCAAGAGTGCTGAAGTCTTTATACCCACTGCCCCTGCCAGTTATCCATCAGAGGCTGTCCCTGAAGGGATGTGGATTCCAAGTTGCTTCCCAACTCCTTTTGCCAGCAGGCAAAGTGGGTGCTAGCAGTCTTTAGAGCAGTCTTCTGACAAAGCCCCAGATGCTGACTGGTACAGTAAATGCATACTGGGAGCCTGTGTATATAAAGATGGTAAAGGAGATGAGAAACATGAGAAGCATGCTGTCAGTGTTGGCCACCTGCCACATCACATGGGTACACCACACTTTATTTTCTGGTGGCCATTTAATTCATGCAGATCTTTATTCCATTTTTTTTAAAGATTTTATTTTTAACTAGTCTCTACACCCAACATGGGGCTTGAACTTACAAACCCGAGATCAAGAGTCACATGCTTTACCGACTGAGCCAGCCAGGAGCCCCTGCTCAGTCTTTAACAGAAGATGCTAAGAGTATACCATAAAACATAGGCACCTTCAAGCATTCCCTAAAGATTTATTTTATTTTGCAATTTAAGAAAAAAATATAAATCACCCATAAAATTCTTCTGTATGAAAAATCACTTTAAGAGAGGGAGACTGTTTATTCTGGATTGTCAGAGACAAAGTGAACTGGGAGATGAGTTAGAACTCCTTAAAGAGAGCAGTTTGTCTTGATGTCTTAGGTCTGGATGCTGCAGGCAAGGGATCCTTGCTGTAAGTAGGGACAGGGCCTGTGTCCGGGCCTCTGAAGGTACCCTCATCAAAGAAGAATCCTCTGTTCTCCAGGGTGCTTCCAATCCCTTTTTAACTTTCCAGTTTACAGCTTGCTTAATCCTTGGCTATTTCATTTAATGCTTTAAAACATATGTTTCACCTTTACTGTCTTTTTTCTCACTTGTTTAATTCATATTTATTTTTTAAGGTTTTTTTGTTTGTTTATTTAAATGGGGATCAGGAGATATTTGCAAAAAGGGACAGGCTAATTGCCCAATCCCAAGGCAAAGAGGCTTGATAGCTTGATATCTGTTCCCTCCTTCCTCATCTCTCCAGTCTCTATACTCCCTCACTCTTAGATTTGAAATACTAAAAAATATTTCTATCTTCTATTTGAGCTAGCTCCAGAGGGTCTCCAGGACCCAAAAGGAAGGCTTGTGGGAAAGGAAGGCATACTAAATCATACATAAACAATGCTTCTGACATGTTGACATAAATGAAGGGGAAAGGTATACTTTTCTACCCCCAAGAGCAGAGTACTTTCCACAAATGTGCTGAGGACCAGTATAAGAGCAGTGCTGATTTTGTCCATGCAGCTCATGGACATCATGAGAGTTCCAACTGTGAACCCCCTTCCCCCACCCCCAAGTTGTGTGTATTAGTTTCAGACCAAAAGAGAAATTTTGAAAGATGTGATGGGGTAGTAATGCGTAAAGAGAATCCCTGAAATGAAAGCAAATCTCATTACAACTGTGATTTCAGGATTCTTTTACTCAACTATGAGAATTTTCCTTTTAATGGCTTGACTTTTAAAAATAACCAACTAACACACAATAACCACACAGAGAACACAAACTGATCACCTTCCAAGGGAGAATTTTATACTCCTTCCAGTTTTCAGCTCTTAAGGAGCTGGTTAGTATGAGGAACTGACTGTGTCCCTCCAAAAATCCTATGTTGAAATCCTAACCTCAATGTGATGATGGTATTTAGAGGTGGAGCCTGTAGGAGATAATTAGGTTTAGATGAGGTCATAAGGATTAGTGTCCCCAAGATGGGATTAGTGTCCTGATAAGAAGAAAAGGCTAGAGCTCTCTCTTTTTTCCACCATGTGAGGACACAGTGAGAGAGCAACTGTCTGCCAGCCAAAGAAAGAGCCCTCACCAGGGAAATGAATAAGCTGGCATCTGGATATTGAACTTCCAACCTCCAGAGCTATGAGAAATAAATTCCTGCTGTTTAAGCCACCCAGTCTATCGTGTTTTGTTATGGCAGCCCAAAATGACTGGAGAGTTAGGTTGAGAAAATTTCTAATAGGTATTTTAGTCTGGATGTCTGCAAACCTGATTATACTACTTGTAGTATAATTGTAGAATTTGCCACTTGAATACCTGAGTTTTATGAACTATAAACTGTCTCAGTAATAGTGCCCCATCCATCACAAACTCCATGTTCTATAAAGTTTCTTGAGTGTTTGAAGCCAGGGGAAGAACTCTTACAGTATGTTAATATCTTTCTTTAAATGAATGTAGGGGCTTGAGTTCCCCCCCACCCCCGACGCCAAGTTAGCTGACCAACATTAGGGAGCCTGGTCTTAACTACAATTCTTTCCCCCCTAAACTTCTCTTGATAATGTTCCACAAAAGACCTCTTTATCAATATTTTCCATTTATATGAAAAATGCAGTGTCTAGTATGAGGACTAGAAAGAGACTGGTGGTGCTATGCTACCACACAAAGAAATGTTATTTTTGGATTTACAAAGACAGCAGGGAACTAGCATTTTCTACTGTATTAAGGGAAGTAACTTGCCTTAGAAATAAAATGAAAGAGAATGCACCTAACGTAAACTTTGAGCAAATGTATTGATAGAAACAACAAGAAAAGCCTCATTGAAAACTGGAAGAATTCAGATTAGATCAAAATAGAACTATTGCTTTATATATATTTTTACTGAGAAAAACTTGGGATTTAATATTAGGATGTCATTTTTTTAAATGTTTATTTATTTTTGAGACAGAGAGAGAGCATGAGCAGGGGAAGGACAAAGAGAGGGAGACATAGAATCTAAAGCAGGCTCCAGGCTGAGCTGTCAGCACAGAGCCCAACGTGGGGCTCGAACCCACAAACTGTGAGATCATGACCTGAGCCAAAGTCAGAGGCTCAACCGACTGAGCCACCCAGGCACCCCTAGGATGTCATTTTCTTATACACTGGATAGATCTACGGTAAAATGTATTTTGTTTTATTTTCAGAACCTGGTTTCAAGATATTTTAAGTCATCCTTTTGTCATCCCGATGAAATTGGAATTAAAGAATACTCTCCAGATATTGTCATCTATTGATACCTTCACCGGCAGACCGTGTCTGACCATGACGGCTAAGATTCTGGGACAGCGCAGACAAAATCAGGCATGGAATACATCTTACAGAATCCTGTTTTAATGGGGCACATTTCTGTCACATTGTGCCACATTCATATTTCATTTTTGTTTTTCTCATTCTTGTGTGTCTGCCTCTTGTAAATTGTGGCCTAGTTCATTCATCCTGTCTTCTGCCTTGGATTGTGCCAGACAAGTTAAATACAAGCCATGTGCAGTGAGGGACAAGAGACTTCCTAAATGAGTCTGAACACCCTTCACATTCCAAAGTTCAGATTCACACGTACTGCATTTCCTGCCAATGTGAATGGCAGGATGGCTACAATCTAGACAGTGGAGAGACATGAGGAGCTTCAAAAAACTTTTATTAGAGACTATCCTGGAAATGTGACCTGGATTAACATTAAAAATTCAAAGTTAGAAAACTAGTAAAAATGGATATATAGTGATAGTTTTAAAAATTCCAGAGAACAGTGCAAAATACCAAAGGGAGTATTAATAAATGGCATTATATCTTAAGATTGTTAATAATATACTCTTTCTGTCAGTGTTTTATAAGGTTTCAAGAATAGGAATTAAAAACAAAAAAAGAAATATTTAGCCAGAAGCTTAATTCAAAATATCACAAAAAATGGACTGCTTTGGTTTTCGAGACTTCCTTATATTCCCTCGTTTCAGGATAAGAAAATTAGCCATTTACAAATACACTTCCTTATGATCTTATTAGGTGCTAAAATGCTTTTGTATTTGTCTGGGCTATTTTCTAATACTTGAATAAACGGTAATAGTGTTGGTAGGAGGGGGAAATTCTTACTTGAACAGATGTGGTCTAAATTCTGTGGTTTTATAATCTAATGTATAATATGAAGTAATCCAGAAAAATAGTTTAGAATTGTTTTATTGACAATTAACTTATATATTACTATCCTCATATCCAAAATAGATTGGGAAAACATATCTATAAAATAAATGACATTTATTTTTCAAAGTAGTGCCTGCAATTGCTATTATTATTTCTGGTAATTTCCCCAATACAATAGAAAATCCACTGGAGTATTGTATATTTTAATACTCTTTTCAGGTTTAACTCTTGACTGTTTCTCTCTTTATTAATAAGAGTTTAATCAGGTTTGTTGGTTTTTTATTTACATTTTTCTCTTACATGTATCCATTAGATATAAGCTACTGAGCCCAAATCTGTAGAATTTCTCACTGCTTTAAATCCCCTGCTAAAATCATGGTTGTACTGCACTCTGGCCCTTAATTAAATGGCCTCTTCATGGTCTCTTAAATATTCTCAAAACTAGGAGTTTCACTCCAATGCAAGAAAACTTAGCATTGGTATTTAAAAGTGTCAATGAAGAGTCTGCATTTTTTTTTTCATTAAGTTTTTCTCTATTCTGGTCTTTCACCTGATTTTATCTTTTTTAACTGTTTGTTTATTTTGAGAGAGACAGAGAGAGTGAGGGGGAGGGGCAGAGAAAGAGGGGGAGAGAGAATCCCAAGCAGGCTCCATGCTTAGCACAGGGCCTAACATGGGGGCTCTATCCCATGACTGCATCCCAGGACTGAGAGCACAACCTGAGCCAAAATCAAGAGTTGGACGCTCAACCGAATGAGCCACCCAGGTGTCCCCTACCTGATTTATTTCAAACATACACTGCTTTCGCTTACTTTAACAATTCCTTTTTTCTGATTTTATATATATATATTTCCCCCCCCCCCCCACAGGGATTATGTTTCCACTCGTACCTTAAATTTTATAGGTGAGAACAATGGTAAATTATTTTAAAGTCTACATTTTTGTCTCAATTTAAATGTGAGAAATTTCTCAGTTAAATATTAGGATTCAATCAGTTTTCTCTGATCTTTCCTCTGTTCTTATAGGTAAATGATTCAGAGTTATTAAGCTTTAATAAACAACACACAAATAAAATCCTTGTAGATCAGAGCTCATTAAAATATACATCTTCTAGGGACACCTGGGTGGCTCAGTAATTTAAGAGTCTGAATTTGGCTCAGGTCATGATCTCACAGTTTAAGAGTTTGAGTCCTGCATTGGGCTCTGTGCTGACAGCTCAGAGCCCGGAACCTGTTTCAGATTCTGTGTCTCCCTCTTTCTCTGCCACTCCCCTGACCGTGCTCTGTCTCTCTCTTTCTCAACAATAAATAAAAACATTAAAAAAAATAAAAAATATATACACCTTCTTTTTCAGACAATATTAAACTAAGAAAAACAAAGTTGCTTTTTCTGCATTTCAAAACTTTTCAAATGTCCTGTGTCCCATTCGTTCACCACAAGGGGGCATGTCTATACAGATGCATGGATTCCCTGTGGTAGCATCATTTGATGATTTCATGAAGGTTTTGTTTTATTTTGTTTTGTTTTATTATGCTTTTATGTCGTTTTTTCCCCTTAGTATGTGCAGTTTTTATCAACTAATCCTAAGACTACTGTGGTTTCTAAGGATGAGTGTGGAGAATGCATTTCACTTTAGAACCAGAAAAAATATTCTAGGTCAAAATCCAGAAACTAAACTTCCTACAGTTTCTTCCATTTCCCATAAGGTATACTGGAGTTCAAATAAAACCTAATCATTTCCAAGTACCCTCAAACCCCACCAGCTTTAGATATATTAAACAATCAATGGCATAATTTGAAAAATACACAACTGTTTCAAGACTGAGATAAAATTCCGCACCTGGTGCAACTAAATGACTTTGCTATCTGAAAAAAATTTGTTCATGTTTTTGGGCAAGCTATATATCATAGTTTAGAGTATGTTCACAATATGTTACAGGTCTTCAATAAGTGCCCAGAGAGGGGCATACATTTCTACATCAGTCAGTACTGGAGAGAAATGAAGTACATATTCAGATTAATGTCAGATAAACTATTAATTTTTGTTTTGTGGTATGTTCTCTTATTGGAATGCCAACAATTCCAACTTCCCATTGCCCTCACCACTTTCCTCCCTTCCTCTCGCATCCCCTTTCCCTCTGTACTGACAAATATTTTACCTGCCTGGGACTTCAGTCAGGCTGGTGGAGGAAATGACTGGATATGTGTCCAGATTGTATTAGAGCAGCTAATCAGGATGGAACCTTTAAATAACTTGTGTCACAATTAGCTGGGTGTTTATTAGGGATCCAGATTTGCAGATCATACCTTGCTACTCCTCCCCCAGACCTACTGAATGAAAATGAATCTCTGAGGCTGGAAACTGGGAATCTGCATTTTAAGAAGTGCCTTAGGTGATTTTTATGCTATTAATCCCAAAAGAAGCTATGATCCACACTTCAGCTTATTTATTATCTTGGTTGTTGTAACACTTCTGTAAAGTGGAGAGTGGACAGCTTTGTTAATTCTACTCAAGATGTGGAAATCGAGGAGCTCAGGCTCCCCAAGGCACAAGGGTTTTAAATTAATGATCCATGTTTATTCACTGAATTATTGCCAAACTGAGATTAAAATTCAAGCTCCAAATTTATAATCCACTGTTTTTTAACCATATTATGTCTGTAATGTTTGTTTTCTCCATTACTTAATGATTCCATATACACGTTGGGGTATTGAAATGTCTTGCTTATGAAACTCCATGGAGGTTGGCATGAAGATGAGGGGACACAGCGTACCCCTTGATTTTGTTAGTTACTATTTTATATTAGAGCACAATTTAGTTCTATTGAATTTGTGTCCTCCTTTGAGTAGCAATTATTTCTAAAAGCAAATGTATTTGTAACTTTAGTACAAGAGTCAGAAAATTTTTCTAAAGACAAAAAAAAAAAAAAGAAATCTCAGCTTTTGCAAAAATAAATGGTACAAACACTTAAATTAAAGATGTTACCTTCCCTTAAAGAGATTTTACTTGTACAGCATATATGAAAAATAAACCTTTGAACCACTAAAAAGAAAAAGGTAATGATTCGGTTTCTATAAAAAGAAGAGAATTAAGGACCAGAATCTGTTGAGACCTAAATTATGCAACATATACAGGCAAGAGTAATCTAGAAAACATTATCTTTATGTATAATTCATCTAGCAGCTGCCTATTTGTGACACATATTATACACTGATTAAGAGCATGGTTAAACAACTGAATAATGTGCATGCTTCATATAATAACACCCTGTTCTTATTGCAAGTTTAAAGAGGCAAAACTAGGTACAGTGAAACTTTCTGTGTTTATGTTAATTCGAACAAGTCATGATCTGAATATATGAAAATACTGATGGATCATGGATGCATTCAGAGCTATTCTTTGCAGAGAGAGGCCCAAGGGAGAGTTTGGGGAAAACTCTTTGCAGCCTCCTTTTCGGCAGCCTTCTTTTACTTTCCTGTAATGAGCCATGACTGCAAATGTTTGTCCTTTGAAACCCTGATTGGTAAGTAAGCTAGCATAAACCAAGCAGGGGTAGCCAGGTGACAAAATGAATAAATGCGAGAAAAAGTATTTATTTCTTAACAAGGATGCCAATAAATTTTTGTAATGTTTGAAATTCAATTTCATGTCTTTTAAAAGCAGACTCCAAGAGTCTGTAGTGCTTTGTCTAGCACTCCTAATGATTGTTTATGGGCTTGGAAAAGTTGATGACTGTGGGTCTTAATGGTAGGCCATGGAGTGACAATGAGGGATAGGTATTGAATTGAAATTCTGAGGAAGAATCTGAGGTTTCTTGGACTATTGCCCAGAATTCCATTTTAAAAATCAGTAATGGTAATGTTCATTTCCTTAATCTTATCCTTCATTTAAAAATAAATGTAGTACAGTGAAATGACCTTGAGCCATCTTTTTGATTGGAGAAGTTGCATTAAAACAATTACATAAACGTGTTCTTTAGTCACTGATTAATACCAAGGTGAAACGTCATATATACTGGTCAGAAGGATATCTTGGAGCTCTGCTAGGAGCTATTTCTCTATTTGTATTATATATATATATATATACATATATATGTATATATATATATGTATATATATATACACACACATATATATACATACATATATATATATCTTTTATCATAAAAGTAAATTATCATCACAGCATAATTTTAAAAGTTCAGTAAGCAAAATATACATCACCAAAGACTAAGAGATCAATCTCTTTATTTCTCAATCTTCAAGACTTTCAACTACTACTATCTATTCCTTTTGCATGGGACTCAGAGGTGAGAGATGGAAGGGAATTTGCAAATGATAGAAGAGAATTTTCAAAGGGAAGTATTGGAAGAGGAGGAGGAGGAAGATTCATTTGTGGGACACTCCCTTAACATTGTCATTACTGCAATAGTTAAATGACACCATTTCCAATGGAAGAACCATGTGAGCTGTGCATACCACTTAATTTCTTTGGGCCTCAACTTCCTCATTTGTTTAAAACACACACACACATACACACACACACACACACACACACACACACATCTAGGCAAAGCTATTGACACAAGATGTCCCAAATCTCCCCACCACTCTTTATTTTCTCTATTGCCAGTTTCCACCAAGCTGCCATTGTTTCCTGTCTAGGGTGGGGTGAATGAGTCTCCTTGCTATCTCTCTCATTGACCCTCTACAATTAATTCATTCTCAACATATCAGCCAGAGTGAGCTCTTAAAAACACAAATTCTGTTATGTCATCACCTGCTTAAAATCTTCCAATGAGTTCCCTTTGCAATTAGAATAAAATATCTACTTTCCATGACCTTTGAGTTTCTGCAGGATTTGGCCCCTCTGTCCTCATTTCCTACTAATCCCTCAATGTGTCAGCTATCCTGGACTTATTCCTACTCTTAAGATATGCCAAGCTTGTCCTTACCTTAGGATCTATATTTGTTTTATATTAGAACATTTGACTTCAGATCTTTTCTTGGCGTGTACCTTTATAACTTTCAGGTCTCATTTCAAATACCATCTCATTAAAGAGGTACTTCCTGAACATACCTTCCAAGGTAGCTACTCCCTTTTATTTAAAAAATAATTATAAAAAATAAAAAAATATTATATATCCAGTATTTATCATTATCTGAGATTGAGATTCAGTTAAAAAATAACTTTATTATTTTTATATAACAATTATTTTTATTCCCACCATGCTCAATACTGTAAACTCCACGAGAAAAGCTTGTTTATTGGAATATCTCCAGTGCCCAGAACAGTATCTGGCACATAGTTGGCACTCAGTACACATGTGCTGTATAAATCTCAGATTTTAAGAATACATTCACTAGCATGAATATTTAATGTCTGTTCTCTCCTCAGATTCTAAGCACTTTTAGTTCCATTATCCAACTTGTTGCTTAATAATATTAAGAAATATATGTTAAATGAATAAATTATGATAACTGCATCTTCAGACTAACTGTACATTTACAGTCTTCTTAGTCTTGTTAGTTTGTATGACTAAGGTGATATTTTACTCAAACTTTCATTTTGAATTTTTCCACTTATATCCTCTATGAATATGGAGGTTTTCTATTTATTTATTTTTTACTTTTTCATAACATAATTGTTTTTTTTTATTTTTAGTATTTATTGATTTTGAAGGGGAGAGACAGAATGCAAGCAGACAAGGGACAAAGACAGAGGGAGACACAGAATCGGAAGTGGGCTCCAGGCTTTGACCTGTCAGCACAGAGCCCGATGTGGGGCTTGAACTCACAAACAGTGAGATCATGCCCTGAGCCGAAGTCGGTCACTTAACCAACTGAGCTAGTCAGGCACCCCATCTATTTATTGATTACTATATAAGAATGTCTTTGGATTCCAAGTCATAGAGTTATAGATGTGAAATTCTCAGGAACTCAAGCAAATATGGCATTTAATTAAATTATAAGCAAATATGGAGTAAGTGGTTTCCACTTGTACACTATAAATCATTGTATTGACACAGAAGTGCAATGATTTCATCAGAGAACCAGGATCTCTGTCGTCAAATACTCTAGTACTGTACTATATCCCTGCATCATGAACTAGGTTTTTTTGAATTTTCCTCCCTGGCCATCCTCAGCTTTGGGTTTGTCTCCTTCGGCTTGTTGCTTCATGTATGAAAGATGGCTGTCACAGCTCTAAGTGCTGTCTTTCCAAAATATATTCAAGGCAATAAAGGAAAGTAAGGGCCAGTATTAGACAGCTCTTTAGTCAATATTATTTTGGATAGACCTCAACCAGAAAATTTTCTAGAAGTTGTGCTTCTCACTTTCCTTTACTTCTAAGTGACAAAAGTGTAAAACGTTAAGTGTCAGAGGACAATGGTATAAATATAACTGGCTTATATAAATCATGATTTTATTAGATCTGAGCTCATTACAAACATCCAAACTTAAAGATTTTGTTAGCAAGAAAGAGATGACAAGAGATGTTTAATAGGTAGCTAGCAGGGTTGACTACTGACAGTATAAATAACTGATAACCTTTTTCAATTTCTTTGCTATTGACATGAAGCTTTTTATACTGGGAATAAGTAAGCTTTTCCACAGAGCTTTGATGTGATTTATCCCACATTTATTTATAATGTTCTTCTTTCCAATTTTTATTGTCAACAACAAAAAGCATTATTTCAACATCAGAAGTGGAACTCGCAATTAAGCATTAATAATGACTGTTTCTTCAGGTGATATCTTTGAAGCTCTAGGTTTGAAGTCAGCAGCTTTGTGTTCATTGTCTTATTTCATCTTCTTTTGCACAAGCAAGATGGGCCAGTGAGCACTGTACTTTCTGCTTGCTGAACATCTGCTGATTGATCTTTCTCAGTAAATCAATTTGGTTTGGGTTTGTTCTAAAATCACTGGGAGCAGGGAGACTAACTCTGAATTAGACAGTGTTGGATGTTGCCAACACAAAAACAAACAGCACTTGGTATTTGCGGTGGTTCTTGGTTAATCATCAGGTGTACGCTGAATACTTTTCAGCATTTGATTATTCCTCATTGATTACCAGTTAGGTTATAAGGACTGGATGTATGTCAGATGATTGCAGGGATTAAGATTTTATGTATTATGTGATTTTATGAACCATTTGTCTTGTATCTTATCTATGCTGTAGGCATACTTTTGTGCTCAAAGCTTTTGACAGTATGTGTTCACAGACTTTAAAACAGAATTTTTCCCTCTGTGACTCATTGTTGTAAATGCTTCAATATGTGCTACATTTGTTGCTTTGTAATGCAATTTTTTCATTTCTTTCTGATGCATTAAGGATTATTTTAGGCTTATTTATTTGATGGGTTGTGATTAACAGTGATGTTAGAGAAGAAATAAATGTAATTTTATGGAAAAATGTTACAGTTATTTTCTACCCTTTTCTTATTGGTTTAGTTATCAGCAATTAATAAAGCAGCTATTAAATAGCATATTGTCTTAAGTTCTGGAAATCCTTTCAAAAATGTAAATGATAAATCTGTTCTCCAGGGTTTTACACAAATCTAAAGGAATTCATTACTTTAACAAATAAAACAAATTACCTGAAAGTCACACACCAAACTTTGAGTACTAAGCAGAAAGTTTCTTAGTGGTCTCATCTTCAGTAATGCCCTTCCAGGTCTAAGGCCTTAGCTTCTTTTCTTTAAAATGCATTTTAGACCGGGGCGCCTGGGTGGCTTAATTGGTTAAGCCTCCGACTTCTGCTCAGGTCATGATCTCGCAGTCCATGAGTTCAAGCCCCGTGTTGGACTCTGTACTGACAGCTCAGAGCCTGGAACCTGCCTCAGATTCTGTCTCCCTCTCTCTCTGCCCCTCCTCTGCCCCTCCTCTGCCCCTCCTCTGCTCCTCCTCTGCTCCTCCTCTATCTCTCTGTCTCTCAAAAATAAATAAACAAAACAACAAAAAAAATTTAAATGCATTCTAGAAAGACAAAGGGCTTGTTTTTGTAGATGATTTGCACAAATGGCAAATGGAGATTTTCCCAAAGCATGGCTTGGCTTCTTAATGGGATGTATGACTTAGCTAGATGGTCCTCTCTATCTTCCAGATTTCTGATAGAGCTGTTTGTTCAGTACTTTTCTCTTCTGTGTATGATGGTAATCTTCAAATCTTTTTCATTTGTTTTTCTACAAAGAACTCTGTAATGATCACACACTGTTGTTTCCTATGCTTCAGAAATGAAGCTTTTTCAGGAAATGGCTCTTTAGATACTAATTTTCTCTGGTATTTGATTGATTGATTGATTTTTAATTTACATTCAAGTTAGCATATGTGCAATAATGATTTCAGGAATAGATTCCAGTGATTCATCCCCTATGTGTAAAATCTAGTGCTCATCCCAACAACTGTCTTCCTTAATGCCCCTTACCCATTTAGCCCATCCCCCACCCACAGCCCCTCCAGCAACCCTCAGTTTGTTCTCTGTATTTAAGAGTCTCCTATGTTTTGTCTTCCATCCCTGTTTTTATGTTATTTTGCTTCCCTTCTCTTATGTTCATCTGCTTTTGATTCCCATGTCCATATTATGCTCAACATCTGCTGTTATCAGTTCACTCAAGTAGCACAGTTCAAAGAAGTTCTGTGCTGACAACTACCATTAAGAGTTTGGGTCTCTCAGTCTGTGATCCAAGCTGGTGTGTGTAGTGTTCACCTCTTGAACAGTTATTGAAGAGGACTCTTGCTTTGCATTGAACACATGCTCTCTTTGGTTTAGTATAAAGCTTTGTTGCCCTTTCGTCCCCACTGTTGTGGATTTGCTTTCTGGCATTTGGCCTCAGAGTGCAGAGATGTTCATTTCTGAGAATACAGCTTCCACACATTAGATCATTAGAATTCCCTTTACAGAAAGTTTATATTGACAAAGATGAATAAAAACCATTAGATTTTCTTCTCACGAATTAGTCCATGAGATACTTGCTGGTTCAAGGGCACATTTTTCCTTTGAAATTAGGAAACCTAATATGACACATTGATTTCTTTCTCTTCAGCTCATTATAATGGTCTATATATCAGACTGATTTTGACTGAGTGCTATCATAGTGTGTGAGGAGTCATTCTTTTGTTTTCCCCAAACTGTATAATTCCTTTCTTAGTGACGAATTTGGTTCCTCTCACCAGGATTTCATTGTTTTTCATTCTTCCAAGATTTATTTGTTCACCACCATTTTATTGAAAAATAAGTTATTTAAATCTTCATATACAGCATTCTGATAACATTGCTATTTTTCTTACTTTTTCCCTTTATGAAAAGTATTTACATTCACCTAGGCTGCTGAATTTACATTTGCCTAGAAGAAACTATCATTTCCCTTACTTTAATTTTTCAGTGAATTTTGTGCAGGTGCCTGTCCTCATATTCTATTTATGCTATTAGATGTAGCTTTTGGGGACTACTAGGCTTCATCGTCATCCACCTAAGATAAGAGTCTGCCTTTGTTTTTTTTTAATTTTTTTAATGTTTATTTAGTTTTGACAGAGAGAGAGACAGGGCATGAGTGGGGGAGGAGCAGAGAGAGAGGGAGACATAGAATCCAAAGCAGGCTCCAGGCTCTGAGCTGTCAGCACAGAGCCCAACCCGGGGCTCGAACCCACGAACTGTGAGATCATGACCTGAGCCGAAGTCGGACGCCCAACCAACTGAGCCACCCAGGCACTCCAAGAATCTGCCTTTGTGCTTTAAACAGTCATACCCCCTCCATTTTTAGCTTGGCTAAATCTGAAGGAGCAATTGAAAAAAAAATTATTCTTCTGGTTCATTTAAGGTGGACTTAGTGTAACATGCATCTTACCAAATGCTATATCTTAGTACAATGTCACCTCTACCATCAGTGACTTGAAACACTAGTACGATACCTAAAAATAAAGTTTTATTTTTCAAAATCTAAGAAATTAGAAACATTTCTCAGTGAGAGTTCTTTTATTCAGTGCATCAGATATAAGATTTAAAATTTTTTAATGTTTATTTATTTTTGAGAGAGAGAGAGAGAGAGCAGTGGAGGCGCAGAGAGTGTGGGAAACACAGAATCTGAAGCAGGCTCCAGGCTCTGAGCTGTCAGCACAGAGCCTGACGCGGGGCTTGAACTCTCAAACAGTCTCAAATCATGACCTGAGCTGAAGTTGAAGGCTTAACCGACTGGTGCCCCAGATATTATAAGATTTTAAATAAAAATATTAAAAAATTTTTTTACTGCAAAACTTTTTACTGTAACTTTTTTATTTAAAGTATACAGAAAATGAATGAAAATTCTGAGTATGTTTTATTAGCAGGTTCAGCATAATCTCCAGGTGAA
The DNA here is from genome assembly GCF_024362965.1 of Panthera pardus. NCBI lineage: Eukaryota > Metazoa > Chordata > Mammalia > Carnivora > Felidae > Panthera > Panthera pardus. The sequence continues at coordinate 45,320,974 of NW_026526721.1, read as the reverse complement.
TCTTAATTACTCATGTTAAAGTACTTAAAGACAGAATAGTGAATGATCTAAAATAATTTTTATCTCACCTTTACTAAAAATATTTATTCTTAAAGGTGGACATATCTCAACATTCAAAAATTCCCTTCAGAAAGTCAAGCCAATTTATATGCAGTTGAATTAGGTAAAGGAGGAAGCTTGTGTAGATTTCCCCTTAACTTTGGCATAGGCATGTAAATAAGTCCCCTTCCTGCTGCTCCATTATTTGCTATAATTAGCTGCATGTTGGGTATAGACCATGACTTTTTAGATTGATAGAGTTGACTTCTCCTATACCTTATGTAGAAGAGGGGAAGTTAAAAGGTGGAGCTTGGAAGAGGTCTTATGAAAGCAAAGTAAATAGAATTAAGATGTTAACAGAATTGTGATTATGCAGATTATGTGCTGTCAGTTGTGAGTGTCCATATTTCCACTAAGAAAATAATACTCATATGGAATTGCTGCTCTCAAATGAAAAAGCAAAGTTTGCCGTGGATAACATAAAATGAACACAATTTAAAGTTAGAATCAAAGAGTTTTAGAATTTTTAGCAGATATGGTGATAAAATAATTCTTCCATTTTGTTTTGATCTTTAAAGTATAAAAAAAGTAATCATTATAGTTGAAAAAAATCTGTACAGTGACTGCCATTGTATTTTAAATAAAATTTATCTCTTGAAACAGGTAAGTGTGAGCCATAATATATCTTTGAATGTTCTTTTCAGGTAAATAGGACATCATTTCCATAAATGAGAACAATGAGTCTTAACATTTTCAAGGTAAGTTTAAGACTGGTTGCTTAGCAATATTCCAATGAGAGAGAGTCCCTCCCATGGAATTGGATATAAAACATTGTCCATGTGAATGTGTGTCAAGATTCAGAAAAGAGATTTCTTAGCATCTAAATTATAAACAGACAGAAAACCATGTAATCAAATGAGAACAATTCAAACTCAGTAAATATTGTATGATTAAGTCAGCCATGTATCAATAATTGTACATGTATTGTCAGGTGGGGTTCATAATCATTCGCCAATCTCTCCTTACTAAGTGCCTTGTAAGGTTGGCATGTAAACAAAAGGCCTCAGTCCTTGTCTAGATCCCATTTTGGGGCATTTTTGTCCTAGCTTTAGCCCCCATGCACATTTCTTGGTTTTCATTAAATTATCAGTTCTCAAGGTCCCTTTGCAAAGGCTTGATGTATTTTAGCACAGGGCTTACCAGGAAATTCTCCTACTGCTACTGGCACCTTTAGTTCTGCATTGCCCCTTCTTGGTGTCTGCACACTTATTGGTTTTATTATGTTTTACTCTATTTGGTTACTCTTGTTCCCCTCTCTGTGTTATCATTTATCCATGCTCAAGAATCCCTTGATTTTTGGTTATTGGCTCTCCAAAGGAATAGGACCTTGAATGTGGTAACTCTATAATAAATTCCGTGGAGTACATGCTGAATGAATAGGTCTTAGATCTGAAGCAGAACATCAAAACATTCTTAAGTTATAGGAAGACATACTAAAATTTCTACTTGTATTTGTCATAACTCTCATTCCTTTATTTACTTTAGTGTTTTATAATGTAGATAATATGGTCTTATATACTACATGTATATATCTTCTTCTTTTTTTTTACACGTATATATCTTCTAAATAAGGCACTAGAATAATTGTTACTAGTTGTTGGCAAAGTAATCTCTCTTGTCACATCTCTTTCTGGTCTGGTCACACTGACTCCAATGGCCATTCTGCTCATCTGCTACATACTGATCAGTAAGTTCAGTGCGATGGTCAGTACTGGAATCACACGGGTCACTCTATCTTTCCAGCCTGTCTGTTTACCAGTTCTTACTGCTCTTTGCTGTGGTATGTGGCTCTCTAAATTGGTAAAGTCATCTTAATGGAAAATGTCTATTTATTCTGCTCCTATTTTGATTAGGAAGGGATAGTTTCCATGTAGCATACTTATATTCCAAGAATTGTTTTCCTGAAGATTACAAAAAAATACTCATCTATGATGTTTTCCTGTTTTTTTTAAATTTTAATTTATTTTAATGTTTTTTTTCAGAGAGAAAGAGAAAGAGAGAGAGAGAGTGCGCGCGTGCGTGCTCACGCGCAAATGGGGGAAGGGCAGAGAGAGAGGGAGACACAGAATCTGAAACAAGCTCCAGGCTCTGAGCTGTCAGCACAGAGCCCAATGGATGCAGGGCTCAAACTCACAAACTGAGAGATCATGACCTGAGCTGAAGTTGCACAGCCTAACCGACTGAACCACCCAGCTGCCCCTGTTTTTAAAACACTTCACAAGCCTTCCTTTCCGAATACTTCTGATGTTGATTATAAAAACATTTATAAATAATAAGGAAGTAACAATTATAGTTACACATAAGAGAAAAAAATAAAAATCATTTAAGGTAAAAGATATATTCTATGAAAGTTATATACAGGTAACACTTAAAAAAATAAAATCATATTTTAAAAAATGTATCAATGGAGCATGCTCTTTAAAGTTATTTTCATGTAAATGTTTTTATAAAACAAAGAATAACTTCATATAAATAACCATCCTTCTCCTGTATTTTATTATACAGGATGTGCTTGAGTTTAGGTATATCTTCACTAGGCAGTAAAGTTTTCTAAGAATCTCATTCCTTTTAATAGGAAATGCAGAAAGAATTTGGGGACTAAGTAATTTATATAAAGTCCTAAAAATTTGACATGCAATTGCAACAGAATGCCAATGCTCAATCTCACGTTACCCTGACGACTTTGAAACAGAGTGCCTGTGACCCTTTACTATAATTTTGCTTTGTAATCTAATGCCGTTAACGGCCATCTCTAATATTCTCTGTCTTGATTAATGTTGTCGCCATTCAACTAGTTGTTCAATCTAGAATTATTGGTGTCATTTTTAAATCCTTCTTCCTCCTTATAATTCATATCTAATTAGTTACTGAGTCTTGTAAATTGTATCATCATCATAATAATTTTCAATTCTCTACTCTGCTCTTTATTCCAATTGCTACTGCCCTAATTAAAGCCATATGGCCTTTCTGGTCTACAGCAATAATGCCTTAACTTGTTTCCTATAACCAGTCTCCCTGTCCTTCAATCCTTCCTTCCTTCACACTGTTGTCAATAATCTCATAAGACATACATGTATTTTGTTATTCCCCTATTTAAATAAATCAGTGTCTCTCTTAATTTTAATAGAAAACCTTCAAATTTTTGAAGTGCCACCCACCTACCTTCACAATTATTCCTAAGAAACCTGAGTTGTCCACTGCTCCTCTCCATTCTAAACTGTCCACATTTCCATCAACACATCCATTCACTTCCACAAATTTCCATATCTTTTTCCTCTTTTTGTTTCCTCTATCTCAATTCCCCAACAATCTGCCTAGTGAAATTTTTTAACATTTGGTTCAAATTCTAATTTTTTGTAAAGTCTTCTCCAGAATTCTGCTTTTTGGTACTTCCATATTTCTTTTTAGACCTATATGTCAACAATTAATGCTCTGAATAACAAGAAAGCATGAGTCTACCCTGTAAAAGGGTAAACTCTTTGAAGGCAAGAATGCTAGTGTTTTACTTGAAAATGGTCATATTCATTATAAAGTGAGGTAATCAGTATGGTATTTCGTACTCCAGGAGCCTTTGAAGAGTTAGGTATTTCTGAGATTAAAAAAAAAAGTCCTTAATCACAATCCCTTCAACAATGATGTTGGAAAACCTGAACAGCTACATGCAAAAGAGTGAAACTGGACCATTTTCTTACACCATACATAAAATAAACTTAAAATGGCTTAAAGACTTAAATGTGAGATCTGAAACCATAAAAATACTAGAAGAGAGCACAGATATAATTCTTTGGCATTGGCCACAGCAACATTTTTCTAGATATGTCTCCCAAGGCAACGGAAACAAAAGCAAAATTAAACTATTGGGACTATATCAAAATAAAAAGCTACTGCACAGTAAAGGGAATAATCAACAAAACAAAAATACAGCCTACTGAGTGGGAGAAGATATTTTCAAATGATATGTCTGATAAGGGGTTAGTTTCCAAAATATATAAAAAACTTAAAGGACTCAACATCTAAAAAAAAAAACCCAAATAATCCAATTAAAAATGGGTAGAAGACATGAACAGACATTTCTCCAAAGAAGATATACAGATGGCCAACAGACACGTTAAAACATACTCTACATCATTCATCATCAGGGAAATGCAAATCAAAACCATAATAAGATCACCTCACAACTATCAAAGCGACTAAAATCAAATACACAAGAAACAAATACACAACAATAGGTGTTGGCGAGGATGTGAAGAGAAAGGAACCGTTGTGTACTGTTGGTGGGAATGCAAGTGGTGCAGCCACGGTGGGAAACAGTATGGAGTTTCCTCAAAAAATTAAAAATAGAAATACCATATGATCCAGTAATTTCACTAATGGGTATTTACCCAAAGAATATTAAAACACTAATTTGAAAAGGTATATGAACCCCTGTGTTTACTGCAGCATTAATTAAAATAGCCAAGAAGCAACCCAAGTGTCCAATGGTAGATGAATGGATAAAGAAGGTGTGGTATATACAGACAATGGAATATTACTCAGCCATAAAAAGAAGGAGATCTTGCCATTTGCAACAACATGATGAATCTAGAAGGTATAATGCTAAGTGAAATAAATCAGTCAGAGAAAGACAAATGCCATATGATTTCACTCATATGTGGAATTTAAGAAACAAAGCAAACAAACAAAGGAAAAGAGAAAAAAAAAAACAACAACCAGAGTCTTAACTATAGAGAACAAACTGGTGGTTGTCAAAGGGGAGGTGGCTGGGGGAATGGGTGAAATAGATGAAGGCGATTAAGGGTACACTTATGTGATGAGCCCTGAGTAATGTACAGAATTGTTGAATCACTGTATTGTATACATGAAACTAATATAACACTGTACATTAAACTGGCATTAAAAACAATAAAAAGTACTGAATCACATTATTTATCATTCAACTGATACCTCTTAAATTCAGCAACTTATTTCTTAATTGAGACATAATCTATAGCTTCTAAGAGGCACTTTTGGAGAATTAATATTCTGGTTACCTAACTTGATGTTTAATTCTGTAGTCAGATTAAATTATAATAGCATTGTTCCAGCCTCTAAAATCATGTAAGACAGAAGAACATGCTTGGAATCTGGATTTCAAATCTGACACAATAAAACCTATATATGCTTCAAAATTTGGGGGACCCTGCCAATTTTATTAGCACCTTAAATTTAGTTATGAGCTTCCCATTTTAAAAAGTAGTTAAAATATTATTTAATAAGGATTTCAAATATATCATATAGGCATACAAAGAGTCTAGTAGTTATTTCCTATTTTATTCTTTATTTCCTGTATCATATTGTTCTTTTAGTAGATCACATTTGTTGGAATTTTTATAAATATTATATTGCACAATATTTTTAAAATATTGCAATAATATTGCAATATTATATTGCACAATATTTTTAAAAATGTTTTTAATGTTTATTATTTTTGAGAGAGAGACACAGAGCATGAGGGGGGAGGGGCAGAAAGAGAGGGAGACATAGAATCCAAAGCAAGCTCCAGGCTCCAAGCTGGCAGTATACAGCCTGACATGGGGCTCGAACTCATGGACCAAGAGATCATGACTTGAGCCGAAGTCGGATGCTTAACCGACTGAGCCACCCAGGCACCTCATATATTGCATAGTATTTATATAATAATTTTAAGCACCATTCTCCAAGGTTGAAAATAATACGCATAATAGAAAAATCTTATCTACACTGTTCTGTAACTTGAAAAGTTGCTTCAAGTTATACATCAATAAAAAGAAGAGAAAAGCCTTGAAAAAAAAGAAAAATGTATGACATCTTCCAATTAGAAAATAGAGTTGGAAAATACTGCTTTTAGGGCACCTGGTTGGCTCAGTCAGTTAAGTATCCGACTTCAGTTCAGGTAATGATCTCACAGTTTGTGGTTCTATCCTGACAGCTCAGAGCCTGGAGCCTGCTTTGGCTTCAGTGTCTCCCTCTCTCTCTGCCCCTCCCCCAGTCACACTCTGTCTCCCTCAATCATAAAATAAACATTAAAATTTTTTTGAAAAAAAAAAAGAAAATACTTCATTTTTGAAATGAACAATTTATTTTGAGACATGATAGATTTTTATTTTTATGAAGGCTTTTGGTCAAATTAAAAGATAAATAGATATTGCTACCTTATATGTCAGGCTCTAAGAGATTAATTCATTTTGCTTAGAAAATAATGAAAATATCATCAATAAGGTGATATAGAGCATTTTACACCATAAATATGGTAAGGGCATAATATGTTTCATTCATAATATTAAACTTGCATCCCTTCTGGAGTAATTGAATACACTGATGTTTCAAAAAAACTCATAGAAAATGAGATAAAAGGGAACTAAATAATGGATTTGTCTCTTTTAAAATAATGTGTAAGGTTAGAGAAAAGAGGAGAGGATAAAAACAACTTGAATAATTTTACTGACTTACTTTTCATTGAAGGTGACTGCCAAGTCAATGGTGAAGGTTTTGTTTAAAAAAGAACAACATATAGTATAATTTTACAAATTATTAGGTTTAAGATAGCTGAAGAAAGACTTTGAGCCTGAAATCATTGCAAAAAGGTTGGTGGAATTAACTGGTTTTGGGGCATTCAGAAATGCTTAAACTATTAATGAATTAAGTTGAGATCATATAATCTACAGTGATAGTTTGGTTCTAAAGTTTTAGCCTATTGTTCTTGCTCGCACAATTCCCAAGCATCAGTCAGAAAAAAGTTTAGAGGGTACTTATGTATCTCTAGAGAAACCTATCTTGTTCATCTTTAAGTATGATCAGATCAATCCATAACATTTGTTATGAGGGCAAAAAAAAAGTAATTTCATAACCATTGTTTCTTCACTATCACTGACTTAATTGATTCACCATTGTCCTGTATAGAACTGCATTTAAGAAATAATTATTAAACATCAAAAATGCCTTGGGAAAAGGAAGATTTGTTGTAAAGGCAGTCATGACATGGAACTCAAGCATGATATTAAAGTCCAGTACAATGAAAGAAAAAAAACAGTTAAATATAAGAAGGTGTTTTTGTTTTTGTTTTTAAACCAGGCACTCAGATAAAGCAATTATTTCTCAATTAAATAATGATGTTAAATTGTGAAAATGAGAGGTGTGAGTAGAAAATCAGGAAAGCCAAAAAGGATTATTCTTATAACATTAAAAATAATAAAGGTGAACAACTTATATATTGGAAAAGGACATGCAAACTTACAGTTGTTGTATAAGCAGCCTCTGGATCATCTTCCAGTACCCGGGAGAGACCAAAATCGGAAACTTTGCATACTAAGTTGCTGTTGACCAATATATTCCTAGCTGCTAGATCACGATGAACATAGCCCATATCAGAAAGATACTTCATTCCTGATGCAATGCCTCGGAGCATACCGACCAACTGGATGACTGTGAAATGGCCATCATGTTTCTGAAAGATAATTACAATTGTTTACATTGATTTATTTTAATGTAGCATGTGTGCGTGCATGCATGTGTGCGTACATGTGTGTGTAGCATTAAGTAAAACCCTTGAATTTATTTTACTGGATCCAATAATATAAGCATCAAATTTGCTGATCAAGAAATGTAAGAATTTGTTTGACATTTAAAAGAAAGGAAAAAGTCTAGCTGGAAGTGACAAAGGAGAACAAAGGATAAAAGAGAACCAACCAAATTAACTTCTAGAAAGAAAGATTTCAAAAACTTTAAGAAGAGAGACTGAAGTCAAATTAGGTAGCAGCAATGACTCCCAGAGAATAGAATTTGCTTCCCATAGTTGTGAGTTCGGGTGGGCAGAAGGGTTGCAAAACCCCTTGGTTTGCATAAAAGCTGTGTGATAAACTCAAAATATGAGTAAGAAACGATTACTAGGGAAAAGAAAACTTGTTTGCCCAAACAAGAAACAAGTTTAGGGAAGCTATGGGAAAGAGAGAAAAAAAATACATGCAAACAGAAAATAACGAGATTTTCCAATTCTTTCATTATATAGAGCAAATAGAAAGGAAGTTGTTGGCAACTGACTGAAATCAGGACTATTTTAGTGCCCAGGTGGGAAGATTAAATAAAATCATATGAATAACAAGCCAGGCACAGCACCGGTATGTAGCAGACAATCCCTTGATTGTGCTATTTCTTCTCATTTGATTTAAAAATAACATATGCTTTTTAAAAAAAATTTACATCCAAATTAGTTAGCATATAGTGCAACAATGATTTCAGGAATGTAAGGGGCACTGAGGGATCTACTTCTGAAACATGCTTTTTTAAAAAGGAAAAGAATCTAATTGTCATCCATGTAAGATGTGTGCCTCAGTAAGGCCAGACACAAACAATACTCTAGAAATTAGAGAAAAATAAAATAAAAATATTTTAAGTTTGGAAAATAACGCATATTGCTCTACAAAGTTATTTGGAGATAGTTGTCTTAAAAGGAGTTATAGAGAAACATGAAAAATTCCCAAGTCGGTTTTATATATTAGGTGACATTTATTTATGAATGTTATTAAAATGAATATCTAGTAAGAGACAGATGCATAAATAAGAGTTATCTTAAAATTTGCCAAGTTAAACAAGTTTTAATGGATATCTGATTTAGAACTATAATGTGGATTTAAATACAGGGATGATCTGACCATATCACAGTGACACAGTATCCTATACAATGAGGATTCATTCGTCACTTAAATGAATAAGCTTATACTACAAATGAAATAAACTTTGTCTTTATATCAACTCATCTTCCTGATAGCTCTCTGATAATATCTCCCAACTCAAGTGCAGAGTAAGGAAAAGAACTCTCAAAAGAAACAGTCTATGTAGGAAGAGTATCCATTTAAGCAGGTCCTTCTTTATAATTAATGTATAAAAGATAACCTAGCAAAGAAAATCTTTGGTGTTATTAGCTCTTTATGTTTCCAATCCATCTTCCTAGACAGTGCACTATTAGATGAAATCTGCCTCTTCTATAATGTACACTACCTACCTCTCCTCTATTAGGACTCTCAAAGCCACTGAATAGAATTCAAAGCATAAATTCTTTCAGCCTAGAAAGGATTACACTACATTTAAAGAGGTGGCTCTTTTACCTATTAGAAATGAAGTTGCCTGGTACAGTTCTCATCAATGTAGAATTTCTGCATGGTAGGAAATGTGAATGGACCATCTGAAAACTAAGGAATGCCTCAGTTTTCTTATCTCTACAATGAGAATAGAATAATCTAACTCAGAGGTGCAGTGAGAATCACATATAAAACATATAGCACAGCCCCTGACTTAATTTAATAGTTATTATTTCATAAAACCTTACAGTACTACAATTACATGTATTTCTTATAATTTTAATATAAATTAATATTTAATATAAATATTTAATTTAATATCAGAAATTCTCCTCTTACTTTCCTGAAAAATCAATGGGCAACATACACCCTTACATCATAAAAAGAAATAATTTATTTAATACCAGGTTGAAATTTAATTTCCTATCTTTTCTGAGAGTGACAGAAAGCACCAAGTTATTTCTTTAAAAAAAAAAAGGCTACTTTTTTAGAGCACTTTTAGGTTCACAGCAAAATTAAGAGGAAGAGACAGAGATTTCCTATATATCTTCTGCCCTTTGCACATGCATATGCATAACTTCCCCCAAATCATTCCCCACCAGAATGGTACATTTGATACAATTGATGAACCTATATTGATACATCATGATCATCCAAAATGCATGGTTTGCCTTAGGGTCCTTTCTTTGTATTCTACATTCTATGGGTTTGGACAAATTTATAAAGACATAAACATATTATAGTCTCATACAGAGTATTTCCACTGTCTTAAAAATCCTCTGTGCTTCATCTATTCACCAACACCACCACTCCTCCCTCCCCCATCTCCAAACCTTGGCTACCACTGATCTTTTACTTTCTTCATAGTTTTGCTTTTTCTAGAATGTCATATAGTGGAATCACACAGTAGGCAGTCTTTGCAGATAGGTTTCTTTCACTTCATAATATGCATTTAAGATTCTTCCATGTTTTTCATGGCTTGATGGCTCTATTCTTTTTAGTGCTGAATAAAATTCCTTTGTCTGGATGCGTAACAGTTTCATTTATCCATTCACTTACGAAGGACATCTTCATTGCTTCCAAGTTTTGGCGATTATAAATAAAGCTGCTATAAACATCTGTGTTCATAGCATGTTTATAGTTGCAGGCTTTTATGTGGATGTAAGCTTTAAACTCCTTTGGTTAAGTGCCAGGGAGGGTGACAGCTGGATCATACAGTAAGAATATGTTTAGTTTTGTTAGGAGACCCCAAAGCTATCTTCCAAAATGGCTGTACCGTTTTGCATTCCTACCAGCAATGAATGCATTGCTTCACATCCTTACCAACATTTAGTGTCAGTGTTACCAGTTTGGGCCATTCTAATAGGTGCATAGTGGTACCTCATTATTTCAGTTTGCATTTTCCTGATGACATACAGTGTGAAGCATCCTTTCATAAGCTTATATGCCATCTGTATATCTTTGGTGCCGTTACTGTTAAGGCATTTGGTCCATTTTTAAAATGGCTTGTTTTCTTGTTGTTGAATTTTAAGAGTTCTTTGTATATTTTAGTCAAGTCCTTTATCAGATGTGTCTTTTGCAAATGTTTTCTCCCAGTCTGTGGCTTGTCTTCTCATTCTCTTAACATCATCTATTGCAGAGCATAAGTTTTAAATTTTAATGAAGTCCAGCTCATCAATTATTTTTTTCTTGGATTGTGTCATTGTAGTTGTATCTAAAAAGTGTTTGCCATATCCAATATCATCTAGGTTTTTCTATGTTCTCTTCTAGCATTATTATAATTTTGTGTTTTACATTTAGGTCTGTGATACATTTTGCCTTAATTTTTGTGAAGGGTGTAAGATTCTGTGTTTAGTTCTTTTGTTGTTGATTTTGCTTTTTGTTTGTTTTTATTTTTTGCATGTGGATATCCATTTGTTCCAGCACCACTTATTGAAAAGACAAGTTTTGCTCCATGGTATTGCTTTTTCTCTTTTGTCAAAGACTAGTTGACTATGTTTATTATAGACTTTCTATTCTGTTCCATTGGCCTGTTTGTCTATTCTTTCATCCATATCACAATGTCTGGATTATTGTTTATAAGTCTTGAAGTCAGGTAGTACCAGTCCTTTGAGTTTGTTCTTTTTTGATATTGTGTTATCCATTCTAGGCCTTCTACCACTACATATAAACTTCAGAATCACTTTGTTGATGTCCACAAAATAACTTACTGGGATTTTTATTGGGTTACATTAAAAATATATATCAAGTTGGAAAGAAGTGACATTTAAATAATGCTGAGTTTCCTTAATCATTAACATGGAATATCTCTCCATATGTTTAGTTCTTCTTTGATTTTGTTAATCAGAGTTAAGGTTTTCCTCATACAGATATTGCACATATTTTGTTAGATTTATACCTAAGTTTTTCATTTTGAGGGTGCTAATGTAAATGGTATATGTTTTTAATTTCAAATTCCACTTGTTCATTGCTGATATGTAGGAAAGCAATTGACTTTTATATATTGTCTATTAACTTCGTATTCTTCAACCTTGCAGATTGCAAGGTTTTTTCAGATTTTCTACATAGACAATATGTTATTTGTAATAAGGACGGTTTTATTTTTTCCTTCCTAAGCTGTGTACTTTCCTCACTTTTTCTTGTCTTCTTACGTTAGCTACTACTTCCAGTATGATAGTCAAAAGGAGTAGTGAGAGTGACATACTTGCCTTGTTCCTGATCCTGGTTGGACAACTTTAAGTTTCTCACCATTAAGTATGATAACTATAGGTTTTTTTTTGTAGACAGTTTTTATTAAATTTAAGAACTTTCCTTCTATTTCCAGTTTACTGAAAGTTTTTTTTTTTTAATCATAAACTGGTGTTCGATTTTATCAAGTACCTTTTTCTATTTATGTGATCATGTGATTTTTCTTTTTTAGTCATTTGATGTGATAGATGACATTAGTTGATTTTTGAAAGTTGAACTATTCTTGCACATCAGGGTAAATCCCATTTGGTTGTGGCTGTAATTCTTTTATACAGTGCTGGATTTGATTTGCTAATATTTTTGTTCCAAGTTATTTTTTTTTAATTTTTTTTAATGTTTATTTATTTTTGAGACAGAGAGAGACAGAGCATGAACGGGGGAGGGGCAGAGAGAGAGGGAGACACAGAATCAGAAGCAGGCTCCAGGCTCTGAGCCATCAGCCCAGAGCCCAACGCGGGGCTCGAACTCACGGACCACGAGATCGTGACCTGAGTTGAAGTCGGAGGCTTAACCAACTGAGCCAACCAGGCGCCCCTGTTCCAAGTTATTTTTTAACAGCTTTATTGAAATACGATTCACATACCATATATTTTATATTTTTAAACTATGCAGATTTATCATTTTTAGTGTATTCACAGAGTTAGGGTAACTATCACCATAATCAGCTTTAAAACTTTATAATAATTCCCCAAAGACATTTTATACTCATTGGCAGCCATCCCCCATCTCCTCCAATTTCCCCCACCAGCCCTAGACAACTACTAACCAACTTTCTATCTCTATAGTTTTGCCTATTCTGGGTATTTCATTTAAATGTAACCATAAAGCATGTGGTCTTTTGTGACTTGTATTCTTTCACTTAATATAATCTTTCAAGGTTCACTCAATATTTTATTATTTTTACTGATGTATAATAGTCTATTCATTTTTTAGTACCTCTATCGGTTGATTGGTTGATAAACAGTAGAGTTATTTCCACTTTTTGGCTATCATACAAGATTATATATATATATATATATATATATATATATATATATATATATGGTTACATATATATCCCTCCTTTTTTTTAAGATGAAGGCACTTAAGTTCTATTCTTTTTAGCAAACATCAATTATACTATGCAGTGTTATCAATGATAGTCACTATGTTTGTTATATGTTAGATCCTCAGGACTTACTCTAACAGAATGTGTGCATCCTTTTACAAACCACCCTATTTCCCCTACTTCCCCCACCCTTGGCAACCACTTTTCCACTGTTTCTATAAGTTTTATTTATTACTATTATTATTATTATTATTATTATTATTATTATTTTCCACATATAAGTGATGCCAGCAATATTTGTCTTTCTCTGTCTGACTTATTTCACTTAGCACAGTATCTTTCAGGTTTACCCATGTTGTGGTAAATGGCAGGATTTCCTTTTATTTAAAGGCTGATTAATATTCCATTATATCTTTTCCAGGTTTTCTTAATTCATTCATCCATCAACAGACACTTAGGTCTTAGATTATTTCCATATCTTGGCTGTTGTGAATAATGTTGCAATGAACATGGGAGTGCAGATATCTCTTAGAGATAATGGTTTAATTTCCTTTGGATATATTCCCAAAAGTGGAATGCTGGATCATATGATAGTTCTATTTCTAATTTCTTGAGGACCCTCTATACTGTTTTCCAGATTTTCTGCACCCATTTACATTCCAACCAACAATGTACAATGGTTCCCCATCTTCATATCCTTGTCAGCATTTTTATTTTTATCTTCTTGATAATAGCCATCCTTAGAGATGTGAAGTAATATCTCATTGTGGTTTTGATTTGCATTTCCCTGATGATTAGTGATGTTAACCATCTTTTCATCTACCTGTTGGCTATTTGTATATCTTCTTTGGAAAAATGTCTATTTGGGTCCTTTGCCCATTTTAAAAATCGGGTTATTTGTTTGTTTGTTTACTGTTGAGTTGTATGAGTTCCTTGTATACTTGGGTATTAACCCCTTGTTGAATATACGATTGACAAATGCTTTCTCCCATTCCAGAGGTTACCTTTTCATTTTGTTGATAGTTTCTTTTGATGTGCAGAAACTTTTTAGTTTGGTGTAGTCCCATTTGTCTATTTTACTTTTGTTGTCTTTGCTTTTGGGGTCAATCCAAAAAATCACTGCCAAGACCAAAGTCAAGGGACTTATCCTCTATGTTTTCTTCTAGGAGTTTTATGGTTTCAGGTCTTATGTTCAAGTTTTTAGTCCATTTTGAGTTAATCTTTGTGTATGGCATAATATAGGGGTTCAGTTTCATTCTTTTGAACGTGGCTGTCCAGTTTTCCTAGCACCATTTGTTGAAGAGACTTGTAATTTCCCATTGTTTTTTCTTAGCTCTTTTTCATAAATTAATTGACCATATTTGCATTGGTTTATTTCTGGGCTCTCAATTCTGTTCCATTGATCTATGTGTCTGTTTTTATGCCAGCATCATACTGTTTTTATTACTAGACCTTTGTAATATAGCTTGAAATTAGGAAATGTGATGCCTCCAGCTTTGTTCTTTTTCTCAAGATTGCTTTGCCTTTTGGGGCTCTTTTATGGTTCCATACAAATTTTAGGATTATTTGTTGTAATTTTGTGAAAAATGCCGTTGGAATTTTGATCGGATTGTATGAGTCTGTAGATTGTTTTGGGTAGTATGGACATTTTAAAGATATTACTTCTTCCACTCCATGAGTATTCTGTACAGAATAATTTTCCATTTTTTGGTGTTATCTTCAATTTCTTTTTTCAGTATTTTATAGTTATCAGTGTACAGATCTTTCACTTCTGTGGGTAAACTTATTCCTAATTGTTTTATTCCTTTTCGATAAAATTGTAAATGGGATGTTTTTCTTCATTTCTCTGACAGTGTTTTGTTAGTGTATAGAAATGCAACTAATTTTTGTATATTGATTTTGTATCCTGCAACTTTACTGTATTTATCACTAACAGGTTTTTGGTGGTGTCTTTAGGGTTTTCTGTATATAATATCATGTTACCTGCAAATGGAGACAGTTTGACTTTTTCTTTAATGATTTAGATGCCTTTTATTTCTTTTTCTTGACTAATTGCTTCAGCTAGGACTTCCAATGCTGTGTTGAATAAGAGTGGCAAGAATGGACATCTTTGTCATGTTCCTAATCTTAGAGGAAAAGGTTTCACTTTTTACCATTATGTATGATGTTCACTATGGGTTTCTCATATATGGCCTTCATGACATTGATACTGAATTTTGTCAAATACTTTTTCTGCATATATTGAGATGATCATAGGATTTTTATCCTTCATTTTGTTGATGTGGTATATCACATTGATTGATTTGTGAATGTTGAACGATCCTCGCATCCCTATAATAACTCCCACTTGATCACATTGTATGATCCTTTTAATGCACTGTTGAATTTAGCTGGCTAATATTTTGTTGAAGATTTTTGCATTTATGTTCATCAGGGATATTGGCATGTAGTTTTCTTTTCTTAAAAAAATTTTAATGTTTATTTATTTTTGAGAGAAAGAGAGACAGAGAGAGAGAGAGAGAGAGAGAGAGAGAGAGAGAGAGAGAGAGATACAGAGAGCATGCGGGGAAGGGGCAGAGAGAGAGAGACACACACACACACACACAGAATCCGAAGCAGGCTCCAGGCTCCAAGAGATCAGCACAGAGCCTGACACGGGGCCTGAACTTACGAACTGTGAGCTCATGACCTGAGCTGACATCAGATGCTCAACCGAGTGACCCAGGCGCCCTGTAGCTTTCATTTTTAATTAACATTTAAAAGTAATACTTTTTGCTTATGACCACCAGGAGGCTGAGTTTCCACTCATCTGAGTAGGTATTTTGAGTGTAGTGCTGCTGATGAAATTTAGAGGCTTTTTTTTAAGGAAGAAAAAGATGAATTTTATCCCAGATATTTCACAAGTCTGAGTAATGCGGTGACTTTTTAACTTCTAGACTATGTGTTTCTATTGTATTGTGGAGTCAAATTAGAATTCTAGAAAGCACAAAGGGAAAAGGCAGGCCAAGGAAACAATGCTTCCATTTGGCAAGAATTGTGCTTCTTCCTTGTGAGAAGATAAAATGCTGTGAGAGGGCCATCTGTGTTTTGAAATAGCATTTTCACTTTGTCAGCAAAAATTCACAAAATTGATTAAATATAGCAAAAGTTACTTTCCACAATATATTTGCTTGAAATATTTATACAATTAATATTGTTAATGAAAGAAAATGTGTAGAAAATGTTTGTTAAACTGTTTTTATGATTCCTCTTATTTAGACCCAATATAGGCTATCGAGTTGTCACAAAGAATTTAATTTTTTGCCAGCAGAGGAAGCTTTTGTTTGCCAAAAGAAGAACCATTTTCACATAATCATCCATATCCAAGTTCAGGGAAGTCCAAAATTTGTCAAAACCCAAAAGGGCCTAAAGCAATAGACATCTTTTACTTGAAAGATTTTGAGGTTAAGTCTTATTTAGCACAATATAATTAAGCCAACATTTATTAGGCATTCCAGTTAGCTCTTGATGCATAACAAACTATCCCCAAAACTTAGTAACTTAAAATAATGACAGTCATCTGTTTGGGTCACAAATGTGTAGCGTGGGGGCACCTGGGTGGCTCAGTCAGTTAAGGGTCTGACTCTTGATGGTGGCTCAGGTCATGATCTCATGGTTCATAGGTTCAAGCTCCACATTGTGCTCTGAGCACTGACACTGCAGAGCTTGCTTCCGAGTCTCTCTTTCTCTCCCTCTCTCTTTCCCTCCTCTGCTTGATCTCTCTCAAAATAAATAAATAAATAAATAAATAGATAAATAAATAAATAAATAATTTTTAAAAATCCACTAATGTGCAGCTTGGCTAGGGGTTGGCTCTGACGGTTCATGTCTGTTCAGGAGTCATTAAGTAGGGCAGCTCATCTGGGCCTGGAAACAGTTTCCAAGATGACTCATTCATAAGTCTATCAAGTTTGGGCTGGCCATTGACCAGGAGTTCAAATGAGACTGTAGCTGGGAGCCCTTGGCTCTTCTTTACATGGACCTCTCCGTGGGATAGACTGTGCTTCCTCACAGCATGGTGAATGGGTTCTAAGAATAAATGTTCTAAGACATAGGAAGTGGGAGCTGCCAATTTCTTAATCCTGATACTGGCCCAGAGACTGGTCAAACTATATTTTGTACTTTTCAGTATATAAATCTTGCACTTTTTTTACTAAATGTAATTATTTTATTCTTTTTGATGCTGATGCACATTTATATGCCATAGATCCATAGTTTTCACCAAATTCTCAAATAGATCTCTGACTTAAAAAAGCCAAAGACCCATTAATCTAGTCAATGCCCCCTCTTTTCCAGTTTAACAGAGGGGAGACTGAGTCCTAGGAAAGTTATACAATTCATCCAAGATAAGTAAATGAGAGAGTTGGGCTTCAAATGCAGGTAGATGACTTCTGAATGGTTAACAAATATTTGTCAAATTATAACCTAAGATTCAGCTTCATAGGGGAAGAAGCATCCATTATCTGCATATTTTATTCTAATTATTAACTTGAGCTTACCAATGGAGTCTCACAAAATTGGCTATTGCTCCAAACTGAGCTCTAAAGCCAACCAAAACCAAAGCAAAACAAAATTAAAGCAAATAAAATAACAAATAATGAAACATATTTTTCTGATTATGGAAATAATATGAACCCATTGTGAAACATTTGGAATACAACAGAGAGGGAGGCAAACCATAAGAGACTCTTAAATATGGAGAACAAACTGTGGGCTTATGGGAGAGGCAGGGGAGAGGAGAAAATGAGTGATGGGCATTGAGAAGAGCACTTGTTGGGATGAGCACTGGGTGTTGTATGTAAGTGATGAATCATGGGAATCTACTCCCAAAGCCAAGAGCACACTGTATACACTGTAAGTTTAACTTTACAATAAATTATATTTAAAAAACCATATAACATAAAAAAATTTTGGAATACATTAGGAAACTATAAAAAGAGATAAAATTCATTCATATTTAAGAGCCACCATTTGGTAGTCTAATTTTTTATGTTATTAAAATTAATCTCATATTGTTAATAGTATATTATGAAAATAGCAATGATATTACCCTATAAAATATTGTCTACAAAGATGATATAGTTTATGTTGTATAAATGTACCATATTCCTAAAAGTTTTGCTTATTTTCAGTTTTTTATTATTAATTAAAACTTCAGTGAATAACATATACCCATCTTTGCATGAGGATAAATTCTAGAAGACTTTATACATTAAAGACATAAACATTATGAAAACCCTTGATGTAGGCTGACCAATTGCTTTTCAGAAAAAATGTTATTATGCTAATCTCTATAAGCCTATATGACAGGGTAGATCTCAGCACACCCTTGCCACTATTCACTAAAGCAAGAAAAGTTTTGTAGCAAGTACTGAAAAAATGCCATTCCCTGTATTTTATTTATTTTTGTTATTTATTTTTATTTCTTATTAGAATGTAAGATCTGCAAGGGCTGGGATTTCTGTTAATTTTGTCTACTACTCATCTCTAATGCCTTGAGGAATGCCTGGTGCATAGCAGGTGTTCAACAAGTATCTACAGAATAAATGAATAAATGAATGAACGAATGCATGTATCCTTTGAGCTGCCTTGCTCCTGTGGTTCGCTCCTGATGGTTTTCTTAAAGCTTTTATTCAAATTCCAGTTAGTTAACATGAGTGTAATATTAGTTTCAAGTATTCAATATAGTAATTTAATACTTCCATATAACACCTGATGCTCATCACAACAAGTGCCCTTCTTAATCTCCATTACTTATTTTACCCATCCCCCTACGCACCTTCCCTCTGGTAACCATCAGTTTGTTCTCTATAGTTAAGAGTCTGTTTCTTGGTTTGCCTCCCTCTTCCCCGCCCCCCTTTGCTTATTTGTTTTGTGTCTTAAATTCCACATACAAGTGAAATCGCATGGTATTGGTCTTTCTCTGACTGACTTATTTCACTTATTTCACCTCCAAGTCCATCCATGTTGCCGCAAATGATACGATTTCATTCTTTTTTATGGTTGGGTAATATTCCATTATATCTATATACCACATCTTCTTTATCCATTCACCCAGTCAATGGACATGTGGGTTCTTCCCATAGTTTGGCTGTTGATGACAATGCTGCTATAAACATCGGGGTGAATGTATCCCTTTGATTTCGTATTTTTGTATTCTATGGGTAAATACCTAGAAGTATGATTGCTGGATTGTAAGATAGTTCTATTTTTAACTTTTTGAGGAAACTCCATACTGTTTTCCAGAATGGCTGCACCAGTTTGCATTCCTACCAACAGTGTGAGAGGGTTCCCTTTTCTCCACATCCTTGTCAACACCTGTTTTTTCTTGTATTATTGATTTTAGCCATTCAGTCAGGTGTGAAGTGATATTGCATGTAGTTTTTTTGTGGTGTCTTTGTCTGGCTTTGTTATTAGGGTAATACTGGTCTTGTTAGAGGTTTTTTTTTTTACTGTTTTTAAATTTTTTTTGAGAGAGAGAGAGAGAGTTTGTGTGAGCGGGGAGGGGCATAAAGAGAGGGAGAGAGAGAATCCAGGCAAGCTTGGCACCGTCAGTGCAGAGCCTGATGCAGGGCTTGATGCCGCCAACTGTGAGATCATGACCTGAACCGAAATCAAGAGTCAGATGCTCAAAGACTGAGCAACCCGGTGCTCCAGTAGTACTGGTCTTGCAAATAAGTTTGGGAGTGTTCCCTTCTCTTCTATTTCATGCAAGTTATTTAAAAATTATTTTAACTACTCTTTACCACCAACCTTTGGAGAGAATTACATTAACTGCTTTCATTCAGTATTACAGCAATCACAATTCCAACAGCAATACATGGCCTCCTTAAAAATGAGATTTTGGTGTTTGTAAAGAAGATAAACCACTTACTCCATGTTCTGTCATGGGACCATACAACGTAGAATATGTACTTCTAATTCCCATGGCCAAGACATTTTCAGGGGTCCATGAGGTCGAAGCTATTTTTACAACAGCACTAAGACATATATCTGTTTTTTTTCACTATGGTGATATTTGTACTAATGGAACAAAACTCTTCTGGGTAAAACTGCAGAACCCGTAACACAAATCAAGGGTCAAGGTTGTGGCACCAAACCAAACTGTACTAGTATCCTCCATCCTCACGTTCTTCTCTGCCACATGAACTAAACAAACACACAAAAAGGAGACAGTTTTGTATATGAGTGAGATATATTTGATGAAGCAGTAATATTTATTTATTTTATTAAATGTCAGCCCCTGATTACACACTCTCAGGATCAACCCCTGTGGGGGGTAGAAGAGAGCAGGACCGGGCAGTAGAAGAACTTAAAGTGCAGTGCATTCACGATGAACGCCTTGATATATCCTATGGAATATCCTGGATCTGGGAGAACTCTTTGGAGTTGGTTCAAATTGAGGAAAAGTGTCTGGGTCCTTATTACCCTCACATCACTCAACCATTGGCTGAAAGCTGCTCCTGTAAAGTGTCATGATCTTTGATATGATAGCTTTCTCTACCTAGGCCATTTCCCAGAGAGGGGCTCAGGTAAGGAGTATCAGCTACCAAAACTCTAGAACTTAGAGCAATAAGGGAGATGATCTTGATGTTTCCCCCAGTGAAGTGTCTTCATGTGTATCTCCTTTTAGAATCTGCTTCCCAGCGTGCCCAACCTGTGACAATCTCTCTTTCTCTCTCTCTCTCCTATTTATAGAATGTGGGCTTGATGAAAGAGAAGTTCCAAACATAGTTTTATATTCTTTTAGGAACTCATACTACTATTATTGATGCATTATTCTAGGGGGAAAATGGTAACATTCCTTAAACACTACAAACCAGTCGCAGTTATAAACTTCTTATTCTGATCTTACTCAATGTTTGTTAACAATTCTGTGATATAAGTGTATTTACTATCTCCAATTACAGATGGTCAAACTGAAGGACAAAGATATTTAATAACCTAATAAATAGTAGAGTCAGGGCTTGAATCTAGGCAGACTAATTCCAGAGCCTGTATTCTTTTTAATTGGAGTTGTCTAAAAAGGAGTTGACCCAAACTTTACCATAATGACCCAGTCTGGGCTAGTTTGGGCAGCATAATTTGCTTAATAAAGCAAGGTATAAAAGAGCTCTGAGAACTCTAAGCCAAAAACAAACAAACAAGAACATTCTAGGTAAACCAACAAATGAGGACCTACTTATCTATGTTGCTGAGTGGAATAGTCCCATTTATTCACACATGAGGTATGGCATAAATCTATTTCTCTACAAATGATACAACTCTCTCCTTTATGCAAAATCTATATTCCCTTTTCTAGTCCTTGTCAACATAGGCTCCTCAGGTGTGGTTTAGGACATACTGGTTTTCTTGAACATGGTAAATGGTTAATAAATGGTGACCAAGTTAAATAACTTTTGGTACCATCTTGTAGTGCACTGGTTGCTATATTATTCCTATTGTCTTATATTTTTAAAAAAAGCTGCTTTCTTTCCTTAAGCTAGGACACAGGTTTTCTCCCTTTTATGTAGCAGCTCCATCACAGCATCCGCTATACTGCCATGCCTTGTGTCAGCACTCGATAAATATTAATTCAAACTGAATTGAATTGTTTATGAGGGGAGGAGAAAAATGTGAGAGTACTGAGATTTAATATCTTTGGGCTTCCTACTAGAGATTAATCAAAAAGAAACTATGAATTTTTTTTTATGACACATGGTTTTTCCCCAGGAAGGCAGATTCAAATGAAAGAGAGTGAATGTGGCATATTTACACACTGCATCTCAGAGCTTAGTAGCTAGGATTCAGTTTGTCTTCATTCTTCTTTTTCTCTGCTGTCTCAGCCTGATTGCAGAGAAACATGGAGCTTAACCTCTATGTGCCAGAGAGGGTGAGCCTGACGGGGAGGTGATTTCTGAAAGCTATACATAATAATGCCTGCTACTTCTGAACACTGCAGAGCTCCACCGGACTGTCTCTCAGACCCCGAAGCAAAACATCCACCAGACTTGAGCAGTCATTGGCAAGTCACACCGTCTTCACAATGCAAGTAATGCAAACTCCGGATGATGCTTCTCAAGGCCCTGCTTGAAGTGTTCTGCTGCATAAACACTTTAAGCCTCTCAGGAGTCCATTCATCTTAGGCTGAGCTCAAGTACCTAGCCTGTGCTGAGGACAAATGTAGGAATCGAGTGCTATGCTGTCTTGAAATCATCACATCGTTGTCTATTTTTTGGAAAAAAAATTCAAATTCTATGAAAACACAAATATCAGCACATTGCTCCTTTCCTTTAAAACCTTCCGATGACCTTCAGTGAAGAATAAAGTGCAGTATTTAATACAGACATGACCCTTGCTTCCATCTCTACTGTCATCTAACTTATTCTCATTCAATTTCTCTGTGTGTGTTTAATTCACCCATACAACTTGTTATTTCACGTCTGGTGTGCTGTGCTTATACAGTTCCCTCTTCCAGGAATGTCCATGTAGTCTTTGGTCACGTGAATTTTTCAGGAGAGGTATCATGTCTTCTAGGAGGTCTTGGATGAATCCCCAAGTTCATTCTTTCAAATAATTCTCACTGAGAATCTACTACAGGTCGGTTATTGCTCTAACTGCTAGAGTCAGAGTGGGAATCAAAAGAGAAAGGTGCCTGTTCCAGTAGCACCAACATTTAATTAGAGGCAGAAAGACAGAAAATAAATAGGTAAGAAATACATGAGATACTTTTAAATAATGAAGAACTGTAAAATAAATAAAATGGAGTAATGTGAAAAGAAGATGATGTGATGGAGGGTGTGAGTAGTTCCCAGCAGGAACAAATGGCTTAAGTTGAGAATGAGTTTGGCATGCTTGATGAATAAAAGCCAATGAGGCCAGAACTTGTTGAGTGACAGGGAGACTAGAGAGGTAGGCACAGGCAATATCAGGTAGGGTCATGTAAGCTATGGTGAATGGTCTGAAATATATTCTAAAATAATGACAAGTTAGAGAAAAATTTTGATTGATTGAGAATGTGAACAAGTGGGGGAGGGGCAGAGAGAGGGAGCAAAAGACAATCTGCACTATCGGTGTAGAGCCTGATGTGGGGCTCGAACTCATCGTGGGGCTCGAACTCATGAAACATGACCTGAGCCAAAGTTGGTTCGAGAAGTTAGAGAAGAATTTTAATTGGGGAGTGATAAACTCTGACTTGCAAATGAAAACGTTAGCAGAGAGATCAAGCTGGAGGCTTTTAGAGTAACACAGGAGAGAGAAACCGGTGACTTGAATCACAGTTGAGATCTACTTTCAAGGCATAGCCAGCAGGACCTACAATACATTGGACCAGTCAGGAAAGTGGAAGAATAAACTGGGACCAAGTTTCTTTCTTTATTGCTCTCAAAGCATCCTGTCTACACAAACACTGGTTAAAACCATATGCATATATGTCTGTCTCTCTCACTGGCTTGAACATAATCTCATCTAGGGCAACTGTCTCAGTCATCTTTGAAATCTCAGGACCTAGAACCATATCTGGCATGTGGCAGATATTCAACAGATATTCACTGGATTGAACTGAACTGAATTTATTTATTTTTCTCTTAATGGAGTGAAGTACTTCAGGCTATTAGTCAGTGGGAGGATACTTTAATGAAATATTTTTCATGGACTTACTATAAGAGATTCTTTGAAAGAATCGTGAGTGAAGAAGAAGTATTCACTACACTTGCAACCCCATCTTTACTTCTGAGGTTAAGACGGGTTTGACTCTGACTGTGACCATCAGATTCTTACATTTTCACTAAAGAGTGATGAAAAGGGGGCTAAATAAGTTAGATATATTTCTACTATATTTCTTTGTAGTTCCTCACTGGAGAAGAGTGATGTTGAACCCATCAAAAGAATTGCCTTACCAACTATCAAAAGTCTGTGAACCACAACATAAATCATTGTCCTAAAACTTTGTTGTTGAAAATGTGCAATACTCCTTTATATATAGTTAATGACTATAGTGATTCAGTGTCCTGAAAATGTTAAACATGAATGAGAAGCAGTGTTACATACGGTAGGTGATAAGCTGCTGTTATAGAGTAGAATTAATAAAAATCGCACGTCATCATTTAGCAAACATTTACAGAGAATCCAATTCATTGTGCAGTGTCTTGGTTACCTACAATAAATAAATCAACTTCAAAGATTCCTCACAAATCTGGTGTAATGACACTATTGGATAATGACAATTGATGCTCTAAAATGAAATAATGAAGTTTGATTCATATGCATGTCAAAAGACATTTTTGATTCACTAACCACAAGTGATAAGGAAAGGCACCAGCCTTTCAAAACAGAATGACACAACCAGAAGGGTTAGTTGAAGTCTTGTAAAATGATTACTTCCAAAATGCTAACTTGAGCTATAAAAGGGCTGTGAAAAACATGTACCTCACTAAGTGGTTTACAAAAGACTGAGGTATATAAATAGCGGACTCTGTAAACCTCTTGTCCCCCAACTTCTGTGTTGCCAGAGCTTGGGGGATATGGGAGGATGCTAATCAACAGACATAAAGTTTCAGTTAAGCAAGATGAGTAAGCTCGAGAGATCTGCTGTGCAATGCACCTATAGTCAACAATACTGTTTTGTACACTTAAAAATTTGTTAAGAGAGTAGATCTCCTGTTAAGTGTTATTTCCAGAAGAAAAAAAATCTATTTGTGTTTACAAGTCCATGTAAAAGAAGCAAACTCTGGAGGAATTAAAATAGTATTTGTGAATCACAAGCAATAGTATGAGTTAGTTTAACCATATATCTTGTTAAAATCTATGGTGATGAGAGAATGAGAGCTTAGAATAGGGTATGTGTGTGGGGTCCAAGTTATAGGTGATTCAACGAGGTGGAAAAAGACCTAACCTGTGGATAAGAGGAGATGGGGAGTGTGTGCCACGACATGGGATTTAAAACAGTAAAAGTTGGATATTTGAGGAGCTAGGAAGAGGACATGAATAAAGGGATGGATGCCACAGAAAAATAGACTCAAAAAAATTTTTGCCCAAGGCAAATCATGTAGAAGGGAGAAAAACACTCTTTTTTGGTTTTGAAGGAAACTCCTGGCCCATTTCGGTATTGGAAGTTACATCCTTTAGCTGTGGTCTGTGTTAAAGAGGCTTTTATGGATCTGCCTAGGGACTTAAGCAATATCTTTGAAAGAAATATTTATGGGAAAGTGCATTTGAGTTTTCAAAAATTGATTTATAAGTGACTTTGCAGAAAACAGACCTTGGAGGGTTACTTCTATAACTTAAGTTTAAAGTTAAATTTCAGTTTTTATATGTTCCTAAATCAGAAAGTTGACCATGCTGTGACTTTAAAAAATACTCCTGAATTTGAAAAAGAAATGGCTAAGGTTATTTATAGATTTGAAAAGACCAAGTCATTTTTTGTTTTAAAATAATCACTGAACAAATAAGAGTTAGTAACTCCTTTTTACCGAAGTCTTGGTTCTTGTGGCCTCCCCAGTTGAAAATCTTATTATAATTTCCTGTGGAATATTTACTAAATCCTCCAAGGCTTTTTCTTTTGTAGTCATTATGGATTTGCACTTAAGCTAGGCAGAGCTGGAAAGGCTACCAATAACAGAATCAGAAATTTCAATCACAAGGAAACTAAAAATGTCATTTCTAAAATACCGAAAAAAATCTAGGAAGAGAGTAGATATGGATTTGTGAAACATGGTAGTTGGGTTTCAGAATTACATGTTAAAGGCTTAAAGTGAATCTGAATATAATATAGCTTTAGTTTACAAAGCTTACTACTGAATTTAATTTTTTTTAATTTTTAAAAAGATTTTTGCTTAGGTTTATGCGACGGCCATCTACACTAGCTTCACTTAAGTAAAGCCAAGACAATTTAAACTTCTTTTGTCTGACATCTGGGGAAAGGTGTCAGAGTGCCAAAGCCTTGATGAAGCATCATTAGAGTGCATCAAAATTACCCAGGGAATATTTTGCAAGATACATCTGCTTGAGTCTGTATATATATTTTATAAAATCTCTCTAGGATGGTGATTCTGATTTGCAAGCATGGCTGGGAACTACCAAGACTCAGGTCTAATATTTAGTTCCATAAATCTAAAATCTCCTGTATGGTCCAAATAAGGATGTAGGAATGACTATAGAAGAGCTCAGGAAAATGCATGGAATAGCTCTTTATATTACTATAATTATGAACACTACACCAAT
Source organism: Panthera pardus (assembly GCF_024362965.1). Lineage (NCBI taxonomy): Eukaryota > Metazoa > Chordata > Mammalia > Carnivora > Felidae > Panthera > Panthera pardus. The sequence continues at coordinate 45,294,748 of NW_026526721.1, read as the reverse complement.
TTAAAAAATCAGCACAAAGACCTGTATGCAAAAGAATTAGTGAGGAAAATTGTAAACTACAACTTCATGGTACCAGGTACTACAAATGACACAACACATTTACAGTACTATAATGCTAAAAGAGATAAATTTAGGCTTTTGGAAGTTGATGATTGAATTTCTAAATTTAAAATAAAAAGCTCAGCCACCCATATGCTTGGTTCCAAGTACACCCTGCTTTCATATATTTGGATGCTTACTGTCATATTATTTTTAGAATAGCATTTGGTATTAAGCTGGCACAGGCATGAAAAATAATAACATTCATCTACATGAAGGTTTACATATATTTTTTGGAAAAAAAGGAATTAAGAGGATTAATTCAACTCTATTATGGTTTCAAAAAAACTACTGGTAGGTGAGTGTGACTTAATTTTTTTCACTGTTGAATATCAAATGAATGTGATGTAGATTAATTTTGCTCTCATACCCCAGCACAAATATAATTCCACACAACACAATTTACAAGAAAAGTGTGCTAATAAAATACAGCTCTCATTATTAATATATAACTAGCATAAGGTAAAATGCCATCTTTACTAGATTTATAATTTGACTACATAAATATTTAAAAGATCCCTTTAATTTTTTAAATTAATATTTGCTTTGCATTTGTTCAAGGGAACTCTTCAAATGACTCACATTGCTTTTGAAATGCTGATATGCACTTATATGTATTATTTAAATACTCATATTCTTGACATATATCTAGGTTTTTTTAAATGGTGAAAATAAAACTATTTTTAGCCACTAGAAAAAACAGACCAGGAAGTAACAGAAAAACAATTTTAAAACTGTTAGTGACATCTTCTGAAATGTGTGTATGTATATGTGTGTATGTGTGTATGTATATGTGTGTATGTGTGTACATATGTATGTATACATATATGTATATGTGTATATATATTATATATTTAAAATGTTTAAATTAATTTTTATTTGTTTTCTTTAAAGTTTATTTTGAGAGAGAGAGAGAGAGAGAGAGAGTGCAAGAGCACACACAAGTAGGGGAGGGGCAGAGAAAAGGAGAGACAGAATCCAAGGCAGACTGCACTATCAGTGCAGAGCCTGATGCAGGGTTTGAACTCACAAACTTGCGAGATTGTGACCTGAGCTTAACCGACTGCACACCCAGGTGCCCACATTGTTTATTTATTTTTGAGAGGGAGAGTGAGAGCATGAGCATGGGTGAGGGGCAGAGAAGGGAGTGGAGGACACCAAATCCCCACAGAGCCCCACATGGGGCTCAATCCCACAAACCATGAGATCATGATTTATGCCGAAATCATGGATGCTTAACTGACTGAGCCACCCAGGAACCCCTGAAATATATTATAATAATAGATACATTATGGAAACTTTAATAAGTACCTAGACACATATTCTAGGGGTTTTAGGTCTATTAACTATTTAATACGATATAATACGATAACTGTAAGAAGTAGTTATTGCCTATTATTGACGTTATTTTATGGATGTTAGTTTGTCCTTCAATCTTCCCTTTTGCTTCTACACTTTATCCAATCTAACAGCAAATCCTATTGGCTCTACTTTCAAAATACAGCACAAAATCTAGTATTTTCCATCAACTCAAATACAACAATCCTCATCTAAAGTCACTTTCATCCCTTTACCTGGATATTTATTGCAAATCCTCCTAATTTCCTTCCATCCATTTGTACTTCACTACAGTCTCTGAATATAGCAACAGGAGTGATATTTTTAAGACACAGATTATATTGTATCTGTACCCTAAAGCCTACAACAGCTTCATGTCTTACTCAGAGAAAACACAAAGTCATTACAATGGCCAACAATGTCCCAATTCATTGTTTTTACAACTTGGTTGCATATTAAACTCAACTGGGAGAACTTTGAACAAATATTGATGCATGTGTTGCACCAAGAGATTCTGATTTAATTCACCTGTGATGCAGGCTGCAACTTGGGATTGTTAAAAGTTCTCTAAGTCAAATGAATATAACATACAGCCAAGGTTGAGAATCATTTCCCTTCAACATTTGAGTCTGTTTCTGCCTCCATCAACTCTCTGATTATCTTCTACCACCTATTCTAGCCATCACGACAGGGTGACTACATATTTTATTAACCCAACTGCAGCGTAAAAGGGTCAATATTAGCAATTTTGAAGGGACCATAGACATGAGTTAGCACTGTCTTAGGCAAAAGAGGCATATAGTCATAAAGCATAAAGACAATTTGTAGCTCCTTGGGTATAAAATGCTCCAACCTGGGGGCATTGGAACCTATTCTCTTTGCAACACTTCTCCCCAGGTATCCATTTGGCTTGCTCCCTCACCTTCTTCCACCTTTCCTCATATGACACTTTTCAGTAAGACCTGATGTGTTCACTCAATGTAATACTGAAACCTAATCTCACTCCCACCTTCACTGCTCCTGCTTTTTCTCTCCATCTGATGTACCATATATTTTGCTGAATTCTTTATTTCCCTTCCACTAGATTTTTTATCTCTGTTTTGTTCACTTCTGTATTCAAGGCTCCAGAATAGTACCTGGGGTTCTACAGTCTGTGAACACATATTTGTGCAAAAAAATGAATGAATGCTTTATCAGCTGTTTCATAATGGGCAAGTTACCTATTGTGATTTGCCTCAGTTTCCTCATTAGTAAAATGGGGATAATAGTAACACTTACCTCATAATGTTGTCGTAAGCACCTGGGAAGTTAATGAATTCATGGAATTGAGAAATACCCAAGTCATAGAAAGCACACATAAATGTTATCTACATTAGTTAATTAAAGATATTCATCTTCATTTTTGCTTTAGCCACAGATTCTTAGGTCCACACCTGGAAATTGTCACCCCTAAAACTGCCTTGCTTCAGAAATCTTAAGTAAGTATCAGTCTAGTGTGTTTGTAAACCAGACCTCAGGAGAAAAACAAAACAAACAAGCCCCAATTTGTGGTGTTTGCCCATTTGTGTGGTGTAAATACTTCCCTCATACCCAATTTCAAGCTACTAATAGTTTAACAACCAGTTTTCTAAATTCCTGACCATTTAATAATCATCTTTTGCAAGCTGGTATAATCTGTGGTATAACAAACCACTGCTAGTACCCTAGTTTCTGGTACACTTTTCTTTTCCTTCAGCTCTCTCATCCTCACCATACAACTATCCTTCCTCTTTTACATAATGATGACATTTCTACTCGTGTCTAGTCTATCAGTCTCTTTATTTCCTTCTTTCTCTATCCTGGATTCACCAGTTGCTTACCTGAAAGATTCTTCTTCCACCACTCCAATTCTCCTTTAATACCGGTGTTTCTGTTGTACTTGCGCTACACACGACACTACCCCCCACCCCCCAACTTTGGTCTGATCAGCCACTTTTCCTTTTAACTTCAGCAATTATTTTAAACATTGACTTTAAATTAAGGTTTGTTCTCAAACTCCCAAATAAACTCTCCTACTTCATATAGAAATGCAACAATATCAGGTATCATTTCCTTCAATTTAATGCTTCTCATAAATCTCTCTAGGTCCACAACACACAACCCCATGAGTCTTGGAAGATGTGGAGGCTTCTACTATTCAAAGCCAATCCTCTACCAAGGTTCTTGATTTTGTACGTTCTCATCTCCTGAGATATTTTGCCTTGCCAATGTATGTTCTTTAATTCCCTATCCCCCAGTGTACAAATTCTCTAAATTTCTTTCTACTAAAAAATACCCTTTGCTTTTCTTTTTGTCTACTAGCATTTGATTTACCTCTTGCCTTGCTACCTCAGCTACTGTTTACCTAAAAAATGGTCTCCATTACCAACTCCTATTTATCTTTCAATCTCATTTTGCCCTATACATTCTGACTTCTGTCTGGGATCAACCCATTAAACATGCGCTTGTTGAGATGACTGAGGACTTAAGTAGTAAATCCCATAGATGCTTTCCAGTTTTTGTTTTCCTGACTTTCTCTGCTGCACTGGCGACAACTGCTTATTTGCTCTTGCCTGATGTGTAGGACTCCATGCCCTCATCTTCCTCCTTGTTCTTTTTTGACCACTTATTCTTAGTTACCTTTGGAGACTCCACCCAGCAACTTCCTCTGAGTGACACATCATGGAGTTCCAACCTTGTTCAACTCCTTGCCTTTCTCTAAACTTCTTCCTAAAAAATATCATGGTTTGGGTTTTATAACCACTTTTATGCTAATGACTGCCAGATCTTTAACTTTGGTCAAGATTTTTCTCCTGAGCTTCAGATTTATATTTCTTATTGCTGTCTGGACATTTTCACTGCATGCTCCATAGACCTCTCAAATGGAATATGACCCAAATGAAATTCATCATCTCCCAACTACCAGCCCATCCTGTTCCTATGTTGTATCTTCCTATCAGTTGGTAGCACTACCTTCCACACGCTCTTTTTGTTCCTACGCATCCTTTCCTGACCACGTTTTGAAATATGGTTTCCCTATTCAATCTGATCCTGTCAGCTTCTGTTTTAAGTAATTCTCCCCCAACCTTTTGGTTTTTTTCTGTTGTTATATGGATGACACTCCCTCTTGCTTGCTCATGTGACTGTGCTTTGCAAATAATGTATCTGTAACATCAAACGAGTTGAGGTGGCAGCAAGAGGCTGTAGCAAGAACACAATAACATATTAAACTGAAACCAGTGGTATTATTTTTTTTGAATAACTGAATTTTGTGATTTGATCAACATTTTTGTGGTTGGCATGTGGTATCTCAAGGTTTTAAAGTATTTTATAACTATTATTATTTGGATTGCTAATTAATATTGTTATAAAAATGTAAGTCCAAAAATTTAGGGGGAAAGCAGTTGCCAGGTTAAGTGTCACAAAAAGCGTTTATGAAATCCATATACATAGTTCAAGAGAGATTGTATAGGGATGATGGTCAAGATTACATTTAATTCACGCTAGTGTATTTCCTTGGAAAAGTTAGGAAAATTTGCACATCAGTAAGATCATACATTCTGAGCAACAGGGCTGATGCTCTCCTTACTAAGTCAGAATGCATTTTTTTTTAAATTGAAAACACACACACAGTCACATACCTACGTATATCCCATCTGCGTGTGCACATGCACACATGCGCACATACACAAACACAGGCACTTAACCACACCACCTCTTGCCAATATGTATCTGGAGGAATGTCCATAAGGATCCTGAACAATAGAAGATTTATGAATCCAGTGCAATATCACCGCCAGCCAGCTACCACCACTGTTACTAGATTGTAATTTTGTACTTAGTTTTGCTACCACTGTTTCATATAAAAGTAAATTGAAGTGATTTTCAAATATGTGGGAGACCAAAGGGAAATCTTTTCTGCTTCTAGCAAGCACAGAATGCTATTAATGAGCCATGGATGACTTCCCTACAATGCAATGCACTTAGCCACTTCCTCTTTCTGTGCTCACAGAAGCTGCGATTATCAAATTCTAAAGCAGTAGTTTGAAAAATGACTTCATTTTTGAGAATTTGTGGGAGATGTGTGTGTATATATATATATATATATATATATTTATTTATTTATTTATTTATTTATTTTGCCATGGGGAGTTGAGCATCTGCTATTGACATAAAGTTTATATACCACTTTGAGCTTCTGGGATAAAAGAGATATGATTACAAAGAAGGGTAAGAATATTAAAGAAGAGTAAGAAGGGAGTATTTGGCCGTGTTTTTTTTTTTTCTTTCTCATGCATGTGATTTTTATCTTAATAGAAATTCTATGTGCAGACAGGAGACAAGTTCACATGGGGATATGGCAGTGAACTTATAAAAAGAAGTAAAAGTAATTTTATTTAAAAAAGTGTATGAGAACATGGCTTTTTGAGTCAGAGACTTGAGTTTGAATGATCACTCTACCACTTAGTGTGTTATGTATTATTTTATAAGCTTTAAAATAATCAACTCAATTACACTTGTATGAGGTAGATGCTGTTAATATTCCCATTTTATAGATAAGTAAGCAGAGGCACAGAGAAGTTAGTAACTTTCCCAAGTCACAAGGTCACATAGCTGGAAGGGACAGAACCAAGATGATCTGGCATATATTGACATTCAGATTCTTACAGCAGTGGTAATGATAGCCACCATTAACTGAACATCTATTCTTTCCCTGACTGTGTGGTGTCTTACCTATATAATGTACAAAAGCCAAAAAATATTAGTTTTTAAATTTTAAATCATGAAATATACCACTTATAAACAGGTATCAAGATGCTTCTACATAAATATTTTATTGATAAGCTATTATCTTTTCTTTATAATATATTGTAATTAATTCATGATTCAGCAGGATAAAAAGGATATCTGAAGCTAAGAATTCTTTCCTAATTTGCTGTGGCAGTCATTTGATCCCATTTTCAAGAGCAATTTAGATTGAGTATGTGCTGCATTTATTTGCCATTATATTCAGCTCTAGGATATAGTTGATGCAAAAAAAAAAATCCATAACTTATCCCAAGCATCATTAGAGAATAAGTCATGTTGGTATATGTCTGATAAGAATGAGTTTTTGAATAAACATAATGGAAGGTCCTAAGTATATATGCATTTCAAAGTACCATAGGTGGTCCTGATAATTTATTCTAAAATAATTTAGCACATTTACAGGAGAAATGAATACAAGTTATAAAATAACATCCTGAGAATGGCTACAGAAAAAATAAAAACAAATAGTTCATGTCCCCAAACACCTATGAATTTCATTTTGCTTTAAAAAGCATACTTGGTTGAGAGACTGCATTGTGTGAAGAGTATTGCTCTGTAATAACTTGACGATTTTGCTGAATTCAGCTTCTGGCATTGAATCTGGGCATCAAGTCCAGTCACAGGGTAAATATATCATTACTGCTAATATTGAGAGAAGTCAGAAAAAGAGGGCATGAACTCAAGAAAAATAAATGAAAATGAGATTTAAAAAAAGAAAGGTAAGATGCAGAACTTAACCAAATAACATAGAACAAAAAAATTAAATGAAGAAAGAATGCTTGAGACTGTTTTTATCCTATGAAAATGAAGATAACAAATAATATAATATATTCCAAATAGCAAAAGTCCAGTCATGTTATAAGTAAAAAAATGACCATATCTCTGCAGATAGATGAATATTTGAGAATACAATGACATTCAAATATGTGACCTCTGCTGGGATGAAAAATATTTACTGTAGTAATTATTTTTTGCATTGTTTTTTTTACTATCAATGAGTATTTTTGTAGCATATGATGGCTTTTTAAATATTAAAGACATTATAAATACATTTGAAATATAACTTCAAGATTGCTCTGTTATTCTCTACTACTATGTGAGACAAATGATTTTTGTATACACCATACTTTCAAGGATAAGTCACTTTAAAAAGAATGCTTTAAAATTTTTGTTCTGAAAACAATCTCTGCTAGGGTATTTTCTTTTTTCTTTTGTTTTCTGAAAGTCAGGGAAACAAACTTAAGAGTGATAAAACCAGTTTTCTGATATGAACTTGAGTCATTATTCGTAAATATACATCAATTTAAGGGGCTCAGCATTATAGATCATGCATAAAACATCATGCTGAATAGTTAAATGTGATAAAACAAAATGAATGTTTATGTGAGACAACTGAGTTTCATTTAATCTCTTTATAACATCATTTGGAAATATATATATTAATAAGGCATGTGAATTTATAGGAGAAATCAATTATATTATTATATGTATATATACTCCTCCCATTGGTAACACACTAATGTATCACAGTATCGGAGAAATGCACCCTAGAGAAAATGTTGCTATTCTTCATGGAAAAATCCATGAATAACATTATGTAAAAATTAATTTATGATAAATGATTTAAATCTAGAACTCAGAATATCTTATTTAAATGCCATCAGAAAAGAACACCTCACCCGCAAAAAGGAGTCTAGGGATCCATTCTCCATATATTCCACCACAATCATTACTGGTCTGCCTGCAAAAAGAGCAAAAGAACACACAAGGATTAGAGCAATTACGGAAATCTGTGCTGCAGTAAGAGATTTCCAGCTGTGGCAGCTAAATTACTTGTATTTTATTAATAGAAACTTCATTTGCCAACGTGCTTCTACAAAAGTCTCCCTATTACACATAGGCATCTCCCCTTTTTTTATGGCATCATTTCTGTTGAGTTCATATAAAGAATACAAATTAAAAAGGAATTAAGCATTTCCTTTTCTGAAGCCCTGCAATCACTTGTTTATATTATGTTCTTTTTGTCCTGAGCTTTTCCTAAAAGATCATGAACAAGCTGAAGGCAGGGTTTAAGCAGTCCCTGTAGCTGCCTTGGCACTTGCAGAACACCTTGTCCTACAGTGGTGCAGTCACTGTGGCTGAATTACATTAGACTGGGCATTTCTGAAATATTCCTAAGGCAAAGAGGAAAGGAGAAATTCATAAATTCTCTTTAAGAAATTATAAGCCATTAGTCATAGTCTGCTTTTAAGGGCTTTTAAGTAGAAAAATGTCAGTAGATTGATGAATGCTACCAAGTTGGTGGGCTTTGCAATAGTTCTTGATCATGTCTTTATTGGACATAGATTAGATCAACAAAACATTGATGACAGTGCATGAAAATAAGTAGCTCTGATTTTGTAGTCTAGTAACAGAAGCTAAAATCAGAAACTGAACATCATTTATTTCTTCTTTATCATATCTATTTGCAATTGCTACAGTTCCCAATACCTCTATTAGGTAGAATATTTGACATAAATAACTTAGATTTGTTTCAAAGAAAAGAATCTATTTGTTCTGCCAAATTGCTCAAGTTTAAAAGATAAACTAATTTCAGATGAAGAGAAAATATTTACCTGAAATAAACATATATGACATACTTATTTTTTACTTCTATATTCCTTGCTTCTCATTGAAATTTTTAGCAATTGAATCTGCACTGTGCACATTTTTTTCCTCGTAAGTACAAAGAAGATCTGGAAAGAAATTATGTGTACCAATGATGGAAATATTAGACCTCATATTGTAATTCATGTCTCTGTTATGAACTCAAAGCCTTGTGGGTTAAAAAGGGTGACTGTAACAAATTAGTACAATGTCTGCAAATGCTAGATTTTACATTTGAATCTATATTTTAAAGAAAGATGTGCTAAAGGTTAAATGTAGTAATAAAGCTCCCAATTTATCATGCATAGTATTAGAATCCAAAGAAATTTTCCATTTTGGTGGATTTCCATAATGCTCCTCAAAGTCATTACTTTCACCCAAACACAGATACAGAACTTTATCAGAAAATCCTGAGGTCAAATGAACTGTCAGCACTATTGTAGCAAGGAACTAGAAGATCCAGATTTTAAATATGACACTTTGTCATGAAATCTTTTATTTGGCCATTGGTTTCAGAGAGCTTGGAAACAGGAGCTGGATGCAAACACTTGGTTAGCAAGGTAGGGAAAATAAAAGATCATTTTTTATACTTATATATGGAAATTCTGAGACCGTTATTCTAGTTTCAATTGTAATGGATCATGGATGTTAAGGGGAAATGCTGGGTTACTACAGTGACTGCCTGAGTTCACCTACCCAGAGTTAACCCTTTCAATCTACCTTGACCATGCTGCCAGAGAAACATATATATACCTCTCCCTAAGAATGTCAGTTTTGATACAAAAGAGCTTGCAAGCACTTCGCTTGTATTAATACAAATTATTATTAGCCCTATTACACAGATAAGGAAATTGAGATAGAAAATTAAAGCACTTGCCCATCAAAGAGCTAAGTGGCAGTGTCGAGTAGTCTGTCTCAGAGTTTAAGCTCTTAACTTTTATGCCATAGGTGCCTCTCAGACATAATTTATAGATAGAAGCCGTAAGGCTTATCCTCCTTTGCTGGACCTCATCTCTCCTAACTAGCCCTGTCCTCTCCTGCTCCATTTGTTGTTATTATCATCTATACTCGTTCAATCCTGCCTCCTCTCCTTTCCCTTTTGGTATTCCCCTGCCAGGATTATTTCCCAATTTGCTTCTCCCTGATCTCACCTCACACCTCTTCCGTGAAAGTCCCCATGGTGATATTTCCTCTAGTGGCATTCCCATCACATCTATTGTCTGCACTATGAAATGTGCCTGGTTCTATATTAGGTTGTTTTTCTCTCTTATTTTCCCATAGATGCTATGTCTCCCCCCATTCATTAGGTTTCTCAAAACTACCTCCCGTAAGGCTGAGCAGAGTAGGTGCTTTATAGTAACGAGTTGATTTTTCTCAATGACTTCGTAATTCCTCAGAGAGTAACACTGAAGTATTTCGGCAAGATTCTAATCTATGTGAATACCAAGTACTTTGAAATTAGTTCTATCTATAACTCCTTGGGAGACACTTTATACAATCTTAAAATTCATCAGTGACAAGTTTCATCTTCTCATTAAAGATAATAAAGAGTCAAATGAAGACTCCCCTGGTTTCTTGTGAATTATAAGCTTCCCATCTGAGCCCTGCATCTTTTGTATTTTATGCAGTAATGCCAATTTAGAGCTGCTATTATTAAACTAAGGAGTTGTTTTATTAGAATACTGATGGCATCTAACCTGTTATTTGTTTCCTAGTGATTTTCTATAGGAGGGTTAGTTACACTGTGAAGATTACAAGCAACTTTATAGTCTATGATTACATTTTATAATCAACAAAATAGATAAGTATAGGGAAATTATGAAAGGATGGTATTCAAATATGTGGATAGGTGAGAGAATCCTATTGGCAACAGTGCTTTGTCTGTTATATTTTTAAATATGTAAAAATTATACAATACATTATTGCTCTTGGAAAATATATTTGGAGGTGATTCTATTTTTATATTTTCAAAACATTTCAGCTTTTCTCACCTGTTTTCCAATTTTGGCCACTTCCCCAAGTGCCTCATGTTACAGAATTAACTTAGTATTTGCTTTGTACTGAAGTCAATGGAAAAACTCCAGGATTCTTGAATGTTAGTCAAGTCTCAACATCCCTAGACTTTTTTTTAGAAGTCTCAATGGGTTGCTTTAAGAAATTTTCAAAAACACTTCTTGAAGTCACACAAAAAAGTGAATTTCTTTCATTTTCCTTCAAAAAGTAGCCCAGAAATGTTTATTGGTATGTTAAATTACATTGGAATCAAAACCCTGTAAGAAATCACTTATTCATATCCTGAACACAATGAATCACAAAATCCCAGATCATCTTTTTCTGTTTTAGACAAAAATTACTTCCTTTAACTGGGACTTTAATGTACTATTGACTAATGATTTTTTTTTCAAATTTACAGTTTCCTAATACTTAAGATGATTTTGATATGGGTGGTGTTGAGAAACCATATGGTGATAAGAGTATATTTTTCTTGTGCTGTTGTTAAAGAAAACAAAAGAAAGGAATTCTTTAAATGTTCTAGGGAAAACATTTTGCAAGTGAAATAGTGTTGTTTGTTTGTTTATTTGTTTGCCTCAAGAAGATATGTGAAAGAAGGGGATTACAGGGATTTAACATTTTCATATAAGCAATGAGTTTGTACTGGATGTAGAATTTTGTATCAGCTTGGCCATTTCTAATATGATGTCAGTAATATCAAGAATCTAAAGAAATCACAATGACCCCCAAACTCTATTGTAGATTTAAAACAATTTTAGTTTATTTAACATTATATCATGTCTATATTTTATCTACCACATAATAAAGTTTGTGGTGATAATTTGGATTGACAGTTACATTGCCTGTATTTATCCCCTCCCCAGTTGCAATTCAGGACTTTGGAGCCAGTTACTTAACCTATTTCTACCTCCCCTGTTTCTGCTGTAGAGATAGTGAATTATAATGATCTCAAATGGATTTGATAATAAATACTTTTCTTATCCCTCTAAGGCATTCAAAAGATATGGATGACATAAATTTGAACAAAGTTATAATATATTAAATAATTATTTTTATTCACCAGATAAGTACTAAAATTGGGGAATTATTTTTCCTTTATACTGTTGACTTGTGATTATCAGATCATGTCCCATGTGAATCTTAACTTTAAGGGATTCAAATAAAATCTTAACATTTCCCCTGAACCTGCTTTCCCTCCTATATTCCTGTTGGGGTTAAAACATCACCATCTACTTAGTTACCCAGGTTTGAAATCCCATTTTAATATTGGACTTTTCACTTTATCAAACCCCTGTCCATGAGTTATTAAGTTGTGCTGATTCTATATAAAATCTATTATCACTGCCCATATTCTGCCTTTATTTTCTCTTGCTTCACTTATTACAATAATCATTTGCTGGTTGTACTTGTTAATACTTATATAATCACTGTTTCAAAGAATGATCCAACTTTTTTTTTTTTTAGTGCCTACTATATATAAGTACTCTTCTAGTTTCTGAAAAAACACAATCAATGCAAGGTCCTTGCTCTCATGGAGTGTATAGTGAAAAGGAGAACAGAAATAGGTAAACAGTCAATTACTATAAAGGGCTAATGTTTCATACCCTCCTTTAAGAACTTGCTTTACTTATTGTCTTGTTTGCTGCAGAATTAAAATCTACACTGCTTGGCAATAAATTCCTTCACAATCTCTTCTCTGCCTTTGTTCTAGTGTCATCTTTTACCTCCCACTAGTTCCCTAACTCCTGTTTTTCAAATTATCTAGGGGACTCATAATTCATGAAGTGTGGCTTTACTTGTACCTCCCTGTCTTCCTTGGAAGACTGCCTTCTCACTGTTTCCACTTGGTAAAATCATATACTTAAAAAAGAAAAAGTAGAACTTAAATACTGTCTCCACTGTCAATTCTATGAATCACTTTCCCTTTTAGGAAGAACTGATTGTTTACTTTCTCCTCCTTTTATATCTTAATCAAGTGTATGTGATACACTTATGGTATGGAATTGGTATTTGCTGTGTAGGTGTCTGCCTCCCTCCAAAAAATGCCCTGGAGGTCAGGAAGTGTCCTTAGTTCTTCTCAGTAAATTCACTATTGAGCACAGAATTAGGCACCTAATAGGTACTCAATTTCATTTTTTTAAAATGCAATGCCAGAAGGAACACATATAAAGACGTTCTTTATGACTGATTCTAGACCAAGAAAAGAGTTATTGAAATTACAGGATGGCAAATCAATACATTTTAAATTATTTTCATTGTAAAATATATGGTTTTGAAGAAAGAAAACTTCAAAATTTAGCTCTGCTACCTATTCACTTCATGATCTTGGACAAGTTATTTTTGTTCTTTCAGTTTTTGCATTTGAAAAATGAGCATAATATTATATACTACATATGGTTTTCAAAGAATTAGATGAGACAACATAATTAGCACAGTGTCTGGCAATAGTTGGCACTTAAAAATGTTGGTGTACATTTACTTTCCTTCCTTTCTGTGCACAATTATCTGCTTTCCCCTTATTATAGTTGCCCACTATGTAACAAAAAGTTTTACAAAAGTGGATTATTTCCATATTTTATTGTAGTTTGGTATGGACATGAAAATTCTTTTATATCCTATGGCAAAGTAAAAATCACCACTAGTTACATGTTTTATATAATACAGTAAATTATCAGTTTTAGCACTGAAATTCTTATGTCTCAGGCAAATTGGGATAGTTGGTTATCATACACCTTGTGTGCTCTGCACAGTGCAATTAGAAGTTGTGGGATTAGGATTAGATAATATGATATTAAAGACTTTTCCACTTCGGGCAAGTGACTTTTCATAACTCATGCTACTGCCTGTCTCTTCATTCATGTATATTTGTATATTACATAGTATTACATAATAATAACACTTCCTCTATTGTGTGAGAAGTGAGATTAAATGAGAAAATGTGTTTAAAACACAGGGAATAGTACATTATACTAAATACTGAATCACCCAATAACAGCTTAAAGAATGAATGGATAAATGCAAATATCATATCCTACCTTACTGTCTTGATGTTAAGTCCTAAACTAAGAAGTGGTTTTCAGAGTTAAAAAGGTTCATAACCAAAAATGGCTATGTCAGTATATTTAGGAGCTTTCTTGATGGTCTCAGAAGTCTACTTAAATCCTACACACCTGAAATTGACAGGTTTGAAGTTGTTTTAAAGAACAAGATGGTTTCTCCTAGAGTAAAATAATCAAAATGAGTATTTTATTACTTTAAATGACACACTATAATACATAGTTTCTTTGGAATAGTTTCTGTAGGAAATAGATTCTTATCCCCATTAACAAGCTATGCTGTCTTTTGTACTCTACACATTTGTACCTGTAACAATGTGTCTTTTTGCTTAATTTGGAATTGGTTTTAACCTTAAATCTATTTGAAATTCCTGAATCTACATGATGACTTTGTTGATTTGGCTCCATGTTTTCTCTTAATTTCTTTATTTTATTTTTTAAATTTAGAAGCCATCCAAATGCTCTGAAAAATGATGAAGAATAAATTATTTTACCCAATGATAAAATCGCTGAGCAGAAATTAGGAGGAAGGACTACATTTGTGAAAACTGTAGCATTTCTTAATCTAGATTTGTTTCAGAGTAAATAAAAGGTGTGAGGTTTGAGAAATGAGACGTAATTTTCCTGCCAGTTCCAGAGAACAGTGGCATACCATCTGCATCAATTAACTTCAGTAATATTCAGTACTATCCTGCCTACTGAAAATTACCATATGGGAAAAAAGACTTCTCTGTAATTAGACATGTCTTGTTGACAATGAAAGTTACTGCCAATGATGCCTAATGTTAGATTTTGTTTTCACTCTAAGACACTAACCATATTGCAAAATTTTAATAACATATGAATTTTTAAGAGTGGCTCTCTTGTTTTTTTTATTACATCCATATTTACAAAAGTGTTATGACAATGATAAAATTAAAGGTGCGTGTTTTAAAATGATCTGGTTTATGACTTTTTGCTTTCAACTATAGTGAAATGATTGATTATACACCAATCAATTATTTAATTACTACTAGGTAGGAAGGAACAAAACGTATCAGAGCATTCTCATGACTTGAAATACTATGTAATACCTAAGTTCAAAACTGAATTAAACCATGTGACAAATAAATAATTTTATGCTGCCTTTGTTCTTGTTTTATTTTCTGTGAAACACTTTTGTGTAGGTAATTTAAAAATAGATACTACATCTAAGTCAGCACATATGTAATGAATGGCTAACTTTAAAAAATAAGTTTTTCAATATGTCATGCACTATTCTAAGGGTTTTACAGGTGTGACCTCATTTAACCCTCATACCAACCCCTGTGGCGAGGATAAATACTAGTTCAGTTTAACAGCTCAGATTACGGATGCACTGAGAGTTTAAGCAACTTGCCCAAGGATGCACAGTGAGCAACTGGCAGAGCCAAGACTTGAATGCAGGAGATCTAGCTCCAGGGTCTGAGTTCTTGACCATCTTCTGATACCCCCAAATGATACTTGGGTCTCCACTAGTAATTTGAAGACATAAAGCATTACCCTAAATATCTGTGCCTCATCTTAGAAACACATTCTGGAAACGCATTATGGACTGGGCACTGTGTTGCTCCCAAAGATGTTTTGTCCTTGAGAAGTTGCAGGATTTTAAGGTTTTATTTATTTATTTATTTATTTATTTATTTATTTATTTATTTAGAGATAGAGACAATGCAGGGGGCAGAGGGGCAGAGAGAGGGATACAGAGAATTCCCACCAGGCTCTGCACTGTCAGCATGGAGCCTGATGAGGGGCTTGAACTCAGGAAAACCACAAGATCATGACATATGCCAATACCAAGAGTCAGACACTTATCCAACTGAGCCACCCAGGCACCCTGAGAAGTTCTTGGATTTTAAAGCCTCATAAAGCTCTATAATATTCTATATAAACAGGCAATACAGGCTAAGGAAACTTGCTGGAAAAAAACCTTTAGATTTTGCTTTCCCCATTCTTAAGCATCAATTGATGATAATAATGCTGAGGATCCTTCAAGGAAATATTTTAAGAGAGTCTTGAAGCTTTTGAGAGAAGGTAGCATATTTTCCAGTAGTGTTTCAAATGGTATCCTTTATTTCTGGTTTCATAAGTGTCTTATGGTTATACAACTAATCAAATATTCAGCGTTTTGGTCTTTTGTACCATTTGCTAATCAAAAGAAAATCAACACAAAATCTAAAAATAAAGCAAATGTCCAGAGAGGACAGATTTAATTCAAGCTACATAGGTTATTTATGGTGAGATTTTTAACAACGGAGAAAGTATTTCTTAAATGAAACACATATATAAGTTAAACTACCAACTACTTTCCTTTTTCCCTTCCAGGAAAGTTACTACTTATTTTTGAGCCTTTTCTGTAATTCTTATAAGGAGTTTAATTTAAAAAAAAAAAAAAGAAAGTTCAGTTTTGCTAATTAAACTTTCTTTTAAGACCTCTGTGAACACAACTAAGAAAACCCTACGTTGTGCCACGGGCACCTTCCACTGTGCTTTGTCCTACAAGACAAAGAATGCTGCAATGTGACAAGTTTTATAACAGGGTTGGTCTATCCCCACTTATTTATGTTCACAAGTGGCCCAGCAGCCCATGAGAGCATGCATACAGCCCTCTGGGAGAGGAAAAGACATTTGAGCAGCTCAGTTACTTATCGTGTTTCCAATTAAGGTGTAAACACAAAGACACAGCAATTCCAACCAACACAGAAATTAAACACTAATTCACATGGAGACCCAGTTAATTTAGCAAGCTGTATAAAGTTTTTTTTTAGAATTTCTCTTTGCGAAAAGAAAATGATTCCGGGATGAATCTTTTGAAAGTGTTGATAGTTTCTTTGAATAGCATCAAAAAAGAGGACACAATTTGTAATAATAAAACATGAAGATCTCTAGGGAGTAGACGTATATTCTCAACTGAGAATTTAAACAGCCATATAAATAAGGTCCAGATTTTTAAGATTCAAACTTCTTAAATTATATTAAGATAAAAGTAGCATTTATGCCAATAAGAATGTATAATAACTAAGGTCAAAAGCTAATAGTATTTAAAGAATCTGAAAATAGTAAAAAAAACACTAGTAAAGTAGAAGTAAAAAGAACTAGTAAAAAATGTGGAGATTACTTAAAGACTTCATACCTTTCATGTTTTTCTGGGAAAAAAATAGAAATTCTCTTTTTTTCCATATGAGTGTGTATATATATACACACTCATATAGAAAATGGAAAAAAAGAGAATTTTATATATATATAAAATTTTATATATATATAAAATTTATTGTCAAATTGGTTTCCATACAACACCCGATGCTCATCCCAACAGGTGCCCTCCTCAATGCACATCACTCACTCTCCCCTCTCTCCCACCCCCCGTAAACCCTCAGTTTGTTTTCAGTATTTAAGAGTCTCTTATGGTTTGCCTCCTTCCCTCACTGTAACTTTTTTTCCCCCTTCCCCTCCCCTATGGTCTTCTGCTAAGTTTCTCAGGATCCATATATGAGTGAAAACATATGGTATCTGTCTTTCTCTGACTGACTTATTACACTTAGCATAATACTCTCCATTTCATCCATGTTGCTACAAATGGCCAGATTTCATTCTTTCTAATTGCCAAGTAGTATTCCATTGTACGTATAAACCACATCTTCTTTATCCATTCGTCAGTTGATGGACATTTAGGTTCTTTCCGTAATTTGGCTATTGCTGAAAGTGCTGCTATAAATATTAGGGTGCAAGTGCCCCTATGCATCAGCACTCCTGTATCCCTTGGGTAAATTCCTAGCAGTGCTATTGCTGGGTCATAGGGTATTTCTATTTTTAATTTTTTGAAGAACCTCCACACTGTTTTCCAGAGTGGCTGCACCAGTTTGCATTCCCACCAACAGTGAAAGAGGGTTCCCATTTCTCCACATCTTCGCCAGCATCTATAGTCTCCTAATTTCTTCATTTTAGCCACTTAGACTGGTGCGAGGTGGAATCTCAGTGTGGTTTTGATTTGTATTTCCCTGATGAGGAGTAATGTTGAACATCTTTTCATGTGCCTGTTGGCCATCTGGATGTCTTCTTTAGAGAAGTGTCTATTCATGTCCTCTGCCCATTTCTTCACTGGATTATTTGTTTTTCGGGTGTGGAATTTGGTGAGTTCTTTATAGATTTTGGAGACTAGCCCTTTGTCTGATATGTCATTTGCAAATATCTTTTCCCATTCCATTGGTTGCCTTTTAGTTTTGTTGATTGTTTCCTTTGCAGTGCAGAAGCTTTTTGTCTTCATGAGGTCCCAATAGTTCATTTTTGCTTTTAATTCCCTTGCCTTTGGAGATGTGTCAAGTAAGAAATTGCTGCAGCTGAGGTCAAAGAGGTTTTTTCCTGCTTTCTCCTCTAGGGTTTTGATGGTTTCCTGTCTCACATTCAGGTTCTTCATCCACATTGAGTTTCTTTTTGTGAACGGTGTGAGAAAGTGGTCTAGTTTCATTCTTCTGCATGTTGCTATCCAGTTCTCCCAGCACCATTTGTTAAAGAGACGGTCTTTTTTCCATTGGATAGTCTTTCCTGCTTCGTCAAAGATTAGTTGGCCATACATTTGTGGGTCCAGTTCTGGAGTCTCTATTCTTTTCCATTGGTGTATGTGTCTGTTTTTGTGCCAATACCATTCTGTGTTGATGATTCATCTCGGTAGTAGAGGCTAAAGTCTGGGATTGTGATGTCTCCTGCTTTGGTCTTCTTCTTCAAAATTACTTTGGCTATTCGGGGCCTTTTGTGGTTCCACACAAATTTTAGGATTGCTTGTTCTAGCTTCAAGAAGAATGCTGGTGCAATTTTGATCGGGATTGCATTTAATGTGTAGATTGCTTTGGGTAGTATTCACATTTTAACAATATTTATTCTTCCAATCCATGAGCATGGAATATTTTTCCATTTCTTTGTATCTTCTTCAATTTCCTTCATAATCTTTCTGTAGTTTTCAGCATACAGATCTTTTACATCTTTGGTTAGGTGTATTCCTAGGTATTTTATGATTTTTGTTGCAATTATGAATGGGATCAGTTTGTCTTTCTGTTGCTTCATTATTGGTGTATAAAAATGCAACTGATCTGTACATTAATTTTGTATCCTGTGACTTTGATGAATTTGTGTATCAGTTCTAGCAGACTTTTGGTGAAGTCTATCAGGTTTTCCATGTATAGTATCATGTCATCTGCAAAAAGTGAAAGTTTGACTTCATCTTTGTGAATTTTGATGCCTTTGATTTCCTTTTGTTGTCTGATTGCTGATGCTAGAACTTCCAACACTATGTTAAACAACAGCAGTGAGAGTGGACATCCCTGTCGTGTTCCTTTCTCAGGAGGAAAGCTCTCAGTTTTTCCCCACTGAGGATGGTATTAGCTGTGGGCTTTTCATAAATGGCTTTTATGATGTTTAAGTATGTTCCTTCTATCCTGACTTTCTCGAGGGTCTTTATTAAGAAAAGATGCTGAATTTTGTCAGATGCTTTTTCTGCATCGATTGACAGGATCATATGGTTCTTATCTTTTCTTTTATTAATGTGATGTATCACGTTGATTGACTTGTGAATATTGAACCAGCCCTGCAGCCCAGGAATGAATCCCACTTGATCATGATAAATAATTCTTTTATATGCTGTTGAATTCGATTTGCTAGTATCTTGTTGAGAATTTTTGCATTCATCTTCATCAGGGATATTGGCCTGTAGCTCTCTCTTTTTGCTGGGTCTCTGTCTGGTTTGGGAATCAAAGCAATGCTGGCTTCATAGAATGAGTCTGGAAGTTTTCCTTACCTTTCTAATTTTTGGAACAGCTTGAGAAGGATAGGTATTATCCTGCTTTAAATGTCTGGTAGAATTCCCCAGAGATTTTTGATAACTAACTCAATTTCTTCACTAGTTATGGGTCTGTTCAAATTTTCTATTTTTTCCCGTTTGAGTTTTGGAAGTGCATGGGTGTTTAGAAATTTGTTCATTTCTGCCAGGTTGTGCACTTTATTGGCATATAATTTTTCATACTATTCCCTGATAATTGCTTGTATTCCTGAGGGATTTGTTGTAATAATTCCATTTTCATTCATGATTTTATCTATTTGGGTCCTTTCTCTTTTCTTTTTGAGAAGTCTGGCTAGAGGTTTATCAATTTTGTTTATTTTTTCAAAAAACCAACTCTTGGTTTCGTTGATCTGCTCTACTTTTTTTTAGATTCTATATTGTTTATTTATTATTTCTCTTCTTCTTCTGGGTTTGGGGTGTCTTTGCTATTCTGCTTCTAGTTCCTTTAGGTGTGCTGTTAGATTTTGTATTTGGGATTTTTCTTGTTTCTTGAGATAGCCCTGGATTGCAATGTATTTTCCTCTCAGGACTGCCTTACTGCATCCTAAAGCATTTGGATTGTATTATCATTTTCATTTGTTTCCATATATTTAAATTTCTTCTCTAATTGCATGGTTGACTCATTCATCTTTAGTAGGATGTTCTTTAACCTCCATGCTTTTGGAGGTTTTCCAGACTTTTCTCCGTGGTTGATTTCAAGTTTCATAGCATTGTGATATGAAAGTGTGCATGGTATGATCTCAGTTATTTTACACTTATTAATGGCTGTTTTGTGACCCAGTATGTGATCTACCTTGGAGACTGTTCCATGTGCACTTGAGAAGAGTGAACATGAGCAATTTTCCGTTGCTTTGGGGTGTAGAGTTCTAAATATATCTGTCAAGTTCATCTGATCCAATATATCATTCAGGGCCCTTGTTTCTTTATTAATCTCTGTCTATATGATCTACCCATTGTTGTAAGTGGAGTATTAAAGTCCCCTGCATTTACCACATTCTTATCAATGAGGTTGCTTATGTTTGTGATTAATTGTTTTATATATTTGGGTGTGCCGCATTTGGTGCATAGACATTTATAATTGTTAGTTCTTCCTGATGGATAGACCCTGTAATTATTATATAATGCCCTTCTTCATCTCTTGTTGCAGCCTCTAAATTAAAGTCTAGTTTGTCTGATAAAAGTATGGCTACTCCACCTTTTTTTTTTTTGACTTCTAGTAACATGATAGATAGTTCTCCATCCCCTCACTTTCAATCTGAACGTGTCCTCAGGTCTAAAATGAGTCTCTTGTAGACAGCAGATAGATGGGTCTTGTTTTTTTATCCATTCTGATACCCTATGTCTTTTGGTTGGAGCATTTAGTCCATTTACATTCAGTGTTATTACTGAAAGATATGGGTTTAGAGTCATTGTGATATCTGTAGAGGTTTCATGCTTGTACTGGTGTCTCTGGTACTTTGTGGTTCTTGCAACATTTCACTCACAGAGTTCCCCTTAGGATCTCTTGTAGGGCTGGCTAGTGGTGATGAATTCCTTCTGTTTTTGTTTGTTGGGGGAAACCTTTGTCTCTCCTTCTATTCTGAATGACAGACTTGCTGGGTAAAGGATTCTTGGTTGCATATTTTTTTTTCCATTCATCACATTGAAGATTTCCTGCCTTTCCTTTCTGGCCTGCCAAGTTTCAGTAGATAAGTCTGCTACTACACTCATATGTCTACCTTTGTATGTTAAGATCCGTTTATCCCTAGCTGCTTTCAGAATTCTCTCTTTATCCTTGTATTTTGTCAGTTTCACTATGACATGTCATGCAGAAGATCTGTTCCAGATCTATTCCAGTTATGTCTGAAGGGAGTTCTCTGTGCCTCTTGGATTTCAATGCCTGTTTCCTTCCCCAGATCAGGGAAGTTCTCAGCTATGATTTGTTCAAGTACACCTTTAGCCCTTTTTTCTCTCTCTTCTGGATTTCCTATGATATGGATATTGTTCCATTTGATTGCATCACTTAGTTCTCTAATTCTCCCCTAGTACTCCTGGATTTTTTTTCCTCTCTCTTTTTCTTAGCTTCCTCTTTTTTCCATAATTTTACCTTCTAATTCACCTATTCTCTCTTCTGCCTCTTCAATCCATGCTGTGACCGCCTCCATTTTATTTTGCACCTCATTTATAGCATTTTTAATTCATCATGACTATTTTTTAGTCCCTTGATCTCTGTAGCAATAGATTCTCTGCTGTCCTCTATGCTTTTTTCAAGCCCAGCAATTAATTTTATGACTATTATTCTAAATTCTTGTTCAATTATATTGGTTAAATTGATTTTGATAAATTAATTAGCTGTTGCTATTTCCTGGAATTTCTTTTGAGGAGAATTCTTCTGTTTTGTCATTTTGGCGAGTTTTCTGTCCCTTCTGTGTTCTAAAGCTTGTTGTGTGCTCTGCACCTGCAAGCACTGCTACATTAAATGATGGTCATACACTGTCCAGGACCTGGCTGTTCAGGAGGTATTTTTTTGGGAGATTGTTACTTGTTCTTTGTTGTTGTGACTTTGGCTATTTTATTACCCTACTCGTAGTGACATTTTGGACCCTCCACCAGGTGTGCTTTGATTTGTTCCTTGGAGTAGCCCTGCCAAGTTCTGTGGTTCAGGTCGTGCAGATTGTTGTGTTAATCCTCAAATCAGTTTCCTAGGTGTGCAAGATGGTTTCCTAGGTGTGCAGATGTATAGTGTTGATCTGACTGCATTTCAGAGAGGATAGATGCAAAAAAACTTCCATGCTTTTCTGCCATCTTGGCCCCTCCCCTTGAAATTCTCTTTATAAATGTTCAAGAATTTGATATCAAATGCATCTTGTGGCTCTATTTTTAAAATTTTTCTTTTAAATGCACTGTCGATCTTACACGAGGATAATGATGTTCATTTATGTCAACTACACATGACTCTCTAAAACATTGAGTTTATAAGAACCTAGGATTCTTCATTTATGGATTTCAAGGTGTCCAGAGACCTCCTGAAATTGTATGCAAATATTTACATATATGATCATATGTCTATTTTCTTGGTGAAGAGTCTGTTATTTTTGACCAAGAAACAGTATAATCCATTAGAAATCTGAGTCCATGACCTGTATTACAACATCAGGACTCTATAGGAGTCCTTATTCATAAATTCTGCAATTGATTAAAGGTTTCATAAACTGGATATTATTTGAAAGTTTGAATTATACCTTCAATTTTGTATATGCTCCCATCCTGAGTTTTCTTATCCCATGTGGGATAAGAAACATCTTCACATTGTCTTCTGTAAGTTTTTAATTATTTTTTAACCTGTTGTGTATTTTTCCTCAGTAAGTCAAAGAACCGTGCTCTTTGGAACCAACTGACTTGAAGCAATAGAGGAAGCAGACTAAACACACATTGACATTATCCGGCCAGCCCCTCTTGCACAGGTTTTGAAACTATCAGTATATCCCAAAAAGTGTTTTTAAATAACCATCTAACATAGCAGTAACAGTGTGCAGATATTTTAAAGGGGTAGTTTATTGGGGACATGACTAGAAATACAATTACTCATATCACTTTCCTTGTGCTTCTCTTGGCTGGGAGTGGTCTCTGTCATTTTATCAGTGACTCTCTTTTCTCTATGCCACTCCTCAGTCCTGAGATAGAATAATCTTGTTCTCCTGCCCATTCCTGCCCCAGATTTCCCATGCCAGTTTTTTAAGAGTTGCAGTTCTGCAGCGTTTCCTTCTGAAGCTTGCAGATGTATAAACTTTCGAGGAGGAGGGTTCTCTGGGGAGAACCATATAAAATAAGTACTGAGTAGGGGCTATTGGGTCCTAGGTGGAATCACACAAATGTCAAGGAACAAAGAATCTAGGAGTTAGGAATCCAGATGAAAGTTTTTCTTTTTTGTTTTTTAACCATAGTTCATGTTTTGAATAATTTATTCAGGATTTTAGTTTGTATGTTTAATCCAGTTTTTCCTATACCCTTTATAATTAGCTTTTGGTTTGAGTGGGCACATGCAAATACTGATTCACACACACCTCACTCAAGGTAATTGGCAACATTCTCAGCTGCAGAAATGTATAAAATATACATCCTTTAATTAAAGAGCTTTTCTCCTCTTAAAAGTCTCTTACTTAAAAAGTAAACCACTGTCTCTTATCTTTTATGCATATTTATTACAACAATATTTTGTTAAAGATAAAATAAGGTCAATTGTCATCTATACTACATAAAAATATGAAAAGAATAATCATCCTCAGAACTATAGCCAATATAAATTATTTTGTCAGAAATGATTAATTTTGAAATATCAAATTATGGATCTCAAGCAAAGTTACTGACCTTTTTTAGAATGCCTGAACATATAAAAAATGAGATGGTTTACTTTGATTTTTCTGAACTGCAGTTCAATTGTATTTAAAAGTTATATGCTTTCCTACTGTTGATTTCCCTTGGCATACTGAGTTCATGCCAATTTTCCTTAACTTACATATATTCTTTCAAAGTCTGCCACTTAGTCTTATATATTTGTGTTACTGCTTTTCTTCAGTCCTCTGTATGCATCAAAACTGATATTATATGCACTAGCTCTGAGAATCTCTGCAGCTTCAACTTTATTTATCATTCCTAACTTATTTCTACCATCTAAACTATATGCCTTCTGAATAAAATTTTTTGCCTGAATAATAGTGCATGTAATATTTGCCCTGACTCCATATCAGATAGGATTTCACATGAAATATGGAAAGGAAAATATTGATAATCATGGTTAATGGATTTTGAAGACATTTTAATATTGGCTTAGCTCTGTAAGTCCTTTGCTATAGAAATGGTCTACTTAGATCTGTTGTTAGTGTATAGAAAATTGGACTGTGAATTCATTTCCTAACATTGCTAGTCAGGGGACACTCATGAGGATATGAAAAAGTCTGGCTAACTGAGTAGAAGGCTCATTCAAATCTTTTTTCAAAGGGTAAAAAAATAATAGTAAACATTATTTTAGTTATATATTTAGTGACTGCAAATCTGGTGTTTGGGTCCCATATGTTCGTATTTCTCCTGCTATCTGTTTCAGTGTAGGCAGAGGAGTCTCATGGGATTGATTCACTCCATCTTTGCCATTTACTTTGAACCTAACACATGGAAGGCAATGAAGAGAAGCTCAGGTAAAAATGTCAAAAGAGGTGTTTTATATATAGCATTGTATTTAAAGCACTAGCAGACAAACTGAGATGGTGTTTCAGAAGAACAGTCCCTCAACAACTGAAGAGCTTCCAAGATTAACCACAAAGGAAGTATTAGGAAGATCTTGAACGATGATTTCTTTCAGAATTTATCTATTTCTAAATCCCTCATGCTGCCTGTTTCCTTTGTTTTCTCTTTCATAGACTTTGTTTATAATTGATAAATCTTGTTAGTTTAAAGCATATGTTTGAGTTTGGTCTTGAATCATGTGTGTGTGTGTGTGTGTGTATAATTAAGTAAATATTATATATATATATGTGTGTGTGTGTGTGTATGCATATAAATATTATATATAGTAAATTATATATATTTACATATAAATATATATGTAATATTTACCTAATTAAAGAAAAATGCAGTCTCCCACAACTGACTAAAAACTGCTAAAATATGTAACCTAGAATTTCGATGATCTAAACATACTAACCTAGGTTATTATTTTCTGAGTAAATATTAGATAATGAGTATGCTTTTATATTTTATAAGTAGGTCTAGTTTTTAAGACACATTGTAATGTCTGGATCTTAGTGTAAATTTAAGATACTACCCAATGTCAGATAGTTACTGCTGTGCAGTGACAGAAAAGAATAAATCAGGAAACGTCCATATATTATCCTATCATTGTAACTGTGTAATTTTATTTCTCAATAACTTTATTATGCTGGTTTTATTTGTATATGCTATATGTATGAAATCGCCAAAAACATAAAGGGTTTGGGTAGAGGCAGAGTCTGTCATACGATAAGCCACAAATCTAAGACCCTATTTGTAATCAGTGCTCTGTGACAGATAAAAATGTTCCATCCTACTTTCAGATACTGTATGCCTACAGAATTAAATCAAAGAAATAACTTGATGGAGGCACCTGGCTTGCTCAATTATTTAAGCATCCAACTTCAGCTCAGGTCATGATTTCACAGTCTGTGAGTTCTAGCTCCATGTCGGGCTCTGTGCTGACAGCTCAGAGCCTGGAGCCTGCTTCGGATTCTATGTGTTCTTCTCTCTCTCTGCCCCTCCTCTGTTCATGCTCTATCTCTCTCTCTCTCTTGAAAATAAATAAACATTAAAAAATTAAAAAAAAGAAATAACTACATGTATTAAAGAGGACAATTTATTTCCATTTTAGAGTACGTGCCTGATTATACATTTAGAAAAGGGGCATTACTTCTTTTCAGAGAGGTAGAATTTGATTCTAATTTTTTATAGTTTATGTATTTTTCAGAGAGAGAGCGAGAGAGCGAGGGAGAGAAAGAATTAGTGGGAGAGGGGCAGAGAGAGAGAGGAGGACAGAGGATCTGAAGCAGGCTCTGTGTTCACAGCAGAGAGCCAGATGCAGGGCTTGAATTCATGAACTCTGAGATCACGACCTGAGCTGAAGTCAGCCCCTTAACTAACTGAGCCACCCAGGTTCCCCAAATTTGACTTTAATAAGGAGGTATACAGCAGGGGAAGACTTTGCATTAAAAAATATAATATCAGTTCTGCCATTCTACCTTCTCCTCTCTCAGCTTCCTTCTCTCTTCTATTTCCTTTCTCCTCTTGTCTCTTCTTCTCTCCTGTGACTTTTCTTACTTTATTAACTACTGCTTGAAAGCCACTGCATCAAAGAATATTACTGGGTGATCAAAAAGAATGAAATCTTGCCATTTGCAACAATGTATCTAGATGGAACTAGAGTGTAAGTGAAATAAGTGTGTCAGTCAAAGGCAAATATCATATGATTTCATTCATATGTGGAATTTAAGAAACAAAAGAGATGAACATAGGGGAAGGGAAAGAAAAATAAGATAAAAACAGGGAGGGAGGCAAACCATAAGAGACTCTTAACTACAGAGAACAAACTGAGGGTTGCTGGAGGAGAGGTTGGGGGGGGATTGGGCTAAACGGGTGATGGGCATTAAGGAGGGCACTTGTTGGGATAAGCAGTGGGTGTTATATGTAAGTGATGAATCACTAAATTCTACCCCTGAAACCAGTACTACACTATATGTTAATTAACTTGAATTTAAATAAATTTTAAAAAAGAAAGAAAATAAATATATGAATATACTTGCTATTTAATTTTCAGTCAATTAGTTTCTGGCATTTTTCTCTATTTGAAACTAAGAAAGATAACTCTTTACTACGACCTTTCTAGAAATAAAAAAGGTCATATAGACAGTATAAACAATTGACAATAGTTAAATAAATACTGATTTTAGGCTTGTCTGCTTTCTGGGTCTCATAATTAAATGATTCATTGCAGTTAGTGCAAAAATAAGTACTATAGGGGCACCTGGGTGGCTCAGTGGGTTGAGTCCCACTCCTGGTTTTGGCTCAGGTCATGATCTCACAGTTCATGAGTGCAACTCCCCCATTGGGCTCTGCGCTGACAGAGCAGAGCCTGCTTGGTATTCCCTCTCTCACTCGTTACCCCTCCCATGTATGTGTGTGTGCTCTCTGTCTCTCTCTCAAATTAAATAAATAGACTAAAAAAAATAAGTACTATATAAACACTGTTCCTTGATAGCATAGTCTGACATGAATACAAATAAATGATTTTATAAGAAACATCATCGTGTATCTCATTTAAATTCAATTAAGATAAGTAACTGGGAACTAAATTAGCACCATCATTAGAACAGGCTTTGTGATTTCCTTGAATCACATAGCTAATGTCTTTTGAGACCCTCAAAGTACTGTGACAAATAATCAATTGGGATAAAGCAAATTGATTGCTGCCCAGTCACCGTCAAACATTGGCCACCTGTTCAAAGTGCCACGGTACAGGTCAAGGGAGGAACTATTTTCTTGATGATGTCCTAAACGTAACGGGTGATGAGTTCATTTATTAGATAGCAAAGAAATACTTTTAAAAAATATGAAAGAATAAAAACTCATGATTACTACTTCATTCTCCTTTACACAAAATTATAAAGGAAATTCTCGGGAAATAACCTATAGATGAATGTAAGAGGATAAAAATTACCTTTGAAACTGTAGCAGTCATTACTGAATAGTGCCAGAGGAAATGCACAGGGATCACTTATCAAAGTGATATAAGCCAGGAAAAGTGAGTTGAGTTAATTTCAGTTTGAGGGAACAGGAACAAGTTTAGATCTATAAATTTTTTATGAAGCAATTTTGTTACACCTGATTTGTATGTAAGTCATGGAAACTGAACTGAGTTTTCTTTCCTATGAAAGCTGGAGGCAAATTTGGCTTAAAGCCTAGAAGAACAGAGTGCTAGAGTGTTCTTTCAGATCTCTCTCTAGAAAGTTGCTTCTGTGTATGTGCTATAGAAACATCATCTTTCTTCTATTATTCTCAGTGGCTAAATGACAAGGGTTATTTATTTATTTATTTTTAGCAGTAATGCTGAATAATTCAAGTTACTTCTGAACTGTGTAATGTCATTTCTGCCAAACATACCTAAGTCCACTGAGATTTGTCATTAAGAGTTAAGGATTAAGCTATTAAACTACAAATCATCCATTCCTCAATTCTAATCACTGAGATATTAATAATATATGTGAAAACTGCCTTTTTATATTTGCAGCTCTGAGAGCTTAGCTTACATAGATTTTTATTTTGTGTCTTTTGCAACACCACCATCACCACCAACAGTAAGAATAATAACATTTCTGAGCAACTGATACCATTTTTGTTTCTAAAGAGGAAAAAAAAGTGGCACTCATTAGAATTAAAACTGCTAGTTTTAAATTCATGTAGTTTTGGTTCCTACTGTATCAGTGGCATTGCTGGCCACAAAGCCTCCAACCATATCGGTAATTGTCCAATGATAAAACCAAACGACATCAAAGCATATTTACGATTTGCTATTTTGTATGTTTTAATTAAGAAGGCAAGGGTAATTTAAGAGCAACAGAAAAATAGAAATGTAATAATGTTAGGCCTTGTTGGTATAATATTGTTAAGAAAAGCAAGAAATGTGCGTGTTGGAATTTTGTTTTTATTGGATTTCCTAGTGTCTTCAAACATTCCCAGGATTGGTTGGCTGGGCCAGCCCTCCTGAATACATTGATGTCATCACCATAATTTGTGGCACAATCATGACTAAAAAACAGCAGAATTACACTAATTAAAAAAATTTTTTTGACACAGCAGGGAGAGGGGCAGAAGGCGAGGGAGAATCTTAAGCAGGCTCCACCCCCAGTGGGGGGGCTGACGGGGGCTGGATCTCATGAACTATGAGATCATGACTTGAGTCTGAATCAAGTCAGACACTTAAGGAACTGAGCCACCAAGGTACCCCTAGAATTACAATAAGTAAAGCTCCAAGGGGTGCTTGGGTAGCTCAGTTGGTTAAGGGTCCGACTCTTGATTTCAGCTCAGGTCATGATCTCATGGTTGTGAGATTGAGGTCCATGACGTGCCCACTGGGCATGGAGCCTGCTTAAGATTCTCTCTCTCCCTCACCCTCTGCTTCTCTCTCTCTCAAAAAACAAAACAAAACAAAACAAAACAAAACAAAACAAAACAAAACTCCAAGAATCAATACCCTAATTCTATTTTGCTAAGACACATACAAAATATAAAGTGGGTTTATATCTTTTATACAACAGAAGAAGGCAGCTTGATATTTTATAAATTGGCAGGGAAAAAAGCAATTTGTTTCGGAAATAATATCATGGATAATCCAGAAAGTGATTTACTAAACTTTGAAATTGCATTTCATTTCATTTCATTTCATTTTTTAAAAGTATTTTTTACCAATTTTTTTCATGTTTATTCATTTTGTGAGAGAGACACAGAGAGTGAGTGGGGAAGGGACAGAGAGAGGAAGAGGCACAGAATCCGAAGCAGGCTCCAGGCTCTGAGCTGTCAGCACAGAGCCTGACAAGGGGCTCAAACTCATGAGCCATGAGATCATGCCCTGAGCTGAAGTCAGATGCTTCACCAAACTGAGCCACCCAGGTGCCCCTGAAATTGCATTTTAAAATTTTCGATTTTCGGGGTGCCTGCCTGGCTCAGTCGGTTAGACATCCAGCTCTTGATTTTGGTTCAGGCCATGATCTCATGGTTGGTAGGATCAAGCCCTGGAGTGCTGTCAGCATAGAGCCTGTGCTCCTCTCTCACTTGCTCTCTGTTTCTCTGTGTCTCAAAATAAATAAATAAACATGAAGAAAAATGCTCAATTCCCTATATTTTCTTTCTTTCATTGATAAAATACAGCTTTGGTCAGACTGACATGTTTAAGGGGAAACTGTGCATTAATATTCTTTTTCAAAAAAGTTCTTCAAGTTTCAAATTTGCTACTTTCTGGCTTTTCTTCCTATCATTTCTCTTTAGTAAAATTAAACTTTAATTAAATCTCTATAAACTTGCTCAAACACAGAATTGCCTGTCAATAATGCTGTTTTTAATTCTCTTTTCTAGTGAATTCCAAGTGGCAAAGTAGCTCCACTTTATCTTATTTTTATTCTTGAGTTATAAAATTTGAGATCTGAAGCTCTAGTCCTTATTTATGTAAAAATTATTCTAGAGGAGGCAGCAGCAGTATGCTAACTGGGTGTTCAGGTTACAGATCTGTCTTCCACTTCCTTTTACCACTTTCACGGCATTAGATATTATAAATGTGGTCCCTGCATTAAAGAAAGGTCACTTGTATTTTTTTTCAACAATATATCTTAGAAATATTTATTTCTGTATTGTGTATCTTTCAGTTGTGAGCACAGTCCTGTGCTGTATATGGTGGCAGAAAACTTCACCTGAAATACCTACCAGCAGGAATCCTGGGGGGCAGAGATCCTCCCCCTGGCACTGGATGCGGGGCCTGGATGCTATTTAAAAACCCTGCCCTCAGGAAGCTGGGGCAAAACGCCTCCACCCCAATGGCCGGGAAGGATCCTTTTAAGAGATAAAAATGGACATTAATCAAAATCTATTTGTGGAAAAGCTGTTGATCATTTAACTGGGGAAAAAATCCTATCATTAATAAAAACATCAAACCTTACAAGGAAGCTATAAAATTAAAAGGAATGAATGCATTTTTATTCATAATTAAAAAAAAAAACAAACTTAGGTTTTGAAAAGAAAGTACTCTTAACTAGTTATAATCCCAAACGATGTACAAGTAGTAGAATGTGAAGATAAAATTTCTAAACCTACATTTGACAAAGCAGATATAAATAAAAGTCACTGAGGTTGTCTATTTGCAGAGTTGTCCACATGAGTGACAGACATGCAGGAGACAGCCACAGCGGGATCTGAGATCAAAGCTGCACTGGAAGAAGCAGTGTTTTGCTTTAGGTCTATCAGCAGTGGTGCTTAAAATGAGGAAAGCTTTTACACCATCCAGCAATTATATATGTTTTTGAAATAGCGGTAAGGAAATCCATATCCACAATTCTTAATTTGTTACACCTTTCTATTAGGGAGAAGACAGAGCTTGCAAAGGTAGAACCACACGCTTTTTCACTTTTAAGAAGGCTACTGTGAAGCAAAAAAACCCAACAGGAAACCACTTGGAAGTTTATTCATAAGATTATATCATGAATTGTGAATAAAAGAATGTCAGAGCTGGAAAAGACATCATAGGTCATCCAGTCAAAAAATTCTCATTTATAGACTAGCAAACTAAGGCATGAAAAAGGGAAGTGATGTCACTTAGGTGGCACACTCCTAGGACAAAATCTTCCCAGTGTAGATTAAAAATGAATAATGAGCCATTTCCTATTTGGGAGATTGCTATTCTCTGAATATGAATCAGAAACCCTTCAGTTTGGAATAACAGCATTATAATTTGGTATCTCAATGACCTGAAAGACACTAAAATCATTCAGAAGAAAATTTAATATACATGCACTCTCAGTGCATGGGCAGTACTGGTAATTGATATGGTATATCTAAGTTTAATCACGGTAACACTCTAAAAGCAAGTTACACTGATGGTTATAAGGAATGCACATCATTTGGGGCCCCTGAAGCTCCAATCAGGCCCAGCAGTTTTCAATTAAAGAGACCTTGAATCAATCCTCTCAGGCTCAGTTTTAGCAAGTCTTACATTTTTGAAGAGACTTCATTCTGTTCCTTGACACAAATTTCGCACCTAAAATATGTTAAAATTCATAGCCTCTTTGAAATCTGACCAGGATTAAAGGGACCTGGCATAACACATTGTATACAACTTGCTTCTACAGAGAGAGCTGTTGCTAAAGAAAAGCCAGGATTTCTTAGATTTTTAGAAATGCTTAGAAAGCGAAGTTACAATGTATATTTTAATGGGTGAGGCCTATTTATTGTGCGTTGGAATAAAGAAAGCATGGAAAGAAAATCAAATGCTGTAATTAAGCTGGTTTTGCTATTGATTTTATGAGGCTTTAGTGGAAAGGTCCAGCAGAGTTTGAGTCCCTTAAACATGAAGGGATGTGGCTAAAGTGCCAAGCAGTAGGTCAGAAAGTGTTCTGAGGGAACTTTTGATGAACAATGAATCTAACTTCTCCTTTGCTATTACATAGGGTATATATATCATTGAGCACAAATATTTCCTCATGTACAATGTTTCCCATGCAAGGCATTTTCCACGTTGCAATGTTTCAACACTGTCTGAGAAAGTACCCATCACCACGGAGCATTACTGAATACCAGGTAGAGACAATTATATATTTATACTGTATTCTTAAAGTTACAAAAGAAGTGGTGATTTTACAACAGAGAAAATAATTATAAGAAATTCAGATTTTATTATAGGCGGTAAAAACAGAAATATTCCAATTCTAGCTGATTATGGACTTATTGAAGCCAAGTGATAAGAAGTTTGGTTCAAGAATATGAGATTGTAGGGGCACCTGGGTGGCTCAATTGGTTACGTTGGTTAATTTCAGCTCAGGTCATGATCTCATGGTTCGTTCAGTTTGAGTCCAGGGCAGAGCCTGCTTGCCATTCTCTCTTTCTCCCTCTCTCTGCCCCTCCCCTGCTTGTGTGCACACTCTTGCTCAAAAGCAAACAAACAAACAAACAAACAAACTTAGAAAAAAGAATACTAGATTGTAAAAAAAAACAAAAGAACATAATCATGCACAGGAAAGAAAAAAGAATATAAATGCAATTATCTCAAAAGAAATTTTGAGAAAAACAAAAGTGTGTAGAGCAGACTTTAAATAATTTTAATATGCTTCAGATTTAGAGATTTTTACCTTTCTTTTTATTATTTTGCCATATTATGTGAAATTGTTAACTTAGAAAAGATGTCCATTATTTTAACTCCTTGAAAGAAACAAAATACAAATATTATTTTATTGCTATGATTACATTGATTACTATTTCTATTGTTGTGACAGCCTGTCATATTTAATAGCAGCTTTCATTTTCCTAAACCTGCTGCATCATTCATAATGGCTTTGTGATGTTTCTTTACTGTGAGTTAAAAGGTCTTTCATTTATTGTGGCATTTCTTCCTTAAGGGACTGTCATTTTTTAATATATGAAACAAACAGAAAAGCTGGTGTACATGAATACGTATTCAATTGAAATATGATATTATGTGATAATAATGCCTTATCAGTTTCCTCCTTAGGGTCAGTCATGTCAATAGAGATTGCATGAAACATTATAGCTCTGTTTTCACAATTGAATAATGAAGCTGAATTTATTTGTTATAATTCCCTTATCTCTTAATCTACAAGAAATTAAGTTCAGGAACCTCTGGGATTTGATATGAAGTAATTTTAGTCTGGTTTGCTCTACTGCTTAAGTTGCTGGCCCTCGCTGTCTTTATTATTTTTTTTTAATACGTAATTGTAGCAAAGAAAAAAGAGAGACACCAACCAAGAAACACACTCTTAACTATACTGAAAAAAACTGATGGCTATCAGAGGGGAGGTGGGTAGGGCGACGGGTGAAATAGGTGATGGGGATTAAGGAGTGCACTTGTGATGAACACTGGGTGTTGTATGGAAGTGTTGAATCACTGTATTGTACACCTGAAACTAATATTACACTATGTAAACTATAGTGGATTTAAAATAAAACAAACAAAACAACAACAAAATAAATAAGCAGTTGTGGAACTTATTAATTATATTGTAGTTAAAGAATGAACAACATCAAACACCTGTAGCAGGATAAATATAAATGTCCATCAGTATTTTGTTTTTACGTGCATTCAACAGACTCTTTGTCAATATAAATTAGATTTTTATTTGATGAAAGTATTCCTTTAGCCACTACAAATTTGAAATATAAGATGTGCCACTTCACACATGCTTTTCTAAATCTCAAACAAGTGAGTTTCCAATTTGTTAGTGATCTGGAGTCGGTGAGTTAAAGAGACACCAGGATAGGACACTAGCATTATATTATCTCTAATATAGAGTTACCAGATAATTAGGTGTCCTGTATTTTTATTTGCTAACTCTGGCAACACTACTCAAATATAATTCCAAACACTTTTGAGTATCACACTAACAAAAGACACTATTAATACTGGTATAAGGTAAATTAACATAAGTTACTGGCTGCAGGAGTTAATTTATCTGTCCTTCAGTAGTTCAGTGGTTGTCAAGGATGCTTAGGGAGTACTGCAAATTATGACTGGGGAAAGACATTATTTAGTGAGTGAGGGTCCGCATGTGAACTAAAGGCATCGTAATAACTGGTATACCCCCTGCACAAAGGAGCATTTCCCTCAAAATGCTAGTAACACCACTGAGAAACATTGTCTGAGAGTAAAGCATCCTTAAAATAATGGTTGCTAGTAACCACAGCGTAAAAAAGCAGAAGTTGACATGGCCCGAATTTTGACATCTGGTTTGATCAATTAATGGAGGATTCTGATTGTCCAGATTATCTGAAAGTAATGTGGTCTATAGAGTAACCAGTTTTCAACGAGTTATAGTAAAATATATTTAACACTTAAACCAAATGAAACAAAATTTCATTTTGATATTGCAGTGATCTCTTTGAAATAACTTTACATTGGACATTCAATATCGTTAAGAATTTGTGTAAAAAGTTGACTATGACTTTAAACTCTACGCCTTAATTTCCTTATACATAAAGTGAAAATAACAATTGACCCTACCTCATGGGGCTGCTTGTAAGGGTTAAATAATCATAAATATAAGACAATATCCTTAAATGGTCCTAATTTCTTTTTTAAAAAGGAAATCTCTTTGGGTGAGAAACCGAGGTAGGCTGATTAAATTTTCTAATGCAGAACTACCGCCTGCCACCACTCACATACACGAAAACCGAACAGATAAAAATCCCTTCTTTGAAGATCATGCATCAGTAATTTAACTTTGTCTGAAAAATTTAATAAAGGAAATATCCCTATAATAATGAATTTTTTTCAGATGTGGCTACTTCAAATTGTCTCCATCTTGTTTTGTTTTTGCAGATACACATTTTGACCTATGTGTAGAAAAAGAACACCTAGATGCAGTTAAATACAGTTTAGAATTGTAAACTGGAAATATATGCACCCATGTGTATTAAATAAATTGTAAATAAAATATATTCATAATACTCTCCATGTATAATGCTCAACATTTTTATTGTTAGAGGTGTATACTCAGAGAATTTTGGAGAATGCTTGTTTAAACAATAAAACAGTGAGAAAAATGCTGAAGTATTTATGAAGGAAAACATTTACTTCAAGAGCTTGAACAATTAGGGCAAGGCCTTGATTTCACCTGGCCTCAGGCAGTCATCCCAGAAGCCATGTTGTTCCTTATACAGTGGTTCTCAACCTTGTGTATACATTAGAAAATAGGTAGTCAAGGTCCAAGCAAACATACAGAACACACAGAAAACGGAAAAGCCACGTCTCCAACTGCTAAAAAGAGCTCTTTGTCAACTATAATGTGATACAAGGATGATCTACACTGATGCAAAAAGAAATCACAAAAAGTCCTAAATATGTAGCATCTCGTGTATATTGTGCATGTGTGGTATGAGTATTATTTGAAATCAAGTGTCAAAATAAGCTGAACTTAATCATCAGATCCTATAGTGATACATTTTATGCTGTTAGTATATAAAATGAATATTATGTCAAAATAATTTTATTCCTTTTGTATTTTATAATAATATAAAAGGTAACAAAGTATAACTGAATAAATACATAACATAAACAAAGCAGTATTCACATAGTAAAGAGTTTTGGCTCAAACATGTTTACTGAAAAGGGAATGACTACAATTTTGGAGAGTTGAGAATTGAGTATGTATGCATCAGAGTAGAGATCCTTTCTTCAGCCTTAAGTATCCAGTATTCAGTTCTTTAACAGGCATATGGTAGCTACTACATGACTGCGTAGTTTAGGTTAATGATGGTACCTCTGAGCTACAGTGTGAATGAGCAAAGTTCAATGATAACATAGTCTGTTAAACCAAAGGCTATCTCAAGGGCTATTTTTCTTGAGGAATTCTCACTTCAGAACGTTCAAAGATTCTCTACTCGTTCTCTATACATATGCCTGCCTATCCATCCGTATGTCTATCTACCTGCTGTTTGTCTACCTGTCCATTCCACTCATCCTGCGTCAGAAAGTGTGTTTCCTTCCAGTCCTAGTGTATCTCATGTTTTCTCTCCTGTGTGCCTCTCTTCTATTTCTGTTCCAAAAATTTATAGAGCACACATTCTCTCTTCTACCAAGAGAAGTACAAACAAAACAAAACAAAATCATAAGCTCATTGTTTGTTTGAACATATGCTTCCTAATTTTTTGTGATGGTGGTTGAAGCCTCAGACTCTAAGAGTTATATGACCATTGAAGGAAGACCAGAAACAGTAAGAAGCCATTTTTAAAAAAAGCATTTAAAGAATACATTTTTTTTTTTTTTTTACTCCAAAGAAATCTTTAATTCTCTTTACTTAATAACATGCAGGAAAAACTAAGCTGCTGTGCCTAGTTTGGTGGAGAAAAGATACCTGCCTCATCGTGGTGTAGTAGGTGTGCCAGCTGGGACCCCAACATTGTCTGCTTTAACTTGATCAGAAGTTGCACAGAGTAGGGTTTCAATAAAGGCAAATGGAATAAGTGGATTGAAAAAATGGTTAGATGAAAAGTAATAAATTGCTCCTTTGGCAAATATCTTGCGAGGATCTAAAGGAGTACTGAGCCTGTTCAACTGCTTCCTAGGCCAACAGCCTAGATGAGACCTAATTATCAATTAGGCCTAACATGTGAAAGGGAACTATTACATTCATAAATAACTCATTCATACACTTATTCATTTGTTCAGTAAATATTTTGAAGCACCTATTTTTTTTTGTTTGATTTTTGCACTACAACATACATTTCTAGTACAAAAAGAGGAAATCAATTTTTGATAGGACACTGTTATTTTCAGGAAATGATTCTAACTAAGCTAAGCCAAAGTTACAATTACAAAATCTTTTCATTTCCTAAATTATTATAAATAGAAATATGCCTACAACTAAATTCATGTTTTCCTCTTTAGCTAGCTACACAGCTAATCTCCATGAAGATTCTGCAGCACCAAATACAATTAAAGATCATGCAACCATTACTGTTTGTTTTTGGCTTTTTTTTAATCCTTCAGGTCACTGCAATATGAATTTTATAGATTTATCATCCTGTTGTTGTTCAATAGGTCACAATAAAAGTATTGAAGCAAAAAGGGTAGTTTCATGGCTGGATTTTTATGAGTTATTTCTGCAATGCTTTTAAAAAGAAATTTGTAGCTTTCCTTGAGTTATTTTTGAACTTTTAGGATATGCATGACAAATTATGGTGGTTCTATTTTTTTAAAGCTAGCATTAACAAAGAGAATTAAGATATTCTGAAGCTGATCAAAAAAGACATTTATTAAAGTATTTTTAAATTTATATTTAAAGTAGACATTCTCTGACTCTTTAAAAACAAATGTTTTAAATGTCTGAGTTTCCTTATCTGTAGAATGATGAACTTGGGCTAGCACTTAGCCGAATTTCCTTTAAGTTCTAAAAATCTGTTTACATAATTTTTATCCCATTTGTTACATTGAATTATATTTTCCCCAAATACGGATTATGTCCAGTGGTCTTACCTATGTTTGTATGTGGTGGGACTTGGAATCTTAATTATTAAAAAACTGTCCTGACTAAATTTGCAATATGCCAACACATTCATCAGTTTTTTGAAAATGCCTAGGCTTGAGACCAGAATTTTGATTCTACCATTCATCAGCTGATTCATCTAGGGTAAATTATTTAGCTTCTCTGATACTCAATTTCTTCATCTGAAAAATGGAGCTAATAATAAACATATCACTTATACTGGTTTACTGCACATCATGGGAAGTGCCTGTTAGTGGCTAAAAGTAAGCGTTCAATAGTGAGAGAGAAATATTATCTTCTTTAATTCCCTAAACTTGACCTACCATGGCATATCTCTATGCCTCCGTGACATTTCCTCTTGAAAAGCCCTTCTGGCCTCTGGTTTCTGTCAAAACATGCCCGACATACCCAGGGAGAACTCATATTCTTTCCTCTGTGCCTCCATTTAGTCTTAGCTACTAGAACAGAGGTAGAACACTATCATAGATACATTATTTATTTGTTTACAATTTTGTAATACCAAATGCAAATGCCTTTATGGCCCTTCGGGTATAATAAATAGGTATATCAAATTGATGACCAAAAATAACTGATGACAAAGGCACTGGGTCAAATGAAAGTTCTGGCTAAGGGCAACAAATTCAGATGTTTTAAACAACACTGTAGAAATCAAATCAAAAACATACCTCTTAGCTGAGTTCAGCCTGTGGGCTGCCATCAGGTGACTTCTGGCTTACATATCTGTCTTTTCTAGTAGGATGTGATCCCTGAAGAACAGGGACAAGTCATGCATGTTTTATTCTCCTCTATATGTCCAGTCCCAGAGCTTGCACACAGTGGGGGCTCGATGTAATGTTTATTGAGTTGAATTAAAACCACCTTTATATGAATAGTTCAAAGGCAGTTTGACTTTATTTGGACAAATAACAGACTGAGTTTTCTTGATATCAGAGATTTTAAAACCATGTATACTCTAATAATATAAATATCCTCAAAACTGTGTATAATTATTAAAGTTCAATGAGATTTGTGACTTTCCACGAAGTGCTTATGAAGAAGCACTTAGGAATGAGGGACAAGTAAAATTCTAATTAAAAAATTTAAATTCTAGAGTTCTTTTATCTAAGAAATGGTGAAGGGGTGACCTGTACTTGAAAAGCATGTCTTCCTGATGGAGTCACCACACAGGGCCTTGGTCAGCGGACTGCTACCCAGCTTTTCTTTCTGGGGTCAGACTTCATATGTTCTTTAAATAACACCCAACAGCAACAACAACAAAACCCTATATGTTCTTTTATAAAAATGCTTTTTACCTCGGGTGCCAAGGTGTCAGTTAAGGAGCTGCTAAGCAGCATTAATCCATGCATATGAGAGCTAGATCTATTTAGCTTTGCAGCCAGAGTGTGCTATGTATTTAATATTTATAAACTGTGGGTATATCTGTCACATTATTAAAGGGAAGTTTGTACACTTGATAAAGAGGTCATGAGGCAGGCTGCCTCTGCCTCTTTGTAATTTTCTAAGGCTGCCTTCAGTCGGGATTAGTCATTGGTTGCTAGCATGTACCTTGCTGTCAGGTGTATCACACTGTTGTCTCTCATGTACAAAGCATGAAAGAGAATGTTATGGATTTAGTTTCACTTCCAGATATGGGTGGTAACATCATTGGCCGTCTTATCTACCAAAAAATGTGCTAAAACATAATACCAAACATGTCTCATTAAAGGCTAAGTGATTGAAATTCCTTTCAAAGACCTGTTAGCTTTTTAAGGTCAGAACGGTACTGATTTGGAGAGAAGGCAAACCAAGAAACAGACTCTTCACCATAGAGAACAAACTAATGGCTACCAGAGTGAGGTGTAGGTGTGAGTGTGGGTGGGGGGGTGATATAGGTGATGGTGATTAAGGAGTTCACTTGTTGTGATGAGCACTGGGTATTGTATGGAAGCACCGAGTCACTGTATTGTATATCTGAAACTAATATTACACTGTATGTTAACTAAGCGGAATTTAAATAAAACCCTAAAAAAAAGAATGGTATTCATCTGACATGTATGTGGTACGGACTAGATAACAAGATAATTTGGTTTAATAGTTATCATTTTGAGAATTTGGTCTTGAAAATAATCAAGGAACACAGTAAGTCTTGAAAATAATTGAGAATAGCCAATAGAGAACAAAACTAA
Source organism: Panthera pardus (assembly GCF_024362965.1). Classification (NCBI taxonomy): domain Eukaryota; kingdom Metazoa; phylum Chordata; class Mammalia; order Carnivora; family Felidae; genus Panthera; species Panthera pardus. Next base: position 45,254,478 of record NW_026526721.1, on the reverse strand, counting down.
TCAAGACCCCAATGACTTTACATCAATTCTGATACCGTAAGTGTATGACTGAAGTAGTACCATAAAGGTGTGGTGTTGGCAAAGACATGTCCACTTTTCCAGCCAATTTGCACTCAAGGTAAACATGTGGGATTTCCTTCCATGTCCCTACCTGCGTGGTGTAGACACTTAGGTGGACACCTCCTTGAGTCCTTTCAATTCAGATCATGTTATTCCTCATTAAAAAATTTCACATTCTCCTTACTGATGAATTCAAACCCAAAGAATAAGTATGGTTTCAGAGGTAGGTGGGCCAGGTTGCACTGCTTCCAGTCCAGGCCTTGCCTCCTTTCCTATTCCTTCATGGGCTCAAGATGCTGCAGTACCAGACTCGGAAGGAATTTAGTCTCTTGGCCCTGACCTTGTCAGTCCTATCAAGACACGTGTGGTTCTCAAATATAGACATTCTGATGGGAGTTTGTGAATTAAATAACAAATGATTTAGTTTGTTTGGTGTATAGAACAGACCAAGATCAAGACGCAAATTGAGAAATTCCATAGTCAACTAATGCAACTTACAGTAGCCAAGGAATCCCGCAGTGTTGCCATGGAAATGGACCAAATGATTTGAAATGAAGACTGTTTTGTCATATTCTTAGGAAGTAAATATCTTTTGAATTTGAGAAAGTGTTGGTACAGAAAATACTTTATGTAACTAAGTGGGCTATTCAGAAGCTGAGAGATCATTTTTTTTTTTTTGTACTTTGTTTTCTAATGTTTACTTTAGAGAGTGAAAAATGTAAATGCTTTCAGTCAGGAAGCTTTTATTTAGTTTTGGAAATTGAACAGGAAATGCATCTATCTTGCAATTTTTTTGCACATTATTGGATGTTGGTCAAAATATATAACTATATTCTCTGGTAATTTTGTATCAGTAATTTGGAAATGAGATATCAATTCTTCCTTAAATTTGGTCAATCTCTCTTTAAAAGAAAATTAATTGTCACCATTTTGCTAGATTGATCTATTTCTTCTGAAGCATAAAATTTATGCTAATGATGACCAACAAATATAAAATATGGTAATGGAATTAATTGCACAGCAGTGTACCTATTTATTAGCATAGTGTCAATATCTTAAAGTTACTACAAAAACAAAAATGCTTTACTTTAAACTTGTCAAATTTAAACTATACTTTTAAATATAAGGGATTCATACTATCATTAGCTTGTTGAGCAAAGACTTACTTTGAATCTAGTTTTCCATGTTCAAAAACAGCTACAGTTACTTTAAATGCATACTGATCACTAATGGACTGAAACTACCATATTACAGAAATATTTGCCACATATTTCCCATTCATATTTTCTGAGAAGTGCTAAGGGTTTTTGAACTGTTAAATCTTTGCATACCTCTATGACATCCCTGCCCATTTCTGTACTAACCTAGGTGTTAAGCATGACTGTCATAAATGTTATACTTTCTTTTTTTTAAAAAAATTTACATTTATTTATTTTTGAGAGACAGAGTGAGACAAAGTGAGAGTGGGGGAGAGGGCAGAGAGGGAGACACAGGCTCGGAAGCAGACTCCAGGCTCCAAGCTGTCAGCACAGAGCCTGACACGGGGCTCGAACCCATAAACCTCAAGATCATGACCTGAGCTGAAGTCAGACGCTCAACTGACCGAGCCACCCAGGTGCCCCATAAATGTTATACTTTCTGTTAAACTGAAAGTATGGTGTTGTTTGATGTTTATCTTATATTTGCAACCTAAATTTTATCACCTAAGTGTAATGTTCACATGTTGATTACCACATTATTTTTTTTGAGAGAGAGAGAGATAGAGAAAGCAAGCAAGCAGGGGAGAGGGTCAGGGGGAGAGAATTTCAAGCAGGCTCTATGCTCAGTGTGGAGCCCGATGTGGGGCTTGATCGCATTACCCTGGGATGACGACCTGAGCCGAAATCAAGAGTCAGCCACTCAACTGCTGAGCAACCCAGGGACTCCAAGATATTTTTTGTTAAAAAAATGGTTTCAAAAATTCTTGACTTTTTACTCCAAACACATAAGAATTTTCATTGTTACTTAAATGTGTGGCTCACTCCTTCCAACACAAAGTAAGAATGCCCTATCTTGGCCTGACCCATTCTAAATGCCCTGATTAAGTGCCATCTCTTTTAAGAGGCTTTCTGTTTTCTCACGGCTAGAATAATATGCCCTCTTCTGTGCTCCCTCAGGAGGCAGTAAAGCTGCCATGGAAAGCACACAGGTGCTGAAGTCAGAGGGGCTCTGTTTCAAGACATTGCTGTGCCCTAGCCTGCTGGATGACTGTATTCAAGTCACTTCAACTCCCTGAGCCTCAATTCCCATTTCAGTAACATGTAGAAAACAGTCTGTTATGAGGACAATTATACAAGACAGTGTTTTAAAAAAATATCTGATACAAAGCAGTCACTCACATAAGGCCTCTACCGACCTTTCTTGGCTCTTTTCCCTCTCTCACTTACATTTTTCCTTGCTGTATAATTGTTTCTGTTCATGACACAGCTTACAATAAGTTCTTTGAAGAGTTTCTCATTTTTGTATTTTTATTTCTGACAGAACTGGGCATGGTATGCTGCATACAGGGTCAGTTGTGAAGTATACACAGGAGTATACACAGAAGTTCCTTTATACACAGGAAGTATAAAGCACATCCACATCTCCCTGACTCATGACAATGTTACTGATGGTTTTGAGAGCAGCTTCTGAGGGTGGAATGACAAAATCCATGTAATTGGTTTAGTGGGTTAGTCAAAAATAGAGTCATTAAAAGTGTTATGGCATGCAAAGCCATACTCTCTAGCTCATATGCTCTTTATTCTCAGACAGACAGATGGGGACACTTAATGACACAAACAGCCAGACAAGGGGCCTTCATACATACCCTCCACTTCATTTCTTTCAGTATTCTATACGTGTCCTCTCATTTATGCATTTAAGGGACAAAGAGAGAGAAGATTTCAAGGGCAGAGCAATCTTGACTGCTTGAGCCCAAGAGAAATGTGCAGCACAGAACTAAGGATGATGTTCTCTGAGGGAGAGACTGACTCACCATTCATTTTCTGTGGGCCTAATTCTCCTAGATCTGAGCCAGCAAATTCAACTGTGGCCTGAAGCAAACTAATAACAGTGTTGGGATCTATGTCTAAATATGATCATAAGTGTGAAATGGGCTTGAAGAGAGTCAGGCCTTATTCAGTTTTATGTATCTTTTAATTTTTATTGAGGCCATTCCCATTTTTAAGCTTGGTGCCTTTAGGAACCATATTAACTTCCAGGTCTGATCTGAGGTAACACTCATTGCTGGTAATAAGGGAGAAAAATAGAAACAGGCTCAAAGAAGTCTGATTTTATTACTCTTAAGCCACATGAACTGGGCCTGTCCAGATTGCCTAAAATAATACCTCCACTGACAATCTCCCAGCCCCTTGCTGTGCCACCATTTTCACTACTGCTGACCATTAGGTCATCCATGGCAGCCATTAGACTGAGTTCAAAATGAGGGTCGAGGTACATCCTATTCTGTGAGAATTGCTGAAGGAGATTCATGGATTTTATAAAGAGAGAAAGCGAGAAAAAGGGAGCTAGCAGGTGTTGTTCACTGTTGAAAATGCCCCGATCAATGTATTTTTCAGAGCTAATTCCAAAGCGGTTCCAGCCTCTTGTATTATTAGATTACTGGTTCACTTAGCATACACGTTTTTTTATTATGTTTTCAATATTGGCTTGGATGTAAATTTGGGTAGTTTGCTAAGGTATTCTCGTGGTGGTGCATGATTATAGCTTCTTGGATATAGCGACAGTGTGAAAGGAATGGCAGCTTCTGACATGATATATCTGGAAAGGAAAACATTTGGAAGCAGTTTGAGTGCATTTTATTTCTGCATGGACTCTTTGGGCACCCAGCCACTTTCAAAAGCATTATTTAACAAATTATGGCACCACAAAAACTATTTTATGCTCTGGATGTTAGTTTTCAAAAGAGGAACCAATAAATGTCTGGAGTAGAGAGAAGTACTATCTAAGAGACGTACTGGAGTGAGTTAAAATTAAAAGGACATTTATATTTGTAAGTGAAAAATAAAAACTTACTGCTTTCAAAGTATTACATTCAATTTTATTGCTACTTAAATAGACTCATTTTGTGTACATGTTGTGTTAATAGAGAAAAAAGATGTTTGTTTATTGATACTTTTAAGGAGCTGAATTATTATATAGTGATGAGTTTATCACCACATTTTATAGTTTCAGAGTTTAGGGAACAATGATGCACTTTTGTTTATATCTGATTTCTAAAAAAAATCCAAACAAAATGGCTCTCTCATTTACCCTTTAAATACTGGCACATGTGCTCTTAAGTGGAGCAGGCCGTTGTTATTGTCTGAGCCATAGGTAAATATTGTGTCATATGAATCACCCTTTAGCGTCAATAAGGTTGGGCCAGTGGAGAAGTGGGGTGATGAAACTACTCCCTGGAAGAATGCTGCTCACCCATGTGAGGTAATTTTAGTGTGCTGGCGGAGGTAATTTCCTAAATGGCACCCTGGTGCCCTAGAAGACTTAATTCACTTCAGCTGAATGAGCAGTTGGATCAAGCTCAATCATGGAGAGTTACCCCATTCATACTCAAAGGCATATAGATCTCAAATTGAATATTCTTTAATTGGGTGCATATAACTTTAGGGTAACCTGGGTGCAGGTTTGGGAAAATATAAATGAATGCAGCCTAATTAGAAAGCTCTATTTAAACTTGCTTTTCAAATCACATTTTCGCAGTACTAGATGGCAGTGACCTAAGAAGATGGAGTACTTCCAAGAAAGGAAAAAGCAAGTGACAATTTCACTGCTTAACTGTAATCACAAACTCTTAGTTTGGAAAGAGTCCCAGAAAGTTCATATTTAAGTACAGATGTAGGTATAATCTAGCAAACTGTATTTATAGAAAAGAAGTGCTGGCAAAGATAAATAATAGTGGAATAGGCTTGTCAAGAAATAAACAATGAAAAGGAGATAGATTTTTGGGTAAATGACATATATAGATCAAAGAAAATTGTTGCATAAAGATAAAGTTGCATGTTTGTGTGTGTATGTGTGAGTGTGTTTATAAAGTACTGATTCACCAGACTTTAAGCACAATCTCATACAATGAACAAATGTGAGACTTTCAAATATTCAGTCTTTAATGAGACAAAAAAGTAGTTTCCTCAGATTTTTTTAATTTATAAAATGTATATCATGAAAAAACCATAAGAATAATCACTAGGTGAAGATACCCCATCTGAAAGAACTTTTACAACCTAATCAGCCTCTTATATGCTGGACGTTCACAAATGGAACAACGTTGGTTTATTCTTAATGTTGGAGTAAAGTTCTACATCCCTAGTCATGCTCTGACCTCATGGTGGCCAAGATTGACAGTGGCCCGTAAATATCTCTTTCCTCCTTTTTCGTACTTTCAGATTCCTTGACTTTTAGCTGGGACATAGCTGGCCAGAATAAAGACCATATTTTTTCCAGCTTTCTTATGCATCCAGATGAGGTTATTTGATTAAGTTGTATGTGATCAAGTAAGTGTATGTGTCCCTAAAAGGAGGAAATAGACCATGTTTACCGTTTCCTCTTTCTGAAATCATGGGACGTAAGCATCCATCCTAGGCAGTGTGCTAAAGACAGCCCACTCAAGGATGACGCCTGCGTCTTTGAAAATCATGAAGCCCTCCTATTAGCCATAGATTGCTCTGAATGTTGCTTACGTATGAAAGAAATAATTTTTATTCTTTTAACCCACTGTTATTTGGAATTTTCTGTTACTCCCAACAGAATCTAATCTTAAACTGATTTTTGATTTGCCTCCTTTAACATGCCTGGTTCCTGAATTAACTGTACCAATATCCTATGATTGCTTTATCTCTTCGAATTTGAAACAGCCTTAATAATTATCATTTTGGCTATTCTAGACTATTCTTCATTTTGGCTATTCTAGACTATTCTTGTACATCTCCACCATTAGCTAATTTCTATGAGGCCAATATCCTATGATCTTGTTCACTGTATCCTTAACACTTAAAAACTGATAAATGACCAGATGAATCTTATCATATATTTTCTACCATTTTTAGATATAAACCTTTTACTTTTGACAAGAATTAATTCTGATTAATAAATGCAAGCACCCCACAAGTCATTTCTAATCTAGTTTTAATGCCATAGTTTTGTACATGAATGAGTTTTTATTTTTACCTTTCAACCATAAAATAAAGTGCATACATAAAATAAAGATGGTATGCTTTGAATTTAGAAAAACAAGTAGTCTGCCTCAATTGAATTCTTCTTCCACTTCTGTAACTTTGGGATCAACCTGAGGACAGAAAATATTGCTGACCCAAAAAGAACCCAAGCTTGTCAAGATTTATATGTCAGGGTATACTTAAGCCATTCTGACAGAAGACTTCCCCAAACTTTGTGCCTCCACCTGAATGTCAGCTGGTCAGGCTGGTTGGTGAGTGGAATGGAGGGAATGTTTGAAGGGTAAAACTCTCTAGGGGGTGAGATCAATACACTGTTTGTCTCCCACTGATACTACGAACATCATAGGTAGATGTAGCTGCTCCGTGATTACTCAAGGGAAACATTTACTGAATAACTTTTGTGGAATGTGTAAACTTCTTGAAGCTTTATAGAAATCTAATACATTTTTTGGACAATTTTATGATGTGTATTTATAATTTATCTAGAGGATACAAAACAATTTTTTTTACAGAAGTATAATTAACATACATTATTAGTTTCAGGTATGCAACATAGAAACCTAATACATTTTGATGGAACTCATTTGTCATTGACACATTCTATATAGGATGGGTATTTTCTCTAGGAAAAAAAAGATTTCACAGAAAATCTCTTTTGAGATAGCCTTCCTATCAAACTCCCCCATTCCTCAGGATAGCAAGGATCTAAGGATCATAACTCCTATAATTCTTTCTCCAACATACATACACACACACACAAACACACACACACACACACACACACACACACACACACACACACACACACACACCCTGTATCCTTTCACTTAGTGAATGGACTTGACCATTCAGCTAATTGCTAAGTTGGAAACTTGAGGATCATTTAGACCTCTCTCACATTTGTCATCCTAAGATGCAGTGTTCTATGGATTCCATGTAGAAAATATTGTTGTCAGTCATCTCCTTCTTGCATCTTTACCACAACTGTAAAACTTCTTTAAGTCCACCATTACTTTTACTCGGGACCACTGGAGCCATTTGTTAATTGACTTCCCTATCTTCAGGTTAGCGTCCCTCCAATTGCCCTTACATCAGCTGGCAGGAAGGCATTACCAAGATGCAAATGTGTTTATGTGATTTCCCTGCTTAAACCTTTTAAAAGCTCCCCACAGATTTAAGAATAATGCTTATAATTTAAATTACACTGTAATGCACAAAGATATTCTTATTAAAATTTAAACACTTCAGAACAGTGAAAATTCCCTTTTATCATTCATTTAATCCCTGCCTTTTACTGCTATCATTTTGATGTGTGCACTCTCAGATGTTTTTGTATGCTATGTATGTTTATAAAAATAGATATGTAAATATGCTTCTTTATGTTTAAACTTGATTACATGTCTTGGAGACCCTCCTTGATATTGGTCTACCTCCTTTTTAATTGCATCATAATATTCACTAGGACAAATAAGCAATAATTTATCTAACCATCTCCTTCTTGGTATTTGGGTTATTGTGTGTATATTCAGAATAGTTACATCATTGTAGGGTTTATGAGTTGAACAATATGTTAATTTTAAAATATGATAAATACTTTCAAATAGTCCACAAGAAGTCTGTCAATTGTGTCAATTTATACTCCTACCAATAGTGAGTGACAAGTATGTTCTTATTTTCTCATCCCCTCCCTAGCAGTGGTATTATCAATCTTTTGCTAATTAGGTAAAAACTATTTAAATTTTTGGTATTAATTTGCATATCTTGGGTAATAGTGAGATTAAATACGTTTTCTTATTTTTACTAATCATATTTGTTTTTATGCAAATTGGCTACTCATATATTTGCTCCATTTTATATAATGGAGTCTTTTAAAAGTGATTTGTAGGAACTCATCATCTAATTTCCATACTAATCATTTGCTTAATAAATATTGCAGTTTTTCTCTTTATCCATTGTTTTTCAACTTGTCAATCTCTCTGGCCACATGTCCCAAAATTGCTTTAATCTAATAACCCTTTGCTCCCAGAGTAAGGAAATGCTTGTAGGCTTATAAACCTATTAACCTGTTTCACATTTCTATAGCTTCTTCCTACATGTTCTTTCTGCTAATAATATATCCTTTCCTCACCCTTCTAACCAAATTAATTCTTACTCGTTCTTCAGGACTCTGCTTAAGTGTTAATTCCTCTAAGAAAGTTTCTTTTATTCTCATTCTTCTTTAGATGGATCTAATGTGCTTAGCCTGAACCTCATGCACTCGTCCATTACCTATTATTGCACTCAAGTATCAATCCTCCACATCTCTCGTCACTTCTACTAGACTTATATACTCTTTGGGAGTACAGATGGAACATTATTTGTATTAGAATCCTATTAACTGCTCAATATATGTTTGTTGATTGAATGACTCTATAAATTCAGCCTTTAGGATAAATTATTAAAACCATTTCTCTACTTGATAATGCAATTTGGATTTCTCTGAGAGAAACCTACAGTTCTTCTCAAAGCAATTAAATACTTTCTTCTAAGTTGTTTAAATAAAAGAGGGTGAAAAGTTATTTGGTGCACATTATATGATAGGTTGATAAATAATGTAATATTAAAATATCATGGCTATCATTTAGGCAAAGTATCTTAGAATTGGGAAGAGCCTGAACATTGTGGACATTCTTTTACTGTTCTATTTGCATCTCTGTAACTATGCTCTGTGTCAGTCTGTTTCATCGTTGGGCTTTCCGAACTCATATAAAATCAATACAAAATTTGCCTTCGTGCAACTTCCATCTGTTGGTTTTCACAGTTGTATGTAACAACACTTACCATATCTGGAGAATCCTATTATTGCCACTTACATTTTCTTACTACATTTTGACTGTAGGATAAACATATCTTGATCTATTAGACACTTATTTTAAGTCACACCACCTTAGTTACCCTACTGTTGGAAAAAATATACTTGGTCAATATTGCCTTTAAAATACGTTATCTGGAACTGATCACAGTACACCAGATATAGACTATTAAAGGAATCCTTCAGTCATTCAAAATGGTCCTTTTCCCAATGATATCAATGGAACCAAAAATGTAGTTAGCTTTTTGGAAATAGCCATGTCACACTGTAATCTATTATTGAACTTGTGGCCAACAAAAATTCACTGGCATTTTTCAGTTGACCAGCATTAAAGCCTTACTCTACTTAATATAATATGAAAGCACACTGTTTTATATTTATTCTTTTAAGCTCTTGCTTGTTTTGGCCCTTGTCAGGCATCATGAATTCCTTGTATGCGAGTAAGAAGAATATTATTACCCTTTCTACCCTTTACATATTTTCAAAATTTCTTTATTTCTTTTTTACTGTTTATTTAATTTTGAGAGAGAGAAAGAGAGAGAGAAAAGATGGCAGAGAGAGAAGCAAAGATGGCAACCAGGCTCCACACCATCAGCACAGAGCCCAATGTGGGGCTCAAACACACAAATCTTGAGATCATGACCTGAGACGAAATCAAGAGTTGGATGCTCAACTGACTGAGCTACTTAGGTGCCCTAGTCCAACAATTTCTTTTTTTTTTTAATGTTTATGTATTTTTGAGAGAGAGAGAGGGAGAGGGAGAGAGAGAGAGAGAGAGAGAGAACAAGCAGAGGATAGGCAGAGAGAGAAGGTGACACAGAATCCAAAGCTGACTTCAGGCTCTGAGCTGTCAGCACAGAGTCGGACGCAGGGCCCAAACCCATGAACTGCAATACCATGACCTGAGCTAAAGTCAGATGCTTAACTGATTGAACCGCCCAGGTGTCCCCAACAATTTCTAAACTACGTCACTGGGAGGCAGAGTTATTCAAAATAGACAAAGTTTTTATTAAAAGGCCGTGAGTTTGGAATTATTCTTTACTAAGAAATTTGGCTGTTATTTTGTCTTTTACTTAATTCATCAGTGTCCTACATCTAGAGGTGCAATATAATCTATATGCATTTTGTTATGAAGGTGTGGGCAGAAAGCAGAAGATTTCATCTAACATAATGAAGGGGCATAAGCTTTAGAGTCAGACAGACATGGATCACAGCTTGACTTTGACACCTACAAGCTGTATGATACTGCACAAGTTACTTACCATCCTTGAATTAAGCTCTTTATTTGAGAAATGGAGAAAACAAAAATTAGCTTTGTAGTGTTTGTGAGGATTTGTTAAACTATGTATGAGAAATGTGCAACATGGTATCTGGCACATAGCAGGCAATCAACAGGCAAGTGAGAAATTGTATCAGATTAAGTTGGTCACTCATGAGCCAGCTATGTAACAACACAAAGGAATCCTAAATTAATTTTTAAAAAAAGTCTTATACATTCATTCTGCTCTTGGATTTAAAATCTGGGAACCAGAAGGCCAAGAACCATGTGGTGTATAATTTACTATGATTCTGTTACCTAGCTAAGGTCTTATATTACCGTGAGTGCCTTATAACTCAACAAGTATGTTAAAATATCACATAAAACACAAATCAGGAAAAAAGGAGCAACTAAGGGATTAGTGTTTAAGATCACATAAGCATTAATCAGAACCATATAGATTTTTTGGTCCAAGAAAGCTTCTACTTTAGATAAACTGCCAAGATTAAAAGGATAGTTTGCATATATGGATAAAATGCTGACTAAAGGAAAAAAGTAAAACTGGATTAAAATAACTTTATGGTTATATGAACAGAAAGTGGCAGCAGAGGTATACTGAAATGCTGCTAATGTGCTACACATTGCAGTGTTGGTCTTGAGTCCAGAGCTCTTTTATAAGCAAGTTTCATTGACCTTCTACATTTCACATTGACCTTGATGCTTATAAACACTGCAGGGCTTGGCAATTAGTCTTTGGTGAACTGAGAATTCACTTCTTTGTAGGTTCTTATTGTTCGATCTCAATTAAAAGCTATTTAATGGCAAGTTCATGGGGAGTCAAAGTAACAGAAAAATTAGGGTCTAATGTATGTTGTGTAGTGTGAAATAGAGAAAAGAGTTTCAAGTTGCAAGGCAGACTTTCTTTTGTCTTAGGGAAATAAGATTTATGACTTACATGTAATTTTTGTCCTTTGAAGGTTACATCATAATGAAATAATAAGAAAAAATGGCATTTGAGATGATAATGCAGTAGCCAGGTCACTGAGAGAGTGACTTCTCTAAAAGTACAAGAATTTAACTCACAACTCAGCTTTAGAATCTATCAATTAGCACTTACGTTTTGGAGAAATTACCTGACATAAGCGATTGTTTCAAAAGACGATATTTTAACTCTAGAACTTTTTAAAAAAGGAGTGTTTTCCTCTTGAATCTTCTTTGTGTCAACCCCTATAATCCCATTTCTACCATTTTACCTCTGGCCCTTACTACCCTTAATTGTGACTATTGCAATAGGCTGCTAATTGGTCCCTCTGCTTCTACTCTTTCCCTATTTGGGTTTATTAAGTTCCTGGGCTACCCTGGGAGCAGTATTTTGTAACTACTGAGACTGCTGCCCCAGATGACAACTCCCTACTGTGATACATGTGACGTGTTTCTATGTGACAACAGAATCTGACCTGGGCTCTGCCCACCATGTGCAATTCCATTCATCTGGGACTCTACCCCTGAATTTGGGCTTTGAGTTTCAAACTGTTTTTCCCTGACTCTCTATGTGAACTATTTCAGTCTGACCTTTCTCGGTTCTTAACAGAATCTGAAGATGACTTCTTTGTTGCCACATTCTGGCTTCTGGACTCTACAGTTGCTTGTAGAAGGATATTATTTCCTTGCACTCTGGCCGGAATTTAACCTCTAGCTTATTCTAGCCATTTTGTACACCACCCCTTCAGGAAGACTTGTCATCTTTCTATTCTTCAAGACTTTCTAACATTCAAAAAAACCTTTCTAGTATTAAAAACTTTCTATTTCATTTTCAGTAGGGTTAAAATAGTATGGTTTAGTATTTAAGGCTTTCCATAATATGATTTAACATATCTTTTGGATTTATACCCTAATACCTCATCGTGTAAACCTAATGCTTAAGGCAGACTGAGATGCTCCCTATCTCCGAAATACAGAAATGCTCTTCTTGTCTTTGTGCCTTTGCTCATACTGCTCCCCTGACATAGCATCCCTGGCATATGATCTTTTTGCTTGTTTGAATCCCAGGCACCTTTATCCTCCCAATTCATGGCCTTTTTCCTCCATAATATTCTCCTGACCACTCACTTCTATGACTCCTTCACATTTGTATTTGTATCACAATTTTATTTCATTTTCATGTATTTTTTTTACTCTACTTACATGGACTTCAACCATAAAATTGCTGTTGGCAGCTGGGTAACATGTTAGTAGTGCAACCCAGTAATCGTGCCAGTGGATACTTCACAGTAAAAGAGTTTCTTTCATATAGAATTCAACAGGGTTTGATTCAACAAAAGCCATGGTGACTTACATAATGCCCCTCTGGTTCTGCATCCTTGTACAGAGAAAAGCCATCAGAGGGTGATGGTTGATCACAGCAAGCATTTGCTCAACATGCAACAGGAAAGAAGGAACTCTGTTATTTTATATAAGTGGGTATATTTTTACATGCATATTGGAAAGTACCAGTAGCTACAGAAATAATGTTTATAATAAGTTCAGTGTTTTAAATATATGCTGATGCAAGAATAAGAATTCTTTCCAATTAAAACAGAAGTCTTGCTCTAATCTTTTGTCATGAGAAGTATTTTTATCAATGTATATAACATTTACTATGTTCTTAATATTCACAAATACATTCTTAATAATATAAATATATATTCAGTTAATCTTCCTAACAATCCAATGAAAAAAGAACGACTACATCCTTTTTTTTTTCTTTTGGCAGAGAAATAAACTTGTTCAAAGTCACCTAAATAAGTGACAGAACAGGAAATATAAGCAACCTGATGAGAGAGATAAGTGTATGTAAAATAATAAGGGTAACACAGCATTTCAGATGCCAAGTTAGATATTTGAGGAGGGCACAGTAGGGGAAAAAGGAAGTCATGATTCTATAGGAAGTAGGGACGCCTTGATTTGAACCTTAAAAGGAAAAGTGATACTAAGAAAGAAGAGAGGAACATTCCAGGCAGAAGGAGCTGCTCTAGGGAGTATGGTGCTCTCTGAGCACTTTAAGTGATTGAATGGAGCTGGAACATGTACAGCAATTATCAAAATGATCTGAGAGAGGAAGCAAGTGCCAGATCAATAGAGGACTTGAATACTCTACTAAAAAACTTGAACTTTCTATATTAAACTGTGAGTAAACTTGAAAACTTTTAAGCAGGGGAGAATTTTATCTGTTTTGCATTTTATAAAGATCACTCCTGCAGCTCTGGGTAGAATGAGTTGGAGAATGGCAAAAATGGAGGCAAGAGATAAAAGTTATGTGATTCTCTCTTTTTTTAAAAAAAATTAATGTTTATTTATTTTTGAGAGAGAGAGAGACAGAGCATGAGCAGGGGAGGGGCAGAGAGAGAGAGAGAGAGGGAGACACAGAATCTGAAGCATGCTCTAGGCTCCGAGCTGTCAGCACAGAGCCCGATGTGGGGCTCGAAGCCACAGACTGGACTGTGAGATCATGACCTGAGCTGAAGTTGGATGCTTAACTGACTGAGCCACCCAGGCGTCCCATGTTAATTTAGAAAAGAAATGATGAGAGAACTTAATAAAGTTAGTAATGAAGATGAACTGAGGGAGATAGATTTAAGAAGCAAGAGAATGTGGATCTGGATTAGATGTGAAGAGTAAGAGAAAGGGGCAATCTGTGATGCATCCTGGATTTATGATGAAGGAGAAGCAAGAAAGATCATGACTTCTGTTTTGGACATATTCTGAGTGGTGTATTTGATATCCAGATGGAGAAGAGCACCCAGCCATTGCATATTTGGAGCTCGGGGGAGTGGTGCTGGCTATGACTGAATTTGGTAATGCATGAATGGTCAGGATGAGCACAGTAAAAAGAAGGTTGGGGGTCAAATATTGGTCTCCACAAACCTTAAGGGCAGAGGAAGAGGAGGACATGATAAAGCCAGAGAATAGCTAGTCAGAGGAGTAGGAGGAGAGCTGGGAGAGAAAGGGAATTGAGTAGGACAAGACAGGCTTTCTAGGAAGGAATAGGCAAAATGGCTAGTGTTATAAAGATATAATGAGATGCCCAACACTAATAAAATGGTTGTTAAATATTATTTTCAAAATATCAAAAGACTTAAAATAGGTAAGTAATACTATATTTCAAAAACATTAAAATAAAATAAGTTCAAGTTTAATCCTGACTGACTCCAATGTGGCTGTTTCTTACAGATGATACAAAGAATAGCATGAGCTGGATGGTTTACACCAAGGGAAGTTTATTCTCACATAGTTCTGGAGGCTAGAAGCCTGAAATCAGGGTGCTGGTCCCATTGATTCCTACTAAGAGCTCTAAGGGAGAATTTGTTCCATGCTTCTATTTGCTGGAGACCATTGTCAATCTTTACTGTTCCTTGGCTGGTAAAATACATCACTCCACTCTCTATTTCTGTTTTCACATGACTGTCTTCTCCCTATGTGTCTCTGTGTCTTCACATGGCATACTCCTCCCTGTATGTCTTCTCTCCTCTTCTTATAAGGACACCAGTCATATTAGATTAAGGGCCTACCTTACTCCATTATGATCTCATCTTAACTAATTACATCTATCACCATTCTACTTCCAAATAAGGTCACATACTGAAGTACAGTCAGAGAGGACATGAACATGTCTTTTTGGGGGACACAATTCAATCCATAACAGTGGCTATCACTATACTGGACACTGCCACACATTATCAAATGAAATCTTCATACCGCTCTGTAAAGAATGTATTATTAGCCCCATTTAATGGACAACATTGCTAGATTTCTTCTATCGTATGCTGCATGAACAATGTCCTTGGAAGTTGTGTAATAGAGCAGGACTGAATTTATTTTTAGCACATATGCCGTTTTTACCAAGTTTTTTTTTCTTTATGAAATAATTTATAGAATTGCAATGATGAATGTATTTTTTAAATTTAAATTCCAGTTTATTAACATATAGTGTAGTATTGGTTTCGGGAGTAGAATTTAGTGGTGATGAATGTATTTTTAATAACTTACATATGAAGAAAGTAAACTCAGAAAGGCTTGTCAACCTACTCAAGGTCATACAATTAGACCTTTCTGCCTTTATTCCCAATGCTCTTTCCATAACACTATAATATTAAGTGTGCCAGATGTGATGTCATCTTCAGAATAAAAAATGAACCCAATTGAATATAGTAGACATCTGCTTTTGCTTGCCTGCAATCCATTTTCTTTGGGTCTTAGAAGAACACACTGACTTTCCTTAAAAACAACCTTTGCTTTCTCTAATTTCATCTAGTTTCTATTCTGCAGTGGTGAAGTTTCAAGCCACCCCTCCATTCCAGTTGAGCTCCAGAGATAAGCCTATAGCATGTCAGATCAATGACACTCATTCCAGGATGTTGTTACAGAGAACAGGGAATAAAGGCAACTATTCATTGGAATTGAAGTAGGTAGGGGATTAACATCAAAATACAGTGGGCTGTCACATGGCGACAGTTCACCCGGAGAGTGAAGCCATTATAGAATAAAGCATAGCCAATAGATTGAAAGCAACTTTTGTTTTTAATTCTAGATCCAGCCATACCTGCAGCTAAAAGATCCTAGATTTCTAGTTACAAGAGTCAACATAACCTCTTTGGATTAAGACAATATGACTTGTCTTTTATTCTGTTTATCATGTCTACTAATGAACAGAAGTTCTTAATTTTAAGGTAACCAAATATATGAATAAATCTTTTCCTCTATGGGTTTAAAAAAAAGACAATATGACTTGGATTTCTGTGACTTCTTACAAAAGCTGCCTTGATTTTACAAATAAATTTGAATAATCAACATATAAAACTGACTTCAAGTCATCATTGTCCAATATAATCCTAACTTTAGTAATAACTAAGTATGTGACTTTTAGCAGATTCATTCTTTATAGTTTCAGGTTTCTCATTGAAATCGAGGAGGTTTGGCTACATAGAGTAAGCACTGAAACTGTCTTCTGGTAGGATTGATAAATTCTATAAAGGCTCTTCCTATCTTTATGATGTCTTCCAGGGGCAAGACCTTGAAAATTTTAAAATCTTAATAAACATGTGTGAATGTATATTTGTATTCATAATGTGTAAATTCTGGTATTTTACTATATTAATATCTAATACATTCAAGTTACATTCTGATACTTAGTTACCATCAGAGCTTACTTAGTATGATTTTAAGAAGTTAGAATTATTTAGAAAGCAGAATTTAAAAACTTTCTCTCAGAATTTATAAATCATACACATAGTTATTCCATTACACATATTCCTCTCTCTTTAAAAGATGTAATTAGAGATAATAATCACCTGTAAGAATAAGATTGTTAATATTGCTACAAATGCACAATTACTTGATTTTTTTTTCCGTAAGCTAATTTTCCTTGGATAGTTATAATGGACTTTATAAATCATGGCATCTGATTAATGTAGGGGACTTCAAGGAGCTGTTCCTGACTGCTCAGATTCCTTTTGATATTTATTCAATTGATTTCTTCAGGCCCTTGTGAAACAAAATTTTCTTTTTTAAAAAAATGAATTTTAGCAGGAGACTCCTTAGGCTCTCTTCTGGTCTTTATTACTCTCTGTAAACCACTTCTGTCTTGGTATATGGATTGGATATCACTGATATCACCTCTATGCTGATGGGAGTCCTCTATCTTCCTTTTTCTACTCTCTTTTCTGACATTGGGAATGATATTTTTTCTGCCTTGAAGGTCTGTATATGCCAGACATTTACCTGGACCATGCCTAAGCTTTCATTCTTGTATGACCTCTGATTATGCAGCAATTGGTCTTAAAGGGTATAACAGCTGCTGACAGATTTTTCAGGTTTGACATTAGCTTCAGAGATCTTTGCACATTTAATAGTAATTCTATGTATTGATCAAATTCAACAAAATGTTACTATTTTCTTCTTCCTTTTTTTTCTTTTACATGATCCATTATGTATGAATTATTTTCTTTTTGGGAAAAGAAAAAGTTGGATAGCAATTTTTGTCATGACTTATGTATCATGGGTTCTAACACTTAACAGGACTTGCAGTTTTTATCTATTGAATCTTTCTTTAAATGCCAACCATGCACCATGCAGCAATGTACTGGGCCCGGACGTACTGAGAACAATCTGAAAAATTTGCCTTTTAGTTAAATTGGCTTTATGGCCCATTTTTGTGAATATGCTATTTTTAGTGTTCGTTTTATTTCCTTACAGTAAACAAAGTATTCATAAGAAAAAAAATACTGGATCATATACTCAGCATTCAGAATGTATAATTTTAGCAATCAATTTAAATTTTACTGTGAAAAAATTAACTGTAATATTTTATATACAATATAATATTTTGTAATTAATATAATATCTAAATGTTTAATATGATATTTAAGTAAGTAATATAATATTTTATAATTATAAAACCTATATAATAGAATTGTCATTATTATTATGAAGCATGACAAGCATAAAGTTAAAACTACAAGTACTTCAAAATGGTATGAAACAGTAACAAAAAAGTCTACCAGCACCTGTAACCCTCTTTTTTATATGGTTCTGATTAAAGGCTTAGATATATTTTTATCAAAGCCTTTTAAAGTATTATTTTACTTCCATTTGTCTTTTCTAGGATACATTAATGTTGCCTGTACCTGTATATGCTGGCAATATATACTATGTACGAAGCAGACAGAAGAATAACGGAAGGCAATGGAAAACAGGAAAGAGGACGAAAGACAAACAGCCATGACACTGGGAGAGACAGGAAAAAAAACACATGTGAGGGGGAAACAGCAATGTCTACAATTTACTCATTGATTGAATGAAAAGTAGCCAGTGGCCTAGTAAAAGGCTCAGCTCTCTAAAGAACCTGAGGTGAAGGCTACCAATCTTGAAACTGTCTGTGGGAGACACTAGCTGAGTGGATCCCCTTATCCAACGACAGGCAGTTAGCTGCCTATGGCTGTGAGAACAGCCTGCCATTCAGGCTGGAGATGCCTTCAGCCAGCTGGAAAAGCCTCTCATCTCAGCTGTATCACCCTCCGACAATTCAAGTGGTCTCTCTTCTTCTGTCCTCTCCTAAGCTTCAGTAGATAAACTCTACACTGGGAGAGAAAATCGATTAATATCTTATTAATTGCCAAATCTACTACGTCTCTCCCTGTACTTGTGCTGAGGGAACCACTTCTCTGCCATGAATCGGTAAAGAATAGGTAGGTGGAGTTGAACAAAGGAGACCAAGATGAACAACCAGAGCAGGTGGCTCATCTACAGCAGCTACAGTTGATGAAATAGAAGAGTCATTGTACATGTGCACTGAGAATTCTTGAGATAATAAGTAAGATTTTAAAAAGCGGAAGGAAAATGCACCAGAGAAATTGGAAAAAAGGAGGACACTACTGAAAATTCAATACTCATTTTTAAAAGATCTTAAGATCACAGGAGAATGGAAGATCTTGACTTAAGATATGAAATATGAAGGAGGACAGACTCAGGATATTAAGTGTGCATGTTCTGTGAGTTCCAGCAGGAGTGAAAAAATTGAGGAGAAGCAATTTTCAAAGAAACAACTGAAGAGAACTACCCTGAAGTGGAGAAAAAGTGAATTTACAGTTCTTGAAGCACATGAGAGCCAATCAAGATGTATGTAAAGAAGACATATTCCTGGATATATCTTGGAGTCATGTAAGATGAAGAGACTATCTTATACCTTTCCAGATAGAGACAGGAAGTTAACATCAATGTCTCTCATTAATAATGAGTTACATACTCCAGGTTAATAAAGAGTTAGTGATATGAATAGGCAATTGTCAGAGAAAGAGATGAAAATGGTCACTAAACATAAAAAATAATGCATATATAGTTTTTAAATAATGCATAAGAAATTATGCATTATAAAAACATAATATACAATATAAATATATAATTATATATTCTATAAAATATACAATATACAAAATAATATAAAGGTAAAAATAATGCATATATAGTTTTTTATAATGCATAAAATTAACATATATAGTTGAAGATGCAAATTAAAAGAATAATGAGGTGTTTTATGATCAATTAGATTGGTAAAAATTTTATTAAAGATGAATAATTGGTAGAATTAAGTAAAAACCAATGAGCATTCATTCTTTTAAAAGGATTCTAAATTTGCACAATATTTTGGAAAGTAATTTGCAGTATCTATTTAAAATTTTTTTTAATGTTTATTTATTTTTGAGAGAGATAGAGAGAGCACAAGCAGGGGAGGGGCAGAGAGAGAGGGAGACACAGAATCTGAAGCAGGTTCCAGGCTGTGAGCTATCAGCACAGAACCCAATGCAGGGCTCAAACTCACGAACCGTCAAATCATGACCTGATCTGAAGTCGGACACTTAACCGACTGAGCCACCCAAGCGCCCTTGCAGTATCTATTTTAAAATAGTATCACCCACACTTGACTTAAGAATTACAACTCTAGGAATCTATCCTATGATAATAAAAGCATAATGCGGATCCAAATTATAGCACAGTTTATAAAAAAAAAACGGAAGCAATCTAAATGTTTACTGTTAAGTGAAATGTTAAATAAAATATAACCATATAACTTAAGGCAGACATGAAAAAGAGGGATATTTATATGTGCTAATCTGGAACATAATATTGTAGCATGGCTATCATGCCCCAACACCTATTATTTCATTTTTCTACTGTGGAAAAGCCCATTTTTTAAAATTAATTTATTTTTTATTGAAAGCTAATTCACATACCATAAAATTTATCCCTCTAAAGGGTTTTGATTCTGTGATTTTAGTGGTGTGCAGCATTCAAAACTATCTGGTAATGCTTTAAAATGTATCCAGGATTTGTTTTGATCAGGTATGGTAAGACAGACTGACAATGATAGTCATACAGGAATGAGTTTTTATATTCAAACATCCCTACTAGAAACAGGAAACATCACACACCACACAGGGCCACACGAGAAGCACCGTGGTTGGTCAGGAGGTAACAAGAGTGAGGGGAAAATGTGGATGAGAGCCTTACCTGGGATTTTAGCAGGAAGGAATGAGCAAGGCAATGTAAGCTGATCAAGCGAGTTTACAGTTGACTAGTTGAAATACTTTCTGGGGCTTCAGGGTATAGGGGCTGAGCCTAGTTGTCTGATACTTGGCTCTAGGATAGTTAGGACCAGGGAATAATAGTTTGGGATGGGAGAGTTCAATAAAGAAGGTGGCGGTGTGGGGGTGTGTGTGTACAGGTTTTGGATTGATTTGTTTGCATATGAAAGGGCCACTTGTGAATGAGTCCTCTACCCTCTCTAGGAATTGATTGCCTTGGAGGGGCAGTTTCTTTAGGATCAGCAAGTCCCATATGTCAAAATATCAGAAAATACAGAAAATAAGAAGGCATTATTAATACAGATAACAATATCACTAAGATAGGGACTGCATTTCCCAGCCTCCCTTGCAGCTGTTCTCAACACAACTTTTGCAGAATGTTCTTAATGTGACTAGCAAGCAGCATCCTCCTTCCTGCTGGCTAGAGATGGCCAGGACAGGTAGAACTAGGGCAGAACCATAACAGGAAGATTGAAGTCCTATGCAGTGGGGAGTGGAAAATGAGATAGAAAGAAACTGATCTCAAATGATCATGGACCCTCTAAAAAGCTCTGTACTGTCTATCTAGACTCATGTGAGGAAGAAATTTATATATTACTTAAACTACCATGATTATAGCTGTTAAGTTACTCATAGCCAAACCAAGTGTTCAACAATAGAATGCCTAATTTAAAAAAAAATATTGAAACTAATTTGTATAGCATGATTCCAGTGAATAAAACTGTATATAGAGAGGTACAGACACAGATGCTTCTATATACATGTATAGAAAATTTAGGAAGATGATCTCTGGATTATTAACAGGGATTAACTCTAGGAGATGGAACTGGATGGCAGAAGAAAAATCACATTATGTTTAACAAAGTTTTTTTTAAATGGCAAGTTATGATTTGTTTTTACTCTTTATATTTTTGATTTTGTTTAAGTACAAATTTAAATAGCAAAAAGGTCCACTTATTAGCTCCGTTTACAAGCAGCTATTAAAAAAATAAAAATTATAGTTAATAAACAGCATAATCATAGGTATACTAGTTTGTTGCTGTTAGCAATGTATTTGGTTTCCTAAAATATTTTTCTTCTCAGTCTGTTGTGAATCACCCTGCAAATCTGATAGTGTCTCCTATTGTTATATATAGATTATACACACAAGCATAGAGTTATGCTCATAACTATCAAGACCAAACAAATTAATTTTCTAGAGATTTTTTTAAAAATCCATGAAGTGAACACTAATTACTTCTTTGTTGTTTTCCTTTTGGGAAATGTCCCTTATTTGTTCCAAGCTATTCTTGTAAGGTTTTCTCCTTCCAGAGGGGGAGGTATGTGACACAGTCTGGCCAGAGCGTCCCACCCACCTGGACACAATTATACCAAAGATGGGCATGTGGCCCAGCTAGGGACAATTTAGTCAATAGATCTGCAGGGAGTCATCTTTCCAACAAGGAGAAAGAATCTGCCTAAAAAGGAAGCCAAAGGGAGCATGCAGAGAAAAGTAGAGGCTATCTATCTAATCTATCATCTATCTATCTATCTATCTATCTATCTATCTATCTATCTATCTATGTATCTATCTAACTATCCATCCATCTATCTAACCATCCATCCATCCATCCATCCATCCATCCATCCATTTCACTGTTTTTTTGAACCCCTGCATATAGCTGTTCTTGGATTACTACACTTCTCAGGTATGTGGCTCAGTAAATTATTTTTGTTTTTTCTTAATTTAGGATGAGTTGGTTTTATGTTGCTGATTAATTTACTATTTTATTTGGGGAGATGTTTCCCTCCATTGTTTCAAGGGTTTGGTTATAGAAAAAAGTATGTATACAGATAACATTCTATTTATAAACTGGCCAACTCTTTTGCAAATTGACTCTATTGGAAATGAAACCTAACTCATAGGTAGAGGCATATGGAATTTCCTACATTCAATAATTTTTCATCTATAAAAGTGGCAATTTCGTCAGGTTGTTCAATTTAATATAAAGATATTTTTCATCATAGCTTAGAAACAAAATACCAACACAATATTTGTTTATTTTAGGAAGTACAGACAATATGAAAAATAACAAATGAAAACAAAACAAAATTATTCTAAAGCTGTAATCCAAAAATAAACACTAACTTGGTTTACAAAATAATTTTATTGGAACAAAAAACTATTAAGTTAATAATAAGTTTGCTATTTTGGGAATCTATTTAGCTAAAAAAAAACACATGTTGCTTTCCAATAAATATGCTTCATAAGTTAATTTACTTTCTAAAAATTTTCTGCTTCAAGCTTTTCTTTGAGTTCATTTTTATTAACTAATTTGCTAACAGGCTAATCCATCTAAACTGGAATGACTTCTCTATACAATTCTCAACATATGCAGTGTTTGATAACTTCATTATTTACTACATAATCCCAATTCCAGAGTCTTTATATTAATGATATGCCTGGTTTATAAATAATTATAAAAAGGTAAGAATCCTATTATATACAATTTGATATATTATAAAAATATTTCATAGTGCTTTAGTCTACATTTTAAGTTTTAGACTGAATAATCTATTTGGTCTAAACAATCTGTATTTGGTAATGTGCCAAAATAATGGCATGAGTAAAACTGGGAATTCTAGAAATGCTAGTAGGGTATTGTTTTAATGATATTGTTAAAATGGTTCATTTATTTATAAAGCAAATCTCCACTGAGTGTTTACTTCTGTATATTCCAGAACATTCGTTGGTGCAGAGTATTCTAAGCACATCAGAATGAAGACTACACCATTTATAAAATTATATGTACAAGAGAAGAAAATAAGGCAAGATAGAGGATAAAGAGTGTCTGGGGAGAGGAGGTAGGGTATTCGTATTTTCAGACACCAGTCTGGTAAGGATATTTGGTAAAATCATGGCAGTGAACAAGAACATGGGGAACCCTGAAGCGGCAGTGAGCTTGGTGTGTTCCAGGAACACAGATGGTCTGGAGCACAGGGTGGTAGGAGGGCATAGAAGTAGAAGACAACATCTGAGAGGAAAGCAGGGTCCAGATCATTAAAGGCATTGCAGACCAAAGTAAAGACCTGGCAATTTTTTTTCCTAAGTGCAGTTTGCACATTTTTCTTTAAATCACTCTGAATATGAAAGTGGGTTGTGGTAAGGACAACAGTGAAAGCAAGAAGAGGAGTTACAAGGCAATTGCATTAGTTTCAGAAAGATACCTTTAATTTAAGGTATGAGAGAGTCACAACGTAGACATTAACAGGCTCCACAATACGTTCATTTAACTATAACTGTCCTGACCAATAAGGACAATATTTTGTAGGACAAATTTCCATTTGGGCAAATAAAAAGGACATGAAACATTTAAAAATAATAATAAAGAAGAAGTTACAGCTTTTGAAAATCAGAATATAGGTTTCCCTCACTATGGGAAAGTAGAGGTTTCCTGCGAAAATTTTTGAAAGCTGAAATGATATAAAGGAAAGAATATTCCCTGCTTTCTGGAAGTTTGCCTGAGACCACATTTTTAGGGAAGATCTACACTATTATGGTACTAGCATATGGTATTTATAACTAGATAATAATTGTTTTCTGCATCAATAAGGAGGTAGTTTCTGAACAAAATGTAGAAACTACAAAACTAGTATTTACTGCAATACCCACCTTTAGTGTTACGCAGAGAAGTTAATGTTTGATATAGGTGTACTTTGCCTTTCCATGATTGACATCAAGATTCTAAATGATAGTATAGCTTTTGTCATCATGTCTTTGAATAACACATTATTTCTTAAAAGAAGGTTTTTTTTTTTCCTATTGTATACGAGACATCTTTAACACAAGCAGAAATATACCCCTCAACCATGAAATTTTTATGGATTCTTCATAAGCTTTTGAAGGGACTCAAATTTGATTTAGAGAGGGATTTGCTCCATTCATACTAGCTTTCCTACAATCTTTTTCTTATCGGCTTTCCTGGACAGTTCTCAATTTCTTAATTAGTAAGAAGTGTAGACATCTATACTTAGACTGAAGGGTGGGCCACTTGAACAACTGAGAATTTCCCTGTAGCTAAAACTTGGGGAAGATACCAAATGATTAGTAGCAATATTTTACATATAGGAATGGCTTCATTTGTTTCACCTTATAAAACAATAGTAGTTTTAAGCTTTACATGTTGTATAATTGAAACTTTAATCATGTGGCAAATGTAGTCTTCCAAATGTTTTACTTGGAGGTAGTGTGAAATATTTTCTGAATCTATTATCAATCAATGCTATGACCCAGGACTATTGTTTGATTCAGGCAGAAAAAACTTGGAATACTGACAGTGACATAAGGGAAACTTTTTTTTTTTTAATATATAAAGTTATTTACCTAAAATGTAAGATAATGATATGAATTACAAATCCTTTTTTAGGGAAATAACTAGTTTCTACATTTTTTGAAACAAACTAAGAAATCCCAGTAGACTGACCCTTGATTCTTCCTTTCTTTGGAGTGGCCCCTTTCTTTGCTTGATTTTCTCCAGCAGCCTTATGCTTCCTATCCAGACCTGTTTTCCCCAGGGAATATCCTGGGATTTCTTGCAATGATATGTAATCTATATTAAAGAAATCATTAAATCACAGAAACTGTAGCTAATGGAAGGCATTTCCGTATACTTTCATTCCAGTGTAATGGAATACTTCAGTGATTAGGTACATGAAATAGTGATCAAGTCGCAGAGGTGCTATAGCTTTCTATATTTATGGATAGCTGTACCAAATACAATAGCATGTCTCATATAATATATAGCTATGCCAAAATGAAAACTGAACTTATTTCAAGGAAATCATGCCATTAATGTTTAGGGGAAAGGTCGATGCATTATTTTCAGGGCTAAGAAACCCGAAATAGTCATTGCATCTGAATGAAAAGGAGAAAAAAATTCACTGATGTCTCTGGTTGGCATTTGTGATGAGTGGAAAATGAATAAATTCACTTGCAGTGATTGATGTAACCTAATAAAAATGTCAATAAATTCACATCACTGTGTTGCTATATCTCAATCACGAGCGGACTAAGTTGTGCCTACTTTCTTTTCTCAGGCATAGGAAACACACTACCATATTTCTTCATCCATTCTGAAGTTGGGATTGAATGCTAAGTGATATGACTTAGACTACATAACGTAGAAGAACGTAAAGATGAATTAGTTGTGTTCCTACTTCCAAGTTGATTCTCATCTACAGTAGAAAGAGACACGTACCTAAATAATTATAATACAATGTAGTAGGCAGCGAAAATTTCAGAGGACAAAAACAGCTAAAAATATGATTGTTGTTCAGAGGAATGAAAAACTACAAAAGTACAGAGAATCACAATTATGACAAAAGCTGCCAATTTCATATAAATGTGATTGATGTTACACAGCGTTCAGATTTAGAACTGGCCTTGAAGTCTGAAAAATTAAGTTCCTTCTTTCCTTCTTTCTTCTTTCTCTTCTTTTTATTCTACCCCTACCTTCTCCTTCCTTTCTCCCTTTCATACCATTTTCTTTCATCCATATGCACTTAGTGCTTACTCCATGCTCAGCACCATGCCAGGTGCCACAATAAATAAAATAAAAACTGTCTTCAACAGACCTTGACCTCCCCCCAAATGCCCATTCCGGTACAAAGGATTTCCCATTCTATTCAAAAGGAAATAAGTTTAAAATACATAGTAGGGGATATATATTAGAAATTTGGGAGGAGGGAGATGGAGGGGAGAATGAAGTAGAGCTGGGATAGAATATTGAGATTAAGTGGAGAAAATGAGGTAGCCATACATAGCCATACACGTTCTTTATTATCGAGAAACTAAGGGTCATCCGAAACCAAATAAACCTGTTTCAGAGAGATTCTAGCTTCTCAGAGTACATGAGTACAGCTTTGGTATCTAAGCAAAACACTGAGGAACCAAGTAGATAGAGAAAGACTATTTCCTTGCTCCACTCAGCAGAGGACCCCGCAAAATTCTGGGGTTTTGAAAACCCAGATAAATGCATTAATGGCAGGATTGTTTTATTCTACTGATAGGCAGTGACTGGGCTGGGGAAACCTCCATAATAGCTGTTAGCAGGTAGTGTGTACATAAGAGGGAGCCCCAACAGGTAACAACTAACAGATTGGTTGGACTGTTTCAGAACAAAACCTCAGGGGCATCAGAAAAGGGTGCTAAGGCCCTAATCCTATGGTATAAGGGCTAAGAATACAACAGACTTCTGGGCCACACATATAAATGGTGGTTATAGTACAACATGTTAAGTGCAATGCAGATGGCTAACCCATTGCAGAGATCTAGAAAGGAAGTTTCATATAAGCTGTGTCATCCGCTTATAAGTAGAGTTTCCTGGCTGAGTTAAGGGTGATGGGGGCAGAGGAGAGGGAGAATTTCTCCAAAATATGTGAGATAAGAAACAGCATAGTGTGTTCAGGGTAATTACCAAGGATTCACTGTTAATAGAATATACACTTAAAGGTATAAAAGGCAGAAGATAAAGCTAAAGGTATGTTGTGAGTGGGGCCAATCAAATAGAGCCTTGAATTTCTAGCTTTGGCAGCATGAGGTTTGTCTGGTGGGTGAAGGAGGTAAAGGAAAGCCATTGAAGCAAAGAAGGAACCTTAAAAATGAGTAAAACAGTTTTATTTAAAAAACAACTAATTTGACAAATGGTGATAAAATGATAAATATGCAAAAAAAAAAAAACCCAAAAACAAAAACAAAAAAACCTTGGCCCATACCTCACATTTCATACAAAACTAAACTCAAAATGGATCATAGACTTACATGCAAAATGCAAAGCTATAAAACTTCTAGAGGAAAGAAGAACAAATCTTTGTAACTTTGGGTTAGGTAAAGTTTTTAGATATCACACCAAGAAGTATAATCCATAAAAGAAAAAAATATATAAATTAGATATAACCAAATCTTACAAAACTTACTCTGTTAAAGACACACTTCATAGAACAACAACACAAAAATAAAAAAACAAAAATGAAAACAAACAGATAAAAAAACAAGCTAAAAACCAGAAAAAATCTACAAATCACATTTCTGACAAAGAACTGTATCTAGAAAATATTTTTTCAAACTTTAAAAACTCAACATTAAGAAAAAACTAACCCAGTGCAAGAAAATTGGTAAAAATCTGAAACCACATTTCACCAAGAAGATATATATGGATAGCAAATAAACATATGAAAAGATGATAAAATTAATAGTCATTAGGGAATGCAAATTAAAATGACAATAAGATACTGATATAGGTTCACTAGAATGGCTAATTTTTTTAAAAAAGTTACAAAACCAACTATCGTCCATAGAACAGAACCACTGAAACCCATCATTACTGGTGGAAATGTGAAATGGTACATCAGGTTTGGAAAACATTTTGGCAGTTTCTCACAAAATTAAACACATATTTATCTTTTAATCTAGTCATTCCATACCCAAACATTTACCCAAGTTAAATGTAAATATGCGTTCCCACAAACACCTGTGCATTAACGTTCACAGAATTTTACTAACAATCATCTAAACTGAAAGCAGACCATATGCCCTTCAACTACTGAATGTATCACCAAACTATGGTACATCTGTACAAAGAGATATTACTCCATAATAACAACAACAAAGGTGAATGACTCTCAAGCGCATTCTAAGAGAAAGCAGCCAGACTCAAAAGGCTTCATTTTGTATAATTCTATCTATAGAACATTCTGAAATACAACTGTTCCTTAAAGAAGTATTCTGATTAATAAACATAGAAGAGCTAAAGAAACAGAATACTCACCATTAGAAAATAGCAGTAATAACTGCTGTAGGCAAGATCTACTATGGATGATGAAATTAGTAGGGAAAAGTTTGAAAAGAAACAGGATATTTGTATAATTTAAATTATCTCCCCCCAAACATATATTAATTACAAAAGGGGAAAAGTAACTTTATACTGGGTAATCTAGAAGGCAAAACCTTAACCAAGTGATTGATGTTAGCATCCCAGGAATAAGGCATATGGACATGATGTTCACAAAGGTATATAACGTCTGTGATACTCCAGCCAAAAATTCATAACCAGAAATCAAATTATGGAAAAACAACAGACACACCTAGACTGAGGGATGGTCTACAAAATAACTGACTAGTACTCTTGAAAAGTGTCAAGGTCATGAGACAAGGAAACATTGCAGAATTGCCACAGATTAGAAGATCCTAAGGGGATGTGGGAACTCTCACAGGACCCTGGGACAGATGAGGACAGTAGTGAAAAGGCTGATAGAATTTGGACAAAATTCTGTAGTTTGGTAAATAGTTCCGTACTGATATTTATTTCTTGGCTTTGATAATAATCCTATGGTTAATGTAAAATATTAACATCAATGGAAACCGAGTGAAATTTATGTGGGAACTATACTATTTTCACAAATTTTTCTTTAAGTTTGAAATTATGTCAAAATGAAAATTGGAGAAAAGTCAGAGTAACATATTCCAACAACAACAAAATAAGCATTAAAGTATGCATCATCATGAAATTAAATAAGGAGCTTGCTACATTTTTATTAAGTTTATGGGTAGTTTTTTTTTTAATTTTTATTTTGCGGGGGAGAGGGGCAGAGAGAGAGGGAGAGAGAGAATCCCAAATAGCCTCTGCACTGTCAGTGCTGAGCCCAACATGGGGCTCGAACCTATGAACTGTGTGAGATCACGACCTAAGCTGAACCAAGGGTTGGACACTTAACAGACTAAGGTGCCCAGGAGTTCCTGGATAGTTTTTTATTAGAAGCCACATATGCAAGGAGCCCATAATTATTTGCAGTGATAAAGACTTCTACTGTTCTTTATCCAGTCCTACATAAGACCATCAGGAACCTGGTGAAATTTCCTCAGTAATGACTGATTGCCTGAACTTCCAGTCTGGTAGAATGGTTCTCATGCTCCTGATGTCATGATGCAAATTTATGTCTATTATATAGAGTTATCTATAGCTCTTCTCAAATTCAGCACCATCAAACTTTTCACCAGAAGAAAAAAAAAACAAAAACTTCATCATGAATGATTTAGAAGGAATTTTTATTTTTGAAAATGAGTAAGATTTCACCCTCTAGATAATTCTATTCATTTTGATTTTGAGATATTAAAGGGCAGCATTAGGTATACATAAGATTGTATTTATATTCCTTTTTCTCTCCTAGTTCTATACTTTACAGTGCTATCTTCATATTGAGCAACTTGTTACTAGAATTTTTAAACTGTTACATCTTATTACAGTCTACCTGATAATTAGCGGGCTGGTTAGGGAAAGGGGAGAACCACAGGAAGGACACATTAAGTTAGAGGCAGATCTAGAAAGGTGATTAAACTGAATGACCTTGAGAAAACCCAGATACTTAAACACAGAAGGAACAAGAATAAATTCCTCCTGAACACTGAAGAAGTACCTTCTCTCTTGTAAATAGGGAAGCACACTCTGGCAGAGTATAAGCTGCTGCTCCCAATTAGCCTCAGTGCTGCTTGAATGGAGTGAGGTACGCAGGGCTACCAGAATATGTCATCTTGTTACTATTTCTTATAGTCACGGTTAGTTCATTTTATTTTTATTTTATTTTTAATTTTTTAAATGTTTATTTATTTTTTGAGACAGAGAGAGACAGAGCATGAGCAGGGGAGGGATAGAGAGAGAGGGAGACACAGAATCTGAAGCAGGCTCCAGACTCTGAGCTGTCAGCACAGAGCTGATGCGATGCGGGGCTTGAATTCATGAGCCATGAGATTATGACTTGAGCCAAAGTCGGATGCTCAACCGACTGAGCCATCCAGGCACCCCTAGTTCATTTTCTATTTATCAATATGTATACATTATAATTCCAAGTGGCAAATGCTTTGCAGCAAATATCCCAAGAATCCACTGAGACTCCAAAAATTGCACAATTATAATTCATCACTATTTTCAGTAGCAGCAAATAGTAGATATTAGGAGAAGAGAGAAAAGATTAAAACAAATTAGGATTTCTTTTCTTATTGCTGCCTCTCATCGTTCCTTTTGTTAACCACATTTGTTAACCACAATCTTTGGGGTAGCAGTTCTGTCATGATCTCCAAATTCTCTTGTGTCCTCAGTGATACTCACAACCTTTCTAAGTTTTCCTGGTCTGTTTTCTTTCTCACTCTTCTCAGGGCTATTTCAAACATTCAGGAATACCCCAAGCCCTTTACCTATCACTTGAGCAAATGACCTTGCCCCTTACATGACTGAAAAAAAAAAAAAAAAAAGGAGGCTGGTAACTCCAGAGGTGTCTGGGACTTCTAGGTACCAATATCCTTTTCATATCATAGTTATCTATGTACCCATTAGGGTCAGCTTGGTACATTTGCATTCAACTCCTCAGGGATTTTGAAGAGGAGGAGATACATGGAATAAATGAGGGTAAGTTTTAAGATGCTTTTGTCATTCAGCAGGAATGTAATCTACAATTCAAGAGACTGGAGAAGAATGAAACCAGAGGACGTAAATGTATGGACCTGACCCAGGAGGACAGGTATTCTGGCTTTCTTTTTCACTGCCAAATGCCTAATGCTTATGAAAGTGCCTGGCACACAGTAGTTAGGTACATAATAAATATTACTTGAATGAATGAATAACATAGCATGGTAAGCATCTGGAATGTAAGTAAGAAATCAACACAATCTAATTTGCATTTTAACCTATCAGTCTGACTGCAGTGTGCACATACCTTATAGTCCACTGCAATCTGACCATCTTCATATAAGCTGTAATGGGCTGTGCCCTCCTGATTGCCTCACCCAACAGATGATTCTCAATCCTTGTCTTACTTGGCTTCCCAGCTCCCTTTACTCTATTGGCCTCTCCCTCATTCTTAGGAACCTTTCTTCTAGGTTGTTTCTTCTGTATCTTTTGTAA
The DNA here is from genome assembly GCF_024362965.1 of Panthera pardus. Lineage (NCBI taxonomy): Eukaryota > Metazoa > Chordata > Mammalia > Carnivora > Felidae > Panthera > Panthera pardus. The sequence continues at coordinate 45,223,054 of NW_026526721.1, read as the reverse complement.
GCTTTTCATCTTCAGTTTGCCTGTTAAGGATAGTTCTCCTCAACCTTCTGGGTAAGCTTGTCCTCCCAATAGCTTCAACTACCAATCACCATCCATCTTTTTGTTTGTTTGTTTGTTTGTTTATTTTTGAGACAGAGAGAGACAGAGCATGAACGGGGGAGGGTCAGAGAGAGAGAGAGAGACACAGAATCCCAAGCAGGCTCCAGGCTCTGAGCTGTCAGCACAGAGCCCGACGCGGGGCTCGAACTCACGGACCATGAGATCATGACCTGAGCTGAAGTCGGACGCTTAACTGACTGAGCCACCCAGGTGCCCCTCACCATCCATCTGATGAGTACTCTTAAATTTTCACCTGCAGCCTAGACGTCCACCCAGGTTCCAGAGGATTCCTGGAGTTCTTTAAGTGTCCCAGGCACCTCAAATACAACATCAAGTTAGAATTCATCATTTTCTCTCCAAATCTGCATTTCTCCAGAATTTCTTCTCTTGTGTTAAACCAGAAACTTGTAAGACATCTGAAATCAGTCACTGAAGTCTCCCAATTTAACTCTGGAAATATCTCTTGACTCTATTCCCTTCTTATCTAATTTAGTTTCCCATTATTTTTTACTTGGATTACTACACTAGTCCCCTCACTGTTTTGCCTACCTATGGTTTTTTTCTTTGAATATGTAATCTGTATTACATATTACTTTGCCCCTGATGTTTTGGATGCCCGAATCTGTATTACTGCTATTACTTTGCCCCTGATGCCCCGAAACATGCCAACTTCTTTCTTAGCCACAAGAGTTTCTGTTTTCTCTGCCTGAATATTCTTCTACCAAATCTTGGCAGGGCTTGATCTTTCACTTCATTCAGGTTTTTTTCTCTTTACCTAAAATTATATTCATGCATTTAATTTCTTTTGGTTTCCTCCAGTAGATAGAAGCTCTTTTTCAATACCATATTACCACTGACTAGAAGAGTGGGCACCCAGTAAGTAAATATTCACTGAATAAATGGATGAATAAATTAACAATAACTGTATCCAGAACAACACATGCCACACATCACACTGGGAAATAGTGGCCTGCTTGTCTGTTGCTCCCAGTGGACAGACACCAACAAGTGGGCTTCTCACGAACACTGAGTGCTTCTTTTCTATAGCTCTAGGTTTTAATCAGAAATAATTTCTAACACCTGGTGGTGCTCAATAACTGTCTCAGAAAACAAAGCAAAACAAACCTCTCAAACTATCTTAGCTAGCAGAATGGCTGAACTCCAGAGGCCGGTGGGTTGGGGGGGGGAAACTATCTAATTTATTTTATTAGAATCAGTTTTGCAGAATATTTACCCCTACAATGTATATTCCTTATATCCAAACCTTGATTTTGCCTTACAGGAAAATTTTACCTATACATTCTCTCACAGATTGTTAAAATAAAACTTTATTTTATTTTATTTTAAAATAAAACTTTTTGTTTCTTCTGGAACCTCTCTCTATTCTCTTTGGATTACTGATACAAACCTGAAGTTATTTAAAAAATTACAAGTGAGGTGATAAGTTACCAATGGCACAAATTTTCCTCACCAACATCTGTGACCCTCTTCCTTTGGCAAAGGAATGGAACACAAAATACTAGGGCTAAATGTGACTTTTACTGTTTTCTAGTCCAATCTGCACTTTTCAATCTTTTGTGTAGATTAAAACAAAAACCAAACAACTGATGCCTAAAGACATGGAGGACTTGGTCAAGACCCTGTAACTGGTAGCTGGACGCACACCAGGTGGAGAGGCAAGGATCACATTGGTGGCAACAGTAATAGTCAGAAATCTTGGGCAATGTATTACTTGACAAGCAGAATGCAATTCTGGAACCAGAGGGGCAGTTCTCATGCAGTTACTGTACAATGTATTTGACTGACTTGAATCTACTCCCTTAGAGCCTGTGTAGACCCACTGAAACTGTCTGAAAGGAGCCCACAGTACTCTGCCATATTTAAAGAGGTTTGGGCATGCTGGCACTTTCTTGTTATAGCTCCTGTTCTGTCCCCACAGAATGTCTTTAGGAAAGTCCTACAATGAAATGAAGTTATTTTTGGGAATTCATTTGCTATCCTCATTGGTTTCTATTACTCCTTACTAGATCTATGATTTACCTGAGATATAGTTGGTATATCTAAATTTAATTATCAGCCTCTAAGCTGGGAGATAGGCACTTCATCAGTTCTCTCTGGTTCCTTCCATCATCATGATTCAAACTGCTGGGCCAGGCTTCAGGAGTGTGGTTACTGCACTGTATGTCTTCATCATTTAACCACTATTCTTATCTTTTTATAGGAGGGTAGTACTTTCTCTTTTGGTTAAGAAACTAATGACACTGGTGTATACCTTACCAGTTACAAATTGCTACTATGCATGCTACTAATGGCTATAAGTCTGTTCTCTAACTAATGGCTTCTATTTGCTTGTTGGACAAAAAGTATGTGCTAAGCATATGGTTTAGCTCGAGTAATCTCTGTTTATATCAGTTTTATCTTAACAGGTTAATGAAATTGTGATGTGTATCAAATAAATAGGTTCAACTTTTATCACACACACTTTTTATATAATGCAGCTTTTAATCATTTAACTTTCAAGTTTAAAATAAAAGTAGTTATATGCTTTGAATATGAAAGAGCAAAGTGTTCCCAAGAACTTTGTAATATGTATCTCTTGGAGATAAAACGTATACATAAGATAAAAAGTATCCCTATTAAGAATTTATAAAAGGATCTGATGAAGATTTTGATCTATAATTTTGCATTACTTTCAACTGAGAGTCTGAGTTTATTTCTGAGAACCCCAGGATACTCTACTAACATGACTGCATAAACTTATGCTTCATCTTTATCTTTGTCAGTATTATCTTTTATGCAATATGGTAGTCCTTAGGGAGCATTAATTGCTAGCTATCTTTTAGCTACTTAAGGGCAATCTTGGAACAATTACCATGTATTTATGGGAATGAGGCATTCATTTATTTATTGCCTTTCTCCTAAAAATCTCATAGCACTTGAGTCAAGAAGATAAGAGTATAAATATGCCCACTTATCTTTGTGGGAATTACCCCTTTCTCTATCTCTACCATCCACCTCAGCAACAGCCCAGCACCCTTATATGGGCTCACTTTTACAAGTTCAAACTGTAATGATGATTGCCATTCAAAAGCATATTGAATCTGTCCTTTCTCAACTATCTTTTCCTCCCTTTCCTTCCCCCCACTTCTTTCTTTTTTCTTGAAATGGAACAAGGACCCTGACTTAGGAAGCATACAAATCTGGCTTTGTAGAGGTCACTGATCCCATTTTTAGACAAGATTATTAGACATATGAAACAATCACTGCATTGGGGAGTATTTCAAATGGGCAGACACGTGCCACAGACTATCTCACTAAACCTATTCAGTTGATTTAGGATAAATAAATCTTACTACTTCATAGAGCTATATAAATCTTTTTCCTTTTCATTACTTTTATCCATATCTATATCTATATCTATATCTATATCTAGCATATAAAATATATGGCAATATGTGACATAACAAAGTCATATAATGTGATTTACCAGAGGGAGAAAACAAAGATCTGATACTGGTTTTGCTCAGTGTTGGAGGCTGGGTTACAGGAAGCAGTGTTGTAAGAGGACAAGCTCCAAAATGCAAATGTGTAAGATGCTTCCACACAGACACATGGACAAGTCCAGAACCAATGGAGAGAGCAACACAAGGACGTAAATACTGGAAGGCCCCGTTAAGGTCAGTAAAGTAACAGACCAGTGCAACAGCTATCTTCAAAAGTACACTTTTGGGTCTTCCAGACTGTCAAGGCTAACTGTTATCTTCTGTTCCCCTTGGGCAGCATGTTGGTCAATGCCTTATGAGAGGGACTTAGGAGTTTCATACACATACTCAGTTGTATGCTTTTAGTAAGCTTTTATACTTGCCTGTTTTCAAATATGATGTGAAATTTTAATTTTATATAAGTGGTTTAAGAGAAATATCAGTTTTATGAAAAAATGCTTCTCAAAGATTTAAATTACTTTTTTTTGTTTTTTTTTAATGCCATTTGCTATTGGGTTTTATAAGTTATAATTTTTAGTGAATAAGGAGAAATGAGTTAAGGTTTATGTCCTGTCATTATTCAAATAAAAGTGTTTATATAGCAATCTATTTTTTAGAGTATAAGATTAATTTTATATTAAGAAATATTAAGAAAGTTCAAAGGGATGGCTTTGAGCTCACTATTTCTGTAAAAACAGGATTTTTCCCCTCGAATTTTTAATTCTTTTTTCCATTTTATATAAATTAAAGTAATTTAGTTCTAATGGCATTTATGTAGATGGGTTCCATATAAAAATGTTTGTTTAGAAGTTCTACTTCAGATAAAGCGTCCATATTTGTATATGAAATTTATTTACAAGCAGAAGTATTTTACCTTAATGACCTAAAATATTTTAACTGTTTCTTCTATTAATATTGAAATTTTAACAGCTTTAGAAGAAGTAAACAGCTTATAGAGATTAGAAAAATATGTAGCCCTTTACTTTTGATTCATTACTTCAAGTTAAATTAGCAAATGATTTACAGGTAATAAATACCATTTCAAAGCTGTTTGGTGACCAGTGCAAACTCTGATAATATCATAGCCTAATATCAAGATTCTGAGGGGTTCAGAAGATGATATCTGAACTACATTACCTTCTTTTTTTAAATTTTTAATATTTTTATTTATTTTTGACAGAGAGAGAGAGAGAGAGAGAGAGAGAGAGAGAGAGAGAAAGAGAGCGGACAGTGAAAGGGCAGAGAGAGGGAGAAACAGAATCTGAAGCAGGCTCCACGCTCTTAGCCATCAGGGGGCCCAAACTCATGAATGGTGAGATCATGGTCTGAGCTGAAGTCAGATACTTAACCGACTGAGCCACCCAGGCGCCCTCTGAAGTAGATTATCCTCTTAATGGCTGTGGTATTGCTAGTGAGGTTTTCGTTTGTTTGTTAATTTTAAGGAACTAAGATAGAGATATACAAAAGAAGTAATGAAGAGAATCAGTACTTACTTTTTGTGACAACACCTTCCAGTCGAATGATATTTGGGTGGTCAAACTGACCCATGATACTAGCTTCTCTTAGAAAATCTCTTCTTTGTCGATCCATGTGGCCACCTTTCAAAGTTTTGATGGCAACGGGGATCTCTCTTTTCCCTGGTGTCTTCAATCGCCCACTACAGACTTCTCCAAATTCTCCTTAAAATATGAACAAAAGTAGTTGTTTAAGCAGAATACTTACATTCCAGAAGAACTGAGTTGTCATACGGTACTGTTTTTTTTTTTTTTTTTTTTTTTTTTAACATAATGACTGTCAACTGTGTCATTTCCACATGGAGATTTCTTTCTTAAAAATTAAACTTATAATGATGATGTGCTTGATCAGCATCATTTATAATGAATAATGGAATGCACTTTCATATGGTAAGGCACAGGAACTGCCATTGATAGATCTCCCTGATCTGCAGAGAAATTATGACTAGCAGAATGGGTGATGCTAATGTAATTCTATAGAAAAGCAATCACTGTATAACATTTCCTGTTCCTGTTCTCAATACTGAAATATGGCCAAATGTCTGCTCTATTCAGGGAATCCATCAGGCATGTGTAGCTGACTTGATCCTGCAGACCATATATCTGAGTTTCACTACCACCAGAAATCAATGCTAGGGTCAACTGGTACATGAACATATTGAAATGACTACACTGAACTCAACTATAATAGGTGATTATACAGGCTAAATTACAAGTCACATGGTTGGAATACAAATATAGTAAGATAATTTATGGCTCAGCAACGGCTTCATTGGGAAGTAATGAATAGTAGGCAAATATTTATCACAAATTTAATATATATATTTAATATATATATTAAATACACATATTTAATATGTATACATATACATATACATATATGTATACATATATATGTATACATATACACATATCCAGTGCTACAGTGCTGTGAGTTCAAAGAAGTGTAAGACTTGGTCTCTGTTCTTAGGAGCTTATAGTCTAGCAGAAGAGTTTAGCTGAACAAATATAACACTCAAGAACATAAGTACCAATCTCTGCAAATGGTGTATTAGTTAACTAAGAACAGTGGCAGCTAGAAGGCTTCCTGGAGCAGGTGAAACTTTTGCTGATGTTGAGCGATAGGTACGATTTGGATATTCAAGAAAAGCAGTAACGTTCCAGGCAGTGGTGCACAGAGGGAGCGAGAAAAATGAAGACAATGTTTCAAAGGTCAGAAGCCAAGGGTGGCAAGTGAGGTTATCGTGGGAAAGAAGTTTGGAAGTTTTCTTAGTGCAATGCAATAAATTCAATAAAACTTGAAATTCCAGACTTAACTTTTCTGAGGCCAATTACCTACATTTGCTTAAGAGCATGATGCTTGATCACCAATTTATTAATCTATCAAGTAAAGATAATAATAAAATCTTCCATAATTCTATAATGTCCCTTCCTCATCGGGATACTGGGAAGATCAAAAGTGATGATATATATAAAAGTGCTTATCAACTGTAAAGTGCTGTTCATGTACTTTAACTTATATGAATCTTTGGAATGGTGAAAGAAATGAAAATTAAAGTATCTTCAGTTAGTTTATTAGCTAGCAGTTCTGGCTAATAGTTCAATGGAATGTAAATTTAAGTGTAGAGAACCAAATTAAATTTTTGAAGTACCATAGATTTCAATTATCCTTATTTGGTCCAAAGAAGAACCAATTCATTACAATCAACTAAATATTGACTATACATGAATATTAACCACCTTTTGCTATAAATGCTAAGATATTTTTTAAGTGAAAAAAAAAAAAAACACTAGGAAGGAAATAAGCCAAAATATTGCTTCTAAATTATGTGTAAACATGTCTATTAGAAATAGAAAGCAGTCTAACAAGAGAGTTTACTCTACGTTAAACCAACAAATAAGCAAATAGAAAACTCAGACTAGAGTGGGGTCCCCAAGTTCAGTGCATATGATATTAGAGTTTTATAAATCTTGTTTAATTTGACATCAAAACAAGAAAAGTCTGTTTTTACTTAATGATACTCTCAACCTGTTGGAGGTTAAATGTTTCATGTTGACAGGAAAAAGAGGCTGTAGTTTTTCAGTTTTGTAATTACAAAAAAAATTTTTAAAGATTTTCTCTCAGACATTAAAAAAATGGCCATTGGTAGAGATGTTTGACATTTTACTATTGAAGCTCTGAACCTTGAGAGAAAAGGTATGTACCTATGTCTAAATTAATGTCTTATACATCCAGGCCTACTAAGGTACTTCAAATTCCTTCTTGGACCACTGTGGTTTGTTATAATAAATATCCACAATAAAACAGATATTTCTTTTTTTTTCTTTTGCCTTAATAAGTTTTCTAGTGAAAATAAAAGCTCACCAATATTTTAAAACTCCTCACCTGTCTTGAGCCCATAATGCAAGTGATTTTCTGTTAGCATTTCATAGTAATCCAAATAAACTTTTGAATGTAGTGAAATAAATAGAAAACACTGGTGTTATTTGATCAAGACAGGCAGAGTGGTAATTTTCTTTTTTTTTTTTTTTTTTGTTCTCTGAAATTTATGTATCCTATTATCACCAGGTAGGTGTTTTCTTCATGTCAAACTTTGTACCATCAAGCTGTTATCACACTTATTTCAGTGACACTAAATATGGCTGCCTCAATTAAAGATCTGAGACTCCTAGTGTATTCTTCAGGCAAAGCCCAAAAACTGCAGTCAGGAAATGTATTAAAACCCTTATCTGTGGAAGGCCTGAATGTATAAGACATATCAGAGAGTAAAAATATAATCTAAATCAAATGCATAGTTTAAGATATTGCCAAAGGCTGTTCCATTATATTATTATCCTTGTAGCAAGAGTTGAGGCCCTGTACATAACCATCAGTAAGATAAATTATTCTTCACTATGATGTGTGAACATTTTTATATACTGGTTAGTGCATCATTAACTCACTGACTACAGGAATATGGTGCTAACTATAGTTTTTTTTTTTCTTTTCCAATCATTGTCGCCATCATTATTACACAGGTAGCACTTATACATTGCTTAACATGAACCAGATCTAAAAACTAAATATATATTTTGATCTTGACAACAAACATTTGTGGTGGGTACCATTATTATCCCCACTTTGCAGATGAAGAAGCTGAGATACATGGGCTAAATAACCTGCCTATCGTGACACAACTAGAAAGTGGTAAAACTGTAATTTGAACTCAGGAAGTCTGGCTCCAGGGTCTGTGCTTATAACTACCATTTAGTGCTGTCTGGGATGTTTATTATTATTAATATTTTGTTATTATATTATAATAACAATTAGTATTGGATTTTCCATATAAAGTCTACATAACCAAATTAAAACCGTGAGAGAATGGTGGAGGTGGTGAGGGACCATCCATTCGGGGGACTGCCACCTCACAATCTCCTGGAAGATTTCCAAAATTTTCTCTTCCACGTCCTGAGACTCTGGTTTCCCCTACCTCCAACCCCTTGAGAGTCAATGAAGCCAAGATCCACACTCCTGATGGCTTTTTAGAACATATCTCTCAGGTATAATGAGGTATTTCTTTCCTTACACTTGCTATTTCCCTCTGATAGGAATGTTCTCCACAAAGTGTCCTCTTTCCTCCCTTGTCCATCTTCCTCAGTCCTCTATGGGGATGGTTTCTCATAAGCAGTAAAGGCCAAGTCTGAGGTCCCTCCTTCAGAAAACTTGCTCTGATAAATCCATCTAATTTAATCTCCACTACTATCAGTCCCTTTTAAATGAAAAAGAAAAAATTAGCAGCTCAACAATCAGAAGCTGTCCTCGGTCTCACAGCTGGGCTGTGTAACTCTCCTATCACACACTATACCAGCCTTGACAAGGTTACTCTGAGACCATGACAAAATGAGACAGAGCAAGGTCACTGTGTACTTTGCCTAAGCACAGACAAAGGCAAGGTCACATGCCAAAATACTAAATATGCCCTCCTCTCTTGGCTAGAATGAATAATGGCTCTTTCTTCACCAATTGTATCCTTATCCTTGTTCTTGTCTCCCCTCTGTGGAGATAAGATTCATTAAGATATTGTGGTGTAAGTCCTAAAATTAAAGCCCAATATTATGTGCTGTTTTAATATCTGGGGGAAACTGGGAAGGCCTCAAACAGCCTTCCCACAGGCTCTCCCTCCCACTCGGCTCCCATATATATGGTTCTCTAGCCAAATATCCCTCTTTACCTAATGGCTCATATATAGTTCTTCCTTATCCCCATGTAGCAGGTTTCACTTTCCTGTCAGTCTGTGGAATGATTCAAACAAGCCAATCACATCCTCCTAAGGGAAACAGAGGGTGCCTTATCCTGTTGGTACTACAAAGCCTGTCTCTTACAGCCTCCCTGTTTGTTTGGTAGGTTCCCAAGTGCAACCTCCAGGTGGGCCTGTGTAGTGTGTGGTGTCCTCTTCCTCCCTGGGCTGTGAGTACATGTAATTGATAAATATCTACCAACCTCACCTGCCTAACATAGGGTGTTGTGTTTTTGGCATCCCATGACCCTAGGGTAAGAATCCCTACCTCATCAACAGGGTGAAGCACCGTTCCTCAAAAAATTTAAAAAAAAAAATAGAAATACCATGTGACCCAGTAATTCCACTACTGGGTATTTACCCAGAGAAAATGAAAACAGGATATTGAAGATATATCTACACTCCCATGTTCATTGCAGCATTATTTATGATAGCCAAGATAAGGAAGCAACCTAAGTGTCCATCAATTGGCAAATGGATAAAGAAGATGTATATATACAACAGAGTATTACTCAGCCAATAAAAAGAATGAGACTTTGCCATTTGCAACAACATGGTTGGACCTAGAGGGCATTATGCTAAGTGAAGTAAGTCAAACACCATATTATTTCACTTACGTGTGGAATCTAAAAAACAAAATGAACAAATAAAGAAAAAAGCAGAAACAGACCTATAAATATGGAGAACAAACTGGAGATCACCAAAGGGGAGAGGGTAGGGGTATAGGCAAAAAGGGGCGAAGGGGAGTGGGAAGTTCAGGCTTCCAGTTATGGGATGAATAAGTCACAGGGATGAAAGGTGCAGCATAGGGAATATAGTCCATGGTATTATAATAGTGTTTTATGGTGACAGGTGGTAGTTACACTTGTGATGAATATAGCATAACACATAGAATTGCTGAGTCACTATGTTGTACACTTGAAACTAATGTAATATTGTGTGTCAACTACATGTGTATCAATAAAAATAAATAGAATAAAAAATACTTAATACAAAACACACACACACACACACACACACACACACTCAATTATAGAATCGTTGCTGCTTTCTGGCAGCATCTAATCTAATCTGCTTCCTTAGATTGCCTAAATCACCCAATGAAAGCCCAAATCCTTTAGTAGGTTTCATTTAAATTTCCCTTACTGACACACGCTACAGTTCCACATGTTGTGTGTTTTTCCCTTGCTAAAACGAACAATAAACCCAACTTTTTAAACTACAGTGTGTTCCTGGGATCTTTGGCTTTGAAAGTATTAGCATAATATATTTATTGTATACCATTTCTGACTATCTGAAATTTCTGTGAAATTCATGTTTAACTATTTTACACATTTGGTAGGTATTTCTCCATTTAAAAATCTCTCCTTGATCATGTCCACTATAATGTAAGCCATGAAGGCATGGACCTTAACATCTCTATTTTCTATTGTATCCACAGTGCCTAGTACATAATAAACAACTCTTTAATATTTGTTGAATGAAGGAAATGAATAAGTCAAGGGGAAAAAGCCTCAAGACCCAGAGTTGGGATATCTTAGAGGACAGGGATTTTCCAATATGATAACATTTTTTTAATTGCATAGTATCCTTTGTTTTCTTCTCATTGTGTACAGTTAAGAGAGGCCTCAGTATCTTCTGCATTCAGTTTTTTTTAACCTAATCATGCACAATCCACTTTCCTTCCTGTATGTGGAGGTAACAGGAAGAATATTTTTAAGTGTCATAGAGAGAAAGTGTTAAAAAAGAAGCGGCATAAAGGAAAAACATATAACCAATTTTTAATTTAGTTCTAGAGGGATATCTTAGTCTCTTGAGGTCTTAAGATAAATTCCATTATTATTAATGTTATCAGAAGGGTCACCTACCCAATTGTATTCAAGGACTTATGACTATTCTGTTGGATTTCTCCACAATACATAGCACACCTTCTACACATGAAAGAGAATAACATTTTTAAAGAAAATTTATAATTTCACACCAGTTGAAATGATATTTGATATTGAATGCTTCTGATTCCCTGTCACAGAAAGATTCAACATGATGCAAGATTTCTCGTGTTTAACCAGACTTGTCAATAGGAAGAGTTAAGACATGAGAAAGGACAGGTTCTTAGAAAATGGGTCCTCTGTTTCCACCTTCACCACTCATTTGTTTTGTGGTATTAGAGGAAGTCACATTACTTTTTTCTGTTTTAGTATCATTGATGTGGGAGGTGGGGTTGAGGGGGGGTTAAATACCTACCACCTAGCTACTTTTTGAGAGATAAAGATTAATGTGTAAATACTTGCCAAGCTTTTTCGGTCCTAAAAAGTTTCCATGTAACCAGTAAATCTTTTAAAATTATCCTGATACCACAGAAGACATGTTAAATATGCTATTCTAAGTATCCTTCGTGACCAGGCTTTTAAAGTCTAGGTCAGGAAACATTTTGTATAAGACCTGTGAAGGAGTTTTTTAACTTCATCAAACAATGGGCAGGGACTTTTTCAGTGAATGAATTAAGTAACACATTATCCCATATTGTCCATTTTTTCCCCCACACCACATTCCAAATATTAGCCTCTTTTTTCTTTCTGGGCAAGTTTTTTTTTTTTGTTTTATTTTTGTTTTGGTTTTTTATAGACATAATTCCTCTCAATTTTTGTGATTGGAATGTAGCAAGAGGACACAAGGCAGTAATTCAGAACATTAAGAAATGGCAGTTAAGTCTGATAGCAATGTGCATGTTAATCATTCCAGTTGCCTGGAAAGTTGACTCATGATTTCAGTGGATTTACCTCCCTTTCTTCCTTCCCCCAGTATTTGGAGGGCTACATTGTATTTTAATGCTTGGTGCACTACAGTGTTTCTTTACACGAACTTCCTAGTTGACGTGCCCTTTTGTTCATAATCAGCCTCCAATTTCGCGTCCCAGTCAGTTGCCAGGAGTGGCCAGACTCTATGATCATAGGCATGCCTGCAGCAACGCTTCTTAACGCACTTTTAAGACAGTATTTGATGTTTATGCATGCACACAGCAGATACATCTATTGCTGTCAAAGCTCTGTATTTGATAAAAATTTGTCTTTGTTTATATACTTGAGGCAAAAGCGGCCTTTGCTTTTCAATAAAATTCTGCCTTTCCTATTAGGCCACATGGGAGGGAGTTAAGAGGCAGGCAACAACCTGACAAGAAAATATTATGTGATTGATTCATTAATAATAACTTGAAGCTGTTTTTTCTATAACATACCTTCAAAAGGCTGAGCTCACTGCTCCTTGATTTATCCTTCTCCATACCCTGGACCGACAATTATTCTAATGCTAGTACCTCTTGGTTTCAACTATTAACTCAGATTTCTCCTTACTAACTTTAAACATCCTAAAGGCAGAGACTATAATCTCATTGACCTTTCTATCTTAGTACCTTGCAAGACTCCTGACATCAAATAGGCACTCAGTAAGTTGCTGAATGAATGAATCTGCCATAAGCTTGAGATTTCTGTGTGTACCTCCAAGGAGGGGTTGAGGATTTAACTGTATGATTCAGGCACATGATTACTTACTATTAACTTAATTAAATTAATTAATTGAGATATAGCTGACACACAATGTGACATCAGTCTCAGGTGTACAACAGTGATTTGACAAGTCTACCCATTGTGCTGTGATCACCACAAGTGTAGCTCCTACCATCTGTCACCACACAATACTATTACAATACCATTTGCCGACTATACACTCCATGCTGTGCCCTTCATCCTTGTGACTTACTCCTTCCATAACTGGAAGCCTGTACCTCCCACTCTTTGTTCTTTTCTGCTAATACATGCTCCCAAATGCAACTCTGTCCTCAAGGAGATTAAAATTGTCTCTATTTCTGACATCACAAGTCCAGGATATAACTTACATATTGAATACTCTTATTCACAACATTTTGACTTTTCAAACTCACTGATCCCTTTACTCCCAGGACACCTTTTAAATCTAATGTATTAGCCTCTACCAAAGGGTCTCTCACACCACTTCCTTCCTTGCCTGAAGGGATATGGAAAGAGTTTCTCTTTAGACTAAATGATTTGCATTTCAAAAATCTGCGTGATGATCAAAATCGATTCTCCATTTTGCCATTCCAAGAATGATGTTAGAAATAAAATCTAATTAAGAAGTCTCTGTGACCCACAGAAAGTTACTCAATGTCTTCAAGTTTCGGTGTCCTTATAAAACATTGACTATCTGCCTTGCAGAGTTATGGGAAGTAAAGATACCTAGTACTGCCTCTAGCAGCTCCTACTACTATCATCAAATACTTCCACTTGCCCTTCAGCCACCCGCCTCCCCTCTGCGAATGAAACCCAGGACCAACCCAACCATTTGCCAGTCCCTACTCCCACAATCAGGTTGCTGAGCACTCTGCACTGGATAACAGTGTTACTAGAAACAAATGGTTCTTTACTCAACTGTATTCTCCTTTCAGTATACATACTATCTATCACAGGGTGATACCTTTCACCATCACCAACTACTGCCTCTTGGCTGTGAAGTTCCAAATCTAAACTTGTAACACAGACTCCCTCTTGAACTTCAGACTTGTGTAACCCAGGGGCCATCTTATCATCTCCTATATTAGATTGCTTGGGCTGCTATAAAAAAGTACCATACCCAGAGTGGCTTAAACAACAGCAGTTTATTGTCTCATAATTCTGAGAACTGGGAAGTCCAAGATCATGGTGCCAGCTGGTTTAATTCCAGGTTGCAGCTCTCTTTCTGGCTTGCAGAAAGCCATCTTTGCTTTGTGTCTTCACATGGCCATTCCTTGAGAAGGCCAAACAGAGAGCTATCTCTCTTCTCTTCCTTTAAAGCCACCAGTCCTATCAATTAGGACTCCATCCTGAGGACCTCATTTATCCTTAATTGAAACTAGAAGACCTATTTTCAAATACAGACACATAAGGGGTTAGGGTTTCAACATACGACTTTTGGGAGGACACAATCCAATCAACAGCTTGGCTTAAAACCCATTTTCCTATCTTCATCTCTTATTTCATTTAGTAGCCATAGTTGGTTGAATAACCAACTCTGGCTCCCCAGAGATATCTACTTACTAATTCATGAACATATGAATCTGTGAACATATTACCTTATATAGAAAAAGGGGCTCTGAAGATGTGTTAAATTAGAGATCTTGGGATGTGATTATTCTGAGTGATCCAGGTGGGGCCAAGGTAATCACAGGGGTATTTAGAAGAGGGAGGCATGAGGGACAGTCAGAGAAGGGATGGGATGAAGGAAACAGAGGTAAGAGTGTCAGAGAGATATTTGAAGATGCTATGGTGCTGGTTTTGAAGATGGAAAAGGGGACACAAGCAAGGGAATATAGGTGACCTTTATAAGCTGGAAGTCATGGAAACAGATAAGTTCCCAGAATGAGTCAGTACTGACAATACCCTGACTTTAACTCAGTGATACTGATTTTGGATTTCTGACTGAAAAATAAGGTGTGTGTTTTTTCAGCCCCTATTTGTGATAACATATGGATGGCTCTTAGCACAAGGCTTGGCACAGAATGAGTTCTTAAATATTAGCTTGTATTTAAGCTGGACAATATCCTCCTTTTAAGTATAATTTCTTATTCCTCTCCAATGCATCCTTTTACACTCTTCTATTACTGTCACTTCTCTCAAACTCTCACAGGGGTTTTGTCTTCATTTCAATCTCCAGTATGTATCATAGCAAACACCGTGGGTAACAACCATTCACCGAATGCATGTGTGATTCAACAGACATCCTTCCAATAGACTCCTTCATCAGTACTTTACTCTCTATGTTAAAACAGAGTCTTATTTGAGAGAGCAGCCATGAGAGAATATAATTTACCCCAGTTTGTGTGAATTCTTGCACTAGCACAAATAAGACATTTTGGAATTCAGTCAGTAAATTAAACCATGATTCAGAACTCTAGACATTTTAACATGATTTTATTTACTCTCAAGGGATAATAACAGGCAGATGTTCTAATAAAACAATAAACATTTAGAAAGTTTGCTTTGTGTTAAATTACTATCTTAACTAATGTAAACCCAATTTGAGGTACATTTTAGTCAATCACTTTTGTTTTTCAGAAGACATTCATCAAACTTGATCTTTTCCAAAAGTTTATACTTCATTATTTTACTTATTCAAAAGATAGAGTTTACCAAGTCCTAGACTACAATACGTACCATTATTATATGTACAACCTAGAAAGTAAATGTTGCTGCTAATTAAGCTATGGATGCTATCAATTACAAGAAGCAACAAAATTCAATGATACTAAAATGAGAAAATTTACTTGATCAAAAACGTGAAAGAAGAGAAGAAATCCAGAGGCCAAATAACTGGAATATAATCTCATTTTGGTGCATATCCTCCTGACCTATTTCCTACACGTAAAGTTTAAATTATTCTTTTCATAAAGTTGCAGGCATAATATATAGTATTTTTCTGTATACACTTGAGACTCTTATATTTGCTTACTACTATAGTACAGGTGATGCTTGATTAATGTGGGGCTTAGGGGTGCTGACCTCAGGTAGTCAAAATATGCATATTACTTCTGACTCCCCACAACTTAACTACTGATAGCCTACTATTGACGGAAAGCCTTACCAACAACATAAATCATTGATTAGCACATATTTTTTATGCTGTATGTATTATATACTGTGTGTTTACAATGAAGCATGCTAGAGAATATACAATGTTATTAAGAAAATATGTCAAACTGAGTACTGTACTGAGTACTGTACTATAAAAAAAAAAATGGTTTTTAAGTAGACTTGTGCAGTTCAAACTATGCTGTCCAAGGCCCAACTATACATGTAGCTTCCATGCTATTAAATGTAACTTATATTAACAAATCTCTTTTTAAAGAGCTTATATTCATCATCAAATTTGTTAATTGTATTGTTTATATCCTCTAGCCTCACTGATTTTTTTTTCTTGTTGATTTAACAATTATTAAGGGAAGTGTATTAAAAACTCCTACTCCTTTGGCAGATATTTTTTTCTCAATTTCTGATTGTATTACTACTGTAAATTTTTGCTTTCTTTGTTTGGAATATGCTTGTATACATCTCATTCTTGACAGATATTAAAAAGTTAAAATCCAAAACTGTTATCTCTATTACTGAATGTCACCTTAGAAAATATGAAAATATCGCATATATAGTATTAGAATAGGTAAAACTTTATCTTCAATCTAGCCATTTTAAAACTAGGAAAAACCACTATTTTAAAATATAAAATAGTAAAATGAGTAAAAGTACTCATTGCTTCCTACTAGGTGAAAATAATAATAGCTAAGTAGGTACAAGGCACAATTTTAAGTATTTTATATAAAATAACTTACATATTACAAAACTAATTATGAAATTAAAGAAAAATTTAAAAGTACTAGGACCTTCAAACTTGCTTAAATGAGCCACTGATAATAATAGAATTAGATATCCATACATTCTGGAATCCTAGTGAGAGACAAACACACTCTTCTCCATGACGTCCACAAGGCCCACTCTCATTGCTGGGGTAGTTACTGCTCTCATCCAGTATGATAACCCTGTTGTCCTTAAGAATATAAATAGTACATAGAATGTAGACCTAAAAAGTTTTTACCATCTGGCATTCTTCAAACATGTTTCTTAAGCAGATCCTTAATTTTTTTTAAAAAATGTTTATTTTTGAGATAGAGAGAGACAGAGTACAAGATGGGGAGGGGAAGAGAGAGAGGAAGACACAGAATCCAAAGCAGGCTCCAGGCTCTGAGCTGTCAGCACAGAGCTTGATGCGGGGCTGGACTTGTGCAATAGCGAGATCAGGACCTGAGCCGAAGGCAGACACTTACATGACTGAGCCACCCAGGTGCCCCAGATTCTTAGATTTTTAATCTATTTAAAATCAATGCTTTTGGTATGGTATCCGCAAGTCCAAATTCCAGACTATTTTATTTTCAATATATCCAAATTAGTCATGAATGTCAGTAACCACCCAAGATTAGATGGCACCTGTCACGTCTGAGAAGAAATATAATTGGTTTAACTCTACTAATTGAACCCTGAAAGAGCATCTGCTAAAGAAACATAAACAACATCTAGTCTTATTTATTATATTAAAAGCTCAAGAAATGGCTGACAACTGTAATATTACCATGTTTCAAGTATTTTCTAAGTTTAACCACATAGTATTGGAAGAATTATTATTTAAAGCATTACATTTAGGGAAATGGAAGATAGAAGTAAAGAGAAATACATTTGTAATACTGTGAATGTATATCCTAAACTCTTTGAAGTTGATTCATACAGTAGAATTTTCAGAAACTTTTAAAAAGCATTTTGTGAAGGCATATAAGACTGCAAGCAGAACAAAGAAATATGCCAAATATTTCTGTTGTTGTTTATTTTTCTTTGCTCTTTTTTTAAATAATGGGAGGTCAAACGATTGCTTTGGATTTCGTTGCAGAGAAAATTGTGAATGTGACAGTATTCACGTTCATGTTAGTGAAAAAAAATGTCACAGATGCTATGTTTCCTTCTGATTATAAAAGAACAACAATCAGGGAAAAAAAACAACAAAAGAGAAAAATATATTGCATTTAGTCTGAATACATAAAGAAATTTTTATTTGACATATTATAAAACTTGTATTTCCATACAGTAGCTGCTATCTTGAAATAAAAACAGGTCAGCCTATTTCTTAATCGATCACTTGCTTTTTATTAATCATAAGGAAGCACAGCATGTTCTTCCAGTAAAATATTTTGAATGATATAAATTGATTGATTTTTAATGTTAAATGTTTAAATTTGGGAAGCTACATAGGAAGCAATTCTAGTAGTCTCACTTCATGTGGAAAATGACACTGTTTAAGAGTTAAAAAGAAGGTAGAAAGTCAGAAATCAATATATTAGAAATAAATACATTTATTTTTAAGGTATTTCAGTGCTTATCTCATTTTGTAGACCATTGAAAATATAGTAGACTTGGTCTCTGGTTAAAGATAGTAGTGTACTATATGCTTAACCCCTTTCCCTCTATGAGGCCTCTCTAATAACAGAAAAGAAAAACCCTAAGTATAAACCCTTGTGGACAAAGGATAAAACATGAGACTCCAGTGGATAAGAGTTGCAGCAAATTTTTAAAAATAGAAAGTGATTGAAGAGTAGGAGTATTAATGGGTATAGTATGTCATAGAAAGGGAGAGGGAGACAAGAGTTTGCTTTGTTGAGAGGAGAAAATTTCATGTTGGAAACACAGATGGACTGCTGGCTTAGATGCACTCATTATGGGAAAGGGCAGGAGTGAGATGTAGGGACCCAAAAAACAGTAAGGGTATAGCTTTAAAGTTTAGTACAGAAGAGTTAACCACTAACTACCATAAAATATCAAAAGGTTCTTTTCTAGAAAAAAAAAAAGAATATTCCCAAGCAAAATAAAAACCACATACTGGCATTTGAGTATCTCCAATAAAACAACCCCCTAACCACCCAAAATGACACCTACTGTAGACATATTTACATGCTTACACAGAACCACCAATCAGTAACTATTTGTGAATATGAATGGAAAGCCAAGGATTACTGGTCATGTGAGAAGAGTATATAGTATAAAGAGAGGCAAAAAATAATAAAACAGAAACAAGAAAACTAAAAGAAGCAATGATGATGTGTTATAATATGTTTAATCTATCAAGAAAGATCTAGACGTGAAAAGAAATAATAAAAAACTAGAGAAGTATCTGGAAATTCAATGCTAAAAAAATACCCAATAGAAATCTTGGGAGATAGAATTATGCAGATATAGTTAAAGACGTCTGCTAGAACCCAGAACAAATCTACCTACAAAGGACAAAGCAAACACCAAATATATGAATGTAATGCTTAAAATGGTAAAAACTCAATCCACGGGTTCTACAAATGACTAACAGACTAATAGAGCTCAGATGAGAAAAACCGCATGAAGGGTGGTAAGAGATATAGAGTTCAGCTATGGAATGAATAAGTCATGGGGATAAAAGGTAAAGCATAGGGAATATAGTTAATGGTATTATAATAGCACTGTATACTGACAGATGGTAGTTACTTGTGATGAATATATAGAGAGTTGTTGAATCACTATGTTTACACCTGAAATTAATGTAACATTGTGTGTTGCCTATAATAATAAAAAAGAAATTTTGATGGAAATCTTTCTAAATGTAATTCACACTTTCCTGCCCTCTCAAAGGAGAAATGGAACATAATTTATCCGAGAAAAAAAAAAGGGGGGAGGGGGAAAGAAAGAATACTAAAAGTTTTCCAAAAGCTAGCCTCTCTGGACTGAAAGCCTGCATGTGTATGGCACATTAATATGTCATTCCAAGGTAGAAGCCTCTAGGCATGGAACTGGTCAGCAGCTGTGTTGTCAGCTAAAAGGCGGTAGAGCGGTACCTTTAAAATTCAGAGGGAAAGATAATTTTTAACTTACAATTCTGTCCAGACTAATTATTCACTGTGTTTAATTGAAAAGGCATTTTCAGATATAAAAGAACCTAGAAAATGTAATTCCTCTGCAAACTCCACTGTTAATTAGGAAGCCAATGGCAAAGTGAAGATAGTAAATCAAGAAAGAGATAAGAGATACATCATGGGATACAGGAAATAATGGATCCAACTTAGTTAAGTGACCAGAAGAAAGAATGAGACCCATGCATCAGTCCAAATGGAAGCAGGAGAGCAGGCTTTACAGGAATGTAGTTAGTTATGTGTCAGAATCTGGACATACTGAACGACGCTCAAGTCTCTAGCAATCTAGAGCAGGGGTTGGCAAACTTTTTCTGCCAAAGGCCAGATAATAAATATCTTAGGCTTGTGGATAATTCTGACTCTTTTGCAACTACTTAATTCTGCAGGTTGTAGCACCAGAGCAGCTATAGTGTGTCCCAGTAAAACAGGCAAGCTGGCCTGTGACCCATAGTTTGCTGAGTTCTGCTCTAGGGAAGCTCACCCATGGATTTCCTGCAGCATTACCAACAGGATATAGAAGAACAAACCGACTTTGGAGAAAGTGGTATCATTTAAAAGGACCTACACAATCCAGCAGTCAGGTTAAGAAAGGCTAAACCTTTTTCTCTTCCCAGCTTAGCAAAAAATAATATCTGATGACCAGGAGCTCTCACATGAGGAATCTTAGCAGAAAGGCCCAAAACAATTATAACATTAGTATAGCAGTTTGAAATTAAGTTGTTTTCATATTTTCACTTTGATTATAGGAAAAAAACTATAAGCATAAAAGTTAAGTACCTACATTGGTTGGAACAATATATAAAGACTTAAAGACAATATTTAAAGGTGAAAAGGTAACATCAGTGACAAAGGTAACAACCAAACTGAGAGGAGAGGTAGGTGTTATAAGGAAGCTAAATCTTTATCTGTGATAATAAGAAGTCAATAGATAACATCTAATGTCAAAATAAATATGGACATAACCATCAGAATTAACAACAATCCATTAATAAGTATTGCCATGGTACATACAATGTGGAGCTAGAGGAGAGTGAAGGGAAGGGGTGGTGTGCTTGTGCTTTCATTACAAGCCCTTCTATTTTCTTTAATTTTTCAGATATGTGAGAGTCACTTGGTTTTAAAAATTAAAATTGATGACTAGAGTGCTGTTAAACTTCATGGAATAAAGTAAAAGTTGTCACTGTTCCCTGGTACTATGGACATTTGTTCCACCAATTGGCAAGTGAATCGTAATAGACCAATACATCAAATGTAAAAACAACAACCATACTTCCTCTTTTTCGTATTTAATATTTAAAAAATAAAAGTTAATTCTCCTCCCTCACCTCTTCATTTTTCTATCCTTAGCCAGGTATTAGCTTCTGCAATAACGGGGCCCACGACACAACAGGGAGCTGAGCAACGCTTTCTGGACTTTGCTTACAACTTTGTCAAGCAAGACATTCTGCCTACTCTTGGGAAGAACTCACTTTTCACTTCTCTCTCAGTGACATGGTCATGAGTATTTAAAAAATGGGCATTGTATGTTGAGGATTTGCTTCCCACAGGACAGAGTTCTACACTGCAATTAATCTATTTATAACTTCCCAGTTATTTCCTATCTTCATAAGAGGTATAGATCATGGGGGTAAAAAAATGTTATTTACTATAGCAAGAGCATAGTGACTTTCACCTTTTTGTAGAAGTCACCATCACAACATCTGAACACAGTGTACATACTTAAAACTGAAAACTCTAAAATAGAGGATTCTGATCATATTCACAAACAAAAGACAAAACAACATCAAAAGAGCCCAGAGTGACATTCTTGGCTTGAAGATTACTAGATTCTTCTACATATATTTCAACATGTCAAATCTTCTGAATATCCTTGTGTTCTTTATCTTAGTCATTCTGGTCAGACTTGTTCTGTGTGCCTTGCTCTCATGAATCCCTGCATCCTTACTGGTTTCTCTGCTGCCAATCACTGCTAGTTGAATTCATCCTCCTCAAGACATCTGAGTGATCATTTTAATTGTAAATCTGATTGTATAAGTCTAACATTCTCCACTTGCTTTCCAGTCTCTACAGGATGAAGTCATCTCTTAGGTCAGCCTATCTTGATCCATCAATTTAGCTTCTATGCCTTTTCTCTGAGAGGCTGATACATCCTTATCATAGCTCCATCACAATACTTAACCCTGGGAATGCACAAGGTGAATTACTGTCTCATCCCCTCATTCCAATCCTACACTAGGCTATAACCCTTTTAAGGATAAAAGTCATTTAATGGATGAATAAATACTTTCATCATTTTTGTATATTATAAATTCTGTATCCATTCATTAAGGTAATGTAGCACCTACAACATGCCAAATATTGTTTAAAGGGCTAAAGGGTATAGCAGTGATTAAGAGAGACAGAGGAAGACAGATGATAAGAAAAGACAAAACAAAAATAGGGCACTTGGTGATAATTGCTGTAGAGAAAAAGCAGGGTGATGGGGAAAGAGTGTGGGAGGAAGGGTGCTACTTTATAATCATCCCTACAGGCCTATTTGAGAAAGTAACATTGTCCCAGAAGTTGGAGGAACTGAGGAAAGAGCCATGGTGTCACTGGAGCTTGTGCTCTTGAGTTAAATGGAGCATCAAGTACAAAGGTCTTGAGAAGGGAGTGCATGAGCCACAGTTGAAGATGAGCAAGGAATTCACTGATTCCAAAGGGCAGTGAGTGACGGGGATGTTGTGGGAGATGAAGTTAAAGAGGTAGCTAGTAGGTGAACAGGCTTCTACTCTGAGTGAGTCAAGAAATGATTGGAGAGTTGTGAACAGAAAGTGACACAATCTGATTTAATTTGAATGCATGTATGTATTCTGTGCTATATGTGCAGAACAGAGCACAGAGAGACACAGGTGGGAGGAAGGAGGCCAGGAGAGATGATCGTGGGTTGGGGCAAGGTTGTAGCTGTAAAATGATTGGCTCTGGGACATATTCTGAAGGCAGAGCTGACAGGGTTAGCTTAAGGACTGATATAGCATATAAAAACATGTGAACTGTTCTTCAAATAAAGGAAATTTGTGATGTCACCCCAAGAATAACCTCATGATAATAGTTAATATCCACATTAATACTGGTCCTGGTATGGCAGTGGTTTTCGGTGGATCAATGCACTTAGAGTTAGCTAGTGGTGGCAGAGACAATTTATGCTATCACTACAAATAACTGAAACAGATAGTAAGTGCTACTATACACAGTCCTCGTATCATGGAGTTGAGAAGTGACTATCGATAGACAGATTGACAGATGGCTGGGACGAAAGCAAAGAACACAGCCGAATTCACCTAAGAGAGGTGGAGATTGTGTTAATGAATGGTGGTTTAAGGAATGGCAATTTCATAAGCGACAGAAGATGCTATCCTTATGGAAAAAGTGTAGATTCAAATATAAAAGGTTATTTGTAATCCAGTTATGGTTGATAAGAGCATGGGCTCTGAACTGAGACTACTCTGGAGTTGAATTTGGCATTATTAAGTAGCTGGTTCACTGTGACCAAGTAATTTAATTTCCCTAATGTCTTAGTCTCCCTGTCTGTAAAATGGACATATGTGACTCTTGTGGTTCTCAGCACTGTGAGGACTCAAAGAGATGATAATACATGTAAAGCTTGCTTCAATCATGTAAACATTTAGTAACTCTTGCCTACTGTTAATATTGAAGACAGACTACCTTTCCTGATAGGATGAAGTAAGGGAGAGAACCATAGGAAAGATTCTGGCAGGAACAGAATACCAAAGGTTTCCCTTTAAAGAAACAATTACATTAGAAAACATGGAAAGCCCATGTGCTTCAAATGATAAACAATCCTAATATACATTATATACCATCTCATCCTGTGAGTTCATTTACTCCACCATGAAAGTAATAAATAAGAAGCTATAAAATATCATATATATCTGCCTTGTTGCTGTGTCTTTCCATCTTTCAAAAAGTCAACAAATTGTTATTTGGACCTAGTTGTGAAAAGAGACATTTGAAATGTAAGTAAGGGCTGGAAACTTGGGAAAACTGACCATTTTTTTTAAGTTTATTTACTTATTTTAGGAGATATATATATATATATATATATATATATATATATATAGAGAGAGAGAGAGAGAGAGAGAGAGAGAGAGAGAGAGAGAAAACAAGCAGGTGAGAGGCAGAGAGAAGGAGAGACAGAATCCCAAACAGGGTCCACACCATCAGTGCAGAGCCCGCTGTAGGGCTCAAACTCATGAGATCATGACCTGAGCTGACATCAAAAGTCATATGCTTAACCGACTGAGCCACCAAGGTGCTCAGCACAGATTCTGTGTCTTCCTCTTTCTCTGCCCCTACTCCACTTGTGCTCTGTCTCTCAAAAATAAATAAATGCTAAAAAAAAGATGAAAAAGAAAAGTGTGGACAACTCAGACTGGAAAAGAAAGATTTATGAGGGTCACATGTTGTCTTCATTTGAAGGGTCATGGAGTAGTGTAGGATTGGGGTTACTTTGTGTAAGTTCAATTTTGCAGAATAAGGCCCAGTATGCAGTATTCTAAGATTATATACAGTGTTATAAGGAAGCACACTTTTACTTGCATAGATTGTCAATATATTAGAACTGTTCCCCAGGGAGTGGGTTGCCTGGTGAGGCACTGAACATTTTCATTGGCCATGTTTTAATAAAGGTTGGATGGTCAGTTAGAATCAACTTAATCTCATTTGCTTCTCACAACAGTCATGATGTACATAGCAAAGGCATTTTATTTTTACTGTTTGCCCAATAAAAGCAAAAATTCCTCTTTTCTTTAAACATTTTAAACTTTATATGTAATTAAGGATAGAATGTCACCAAACCAAAAAGTCCATTACAATTAACATCCAAGAAACAGGGCTAGAGTTATATTTGTGTCAAGAAAAAGGAGAGGCCTAGGCTTTGAAGAGAAATTAGATATTGTAAAGAGCCCATGACATCAAACTAAAATCTCTCGAAATTGTCCCAAATTCCTCTTTACAATCTCCATATCTCTTCTTCAACCACTCTCCTTCCCCATATACATTGCCTTTTCCTCACCTTGATATTTCTTATCTTTCAAAAGCCATCTTCCTAATGCAATCTAATCGTTGAGTCTGGAATGATCTCTAGACTCATGGAATTTCAATAATGACTTACATGTATATTTTGTTAACTTATGATGCTCCTTTCTACCTTGTCCTTTCTACCTCCTTTCTACTTCTCCATTCTGCCTTTCTTTAAAAAATTTTTAATTTTTTTTTTATTTTTGAGAGAGAGAGAGAGAGAGAGAGAGAGAGAGAGAGAGTGTGAGCACTCAAGGAAGGGACAGAAAGAGAGGGGGACACAGAATACGAAGCAGGCTCCAGGCTTTGAGCTAGCCGTCAGCACAGAGCCTGACGTGGGGCTCGAACCCACGAACTGTGAGATCATGACTTGAGGTGAAGTCAGACACTTAACTGACTGAGCCACCCGGGCGCCCCTCCATTCTACCTTTCATATTATACTTTCCTTCATGTCCTTCTTGTGCCTGAGTTCCTTTGTTATTCATTTTTGTAAACTGCATAGTACTTTAACCAAGGCAGATTACCTAGTCACTAAATAAAGGAAACCATGAATATCATTCATTAGGAATGCAAAGCAAAAATGATCATAGAGTTAAAGTAGCAAATAAATTCATAACCTGTTATCCATGCTAGGCTTAACAAATAATGATTCATTTTTCTAAAGTAATCATCTATGTGGTAGATTGTAAAACAGGACTATAAATTCTTTTCAACCTTGTATGCATGCCCTTTGTAATGTGACTTCACTGTTCCTCTCATCAACAGGGAGAATCTATTTTTCTGCCTTGTTACCTGGACTAGCACTGTGACTGCTTTGACCAACATAGTGTCAGAATTATGTTGTAGAAGTTCAGAGCCAGAGCCTAAAGATGCTTTACAACTTTTTCTTATCTGCTTAGAACACTGCCTTGAGACTTTCACACCTAGCCTGTTGCTGAGGGAGAAGCTACACACAACTAAATCCCCCTAGATCAACCACCTAATTGCAACATTGTCCAGTTGAGCAATCTTTCATAGGAGTGACCCTGGGTGAGACCACAAGACAAAATCCTCACTTCTAGTGGAGCCCAAAGAAAACTGCTGACCCAGAGAATTAGGACTAAATTAAATGATTAATATTTGAACCATTTAGTTTTGGGATGGTTTGTTACATAGCAAAAGATAACGGACAGGCTACAATGATAAGTCATTAGTTAAATACATAGACTGAGAACAAAAGTATCACTATGGGAACAATGAACTAATTACCTCATGCTAAATGAACTACAGTGTGACATAAGCAAATCATATAATAAGACTTATGATCTTAATTCACATCTCATTATTCACCAGTGTGGAATGATATCTTGCTAGCAGACTTTCTTGCCAGCTTTAGTGAAATAAGTTACCAAGTTGAAGAGGCCCACACAGCAGGAATCTGAGGGTGTTCTCCATCCAATAGGCAGTGAGGAATTAAAGCTTTCAGTGCAACAACCCTCAAGGAACTTTATCCTGATAGCCGTCATAGAGGTTGGAAGTATATCCTGGCCCACCTGAACTTCAGATGAGACCTTCAGATGAGACCACATCCCTAGCTGACACCTTGACACAACTTTGTGAGCCACCCTGTAGGAACTAAGCTGTGCCTGAATTCCTGACCTATAGGAACTATAAGATAATAAATGTTCCTTTTTTAAGTTGTAACGTTTTTGTTAGGTAGCAAGAGATAAGGGACAGAAATTGTTGCTGATGATGTGTGTAGGTTTTCTCATGGCTTAAGAAAATGTATCATTTTTTTCTTTCTATACAAGGTATACTCAGAGGTCCCCTATCCCCTTGGAGTACCTTTTTTTTTTTTTTTTTTTGAAAACAGATGCCAAGTTTTATTCATTTGGGCAAATATGTTATCAATATTTACCAAAATATTCATCAAAGTTTGGAAAATTGCTAGGTTCTTTGTAAATTAAAAAAAAAAAACTCTTCAAAATTACCTCATCTATTACACAAACTCAATAGAAAGTAAAGTTACAATGTAATCGTTTCTGTAAGATTCTGTATTTCATTATGCTAATGAAAAGGCATATAATAATTTCTATGCTTTTGGTCTGATTTATCAAATAAATTACTAACATAAGGTACTGCAACTACTATAACTCACAACTGTCCTCTATAAATATGTTCTCTACTTATACTTTATATATATTATGCATTTGATTTTATATTATATTAATTGTTTGTGCTTTAACTTACCTCCATATTAGGGTTTTTCCTGATTACCAGATGGACATAGTCATTTAAAATAATTATTTAGAAATAATCCTATATTCCTCTAGTCATTCATTTATTTACTAGTTTATTTATTTACAAGTATTTCTCAAACAACTACTACGATGAGGCAACTTGCAAGACTGGGAAATGTGTACATGACATAGCAAATATACACTGAATGACCCCCAAATAAAGTGTAGAATGTTGAAATAGAAGTAAATAAAATGAACTTAAAGTCTATAAACTTGATACGTAGCCCTATCTTTGAAAAATCAACTTATAAATTTCTTAGCTGTGCCAGGAATAAATTGATAAGACTAGTTTATAACAGTTTTACATTAAAACACTGAAGTGAAAATTTTTTTTTTGGTTAAAGTCATTTTATCATATGACTTCTTAAGCTTAAAGTAAACATAAACACATATATAATAAATATAACCTCACAAGATACAGAGGAAACTAAGTTTTGAGTTTCTTTAGTTAAAAAGAAACACAGAGAGAGGGGCCAAGATGGCAGAATAACATGGAAGTTTTTTTTGCATCTCTTGTCCCTGAAATGCAGTCAGATCAATACAAAACTATCTTGCACACCTACAAAACTGATTTGAGGATTAACACAACAATCTGCACAATCTGAATCACAGAACTTGGCAGGTACACAGCACGGAGAGGTGAACTAGGGGAGAGCGAAGCTGTGGAGGGCAGGAAGCTGTTTTTGCTTGCAGAGAGAGGACAGACATGGGAGGAGAGTATGGGAAAGCACTGCCCCACCCCCAATAAAAAGCAGCTGGAGAGAAAAGAAAGAGTATGCAAGGAACTGAACAAAAAAGGGAGAAAGGAGAGGGTTTAAATTCCATTAAGACTCTATAAACAGGGGGAGTGCAGAGTCTGAAACTCCATAGTAGTTTGGTACTTGATGGTGCTCTGGTGGGAAGGATGAATCCCTAGGATCAGAGAGCAAGGTCTGAGGGGTCCTCAGGCCACATGGGAAGAGACGGCTCCCCTGCTGGGAGGACATTTGGTAGAGGCTGTGTAGCCACCCTACAGGCAGAGGTCCCAGCAGACCCCAGGGAACAACCACATTTGCTGGTGCTGGAACAAGGACGTTAAGAGTGACACCTGGAGCCAGATGTGTGTTGTGACTTACCATAATATCCAAAATCTGCCGCTACATGATTGTGTGAACTTTCTCTGGGCGGGCTGGCACCTGGGCTCAGTCTATGGGCATCGGCAGCAGCATGGTCCCGCCAATGTTCTTGGGTGCAGGCAGGCACCCAGCCGTTGCTTGGTGAGACCCTCCTCCAAAGGGTCAAAACAGGTCAAAGCCACAGTCCCTCAGAAGTGAGGGGTTAGGAAACACAGCCACATCTGAGATAAAACTAAGGACAGAGGTGCCATCTGTCAACCTGACGGCTTGGTCATGGACTGTAAATGCGGGGAGCAGATGAAGTTGGAGACAAAGGACGGGTGCGTGATTGCTGATTGGGAAGAACAGATTTCCGGTACTGGAGACTGGATGGCTGGGTGATGCCATTTTCACCCCCCTGTGCACATGTGCATACACACATACAGGCCCCACAACAATCCACCCCAAAAGCTAAGCAGCACCATCTAGTGGAGAACAGAGCCATCACACTAAGCCCCACCCAACTGGGCCAACCTCGCTCTTCAAGAACACAAGTCTCTCTGCCTGCTTAGTTTACAGACTATAAAGTGCTTCATAGTTTGACTTCTAGGGGAAACTGTAATTTCAATCGTCTTTCAGTCTGTTCCCTGGTCCATCTATTCAATTTTTTTTTTTATTTCATTTCTTTTCTTGAATAGAGAAAGAAAAAATTTATTTTTATTTTCCATTTTTATTAAAATATTTTTCTTTGATTTTTTTCTACTATAATTTTTACTTTTTTTAAATTTTTTAAATTATATTTTACTTCCATCATTTCATTTTATTCTATTTTATTGTATTCATTTTTTCAAATTTTCAAATGTTTTCCTTTTCTTTTTTCCTTTTTTTTTCCTTTTCTTATCTTTCTCTTTTTTCTCTAATCTATCAAGCTCCTTTCAACAACCAGAACACCTAGGATCTAGCTTTGTTTATTTGATTATTTTGTGTTGTTTTTAATTTTTTAATTTTAAAATTTTTACCTTATTAATTCCTTTTCTCCCTTCAAAATGACAAAATGAAGGAATTTACCCCCAAAAAACAGGAAGAAATGACAGCCAGGGACTTAATCAATACAGATACAAGCAAGATGTCTGAACCAGAATTTAGAATCATGACAATAAGAATGCTACCTAGCATTGAAAATAGATTAGAATCTTTTTATGCAGAGACAAAAGAAGTAAAAGCTAGTCAGGTTGAAATAAAAAATGTTATAACTAAACTGCAATCTCAAATGGTTACCACAGCAGCAAGGATACATGAGGGAGAACAGTGAATCAACAAAACAGAGGACAAACTTATGGAAAATAATGAAGCAGAAAAAAAGAGGGAGACTAAGGAAAAAGAGCATGATTATAAGAATTAGAGAAATCAGTGACTCATTAAAAAGGAACAACATCAGAATCATAGGGGTCCCAGAAGAGGAAGAGAGAGAAAAATGGGTAGAGGGGTTATGTGAGCAAATCATAGCTGAAAACCTTCCTAACCTGGGGAAAGACACAGACATCAAAATTGAGAAGCACAGGGAACTCTCATTAGATTCAATAAAAACTGGCCATCAACAAGGCATATCATAGTCAAACTCACAAAATACTCAGGCAAGGAGAGAATCATGAAAGCAGCAAGGGAAAAAAAGTCCTTAACCTATAAGGGAAGACAGATCAGGTTTGCAGCAGACCTATCCACAGAAACTTGACAGGCCAGAAAGGAGTGGCAGGATATTTTCAATGTGCTGAATCAGAAAAATATGTAGGCAAGAATTCTTTATCCAGCAAGGCTGTCATTCAAAATAGGAGAGATAAAAATTTTCCCAGACAGACAAAAATTAAAGGAGTTCATGACCACTAAGCCAGCCCTGCAAGAAATTTTAAGGGGGACTCTGAGGGGAGGAAAGACAGAAAAACAAAACAAAACAAAACAAACAAACAAACAAAGAAAAACAAAAGCAACAAAGACTAGAAAGGACCAGAGAACACCACCAGAAACTCCAACTCTATAGGCAACACAATGGCAATAAATTCATATCTTTCAGTACTCACTCTAAATGTCAATGGACTAAATGCTCCAATCAAAAGACATAGGGTAACAGAATTGATAAGAAAACAAGATCCATCTATATGCTGCTTACAAGAGACCCACTTTAGAACAAAGACGCCTTCAGATTGAAAGTAAGGGGATGAAGAACCATCTATCATGTGAATTGTCAACAAAAGAAAGCAGGAGTAGCCACACTTATATCAGACAATCTAGACTTTAAAATAAAGACTGTAACAAGAGATGAAGAAGGGCATTATATCATAATTAAGGGGCCTATCCACTAAGAAGATCTAACAATTGTAAACATTTATGCTCCAAATGTGAAAGGATCCAAATATATAAATCAATTAATCACAAACAAAGAAACTCATTGATAATAATACCATAATAGTAGGGGACTTCAACACCCCACTCACAGCAATGGACAGATCATCTAGACAGAATATCAAAAAGGAAACAATGGCTTTGAATGACACACTGGACTGGATGTACTTAACAGATACATTTAGAACATTTCATCCTAAAGCAGCAGAATACACATTCCCCAGTGCACATGGAACATTCTCAAGATTAGATCACATACTGGGACGCAAATCAGCCCTGAACAAGTACAAAAAGATAGAGATCATACTGTGCATATTTTCAGACCACAACACCATGAAACTCAAAATCTACACAAGAAAAAAATGTGGAAAAAAACAAATACTTGGAGATTAAAAACCATCCTTCTAAAGGATGAATGAGCTAACCAAGAAGAGGAAATTAAAAAGTATATTAAAGCCAATGAAAATGATAACACCACAGCTCAAAACCTCTGGGATGCATCAAAGGTGGTCATAAGAGGGAAGTATATAGCAATTTGGACCTTCCTAAAGAAGGAAGAAAGGTCTCAGATACACAACCTAACTTACAGCTTAAAGAGGTAGAAAAAGAAGAGCAAATAAAACTCCAAACAAGCAGAAGACAGGAAATAATAAAGATTAGAGCAGAAATTAATGCTACTGAAACCAACCAACCAACCAAACAAACAAAAGAAACAAAACAGTAGACAGATCAATGAAACCAGAAGCTGGTTCTTTGAAAGAATTAACAAAATTGATAAACCACTAGCTAGTTTGATCAAAAGAAAAAGGAAAGGACCCCAAAAAATAAAATCAAGAATGAAAGAGGAGAGATCACAACCAAGACAGCAGAAATAAAAACAATAGTATGAGAATATTATGAGCAATTATATGCCAATAAAATGGGCAATTGGGAAGAAATGGACAAATTCCTAGAAACATATACACTACCAAAACTGAAACAGGAAGAAATAGAAAATTTGAACAGACTCAAAACCAGTAAAGAAATTGAATCAGTAATTAAAAATATCCCAAAAAACAAGAGTCCAGGGCCAGATTGTTTCCCAGGGGAATTCTACCAAACATTTAAGGAAGAGTTAACACCTATTCTCTTGAAGCTCTTCCAAAAAATATAAATGGAAGGAAAACTTCCAAACTCTTTCTATGAAGCCAGCATTACCTCGATTCCAAAACCAGACAGAGACCCCACTAAAAAGGAGAACTATAGACCAATTTCCCTGATGAACATGGATGCAAAAATCCTCAACAGGATATTAGCCAATGTTGGATGGATCCAACAATACATTAAAAAAATTATTCACCATGACCAAGTGGGATTTATACCTGAGATGCAGGGCTGGTTTGATATCCACAAAACAATCAATATAATACATCACATGAGTGAAAGAAAGGACAAGAACCACATGATCCTCTCAATAGTTGCAGAGAAAGCATTTGACAAAATACAGTATGATTTCTTGATAAAATCCCTCAGGAAAGTAGGGACAGAAGGATCATACCTCAAGATCTTAAAAGCCATATATGAAAGACCTACCACTAATACCATCCTCAATGGGGAAAAACTGAAAGCTTTTCCCCTAAGGTCAGAAATGTGACAGAGTGTCCACTCTCACCACTGTTAGCCAACATAGTATTGGAAGTCTTAGCCTCAGCAATCAGACAAAACAAAGGAATAAAAGGCATCCAAATTGGCCAGGAGGAGGTCAAACTTTCACTCTTCGCAGATGACATGATACTCTATGTGGAAAACCCAAAAGATAATATCAAAAAAACTGCTAGAACTGATCCATGAATACAGCAAAGTCACAGGATATAAAATCAATGTACAGAAATTGGTTGCATTCCTATACACCAATAATGAACCAACAGAAAGAGAAATCAGGGAATCTATCCCATTTACAATTGCACCAAAAACCATAAAATACCTAGGAATAAATCTAACCAAAGAGGTGAAAAATCCATATACTGAAAACTATAGAAAGCTTATGAAAGAAATTGAAGAAGACACAAAAAAATGGAAAAATATTCCATGCTCCTGGATTGGAAGAACAAATATCGTTAAAATGTCAATACAACTCAAAGCAATCTACATATTCAATGCAATCCTTATCAAAATAACACCAGTATTCTTCACAGAGCTAGAACAAACAATCCTAAAATCTGTATGGAACCAGAAAAGACCCTGAATAGCCAAAGCAATCTTGAAAAAGAAAACCAAAGTTGGAGGCATCATAATCCCAGACTTCAAGCTATATTACAAAGCTGTAATCATCAAGACAGTATGGTACTGGCACAAAAACAGACACTCAGATCAATGGAACAGAATAGAGAACCCAGAAATGGACCCATAAACATATGGCCAACCAATCTTTGACAAAGCAGGAAAGAATATCCAATGGAATAAAGACAGTCTCTTCAGCAAATGGTGCTGGGAAAGCTGGACAGCGACATAAAAGAATGAACTTGGATCATTTTCTTACACCATACACAAAAATAAGCTAAAAATGGATGAAAGACCTAAACATAAGACCGGAAGCCATCAAAATCCTAGAGGACAAAGCAGACAAAAACCTGTTTGACCTCAGCTGTAGCAACTTCCTACTCAACACATCCCCAGAGGCAAGGGAAACAAAAGCAAAAATGAACTATTGGGACCTCATCAAAATAAAAAGCTTCTGCACAGCGAAGGAAATAATCAGCAAAACTAAAAGGCAACCGACAGAATGGGAGAAGATATTTGTAAATGACATATCAGATAAAGAAGACACCCAGATGGCCAACTGACGCATGAAAAAAATGCTCAACATCACTCATCACCAGGGAAATACAAATCAAAACCACAATGAGATACTATTCTCACACCTGTCAGAATAGCTAACATTAACAAATCAGGCAACAATAGATGTTGGCGAGGATGTGGAGAAAGGAACCCTTTTGCATTGCCATTGGGAATGCAAGCTGGTGCAACCACTCTGGAAAACAGTATGGAGTTTCCTCAAAAAATTAAAAATAGGACTACCCTATGACTCAGCAATTGCACTACTAGGTATCTATCCAAGGGATACAGGTGTACTGTTTTCAAGGGGCACAAGCACCCCAATGTTTATAGCAGCACTATCGGCAATGGCCAAAGTATGGAAAGAGCCCAAATGTCCATTGATGGGGAATGGTTAAAGATGTTGGGTGTGTGTATATATATATATATATATATATATATATATATATATATATATATATATATACACACACACACACACACAATGGAGTAGTACTTGGCAATGAAAAAGAATGAAATCTTGCCATTTGCAATTACATGGATGGAACTAGAGGGTATTAGGCTAAGTGAAATTAGTCGGAGAAAGACAAATATCATATGACTTCATTCAAATGAAGAATTTAAGATACAAAACAGATGAACATAAGGGAAGGAAAGCAAAAATAATATAAAAACAGGGAAGGGGAAAAAACATAAGAGACTCATATATAGAGAACAAACTGAGGGTTGCTGTAGGGGATGTGGAAGGGGAGATGGGGTAAATGGGTAAGGGGTATTAAGAAATCTACCCTGAAATCATTTTTGCACTGTATGCTAACTAATTTGAATGTAAATTAAAAAAATAATTAAAAAAAAAGAAAGAAAAACAGGGGCACCTGGGTGGCTCAGTTTGAGCATTTGAGTTTTGATTTCAGCTCAGGTCATGCGTGGGATCAAGCCCCACGTTGGGCTCCATCCTGAGCATGGACCTTGATTAAGATTCTCTCTCTCTCTCCCCTGTTCATGCTCTCCCTCTAAAATAAAAAAAAAATGTTTCAAAAAATAAAAAGAGGAAATAATTTGTTCATATACACATAGCTCTTAATGTACTGATAAAAATGAAACTTCATTTTTAACTACTAATTTTCAACTAACTCTGAAAATCATACATATCATTCTAGTTACTATGGCATTGATCATCAAATTCTGTATGGGAAGGTATTTATATCAAATGTAT
This sequence comes from Panthera pardus, assembly GCF_024362965.1. NCBI lineage: Eukaryota > Metazoa > Chordata > Mammalia > Carnivora > Felidae > Panthera > Panthera pardus. The sequence continues at coordinate 45,188,284 of NW_026526721.1, read as the reverse complement.
TTTGAGAATTACGTGTAGAGTGCCATTCTTCTTAGCCATTTCAACTAAATATAAAAACTATTTTGAATCTGATAGTCATGTTTCTGCCCTTTTACTGAGTGTTTACTGTATGACAGAGCCTCAGTATGTGTCATCTCTAAATTTTACACTAATCCTACATAATAGCTATTATTATTATTATTATTATTATGAAGAATCCATTTTATAGGTAAGCAAACCAAATTTCTGAGAAATCACTAACTTGCTGAAGGTCATAGAGTAAATTAATAATAATACTGTGATTCAAGCCTGGGTCTGTCTGGTTCCAGTCTGTCCTTTTTATTCATACTATAATGTCCAGGGAAAATGGATATAGCCCATCTTTCATTACATCATTTGATTTAGAATGCTATGAAATTCTTGAGTAAAAGGCACAAAAGTCTTGCCAGAATCTGCTGTTGATCTTATTTTCAGTCTAATTGGTTGGGCAAAGGGGTTTCAAGAATAGAAAAGAAAATTAATCTGACCTCTACCATAAATCCTTTACATTGATGGACAAGAACAAAATTTACATTTGAGAAGATCATCTAATCAATCATGGAGGAACTAAGCCATAAACACAAGTTTCTTCTTGTAAAAAATGAATTGTGAGACTGCATCTGGAATACTGCCCACATTCCTCTTGTCATGTTGCAAACAAAATACAATATAGCTGTGGAAGAGGAACAAAAATAATATAGGGGATAAGAGAGTTCCTTTAAGATAACTAAAAAAATAATAGATTCTAGAAGGGTTAGTTGGAGGTTTGCAGGAGAATTAGCAGTGGCACCGGAAGTGAGCATTTTGCCCTGCATATTAGCAAGTACAGCTATGACCTCAAAGGAGATGGCAATAACAGAACCAAATATTAGACTGAATAAATCACTGGTTTGTCATTCACTTTTTATGTCCTCTTTGTTGTCCTTTTGACTTTCTTTTACCTGCAGATGCTTGCTGAGAAACCAACAGTTAAAACTTCCTGGACTATTCTAGGAAGAGAAAAAAAAATGGTGACTAAGCCAAGAGAAAAGAAGGCTGATAGTGGAGGCAATAATGAGTTTTGTATAGATAAAGGAATAGAATATGAATGGCTGAGAGATATTATGCATTTCCACTGAGACTAGGGAAAGAGGGAAGGTCAAATATGAGAGGGTACCCTATGGGCTTACAGACACAAGGATGAATTTTTCAATGGAATAATGTTTCAAAATTATAGATATTCTGCAAGCCAAGTGTTTCTTCTAATGGTTTAGGTTCAGGACTGTCCTGAAAAAGGAAAAGCCTTTCAATGACCTTTTTCAGCCCACGATTAAAATTCAGTTTACCAGTCTTCTCATTATCTCTCAAGATATGTGTAAAATAATGATTCTATCCTAATCTGACCTGGTTCTTTTAGCCTGGGAATTTCTGTTTTACAGTCCTCTGGCCACAGTATTTCATTTTATGATGCAAAAAGTCAAAGAAGATAGATGCTCTTGATAGTCTCCTATGCAACAGAGCTGCTCACTTCATTTAAATGGAAATGCACATTTTCATGGAAATTCAGGCCTGTATTGATGAACAAAGATAAGCTGCCACTATTAAATAGAATAGTGATATATCAAAAAAAAAGTGTCCTAGAAAACTCATTAAAAAAAAGTAAAATTTACAGTGAAAGATAAGGAATTTTAAGTATGTATGTATATATACTGTATATATGTATATATATGTATATGCATGTGTGTGTGTATTAAGCCTAGATATTGCATAAGTTTTCTAAGGATTTGTCACATAATATTTGGATAATTACAAAGTTGAAAATCCCAGGACAAAAGTTATAGAAGACAGGCTGACTGCATATGTTTTTGATAAGCATAGTGACTTACTATGAAAAAAAAAAAAAAAAAAGCACAGTGCCTCATATAAGTAGATATTAGCCATCTAACAAACATTTCTGAGGGAACATATAAAGAAATGTTTTGGGTTGTGTGTAATATCATTTCTCATTTTCTTTCTTAAAATTTTAATGCAGCTATTTTGGGGTTCATTTTTTAACAACCAATTTTAGAAGTATTTAATGACTCTGTAACATGTCTCCCAATTAGAAACCTGGAAAGCATTCTTTTTTTTTTTTAAACAGTAAAGATGCTATTTACTGCACCTTTAGATTTGCTAATTTTTCTCTGAGATAGCTCATTTGAATTACATTGATAAGCCAATTGCTCAGTGATGCATTACTTATTCTGAATAATCTTATCATTAGTTAAATTAGGGCTTTTAATATTCTGGAAAGACATACTTTTATTTAAGGAGGAGGAGGCAAATTTTAGAAAAGTAAATCCAAGCAATAAATGGCATTTGATTATGCTGGCATTAGAATAACATTTGTTATTAAAAAAAAAAATAATAACATTTATTTATTTTTGAGAGAGAGAGAGAGAGAGAGAGAGAGAGAGAGAGAGAGAGAGATAGAGAGTGCATGAGTGGGGAAGGAGCAGAAAGAAAGGGAGACACAGGATCCAAAGCAAACTCCACACTCCAAGGTGTCAGCATGGAGCCGGACATGGGACTCAAACCCACAGACCATGAGATCATGACCTGAGCTGAAGTCTGACACTTCAAGGCACCCAAGCGTCCCCAAATAACATTTGTTCTTTAGAGCAAAACACAAGGAAAAGAATTCTAATAGGACTCACTGGCCAGCAGCAAATAACAGCCTTGCACATAAAAGTCCCTTCCCAACCCTATGAAAAATGCTTAATGGTCTACACCTTTATTTATTTGAAGTATTAACTTCTTTGGCCTCAGAAATACATTTATCTAATTTCTGGATTTTTTTCAGTTTTTATATTCTCAAATTTCTCATATTTATCCATTATCCTCATATTTTGTTATATGAGAACAGGTGGGTATAGTTTTTGAGCTCTTATACAAAAATAATGTAGTATTTGGAATCATAAAAGAACACAAATAAGCTTTCATATCTATAAATTCTCAAACATTTTCATGAATGATAAAATAATAATAATAAATCTTAAGGATTACAATTATTTCTAGATTGTATATATCTCTAATTGGTTCTTTCAGACTTTGGTTTATATGTAATTTATTTTCTTCACAAAATACATTTATTCTCTAAATATCCATACAGCATAAGAAATTCAATATTCTTTCATGAAAATGATTTCCTGATTGTCTTTCAGTTAAAATTTTTGTTTCAATGAGATATTAAATATCTTTAAACTACTTAAGATTTTTTAAAATTGGGATGGTTCCTTTTTAAAGCACATTTTGATACCTTTTATGGACACAGTGTTTTGAGTTGAAGAGTAAACTAATAGCATAGATACAATATAACACAGTGGTTAAGAATAGCAGCTTGGGTAGGGATGGATAAATGGATAAAGAAAATGTGGTATATAAATACAATGGAGTATTACTCAGCAATCAAAAAGAATGAAACCTTGCCATTTGCAACTATGTGGAAGGAACTGGAGGGTATTATGCTAAGTGAAATTAGTCAGAGAAAGACAAAAATCATGTGACTTCACTCATATGAGGACTTTAAGAGACAAAACAGATGAACATAAGGGAAGGGAAACAAAAATAATATAAAAACAGGGAGGGGACAAAACAAAAGAGACTCATAAATATGGAGAACAAACTGAGGGTTGCTGGAGGGGTTGTGGGAGGGGGGATGGTCTAAATGGGTAAGGGGCACTAAGGAATCTACTCCTGAAATCATTGCTTTACTATATACTAACTAATTTGGATGTAAATTTTAAAAAATAAAAAAATAAAAAAATAAAAAATAAAGTTAAATTGTAAAAAAAAAATGTAGCTTGGGAGTCAGTCATAGCTGGGTGTGAACCCCAGGTCTTCTACGACCTAATCTTACAATCTTGAGCAGGCCACTTAATGTTTCTTAACCTCATTCTTCACCTATAAATGAGAATAATAATATCTTCCTCATGGGGTTATTATGACAACTTTATAAGAAAATATATGAAAAGCACTTAACACAGGGTCTGAACTTGAGTAGGTGCTCAATAAAAACTATGTGTTAATCATCATCATTATCAGAATTGAAGAATCTCCAAAGGGAAGTAGCAAAAAAAAAAAAAAAAAAAAAAAAAAAAAGCTAGGGTAGGCATTATTATTACCAAAGGTTAACATTCAATTTCACAAGGGAGTTAGCTATTATGTTAAGACTTCAACAATAAAATACAATAAAGGAGACAGGTTAAGATGGCTTGCTGCATTCCTTGTGCTGAAGGCCAGGTGTTTATACATATATATCTCAAACCTGACGACAACCTCAGAAAGCAGGTAGGTATGCCCATTTTATAGATGAGGGAATTGAAGCTCAGAATTTGGCCCAAATCATGCAACTGTTAAACTGCAGAATCACTACTTGACTAATTTGTTTGACTCCACAGCCCTGTTTCAACTTAACTTCCAAATTCGAGTCAACTTTGGGAACTTTTCAAACTGGACCACGCAACCTTATTCAGACCAGATCTGAATCTGAAGCATGAGTTTATAGGCAGCTTACACTTTATCAACCCTCAGCTTTTATTTGCTCTTTCATCTACAATCTAACTCATCTAAAGGAACCCAAGAATTCCCAGGCCTAGTAAATATACCTGCTGCCTGCATATAGCTTCACTCTGCAGGCTCTTCTCTGCCTAGACTTGGAACATTTCACTACCCTGGAAAGTGCCCAGGACAACATTTTAAACTATTTCTTTATAAACAAACAAAAAAACAAACAAAAACAAAACAAAACACATGTAGGTCTTGTTGATTTCTCCTCAGCAATGAATGGTGAATCTCAGTATCCCCTCTATGGCTTTCTCAGTGCTTCAGTCAGAACTAAATACCTTTCCCCTGACAATTATTAAGACCTGATGTCTTGCTTCTCTCCCATCACCACTACTCCAACACACCTCTCCCCTCAAGTCATTTAATTTACATCTCCAAGGGAAATACCTAATGCACACAGATGATGAGAAAATAGGAGTCTGAGAAGAAACAATCAAATAGGTGGGAAAAAATAAAGGATATGAGACAACCTAAGGAAAGGCTTTATAGTAAAGTGTTGGGCAAGTAACCAATTGTGTAATTATGTCAGAGATGTTACATAATTCTATCAATTCTTCCATAGTTTGACCAAACAATGCTTTTTTCACACTACTTCTGTGACAAATGTCCACAGAATTACTACTTTTTTCCACATCCAAATAGAGTTTTAGGAACGTGACATAATGAGGTTAATTACAAAGTAGCACTGGCCAGGAATGCAAAGTGCAAAGTTATGTTACAATATAACATATGTTACAACTTTGTAACATAAAGCATTTTTATTTTTATGATTTTTTTTGAAGACAAACAATAAAAAGACAGCATATTGTATGAAACTTGAAGTAACCAAAGGTGAATAAATATAAAAAGGAATACTGGTGTATAGGATTGACTACCTGGTTTAGATATTCTTTCTTTGCCAAATGAGAAGAATCCCAATACAACTTATTAGATGTTAGATAGAATAGGGGGAATGATATTCAAGTAGTCTCTTTAACAGTCACTGCTTTGGCAATGTGTCATACTTTTTTTTTTTTAGGACAAAATTTATATTCTGGCTGAATAAAATCTAAAAAACTAAAAAAAATACTTATTTGTTATCATTTAAGATATTTGATATTATTTCTCAACATTATGATTTCAGACACTGCCATTTAATTTATGCACAAAGGACTGCAATGGAAAATGCTTCTACTGTATCTACATGAGGTCTGAACACTGCAGTATAAAAGGCTATACCACTTTTTCTTGGGGACTTGAGGAAGAAAGCCAACAGTAGCATGCAATGGAATTATTTAACCTTCTCTCTTCTCTATTTCTCTGCTGTGTTAAGTAAATGAATCCCCAAACTAAATGACTATAATGCAATCACTCTTTCAATTATACCTTCAATGCCCATTGATGTGTTTTATGTTCAGCAGAAGAGAATAGAGAATCTGGTTTCATTCCAGGTTCTTAATCTTTCTGATAAGACAGACTCTTCAGCTGTGAGCACTAGGATTAAGTGTATAGGCCCCTTGTGTCAGCTTTCAAAGGGAGCTCTAGCCTTGTAGGAGATGAGATGACCCATTGTGCATAGCGAATGAAGTGATATAATGAAGGACTCTCTCCAAATGTTTCTGGAATTCCTGTATAGTGCTAGATTACTGTGTATCTGGGAAACAGAGTCCATTCAATGTGACTAGTCATACAGAGTCCTGAGTTTAGAAGGGCTCTGTCACTTGTTTAATGCTCTGATGTCACTATCTTGAAATTCTTAGTAACTTTTTAACAAGAGACTCTACATTTTCATTCTGCATTGGTCTCTGCAGATTATGCAGCTGGTCCTCTTGTGGAGAAGGGCTTTGGAAAGAAACAAGGGATGGTCAGCTTCTTTCTTTGGCCTCTGCAAAGACATGATACCTGGCTGGAATGGTCATGCTTTGTATGTACTGCTCAAAACAGTACATAACAGGTATCCAGCATCGAGAGGAGACCAATACCCCTGTTCAGGATCCAGTCTCCCTTCTCTACTTACACTTTCTCCTTCCCCTTCTTAGCTGTTTGCATGGCTGTCCAGTCAGAGAATATGTTTCCAAACTCTCTTTGTGCCCAGGTAATTGAACTGGACCATTGAGATGTGAATAGACATGTTTACAAGTTCCGTGTTACTGTCTTACAGACAAAGCCAAAAAAAAAAAAAAAAGACTGAACTCTTTCCTTTTCTTTCTCACAGGTTGGAAGGCAGATGCATTGGTGTCCCAGCTTTGACCATTCAGAGGAAGATGACACACTAAGGAAAGGCAGAGCAAACAGTACAAGGAACTTGGGTCCTTTCAAGACCTCCTGAATGATCATTCCTCTGCTAACATGGACTGTTCCTTAGGTCAAGGACTTGAAAGAAGAATAAATATGCTGAGGCCTCTTTGTTATACCAACTTAGCCTCTGTCATAAGTATGAACAGAATAAGGTCTTGGGAACTAATTCACAATAGTTTTGTATTTATATAGGAGAGCTGAATAAAATAGTGTTCTGTTTGAACATTCTACATAGGGAAAATCACTAATTAGCATTGAAATGATATAAAACTATACTGAAGCTAATTTTACCCTCAATGATTTTTAGAACACTTCTGGATCCTGCAGAGCCAGTCATCAATATGAACACTAATTATACTATATATCTATAGATGTTGGGGCCTGAGTAAATCATTTATTTTATTTTATTTTTAATTTATTTTTTTTAAAGAGAGAATGCACAAGCTGGGGAGAGGGGCAGAGAGAGAAAGAGAGAGAAAGTATCTCAAGCAGACTCCACGTTCAGCAAGGAGCCCAGCCAGGGCTCAATCCCATGACCCTGGGATCACGACCTGAGATGAAATCAAGAGTCGAATGTTCAACCAACTGAGCCACCCAGGTACCTTGAGGGCCTCAGTAAATCTTTAACAACTTATGAAAAACTCCTGAAGTTACATCTTCAAAATGAATTCCTGTATGACCCTAGTTTCATTGTAAGTTACCTCCATACTGAAAGAAGACTACAGGAGTTAAAAATGATGTTTGCTTAGAAAATGAATTTAGGTGCTTACATACTTAAAAAAGTAACAGCATATAGAAGATAATTTTACTTCTCCTTTCTTGAAATTTTTCAAGACTAAAACTGCTAAGATTTAAAATATTATGTTGATAACCTAGCTACAAAACCATCAAGGAATCATATCTTCAAAAGTACAGATTTTATGTTTACCTGCCCCAATGACTCTCTCAATGCGAATTCTTGAGGGATCAATCTCCTTTGCAAATTCATGAACTGCTAGGGATGGGTCTTCATATGTATCTGGATCTATGTAAGTTTTAATTCCTGGGAAGCGTACTGCAAACCAACAACAACAAAAAAGATTGATTTAGTTTAAAAGTATTTTAGTGATTACACATCTTGTGTATGTTTAAAACAAGGATTGACATATTAAAGTCGTCATTCTTGTTAGTTACTTCAATTCTCTTTTCTTTCTGTCCCACTCCTCCTCACCCCCCAATAAAGAGTTGAGTACTTGGAATCAAAAATTTATTTACCTGTTAATGTAAAATGACCTGGTGGTTTAATAGAGAGTGAGCTGACAGGTTCCAGAAAACATATTTATTATATTTCTGTAAAATGTCTAATCAGCTCACTAATTCACAAACAACCCATACATTTTGTACTTGATCTAGCTCAGGACATGGGGGGAAAAGGCATAAGCCTTTCTCCCAAAACCCTTTCTGCCAAAATGAGCAAGCCTGTTGGTGTCCCTCCTGGACACTTTGCACTCAGATGACAAACAGGGATGGCTGGAAAACTTGAATGTGTGGTTATTTTTTCATTTGCCACTTCTTTCAGTATCTGAAGAAATCACAGACTGTGTGTAGATATTCCTCTATTTTGCTGGTAGGTTTCTGTTTTCCAATGGATTTCTGGCTCCCGGAGGACAGGAGATCATTTCTTATACATCTTTGTATCTTTCCAAATACCTTAGGTATGGTTTTACAGGCAATAATCACACAGCAAACCTTTATTAAATATGAATTAGTAGGGATTAAAAGATCAATGCAAATTCGTGGCATAGTGAATAGGTGATACTTGGTTTTGTTGCTTTACATTTTGAAAGCTGCATAATACCCCGAGTTATTTGTTGGCTAGGATTCATTAGAAACATGCTCTTGCAAGAAAATTTCAAAAGCAAACAAATAAAAGCTAATGAAGTGAGTTTAGAGGAGGTGCTGAAATGTCCATTGTCAGCAGAATTTGCTTCATGAGTTCCTCTACACTTGTTGCCCCCTTACATTACTTTTTGCCTACTGTCTTCTGCTACCAGATGAACAACAATGAAAATATTAGTACTTCCCCAAATATCATCAGCAAAGCATTCTAGGTATACTTAGGCCTGACAATGATTCTGAAATACTATGCTTTATGTGACTTCCAAAGTTTAGATTGGAGGAAAAGAGAACAGATAATCTTTACCTCTGGTTCATATTGCAGATACTTTTTTACTTAATGGGAGTTGTGGTTTCAGAATGAATACTCTATAAACTCAAATCCAGTGGCTACTATTAGATGATTAGTTGTATCTAATTGGATATGTGGTGTTAACATCACCTTCTTTTTTCTTGTAAACACAATATATGTCGACTATCTGGTTACTTATTTAACTTACCCATGGTTCCTTAAAACTCGGTTTGTTATCTTTCTTTTACTTCCTTGGCTGTCTTAGGTTATTTTCATTGCTTCTTGCTGGGCCCATCTGGTTTAGTTTATGCAAAAACTGCTAGTTGGAAAGCAGATAATAAAATACCTCAGGAACATCTTTTTCCTTTGCATTTCAGTACTAAATGCCCTGCAGTGAGTCTTAAGGTTGCTCAGCATATGTCATCTATCCAGGTGTTTGGGTCCAGGTTTCTGCATCTGTTCGCAGCATTTCCAGCTCATCCCATGGCTGGCAGTGGCTGTCTTAGCTTTCCCTTCTCTGCCAGTGCAGTGAGCCTCAAACGTATTGTAAGAAAAGAGCAGCCAGGGACACCTTGCTAAAAATGCGTATGTCTTGGCCCTACCATGCACCTTCTGAGTCAGAACTCTGGCGAGTGAACATGGAACATCCTAATACAGATAGTCCTCAGACCACTGACAAATCCTGTGAGCCTTAGAAATAGCCCTAAACCGTCCCTCTAGTTTGTAATTTCCTCACTTAAATCCTTTCTGCCTCCTTCAGAAAGTGATATAGATTGAAAAGTCTCTTACTCCTTTTGCTCAATCTGAAGTAAAAAAATGAGTTGAAAGAGTTAAACAGCTTGCCTCACACATTATTTCTACACTGTGGTTAATTAGAGAACATCCCTTTCTGAGATGTTAATTCAGCATCTCACGACAGAGAAACCGTCTTGACAAAGTAGTTTGCCATTTGGAGGTGGAGGTGGAGGTGGGTGTTGGGGAGGAGAGGGTGGCAATTATCAAACCAACTATAGTGGTAATTATAACTTGCTTGGGAAGAGATTCTACAAATGAATATAACCTTGTAGTCAGCTCAAGGATTTCATACATATTCTAAAAGTTAAAGAGCTGATTTTCTTTTTTAGTGTTAATGAATTGTAAATTGATTTGTTATATGTTTAAATGACAGTCCCTACAAGAAGGAATAAAAGTTCCCTAATATTTCTATGGCTAATGCTCCACTAAATTAAACCAACTTGCATTCAGGAGTCATTGTGAATGGTAAATAACTAGATATAAGCAGTCATCTTGTATTTTTAGCATATTCAGCCTTCGTGTTTTCCAGCAAGCAGAATTAGGAAAAAAGTACTATCATTTAATGAGAAGCAGGTGCAATTTCCACCAACAAACCTGGAATCCAGATGAAAAGCCTTAATGCTGAAAGGTTGGAAGTACATTTTTTCAGGTTTTCTCAACTCAGTGGATACAAGTTTAAAATGAACTCTTGAGGGCTAGAGCAATGTAAAATAATGGAAGGGTCACTGTACTACTTACAATGCCCATTCTGCTGTAAGTGGTTTCTCCTCTTCTCTTCTGACTTCATTTTAGCTTTGATGTACCATTGGCACCTTTGAAAAGGGTAAGCAGAATCTTAGTTTTAGAATTATGCTGGATGAGAACCAAAACCAACTAAATTACCTATCACCAGTAGGCCAAGTTCTTATCACAAAGGCCATGTTTAAGAATATCTTTATATCACAAGTTTCTTTTTTTTTTTTTTGTATAGATCAGAATTAATCCCAGATAAAAATAAAATACTCTCACGTGGATTGATTGGTTTGAATGATAGGAATCTTAGAGAATATTCTATAATCAGCAATAACCATCACATGCTTCCTTATAGAACTTCTAATAGCTGGAGCTGGTAGAAAGCATTAAAAGTCAAAATGAGAAAATGTTTTTGAGTCAGAATCTCAGAAATTTAGACAACTGTTTTCTAGTTTCATTGCTAAAGAACATGCTTTCTTTTTATGTCAGAATTTTGTAAAGGTATGTTCTGTTCTCTCTTGGGATAATTGTGCTCTGAGAAAGAGAAGATGCTTATCTCGCATGACTTCTGCAACATGAATAAATTCTCCAGCATCCATGTGATTTGACAATTCATCAAACTTCTAATTCCAAATGGTTAAACAGACTACATCTGTGGTATATCATCCAATCTTTCAATGTGATTTTATCTTCAAACCCTAAGGCAAGTTGAGTATTTATTCAGAAATGTCTTACAGTTTTTATAGAATAATTTCCAATGAATACTCCTCTATTATGTGCTTAAAGTATATTATTGGTTTAAAAAATGAATTTTTTTAATCTTATGTAACTGAAGTAGTCTTCCCCAGTTTGTAGAATATTACTTTCTAATGTGATATAAATTGGAAAACATGGAAGTAAAAGCTGAAAATAATTTAGCACAAATTTTTCTTTACCATTAAATTATCTTTTAAAGATAATTCTGCTTCAGAAATCAAAAATAAAGATAACTTTTGAGCCCATCTCTCAAGTTTATTAGGCCAAATTGATTTAGCCTACAATGCCTGTAATATCTTCGTTAAAGCTTCCCATATTCATGTGTTGAGGCAATAATTTCTGATATTTTAATGAAATGCTTTTCCACATGTGTATGTGTGCCATTTAAATCACTGCTGAAATACTCAAAGAGGAAATAAAGCCTTAACTCATATTCTACAAATACACATAACTGTAACTTAAAAGTTACATCTGATTGTGCCATATATCGACTCACTATTAAATGAAACATCATTTAAATCAATTTCCATTATAAAGTTAGAGGCTTTTTTTTTTTTCAAAAAATTGAGGATAAAAGAGGCCCTGCTGTTTAAATAAAATCATACATGAGAAAGTACCCCACAGTTTTTCAAGAGTACTTTCAAATAAGAAAAAAATAATATTTTTGAATGAAATTAACCATCATATATAAATTATCACAGTCTAGTTGACATAATTTGTGACTTTGGAGTTAGAATCACCTTATAGGTCCCCATCATACTTTAACAACTGAATAATCTTTCTGGGCCCCAAACTGAGTGCCTTTAAATTATGTGCAACTCCATGATAAATAGAATATTATCAAGGTATCAATGCCCCCAAACTCACAATGCATGAGCAGCACTTAGGTTATAAATGGCAATGAAAACACAGTAGAGTTATTTCTTCCACTTAACATTTTTCTAATAAGGTTTGTTAAACACATAGCAACACATAAAGTGTTGGCATGTTTTCTTTTTTTTACCTAATTAAATTGTCATTGTGACTTTATATGTACCAAAATTGTATTCTAATCCTTCTTCTTGCAAGAGAGTCGTAGGTACGATCATAAGAACTCTAACATTTTTTTGTTTGTTTTTCAAACAAGCTTAGACCTCCACTAGGATACATAGGGTTTTGCTTGTTTTTTGGTTTTTATAACCAGTTCTCCCCTGCTAGTGATTAAGGATTTTGTAGATCACGTTTGGTATTTGAAGGATATCATACTGCATATTTTGTTTTCAACCTGATGGTTAGTTGGTTTAGAGACTCCAACATTTATTTTCTGCCCACTGTAAAAGATGGTTGTACCAAAGCTGTAATGATGGCAAGGACCTGCCAGAGGTTAGCCTGAGGTATAAAGAGAGACAGAAACAGGAGAGTGCTGGGCAATAGTATATGATGGTGACACCATGGCATGCCCAAACTAGCACTTTTTATTAGGATTAATTTATCAGTGTTCCTGCATTCTTTCAAATTTTTTTTTCTTATTACTATAGCTATCACTCTTCTATCAGTTAATCAGCTTCCCCAAACAGGGGACTCTGAGACACTCTCTATTTATTACAAGAGCAATACTATGTCTATTTATACATAAAAAATTTTAAGTAAATGTGGGGTACATGTGTCCATTTTACAATTAATTTCATAAAGAAGTCACCATTTCAACTCAACCATATTAAAATATTCATGTGTTTCTTTATTCCTTGGTAAGTTTTATCAAAGTGGGTTTGTTATACCTAGATCTGACACCTTCAATAGCTAGCAGTTACAGTCAGGCAGGGACCCAAACTTCTAAACATTTGTGAACTTATTGATCTATACCTTTACCCTGCTCTAAAACTGTAGATAATAATTTTCCATGCATGCATATCCTCTATAATTTAAAAGTGAATTTTAATAAAATATTGGTATGTAAGTAGAGTTTTTAAATAAATAAAAAAAGGTGTTTTATTGTTTATTCACTAAACTATTGCCCCTGAAAGTAGCTATTTGTTATTTCTGCTCATTATCAAATATCGACACTTTCCAGTTGAGACGGTGTACTTTAGCTGGTGTCATCATAGATGCATACTTTTTGGCTGGTATTCTTATTGCACTTTTAAATCATGACATTGTTTTCTTTGCAGTATGTGTGTTTTTCATATTATCAGGAAAATTCATGAGATATTCTTTTGTGCCCCTATTGATAATCAAGAAAGAATTATTTTTTCCTTAGTAGGAATAAAAATATGATCTGAATATATTCACAGTTTCTAACAAAAGTCTGGGCCTAATAACAAGGCTTATATAACAAGGGTTACAGAAAAAATCTTTTATATGATTTCATACATACTACCTTTACTCACATCTCTGTATATAGTCAGTCAGTACCTGGCTCATGGTAACAATCTAATATATCTAAAAATCAATAAATGGTTTTAATTCATTGTTATATCAAATGTGTGCAAAAATGCAAATATAAGATTTAGATACCCGAAGCACTTTGACCAGCTAGTCAGGATTCAGATCTAGGTCTTTTGCTCTGTTCAATTTATTGTTGCTTTAAATTTCCACCCCTATTACCTTCAAGTGGAGAAATACCGGATTTATAAAACCAATTAATGTAATTCTAATATAGATCCATTCAACACTTAATGAATAAATAGAACACATTCTATAACACTAAATTTATAGAAAACTTTTATATAAATTCTCTGTTGAATGATTTTTTTTTTCTCCAGGAAAGATCTCTTTCATGGTGTAATTTGAACGTGGTAAAGGAAAAACTTATCGAGTAAGAATTTATCTTTCATAGCTTTCAAAGTGTTTCTATCACGTCTTTAGTTGCTTACATATTTCGAAGCCTATTGATACAGAGAATTGGACATGGTGGTTCTGTTATCATATAAACTTCAGTCAGAGCAGCCTGCCCTGATCCCTTTTTCTCTCCTAGTTTGCTACATTTGAAAGCATATGAATACACAGTATTATAAGAGAATGGTTATTCACAAATCTTGGAAATAATCTGGTATGCTTCCGTTACCTCCCAGTGATTAAGAAGAACAAAGTAAGAATGACGAGGAGAGTAAATCCCCCAACAGCTGCGGTGGCTATCACGAGAATCTGTCCCTGTTCAGCCGCCATGTCAGAAGCTGAAACACAAATACAATATTAAAATTTCCCTGGGTGACATTTCACTGAGAAAATTATTTTACAAGTTGGTATATGCTTGAAAATATGGTGATGGATGCCAAAAATGTCCACCATATTTGCCTTTATTTAGCACACAAACCAAAATAAGGGCTGAAGATGGAGGTCATAACCCACAACATAGCCCTTTTCTTTTTTCTTTTTTTCTTTTCTTTTCTTTCCTTTCCTTTTCTGTTTTTGTTTTTACAAAAGTACCAATAAAAGTAGATGGATTCTTAGTATCCCACATTTTAAGATTAAGTATTTGTTGCAAATTTAAATCAGCAAATAGACTTAAAGGATTTTGTTTATATTATTGCTAATTTATTTCCTTAAACACTTGAATCAAGAGACCAGGCTTTATGCACTGTTTTGATGTCTCTTTCAACAAAGTGGAAAGACTATTGCATAATTCGTTTTAAGAATGACCTTTTTTATATTTCATAGAGATTAATTCAAACATTAAAGTTAGGAACTTACACTTTATAGGACAAGGATATACATAGGAAGTTCTTAGATGTTTAGCAGTAATTTTAAAAATGACATTTGAAAGCTTCCTTTTTTGAAGAAAAAACTAGATAACATATGGTAACAACATATTTCTTTCATTGACAAACCTATAAAAATTACATGGGATGCATGTTTTACTACTGCTTAGGCAACCTTCTAAAATACATTACTTCAATTAATTCATTAGCACTTCTCATTCTATGTATTACTGAAGTTTTTTAATTTTTTAATTTTTTAAAAAATTTTAGTATATGTGCTGCCGAAGCAAGCACAATTTTTTTTTTATTTTAGAGAGAGAAGGGCATGAGCAGGAGAAGGGCATGGGAAAGAGAGAGAGAATCCCAAGCAGGACTCAATCCCATGACCCTAGGATCATGACCTGAGCTGAAATCAAGAGTTGGACGCTCAACCAACTGAGCCACCCAGGCACCCCTGTATTATTGAAGTTTTAATAAGAAATACTTTTTATTGAATGGGATATGAACAATTGCTTCATAATAGAAGTAAAAAACTGAAGCCCACAGAAGGTAAAGAACTTGCCTGACTTCACACATGTCCATCGCCAGAATTCAAGGTTAAGTTTTATGTTTCATTTCCCCTTCCTATGCTATAACTTTAAGTAATAATTCAGTTATTTGGCAATACTCTAAAATATTGAATCAAACAGTCCCTTTAATATCCTTTCACTTGAATAAAGCTTTATTTTTATTACTATAAAAATCTATTAATCAAATAATTTATATGTAGAAAATTGTATCAAATAATATAACTGAAAAACATGGGGCATCTGGGTAGCTCAGCTGTTAAGCCTCCAACGCTTTCTTTTTTGTAATTTTTTTTAACATTTATTTTTGAGAGACAGAGCGAGACAGGGCTTGAGTGGGGGAGGGCTGGAGAGAGGTGGGGACACAGAATCTGAAGCATCCTCCAGGCTCTGAGGTGTCAGCACAGAGAGCCCCGCATGGGTCTTGAACTCATGGACCGTGAGATCATGACTTTAGCCGAAGTCAGATGCTTGACCAACTTAGCCACCAAGGCGCCCCAAACTCTGACTCTTGGTTTTGGCTCAGGTCATGATCTCACGGTTCGTGAGTTTTACTGCCCTGTCAGCGCAGAGCCTGCTTGGGATTCTCTCTTTCTCCTTCTCTCTGCTTCTCCCCTGCACATGTTTTCATTCTCTCTCAAAACACATAAATAAACTTGAAAAAAGGAATATAACTGAAAAAAAAAACCATTTAATTCTCTACCATAATAATTCATTAAACTTGAGTACTTTAAGACTTTCACAGAAATAGTTCTTCTTCTGGGAATCAAGTAGGCAATATACACTATGTGCAAATTTATATCCAGAGTAATAGCTTCCTCATAAAAATGACATATCTACTAGGGAATTTTTGAGCATTAAAAGCTATTGTTAAGTAAGAAACCAGTCACAACATTTAAGAGGCTTTTTAAGAAACCTAAATGTAAATAAAAACAATTGTCATTTATGTTCAGTTTTCAGTAAGAAATTTATTAAACCTTGGAATTAGATTTTATTCACTATGATTTAATAAAGATATTTTCAGGCATCTATTTCTTTCAGCTGATAATCTGTGCAGAAACAAGGTAAAGGGTTGCATCTTATCCAATAAATAATGTGCTGAAGATTTTTTATTAGGTCCTCACTGAATTTCCTAATCTTCAAAATAACACTGATACTGCAGGAATTAATGAGTGCTCTAAAATGTCACATTTCACATGAAAATTATTGAATAACAAATTATAAGGGATAGATGTTACAGAAAACATAAAATAACATTAATTTTTGAAGATACAGAAGATGGCATTTAAAAAGAAAACATTTACTTAGCAACTGCTGTATTTGTAAAATATATAATATAGTTCAAGAGTTTTAAATCTGGAGACTGTACTTTCACAGTAGCCAGGTAGCAAGTAATTTACTGAGACCATATATTCAAAGTTCAGACAGGGAAGATTATGTAATTGGACCTTCTGAGACTCAGATTACTTTGTTATAGAACACTGTGTTGTTTACCTTAAACAATCGCTTAGCAAACTGCTATTTTTACTAATATACCTTCATTTTCACACTTATGATTATATATTTATGAACTTTGCTTCAATTGAAATTTTAATAGAATATCAGAATAGGCAGTTGTGTCACTTTGAAAAATGCATATGCCTGTATAATTGTTTCTTAAACTTCTGTGCTAGAAATCCTAAACACTCTTCTTTGGAGATTGGCATACAGTTGACCCTTGAACACTCAAGTTTTAACTGCATGGCTCCACTTACACGTAAATATTTTTGATAAATACAGTATAATACTGTGAGTGTATCTTCTATTATGATTTTCTTAACATTTTCTTTTCTCTAGCTTACTTTACTGTAACAAATATAGTATATAATACATATAACATACAAATATGTGTTAATTGTTTTTGTTATTGGTAAGGCTTCTAGTCTACAGTAGGCTATTAGAAGTTGAGTTTTGGGGAGTCGAAAGTTATGTGTAGACTTTGGACTGGATGGGGCAAGGGGGTTATTGGTATCCCTAACCCTTGCATTGTTTAAGGTTCAATTGTATATAAATATATAAGTTATTTGAAATAAGAGTGTATGATGTCATGCACCGTTATATACTGGGAGTAAAGTGCCATGGATTACAGGGCTGGGATGATTATGAAAACATTAGAAATACCATCATCAACAACAGTCACTATCTATTTCATACTAAATTATCTTCTAGCACTATGTTTAGTGCTTCAAATTCATTATCAAATTTATCTGCACAATAGTCTTAATAGGTAGGTACTACTATTATTCCTAGTATAGGTGGTTATATTACTTGCTGAGGTCACACTTCTTGTACACAGGAAAGCTAGCAATCCAATCCCGATTTGTCAGGCTCCAGGCCCATGCTATTGCCAGTATTTTACACTACCATTTTCGCTAATAGAACAAATAGCTAGATCCAGCTCTTTTGTGGGTCCTAGAAAAATCATTAGCCTCGCCTGACCTTGGCTTCATGTCTGTAAAATGAGAATTTTGAATTAAATGTTTTTCTTCCACAATCTTTCAAAGCTATTTTACTATGGTACTATGTTATCCATAAAAGCTACAAATATTGGGAAGAGCAAGATTTGCCATATGGGAGTAAGAGGAACACTCAGGACCTGTGTTGCTCCTCTTGGTCCTGACAGGGATAATTTCTGCCTTATTATATCAGTGTTGGCCAATCACAGAGCTGACTCTATCTCAGGATGAAGTCTATAGTCTTTAACTTTGCTCACATGGCTCTCTACAAATGACTCTAAATGTATATCTCCAGATTAATCTCTTATCGTTCTCTATGTTGAGTTCATTCCAGTTCCTTAAAATGTGCCAAACTTTCTTTCATGGCCAATTCCTATTTAATCCTCCTATGTGAACATCACATCATTTGGGAAGCTTTTTATGCTTGTTTAGATTTAATTAGGACCCCAGACTTCTGTTCCCATAGCTCTTGGACTACTTCTACCAATACATTTCTATCATGCTTTACTGAAATCACTTTTTTTGTAACCTGTCTTTTCAATTAGACTACGAATTCTATGAGGGGAGGGGCTTTACTCACTATAGAATCTGTAGTAATTTGAATGATGACATCCCCTCCACCCTCTCCCTGCCCCTACAAAAAAAAAAGTATTTGCAAGTACAAGTAAGTTCCTTAACTTACTACTCATCCTGTATTAGCTGGGTGGGCCCAAATCCAATGACAAGTGTCCTTATAAGAGACAAAATAGAACACAAAGTAGAGAAGTCCATGTGAAGACAGAGGCAGAGATTAGAGTTATACAGCCACATGCCAAGGAATACCTGGAGCCACCAGACCTAGAACAGGCAAGGAAGGATTCTCTCCTAGAGCCTTAGGGGAGAGTATGCTTTTGGCCTCCATAACTATGAGAGAATAAATTTCTGTTGTGTGTGTCATCTGCTATAGTAGCTCTCTGAAACTCATACATTATTCAACCTATAGGACCTGATACAGGTCCTATTTATTGAGTAGTAGCTCAATAAATATTTGTTTGAGTAAATGGATTGAATTGTCATTTGCATTAGGTGATTCTGGTTAAAAAAAAGCCAGATTGACCTAGGGTTATCCATATCCTTACCTTCCACTTGATATGTAAAGATTTACCCTGAAGGTAGTTATACGTATGTGAAGTAAGTCTACCCAACATAATTTTAATCAGAAGATTCAATTATTCTGTATGCTTGAAGATAATGCTTTCCAGAAGGCAGGAGGTGCTAGAAAGTACAGGCTTCTACATTTAATCAAGTTAAGTTGATTAAACTTAGAAATGTGAATATAAGTTTAAGAATGCAGGCGGAGGTTGGAAGATGGTGGCTTAGGAGGACACTGGGCTCACCGCGCAATGCATCCTGCTGATCACTTAGATTCCACCTACACCTGCCTAAATAACCCAGAAAACTGCCAGAAGACTAGCAGAACGGAGTCTCCGGAGCCAAGAGCAGATAAGAGGCCCACAGAAGAGGGTAGAAAGGGCGGCGAGGCGGTGCGTGCTCCACGGACTGGCGGGAGGGAGCCGGGCAGAGGGGCAGCATGCAGGCCAAGCAGAGCCCCCGAGTCTGGCTGGCAAAAGCGGAGGGGCCGGACAGAGTGTGTTCGGACAGCAAGTGCGACTTAGCGTCTGGGAGGTCATAAGTTAACAGCTCTGCTCGGAAAGCGGGAAGGCTGGAGGACAAAGGGAGGGAGAGTTGCTGAGCCCCCGGACTACAGAGCTCAGCTTGGCGGGGAACAAAGGCGCTTGCCAGCGCCATCTCCCTCTCCCATCCCCCAGCCAAAATCCCAAAGGGAACCAGTTCCTGCCAGGGAACTTGCTCGCTCCGTGCCAATACCCAACTCTGTGCTTCTGTGAAGCCAAACCTCCGGCAGCGGATCTGACTCCCTCCCGCTGCCACAGGGCCCCTCCTGAAGTGGATCACCTAAGGAGAAGCGAGCTAAGCCTGCCCCTCCTGCCCCCGTGCACCTTGCCTACCCACCCCAGCTAATTTGCCAGATCCCCAGCTCCACAAGCCTGGCAGTGTGCGAGTAGCCCAGACTGCCACGCCACCCCACAGTGAATCCCGCCCCTAGGAGAGGGGAAGAAAAGGCACACACCAGTCTGACTGTGGACCCAGCGGTGGGCTGGGGGCAGACATCAGGTCGGACTGCGGCCCTGCCCACCAACTCCAGTTATACACCACAGCACAGGGGAAGTGCCCTGCAGGTCCTCACCACTCCAGGGACTATCCAAAATGACCAAACGGAAGAATTCCCCTCAGAAGAATCTCCAGGAAATAACAACAGCCAATGAACTGATCAAAAAGGATTTAAATAATATAACAGAAAGTGAATTTAGAATAATAGTCATAAAATTAATCGCTGGGCTTGAAAACAGTATAGAGGACAGCAGAGAATCTCTTGCTACAGAGATCAAGGGACTAACGAACAGTCACGAGGAGTTGAAAAACGCTTTAAACGAAATGCAAAACAAAATGGAAACGACGACGGCTCGGATTGAAGAGGCAGAGGAGAGAATAGGTGAACTAGAAGATAAAGTTATGGAAAAAGAGGAAGCTGAGAGAAAGAGAGATAAAAAAATCCAGGAGTATGAGGGGAAAATTAGAGAACAAAGTGATACACTAAAAAGAAATAATATACGCATAATTGGTATCCCAGAGGAGGAAGAGAGAGGGAAAGGTGCTGAAGGGGTACTTGAAGAAATTATTGCTGAGAACTTCCCTGAACTGGGGAAGGAAAAAGGCATTGAAATCCAAGAGGCACAGAGAACTCCCTTCAGACATAACTTGGATCGATCTTCTGCACGACATATCATAGTGAAACTGGCAAAATACAAGGATAAAGAGAAAATTCTGAAAGCAGCAAGGGATAAACGTGCCCTCACATATAAAGGGAGACCTATAAGACTCGTGACTAATCTCTCTTTTGAAACTTGGCAGGCCAGAAAGGATTGGCACGATATCTTCAGTGTGCTAAACAGAAAAAATATGCAGCCGAGAATCCTTTATCCAGAAAGTCTGTCATTTAGAATAGAAGGAGAGATAAAGGTCTTCCCAAACAAACAAAAACTGAAGGAATTTGTCACCACGAAACCAGCCCTACAAGAGATCCTAAGGGGGATCCTGGGAGACAAAGTACCAGAGACATCACTACAAGCATAAAACATACAGACATCACAATGACTCTAAACCCGTATCTTTCTATAATAACACTGAATGTAAATGGATTAAATGTGCCAACCAAAAGACATACAGTATCAGAGTGGATAAAAAAACAAGACCCATCTATTTGCTGTCTACAAGAGACTCATTTTAGATCTGAGGACACCTTTAGATTGAGAGTGAGGGGATGGAGAACTATTTATCATGCTACTGGAAGCCAAAAGAAAGCTGGAGTAGCCATACTTATATCAGACAAACTAGACTTTAAATTAAAGGCTGTAACAAGAGATGAAGAAGGGCATTATATAATAATTACAGGGTCTATCCATCAGGAAGAGCAAACAATTATAAATGTCTATGCGCCGAATACTGGAGCCCCCAAATATATAAAACAATTACTCATAAACATAAGCAACCTTATTGATAAGAATGTGGTAATTGCAGCGGACTTTAACACCCCACTTACAGAAATGGATAGATCATCTAGACACACGGTCAATAAAGAAACAAGGGCCCTGAATGCTACATTGGATCAGATGGACTTGACAGATATATTTAGAACTCTGCATCCCAAAGCAACAGAATATACTTTCTTCTCGAGTGCACATGGAACATTCTCCAAGATAGATCATATACTGGGTCACAAAACAGCCCTTCATAAGTTCACAAGAATTGAAATTATACCACGCATACTTTCAGACCACAATGCTATGAAGCTTGAAATCAACCACAGGAAAAAGTCTGGAAAACCTCCAAAAGCATGGAGGTTAAAGAACACCTTACTAAAGAATGAGTGGGTCAACCAGGCAATTAGAGAAGAAATTAAAAAATATATGGAAACAAACGAAAATGAAAATACAACAATCCAAACGCTTTGGGACGCAGCGAAGGCAGTCCTGAGAGGAAAATACATTGCAATCCAGGCCTATCTCAAAAAACAGGAAAAATCCCAAATACAAAATCTAACAGCACACCTAAAGGAACTAGAAGCAGAACAGCAAAGGCAGCCTAAACCCAGCAGAAGAGAAATAATAAAGATCAGAGTAGAAATAAACAATATAGAATCTAAAAAAACTGTAGAGCAGATCAACGAAACCAAGAGTTGTTTTTTTGAAAAAATAAACAAAATTGACAAACCTCTAGCCAGGCTTCTCAAAAAGAAAAGGGAGATGACCCAAATAGATAAAATCATGAATGAAAATGGGATTATTACAACCAATCCCTCAGAGATACAAGCAATTATCAGGGAATACTATGAAAAATTATATGCCAACAAATTGGACAACCTGGAAGAAATGGACAAATTCCTAAACACCCACACTCTTCCAAAACTCAATCAGGAGGAAATAGAAAGCTTGAACAGACCCATAACCAGTGAAGAAATTGAATCGGTTATCAAAAATCTCCCAACAAATAAGGGTCCAGGACCAGATGGCTTCCCAGGGGAGTTCTACCAGACATTTAAAACAGAGATAATGCCTATCCTTCTCAAGCTATTCCAAGAAATAGAAAGGGAAGGAAAACTTCCAGACTCATTCTATGAAGCCAGCATTACTTTGATTCCTAAACCAGACAGAGACCCAGTAAAAAAGAGAACTACAGGCCAATATCCCTGATGAATATGGATGCAAAAATTCTCAACAAGATACTAGCAAATCAAATTCAACAGCATATAAAAAGAATTATTCACCATGATCAAATGGGATTCATTCCTGGGATGCAGGGCTGGTTCAACATTTGCAAATCAATCAATGTGATACATCACATTAATAAAAAAAAAGAGGAGAACCATATGATCCTGTCAATCGATGCAGAAAAGGCCTTTGACAAAATCCAGCACCCTTGAGAAAGTCGGGATAGAAGGAACATACTTAAAGATCATAAAAGCCATTTATGAAAAGCCCACAGCTAACATCATCCTCAATGGGGAAAAACTGAGAGCTTTTCCCTGAGATCAGGAACACGACAGGGATGCCCACTCTCACCGCTGTTGTTTAATATAGTGTTGGAAGTTCTAGCATCAGCAATCAGACAACAAAAGGAAATCAAAGGCATCAAAATTGGCAAAGATGAAGCCAAGCTTTTGCTTTTTGCAGATGACATGATATTATACATGGAAAATCCGATAGACTCCACCAAAAGTCTGCTAGAACTGATACATGAGTTCAGCAAAGTTGCAGGATACAAAATTAATGTACAGAAATCAGTTGCATTCTTATACACTAACAATGAAGCAACAGAAAGACAAATAAAGAAACTGATCCCATTCACAATTGCACCAAGAATCATAAAATACCTAGGAATACACCTAACCAAAGATGTAAAAGATCTGTATGCTGAAAACTATAGAAAGCTTATGAAGGTAATTGAAGAAGATATAAAGAAATGGAAAGACATTCCATGCTCATGGATTGGAAGAATAAATATTGTCAAAATGTCAATACTACCCAAAGCAATCTACACATTCAATGCAATCCCAATCAAAATTGCACCAGCATTCTTCTCGAAACTAGAACAAGCCATCCTAAAATTCATATGGAACCACAAAAGGCCCCAAATAGCCAAAGTAATTTTGAAGAAGAAGACCAAAGCAGGAGGCATCACAATCCCAGACTTTAGCCTCTACTACAAAGCTGTCATCATCAAGACAGCATGGTATTGGCACAAAAACAGACACATAGACCAATGGAATAGAATAGAAACCCCAGAACTAGACCCACAAACGTATGGCCAACTCATCTTTGACAAAGCAGGAAAGAACATCCAATGGAAAAAAGACAGTCTCTTTAACAAATGGTGCTGGGAGAACTGGACAGCAACATGCAGAAGGTTGAAACTAGACCACTTTCTCACACCATTCTCAAAAATAAACTCAAAATGGATAAAGGACCTGAATGTGAGACAGGAAACCATCAAAACCTTAGAGGAGAAAGCAGGAAAAGACCTCTCTGACCTCAGCCGTAGCAATCTCTTACTCGACACATCCCCACAGGCAAGGGAATTAAAAGCAAAAGTGAATTACTGGGACCTTATGAAGATAAAAAGCTTCTGCACAGCAAAGGAAACAACCAACAAAACTAAAAGGCAACCAACGGAATGGGAAAAGATATTTGCAAATGGCATATCAGACCAAGGGCTAGTATCCAAAATCTATAAAGAGCTCACCAAACTCCCTACCCAAAAAACAAATAACCCAGTGAAGAAATGGGCAGAAAACATGAATAGACACTTCTCTAAAGAAGACATCCGGATGGCCAACAGGCACATGAAAAGATGTTCAACGTCGCTCCTCATCAGGGAAATACAAATCAAAACCACACTCAGATATCACCTCACGCCAGTCAGAGTAGCCAAAATGAAGAAATCAGGAGACTATAGATGCTGGAGAGGATGGTGAGAAACGGGAACCCTCTTGCACTGTTGGTGGGAATGCAAACTGGTTCAGCCGCTCTGGAAAGCAGTGTGGAGGTCCCTCAAAAAATTAAAAATAGACCTACCCTATGACCCAGCAATAGCACTGCTAGGAATTTACCCAAGGGATACAGGAGTGCTGATGCATAGGAGCACTTGTACCCCAATGTTTATAGCAGCACTCTCAACAATAGCCAAAGTATGGAAAGAGCCTAAATGTCCATCAACTGATGAATGGATAAAGAAATTGTGGTTTATATACACAATGGAATACTACGTGGCAATGAGAAAGAATGAAATATGGCCTTTTGTAGCAACGTGGATGGAACTGGAGAGTGTGATGCTAAGTGAAATAAGCCATACAGAGAAAGACAGATACCATATGGTTTCACTCTTATGTGGATCCTGTGAAACTTAACAGAAACCCATGGGGGAGGGGAAGGAAAAAAAAAAAAAGAGGTTAGAGTGGGAGAGAGCCAAAGCATAGGAGACTGTTAAAAACTGAGAACAAACTGAGGGTTGAAGGGGGGTGGGAGGGAGGGGAGGGTGGGTGATGGGTATTGAGGAGGGCACCTTTTGGGATGAGCACTGGGTGTTGTATGGAAACCAATTTGACAATAAATTTCATATATTGAAAAAAAAAAGAATGCATTAGCTCATTCAACAAATGTTTATTGAGAACCTACTACATGGCAGACACTGAGATAAACACCGGAGATTCAGTTACTGACCTCATGGATTTACAGTTCATGGGAAAGACAGACGATGAAAAAATAACTACAAGTGAAAGAACTGTTAGAAAAGGGATATGAGGGGCGCTCTGGAAAGGAATAAGCAGCCTCTCGCAATAAATCGGTAGAGTGGCAGTTAGGAAATACAGTTGATCCTTGGAAAATGTGGGAATTACAGTGCCAATCCCTGCAGTTGAAAATCACCCTATACCTTTTGATTCCCTAAAACTCAACTACTGTTAAGTAGTTATAGCCTACTGTTGACTGGAAGCCTTGCCAATAACATAAACAGTTGGTTAACACATATTTTGTATGTTATATGTATTATATACTGTACTCTTATGATAAGTTAAGCTAGAGAAAAGAAAGCGTTATTAAGAAAATCATAAGGAGGAGAAAATACATTTACAGTACTGTAAAAAATCTGCCAATAGGTAATGCTCTGAGTGGTCTTGTGGATCTGTCCTATTTCAACAATGTTTGGACAGAACAGATCCAGGATACCCCTTCTCCTCCAGCCTCCAGTCACCCTCCAAATCCTTTCCAGTCACAACCTTTGAAACCATAATCTCAGCCACCATCTGCCTCTGGGACCACCAACACCATCTTTTGAGCTTAGCTCTTTATTGCTGATCAAACATGAACTCCCAGATTCATCAGAATTATTCCACCGAGGTGGACAACATGCGTCTGCAGGCCTCCTACACCTACCTCTCTCCGGGCTTCTATTTCCAACTTGACAATGTGGCTCTAGAGGGCATAGGCCCCTTCAGCAAGCTGGCTTAGGAGAAGCAGGAGGACGCTGAGGGGCTCTGGAAGATGCAAAACCAGTGGGGATGGTCGGGTCCTCTTCCAGGACCTGCAGAAACCGTCCCAAGATGAATGGGATAAAACCTTGGAAGCCGCTATGGAAGCTTCCATGGTCTCAGAGAAGAACCTGAACCATGCCCTGTGGGATCTGCATGCCCCGGGTTCTGCCTTGCATACCCTTGTCTTTGTGACTTCCTGTAGAACCACTTCCTGGAAGAGGAGGTGAAACTCATCAAGAAGATGGCAACCACCTGAATAACCTCCACAGGCTGGCTGGCTCCCAGGCTGGGCAGGGCGAGTATCTCTTCGGAAGGCTCACCCTCAAGCATAACTATTAGCCTCCAGAGCCTAGTGGCCTTTGAAGGGCATCCCCCTGGTGTCAGGACTTCTTCCTGAGCCTCTCCCTGCAGCTCCTATGCAGCTTTTTAACCACTCTGGAACCTTTTCCCAAGCCTTGGACCAAGTGAAAACAATAACACTTTTTGCAGAAAAAAAAATTTAAAAAACATTGAAATAAAATCTGTTGTGTAAGTGGATCTGCACAGTTCAAAGTTGTGTTGTTAATGTGTTAAGAGAAGGAGGAGGAAGAGGAGAAGAAAGAGGAGTCGCTCCTTGGTTAGAGGCCTCAAAGACCTGATTAATTTAAATGGACACTTAGAAAAACAAACCATAACAGCATCTACCAAATGGATTCCAGAATAGTACAGTATAGCTAACAAATCCCCCTGCCATGATTGAAAACTTGTCTGCTTGTACCATCTGTTCATTTTTCAATCCTAAAAAAAAAAAAAAAAACAAAACCACATTTCTAATTAGTTTGGTAGGATAGGATGTGTATTATTTACTCCTGTAAGTAACTCCCTAGAGAGCAAACCTGTCTTTAAAAAGATACAATGAAATCCAGGTAAGGAATAAAATTTATTTGTGACTAGCTGATTGGAAATGTCTTTTTGCTTAATGGAATAAGGTCTTAATGGAATAAGGTCTTGGAAAAATATAAGTATATTGAAATTATTATTTCATCGTACAGTTTGGAAAGAGGCATACTTCCTTAAGGGGCAAAAAGAGATGCAAAATTGTTACTGAACTAGAGCTTAGCACCTAGCCAATGCTTGGCATAAGTAAGGATGCCACTATAAGGGAGGTTTGCTTTAGTTGTTTCTATTTTAAGAGGAGAAAAAAGCGAAGTTCTTTACTTGGAATCCAAATACTTTAAAAAAATAGGTTGGAAAAAATAAATTTCATGTCTTTAGGGAAGTATTGGAGAAAAGCAATTTTTCTATTTTTAACCAAAGATTTTTCTTCTACAGAGACATGATTTTGTCTCTCTGTAATCAAGATTATTCTAGTTTATATTTACATTTCAAAGTAAAATCTGTTATTTGTATGCTGTGTCATTTTCTGTGGAATAGCTTTTTAAAGTTAACTCTTTTCTGTTATGAACATCTTTTTAAAGTTATTGAAGACAGCAGTTACATATTTTTTTGAATAAAGTTTTTCTCAAAATGCTGCCCAGGGAAATAAATGGTGGTATATATTTGTTTCATATTCACATGTTTTATTTATGACTCCCAATTCTTGATGAAATGTCAAAATTTCAAATGATATTATCTCATCATTTCAACAAAATGATTTTTTTAAAGCACAGCACAAATCTCAACAATGTAATGGATTGATAGTACCCAGGAAATTAATCTTAAGGTTTATTGACAACCAATACAGGAAATCCTCTTAGGTCATATACTATAATCAGGATTAGTTTAATCCTATGAAATGAGGTACATATATAAAGATTTAGCAATATATAATGAAGACTAACAATCTGTAAAATCTCAACACTATATGGTTATACAGACATATGAGCATGACATATGAATGAAAGCTGAGGATATATTTCTCTTAGATAAACATAATCTTGTGATTTTGTAGATGATGCTGTTATTCTCTGGGCTACCCAGACTTGAAATGTACAGTCATCTTGATTCTACCTTCACCTACAACTCCATGCCCAGAGTCAAATCTTTATCATGTCTTATATTATCTTGTGTTTATTACCACTGGAACAACCTCATTTCAGGTTCAGCTTCACGGGATTAGGCTGGTCTATTAAATTGTCTTTCTATAGTATCTCTTCCCAATCCATCTCACATTATGTGGCCACATAATTATTCTTCAAAATAATATTTAAAACTATTCAGAATCTCTCCTAGTGCCTAGAGGGTAAAGTCATCCCACTGCAGAGGTTCACCATTCCTGGAGATATCCAGGCCTGAAACTTTGCACTCAGACTTCCCACAGTTTTCACCTTTGCCTTCACATTAATCATCAATCCTGTCATTATTACATTTTTTAATTATTTAAATGTTTATTTATGAGAGAGAGAGAGAGAGAGAGAGAGAGCAAATGGGGGAGGGGAAGAGGGAGAGGAGACACAGAATCCAAAGTAGGCTCCCGGCTCTGGGCTGTCAGCACACAGCCGGACACAGGGCTCAAACCCACAAACTGTGAGATCATGACCTGAGCCAAAGTCAGATGCTGACCCACCCAGGCGCTCCATCATTACTACATTTTAAGTATTTCTTAGATTCATCCCCATTCTCTTCTGTCCCCCCAACTATTCCTATACTCATCTTATCACATGTATTTGAATTCAGCTAGATGGCAACTTCACTTATGTGGAATGCAGTGGAATAATAGCAAGATGGACAAAAAGAGCTTCTGAGGAGATATCTGACAGATGTTCACATACTAAAGAACACACAGTTTACTCCATGAAACAGCTTTGATGCCTCACACTCTTACTTCAGACATGTTTATTGATTTCCAAATTCATAAAACAGTATTGTAGAAGTAAATTAAGTAAATGAGGCCAGGGGTGAGATATCTGAAGGGAGGGAATTGTATGGACGTGCACACTGGTAGGCTGACCGACAGAAGAACTGGGAAAACGGAAAGCTGACATAACATTCCCAAATATACAGTATTCAGGAGCAAAGAATTTAGGATCAAACATCCTTGTAAAATTCAGGGAACACAGAAGGACTTGCTATGTTATAACTCAAAACAATAATATGATCATACAAGGTGAATAAAAAAATGCTGAGTTATGTCCAAGATATTTTATTTAAAAGGGCAAGAGTCTGTGGGTGCATGATTAGAAAAGTATGTCTCTGCAAAATATTTAACAATAAATAGTAAAAATAATACTTTTAAGACCAAACTTATGTCTGAAAATTTCAACTATCAAAAATGATTTGATTTCTGATGATTTCAGGGGTTGGGGCTCATTTCAACTACACGATAAGCTTCTTGAGGGCATAAATAATATCTTTAAACTTACTATATCACATGGGATTAGTAGAGCACCTTACACAGACCAGAAATTAATAAATATATATTTTTCCTGAAGAAGAGATAAATAATGCATTCTGGACATAAGGATTAAATGCCCTGGCTAAAGAAGAATTTTCATATAAGATGCATTTGGTAATGCTCATGCTTAAAAGTGTTCTAGTTACATAAATGACCCTTCCACACTTGTATTTTGATATATAACATGTTCAGAGATAAGTGAATAGAAAATAGTGTGCTATAAACTTAACAGAAACCCATGAGGGAGGGGAAGGAAAAAAAAAAGAGGCTAGAGTGGAAGAGAGCCAAAGCATAAGAGACTCTTAAAAACTGAGAACAAACTGAGGGTTGATGGCGGGTGGGAGGGAGGGAAGGGTGGGTGATGGATATTGAGAAGGGCATCTTTTGGGATGAGCACTGGGTGTTGTATGGAAACCAATTTGACAATAAACTTCATATATTGAATAAATAAATAAATAAATAATAAAAAAAGAAAATAGTGTGAGTTAAATTTTTTTAGTGTTTATTTATTTTTGAGATAGAGAGCACCAGCGGGGGAAGGGCAGAGAGAGAGGTGGTCAGAAGATCTGAGTGGGCTTCCTGCTGAAAGCGGTGAGCCTGATGCCAGCTCAAACTCATTAACTGTGGGATCATCACCTTAGGCAAAGTCCGACGCTCAACCAACTGAGACACCCAGGTGCCCCTGTGAATTAACTTTTTTATTCAAATACCCCTGCGTAGGCTTTGAATGAAATAAATATTTCATTTATTATTTATAATAAGGAAGGTATTGGCATGGTATTGTATTAGCATGTTTCTTTTACATTTATTCAATATTTGACACCATTTACCAACAGGAAAAATAACCTCTAAGATGAGGGGCGGGGGGAGAGAAGAGAGGGAGAGAGGGAGAATGACAAGAGAGTCTCTGTTCCACTCAAGTAAGCCAGTTACTAAATTCTCAGTTGGAATTGAAAAAAAGCCTCATGGATCATATCTATTGAAGTAGGAAACTTTAGCAGGGATTATATATTTTTAGAAAGTGATTGCACCACTGTGCTTTCTTTCTCTGGTCTGCCAATTCTCCAGAAACAATGCAGTTCAGTACGTCAAACTGTGGCTACATTGGGACACAGAAGATTTCAAGATTCATTCTTCTTGATGACCTTAATTTACTTGTCAGATAAAAATGCCAAATGACACAGGAATAATTGGAAAATGTGAGTTTGGTAAAACTTGATGGAGAGGCAGAAGCAGAAGCATAGTGCAGCATGATGAAACACTTTTTCTCTCTCTCTCTCTTTTTTAAGATTCTTGTGTGCATTAATAAATGGTCAAGATGCCTTGACAGGTAGGCTTCATGTGACAAATATCAAAGAACAGAGAAAAGTGACTGAGGCATTTAAACACCTGGAACTATTGTTAACATTCTAAATGTCGGGATTTAATTTGTAATTGTCTGTATTTCGTATTGTTACATGCAGTTGAGATAGGTCTTTGATAACATATTTTGTAAGTGAAATACTTACGCCTTTACACATACATATTTCAGTTTTTAAAGATCCAGTGTACAATAGAATTTCCTTAAAAATTTCAAAAATTCCCTGGAACCAATGATGTTCAATTTCAAAAGACTATTCAACATGTACCATATGTTATTAATAGTATTTGCATATTGATAATCATACTTATGCACTTGAGGTTATAACTTCTCTGTATAACAGTGTAGCTTGAGGTAAGTAGCTTTGCCAGTAAATGTATAGCCATTAGAGATCACATATTTCATAAGGCTAAACTCAAAGGTTTATTTAGGATCTAGTTTTCATAGGGGAACCTGGGTGGCTCAGTCGATTAAGCATCCAACTCTTGATCTCAGCTCGGGTTATGATCTCATGGTTCAGGGGATTGAGCCCCGTGTTGGGCTCCATGCTGATGATGCAGAACCTGCTTGATTTTTTTTCTCTTTCCCTCTCTCCCCCTTCCCTGCTCTCTCTCTCTTTCAAAATAAAGAAATAAACTTATAAAAAAAGAATATTTTTCATAGAAAATATATAAAAAAAATCCCGATAAAAAGCATACATTTATTATTTAGAAAAAGTTCTAGAAAATTTCTTGAGTGAATTCTCATTTATCAACTCATTATTCATTCAAAAACAACAAAAAATACTAATCATTTAGAATGTGCCATGGGCCGCCTGGGTGGCTTAGTCGGTTAAGCGACCCACTTCGGTTCAGGTCATGATCTCACAGTTTCGTGAGTTTGAGCCCCGCATCCGGCTCTGTGCTGAGAGCTCAGAGCTTGGAGCCTGCTTCAGATTCTGTGTCTTCCTCTCTCTGCCTCTCCCCCATTTGTGCTCTATCTCTCTCTCTTAAAAATAAACAAACATTAAAAAAATATTTAGAATGTGCCAAACATGGTGATGTAGGGATTGGGGAGACAAAGAAGACTTAAGCCTGGTTTCCAATCCTCAGAGTAGTTTCTCTTTAGTGAGGGTGATAGATAACTGTAATATAGTGAAACTGTTGCTAAAATGGAAGTACGAGTGAGGGTCATGAGGGAAGAGTAGGAGAGTGATAATCTCGACAGGAAGAAGTGAAGGAAGGTTTATAAAGGAGGTGATTCTTAAGCTAAATCTGAAAGGGTTAGAAGAAATTGGCAAGTAACCAAAGTGACAAGTAGATACTGGGACATTCTAGTGTGAAGAAATGACATTACATGTATGGAGACATGAAACCACAGCATCTTCCAGGGATTTTACATGTACTTTGAAGCAGAATAGAACCAAGAGGATATAGAATAGGAAGGTAGAGAGAATGGATCGTGAAAATATAGTGACCTCATTCAGTGTGCTTAGTTCTTTCTCATGAGTAGAATAGAAGGAGATGTGAGTTTACTCAAAATTGCAATTTTTACTGGGGATATAAACTCTTGCAAATATATGGGAAGAAACTATCAGACAATAAAATGAGGACATGTTTGGAGCCTGGATTTGGCCTGAATCTCACACTATACCTTGACTTTCTTTACTTAAAGTAATAAAGTCTCACTTTTCACTAAACCAGTTGGGATTTCATCATTTAAAGTTGAGAGTCCTACTTACTAAAATGAAACAAAGAGGAGAGAGTTTGTCTGTGTTTGTCTATATGCATATCCTATAACGAGGGAAAGAGAGGATAAGTGGATCTTTATATTTCCAAATTAACTACTAAAAACCTCTCAATGCTTATTATGTTGCTTAAGTTAGATGCTTTTAATCTCCATTTACTATTTACATTTTTTTTCTATGTTGAACAGACTTCTGAGTCTGTTTGCCCCCATAACTGGATGAATGAAATTGAAAAGATAAAGCAAAATGAGGCGGGGGGGGGAGGGTTCTGTTTATAAAACAGCCATTTTTATAAAAAGAAAACCAAATGCTCTGCTTGAAGAGAGCCCATTTTCTTTTTCTTTAATTGATTGATTGGTTCAGGGTGAAATCAGTCCTGTCTATCTTACACTTAATGGATCTCATGTATTGATTTAATAAAAACTGCATAGATGTAAAAACAAACAGACCAAAAATAAAAACAAATGAACAGACATTTCTTGCAACTTTAGTGAGACAGCATGTTAAAATCAGATTATGGAGGAATCTGCCCATTTTAAGCCATCTAATTATGAACCCATTGCCACCAAATCTGGAGCTAAACAAATTCCTGTGAAGATCTTTACTTAACCTTCACAGTTAATGTTAAAGCACATTTAGGGTACAGTTGTCTCTTACATGGCTTTAGTAGAAATCTTTACAGAAGCATAGAAACCAACAATGTTGGGGGTGGAGGGCAATTTGTCTTAGCTTTATGGACTCAAACACAGTGCCCCAAATAATTTAGATCACAGGCAACCAACAGGGACCTGCTATTCCTATGCCAAAACTCATTTGATTATCCCCTGAAAGCAAGTTCTCAAGGAAGCTGTTGCATCATTGCTTGAAACCTTTTGAAGCCTCTGCTCTAACAACCAAACTACCTCAGCTTCTAACTGATCACTGCAATCACTTCTGGAGAGATTCAAAGAGAGCCTACTCTACTTTATTATTATTATTTTTTTAATTTTTTAAATGTTTATTTACTGTTCAGATACAGAGAGAGAAAGAGAGAGAGAGAGAGAGAGAGAGAGAGAGCACGAGCAGGGGAGGAGCAGAGAGGGAGGGAGACACAGAATCCGAAGCAGGCTCCAGGCTCTGAGCTGTCAGCACAGAACCTGATGTGGGGCTCGAACCCACAAACCACAAGATCATGACCTAAGCCAAAGTCAGATGCTTAACCGACTGACCCACCCAGGTGTCCCAAGCTTACTCTATTTTAAAAAGAGCCAAACTTGTTGTTCCACAAAACGATAGATCAATCAATTTTCTTAGTGTCCCCTTTATTATTTATGTTATGATTTCCCTTAAATTATGTGTTAGATCTCCCAGTTAAATTTTGCATAATATTTTGTTTTATGCACAGAATTACCCCATAACTTATTAATATTATATTTTCAAGAAAATAAGATTGTTTGCTTTGCCTGTAGATTTTTCACTAAATTTTGGCTTTATTGCTCAGGGAATCAACTTAACTCAAAACTGAAACTTAGTATTATTATTCTGAAAATGTGGAGTAAATACCTCTTTAAAAATGAACTAAAGGGGAAAAAATTCCTGACATACTCTTTCACAAGTTCATGTAATATAAAAAAAGTGTCATGTTTTATTTATTCATCTTTTACACTAATATCTGCATATGATATTGATTATAGACAAACTGGCATGTGCTATCTTGTTAGACAGAAATATGTGCCTCTTTCTATATGCTGATAATATGGATTTAATTTTTAATAACTAGAATTGATTTCTGGATACAAATAATTCTACTATCCTACCGCTGCTAGAAGGGATTGAACATCATCAACTTTATCAAAATTAAAATCATTTTCTTTGGCACACAAAAGGCAATTGATAAAAACTCTACAAAAGAAGACAACCTAGTCCATTTTTTACAAGTATACTTTTTCCATAACTTATCCTAGAAAGCTTGCTGCAAAAATATGTGGTTCAATATAACTTTTTCCATGGGAGCATTGCTCCTCGGGTTTCTTTTTGATGACTTTGAACACCTGCTTTGAAAATTTTCCAGGCCAGAATCATCTTTTTTCACAGTATCCAGTGGTGTGGAACTGTGGGCTTTCAATCTAGAGTATGCCTAATTGTTGGAGCAGATTCAACTCTGCTTCCTAAGGACAATCTTTGCTTCGCCTCCAGCTCATTTCAGTGCAAATGTAAGGATGGGAAAAAATATTGGTTGGTTGTCTCAGCTTTAATAGTGGAATTATTTCTGTACTTCTTCACCTTATTTTTTTATGTTTATTTATTTATTTTGAAAGAAGAAAGCAGGAGAGGGGCAGAGAGACAGGGAGACAGAGAATCCCAAGCAGGCTCTGCATGCTGTCAGTGCAGAGCCCTGTGTGGGGCTTGAACCCACAAACCATGAGATCATGACCTGAGCTGAAATCAAGAGTCAATCACTTAACCAACTGAGCCACTCTTCACCTTATTTTTGAAGCATTTGTACCATGTATCAGTGTGAAAATAGAGAAAACACATTCTAAGCTCTCATTAAAGACTTAGCTCAAAATTTTTAGTAAGTAATCTTAGTAAGAATACTAAGATACTAAGTATCTTAGTGGGATACTGAACGGGTATCTATTAAGCTCTATCTCTGAAAACTGCCTCTCTCTCTGGTCCCTACCTGCATGAATTGGATTAGGAATGGAGACCTGACTCATATTGGGCCAAACCATGATATTTCTTCCAGGAATTTGGAATTAGGATTCATAGTCATTCTGGTGGTCTTGGTGCATGGTTGAAATGATGGGGAAATATGAATCTACAAGCCGTGAGGCAGATAGATTTATTTTCCTAAATGAACATATGCATAGGTAAATCTGATCCTAGGCGAGAGAAACAGAAGCGAGTGGCTGTGTAGACCAAGAAAGAGATTGGTTATCTTTCATTTCAAGACCTTTCTGGTTTCTTGTTTCAGTTCTTTTTGAAGCTTAGCCTCATTTACGCCCCCATATTTCCACTGTGGCCCTGTCTGGGACATTCTTAGATCTCTTTTCACTTAACCTAGCTCATGGTATATTTGATATCTCCAGTTGAAGGGCTTTGGGGTATTCTAATTTTTAGTATCTGACCAAAGAACACATATTTAGAAAATAAATTTAAAGGGTGATTCTCTTTCATTCACTTCCCAGCTATACTAGCTCTTTTGAAGTCTGTATGCATGGAATTGTACTAAGTAACCTTTCTTCCTCATCTCATTCCCAGCATGGAAATCATCTTCAATCAGTGAAACTTTACCTTGGGTCTGCTTCTATCAAAGGTTGTAGTCATAAAACACCACATTAAAAAAGCACACTTTTGCATTTGTTGAAAAAACTCTGCTTGAGGCCATTATCCTCAGATTCTTCATCTATCTTTCTTAGAGCATTTGTGCTTCATATCATAAGAGCTTGAGGACTTCTCTGTTCTCTGGCTGCATCCAGAAATGTCAGAGGCAGAGATGGTGTGCATGTGGTTCACCACTAGTGATGATCACCTCTTGTTTTTATGGATCAAATTTTCTACTTTTAGCTCTAATTCTGGTGCTTTAAATATTTTTAAATGCTTTAATATTTTGTATATGTGTTTTAGACTGCCTCAACTCTTTTTAGGGAGAAGGGAAATGCAAATATAAGTCAATATTCCTCTATTAGGTTAGTCAGACTTTCTGAGAAGGCAACCCTATAAAAATTAAGTGCAATTTAGATAAGTTAGCATATATATGGGAAAAGTCATCCTACTTACTGCTTAGAGCATTCAGCTTTCTTCCTAGAACAGGAAATTTGACTATACTTGTAATTCTGTCTCATCTCTAGTAAGAGGTATTAATGACTTAGATTAGTTATATGTATGTTTGAACATGTTCTGTTAAACAAAATTCTTGATTAAATAATTTTAGACGATTAACAGAAAGTGTAATAGAGGTCATTTCTATCTCCTTTTAAAACACATGAGAAGAATTTCTGAATTCCACATACTTATTAGCTTGACTAATTCATGTATTGCATTCCTTTTTTGGTATGCATGTGTATGGGGGGTAATGGAGGTGCATATACCTAGCTTTAAGTTTTCTATGCTGCTTCTCTTCTGAATGTTAACAGAAAGTATTTTTCTAATTGTTTTTATTTTCTAAACTGAGCTTTTCTCAATTCTTCACCTGTTCTGATGCCCCAGTTTCCACAGTTTAAGCTATTGGAAGTCTAAGCTAAGGGTGCTTATAAGACTGCTTCAACTATCTTCCCAGTCATGGACCAGGTTGGGGTGCCCCATCTCTCCTTTGGTATGTAAGTCCTTGTGCCTTAGAGGCTTCTACAGGTCACTGATCAATGAAAAGTAGAATTACCCCATCAATCTCTTATTTACTCATTTTTCACCTTCCTTTCCAGTAAGGTATTTCTCCCTCCATCTTAAGCAGTAAGAGAACTGAGAAGAACAATGACAGAGATATAGCCTCATGTGCAGAAGTTTGGTTTCTTTTTTTTTTAATGAAAACTCATTAAATTTATCTTTCCTGCTTCTATTAATAATCTCAAGGATAATGGTAGAGAATTATCGTGAATGGTATACTTTTCAAACCTTAAAAATATTGCTGACATCAAGCAGACAGCAACTGTAAAAGCACATAACTTAAAAAAGAATCTCCATGGGTATTAACTGGGTATCTTTTGTTTAACTCAATTTGAAATCTATCATCCCAGTGGGCATTTAAATGGGATGAGAGGGAGAAAATGACATAAAGCTAGCTAATTTTAAAATGGTGCAGCTCCCACGATGGATAAATACAAACACTGAGAAATGATTTAGCAAGATCCAAACGCATTTTGAGCTGCAGTACAGAACATCACTGAAAAAATAATGGGCTAAAGGCAATTAGATAAGCCCAAATCTCCTTGTTCTCCCTTGTTTGTCTGCTGAGCAACTTGGATTAATTTGGGAAACAATGAGGGGTGCCTGGGTGGCTCAGTCGGTTAAGCGTCCAACTCTTGATTTCAGGTCAGGTCATGATCTCACAGTTTGTGGGATCGAGCCCCGCATTGGGCTCTGCACTGATAGTGTGGAGCCAGCTTGGGATCCTCTGTCTCTTTCTCTCTGCCCCTCCCCTGTTCAGTGTCTCTGTCTCTCTCTTTCCCTCTCTCTCTCTCTCTCTCAAAAGTAAATAAATACTTTTTTTAAAAAAATTGGGAAAGAATGGAACAGTCTTATTTCTAGTCATCATGCAAGGTAAAAATTTGTCTTTATAAAAGCTCAAATATTCTTAAACCTGTACCTGTTCCATAATTTGAAAAAGTAAAATCCTTCCTCAAACAAGATATTCTGAGTTTATTTTTATAGAAGATACAGTATAACTAATACATATTCTAAGCCAAAATATAATTTTCAATATATAGCTAAATTTTACTTTGGATTGCTTATTCTTATGCAAGGAAATAAGTCAGATAGTTACTTATTTAATTAAAAATATATTGTGGGATAGGTGGCTATCAATCATTTTTACTTGAAAAGTGATGAAGATTCCACAGAGAGTACCCTAAGAAAGTTTTCTTTCCAGACTTATAGTTTTTTCCTTCTTCCTTACGGAAATGAGTAGTAGCTGATTCACAGCACAGGCTCATTCAAAAAATCATATTGTACTAAATACACGATTGGGTCTCCCTCAGAAGGAGTCATTATTATAACAAACACTTCCAGAGTGTTTACATTTGCTATCTGCAGTCCTAAATACATCACATGTATTGCACCTATTTAATCTTCACAAAATCATTTAAGATAGTTCTATTATTATCACTACCTTATAGATGGAGAAACTGAGGCACATAAGGTTTATTAACTGGCCATTGTTACACAGACAGAAGTGGCAAAACCAAAATATAAGTACAGATAGCCTCGTTCCAGAGTTGCAGTTTCTAACCATTATGCTATATTGTCTATTAGTGCTGAAATCTTTTATGATTTAAGTATTTAAAAGAAAAGTGGCCCATCCTATAAATAATCTGATTACTGCAGAAGCAGAGGCACCACAGTTCTGGGTCCACAAGGTGATGTTGCTGGAATAGGACTGATGGGGATTCCCTGACTTGCCTACTGTGTGGGTCAAAATCTGATTATCTCAGAAGTTCACATGTGGAGCTTCCTTGTCCAACCCTCCAATGCTTAGGCCCTGGGAGGTCAAGTCACTGGGGGAATTCCAGACTTCCTTATATGTCACCTATAAAAATTAAACAAAAACTAACACCAAGACTAGCCAGCTGTCTCCAGGGTAAGCTAATGGGCATGAAAAACAAAGGTCAAAGGAAAGAATCAGAAAATGACTTGATTCCTAGAGTGTCCAGATGCAAGAAGGTAAGCAAGAATATTGTTTAATTTTTAAAATACAATTTTGAAACTGCTAGAATGGAATTTTAGGGCTGAAAATCATTACCAATAATGTCAGTATTAATAGTCAACATTTCCTGAGCCCTAACCACATGGGTATCAGATATTCTGCTAAGTACTTTACATGCACTGAACCACTGCATACTCACAAGAACACTAGAAAGTAGATGGTATTCTT
The DNA here is from genome assembly GCF_024362965.1 of Panthera pardus. Lineage (NCBI taxonomy): Eukaryota > Metazoa > Chordata > Mammalia > Carnivora > Felidae > Panthera > Panthera pardus. The sequence continues at coordinate 45,149,047 of NW_026526721.1, read as the reverse complement.
ATCCCTATTTTTCCTTATGTGGAAATTGAGGCATAGAGTGGTTAGCTGACTTATACAAATTATGATATATAGCAAGTGGTAGAGTCAAAATTTAAATCCAGGGTTCAGTCCAAAGCTTGAACTTTTAACTAAAATTCACTAGTTTTCTGTAGCTGTCTATTTATCTGTGAAGCATCTGCCAAATGAATTGCATGAATCAGTTGCTGTCATGAAAAATTTCCTTGTTCTTGCTGCTTATTTATATCCTTCCTTTTCTTCAAGGCCCAGGTTAAGGCCCTCCTCCACGAAGTGTTTGCCAGCTGCCTAGCTCACAGCAGTAATTCAAATTACAGTGATAGTTAACATTTAATGATCACATTAGGAGAAAGGCACACCCCATCCTCCTTCTCAGCTTTGCTCTTCTCCAGAGCATCTCGCATCACCTGTCTTAGGGTTTCCTGGGGCACAGATTCTTCAGGCAGCTTTGCATGCAGCAGGTTTATTGAGGAGTGACTTCAGCAGGGACAGGTTGAGAGGATAGGAGAGCAGAAATGGGGAAATGGAGCAGTCGAACTATGATATGAGCTACAAACACCTCTGCAGATCTCAGGAAGCTCTCAGCCGAGATGACCCTTCACAGTTGTCCTGAATTAAGCAATGGGATAAATCTTTGACTGGCACAATGACACAGTCTTGGATTCTGTCCAGGCCTGGGGAGAGGGCAGGACTCTGGGGAATGCAGCTTCTTTTGGACAGAGGCAATGTCTGGAAAAGAATTCAGCTATGATCCTGGCTAAGAGAATGAGTAAGTGCCAAAGTCCTAAAGGGGAGGTATAGGCAACATACCATAGCTCTGAATCACTTAGCACCCTAACTATTTTACTAATTGTTTGCTTATTGTCTCTCTCCTTTCTGGGACATAACCTCTAGGACGGGATGCTAAGGATCTTTGTCTACGTCTGCTATATCCACAGCATGTAGACCAGCAGTTTGTACAGCGTACAGAGTGTGTTTTCACAAATATTTGTTGAATAAATCTGTGTACAAACAAATAAATAAATTTCTAGTTTTTTGATGAGGAAACCGAAGCTTAAATAGGGAGTGGCAGAGGTTGGTCTGGCCCAAATCCTTAACCACTTCACTCAGAAGGTCCTTATTTTTAAAGCAAGGGTAGATAATTTAACACATCCCCTTTATTTTATTGATGGTAAATTCATGTCTAGGGTGGAGAATCATCATAAGCCAAGATACCAGCTCCTACCTTGCCTAACTGAATGTATCATTTGGCCTTTATTAGAACATACACCCAAGTAATCTAGCCTGAGACAGGTCCGTGACCACCTTGTGTGGCATATTAGTCTTGGTTTCCAACTTTGCTTTGCTAACATATCACTTTTACCTCTCTGATATCTAGATCCATGAAGTTATCCATGCAGATAATTCCTGGAACATCTGCAACTGACCAACTTTCACTGAAAGTTTGGCATGGGATGGCTCAGCTCCAGTTTTCTCAGGAGGCTCTGATGAGCAGGTCATAATTCACTGTGTCCTGAAAGTCCAGAGACCAAATATGAACTGTCAAGGAGAAATATGCAGGCTTACATGCTGGCAGAGAGCAAGCATGTGTTAGAATTTAAATTGATAATTCCCGAGGTTCTAGTACCTTCGGTAGGTGAATTCTAAGGCTAAAAGAGTCTCTAGGGAATTTGGAAGTTATGACAGCTATAGGAGTGACAATGAAAAAGATATTTGGAAGGTTTTATTTTTAGTGTGGATAAAATGAAGGTGAGAAAATTAGACGTGTTAGCAATGGCACCAGAGGATTCAGTTATGAGAAGCTCATTCTGATTGGCTTGCCTGTCTCCAAACTACAGATAACTAGAAGAAAAATAAAAACTCAGGAAGGTTTTAGCCTCTGTAGCAAGATAGGAGACAGCATTGTACAGTCCTACCTATGACTCCAGCCACATGTCTTGTATTTCCTATACCAACATCGTCACCCCCCAACATTCCTCACCTCTACCTTTGTACTCTCTGTTTAAGCTGCTGGTTGTCTAACTACAGTGTGCATCAGAATCACTTGGAGGGCTTTTTAAAACAGAATTCTGGGTTCACTGCCAGAGTTTCTGATTCAGCAGGTATATGGTGGAGTCTGAAAATTTGCATTTCCAACATTTTCTCAGGTGTTGCTGCTGATTCCAGTGCAGGGCCTACATTTTGAAAACCATGGTTCTAGCCACACTAAAATTCTTTCAGTTACTAGAAGGCTGCACGCTCACTTTCATCTGTACACCTGCACACATGAGAGAACAGAAGCTCCCCGATCCTTTTATCCCACCTCCTGCCTCACCCTCCACCCCCCTCATTATCATAGCCAAGTTTTATTTAACTTTAAAGTTTCCTTTAACACATCACTTCTTTGTGGAAGTTTTCCTTGACGAACGTTTGCTTGGGTTCTTCTCTATGTGCTCCCCCAAACGTCACACACAACCTTGTATTGTAATCTTGTTTAATTTTCTGAACCTCTCACAAGCTTCTGTGAAAGGAGAGAACAAGTCTATTCTTTTCATCTTTGAATCTGCAGCGCCGACTTCTATATCTGGCTGGTGCATTAATACTTTTAGACCAAATGGAGGAGTGAACGAATAAATCGAACAATTAAACATTCTGCTTGCTTTTGCTTTTGCTGCTGCCTTTCAAATGCCCTTCACTTTCTCTCTCATTATGTCAAATTTAGAAACAAACTTTGTATCAAATTTAGAAATAAACTCTTTTGCTTCCAAGTGTAACAACTTAAGCAAGTATATTGAAGTCACTGTCAATTTCATTCCTTCATCTCAGAATGAGAATAGGTAGAGTGCATGAATGCAGAATATATGTATTACACATATGTAAGGATGGATATATAGGTATAAATATGTATGCTAAATTTAGTAAGTAGTATTTCAGTGTTTACAGAAATGCTGAAAATGATTGTTAAAAAAACACATTTGGTCTGCTTTCGGGTTTTGTATCTAGCAAATACAAGATAACTATTTATTTTAAAAATAGCTATAGTGCAAGAGCATTTTTTAAAGGGTGCTCAGTTTTCAAAAAGCATAAGAGAATATGAAATTCAGTTTGCTGTGAATCAGCTATTTTATATCTGGTGGTAAAGTTGCCATATTCTGCTACTTTGCCTATCTTTACAGTGCGATAATATGCTCACACATGTCATGCTTGCGTTTGTGCACACACAGCTAAATCTTTTAAAGGGATCCTGCTGTTTTGCCAAGAATTCTTGTTATTTGACTTAAATTCACTGAACTACTGTTTCCCTTGAAAACATAAAGTGTAATGCAAATACTCTAGCTGTTTCTTAATTTTTCAAATAACGTTTGGTAGAGCTGGCTGGGTTTATTTTATAAACATCTGTCCACTCAGTATTGTGACTTCAGAGTGAGGTACAGTGAAAACAGATGTCTTGCACTGAGTGAATACAAATTTAAAAGATGTTACATTAGATAATTTAAACTTATTTTTCTTGCATACTGGTACTGTACAAATAGAAAAATTCAAGCTCTGTCTTTATGATTTGACGTAGGCAGATAATATTTAGTATTTACGTATTTTACATACAATACTTTTCATTCACCTTGGACATTTTGACAATCCTTTTGTTCAACTCTCACGTGTTTTCAGCTCTAAAAATGATGGATTACCATATGGATAGAATTCCACTGGGAAATAGGAAAGAAAACCATAAAAGGAACCAAGCCCTGTGCTGTGTCATCCTTATGGTCTGGGATTTCCTAAAGGACAATTTCATCGCAGCATCAGGCATTTCTGCCCTCTCCCTGTAAGAACCACAGCTATGTATCACCACTAGACATCATTCCACGGCTAGCTAGATCCCACCTCTTGCTTTAGAATACCATTCCAGAAGAAGCTACTGAATAACACAATATTCCTTAGTCGTCTTGACAGAGTACATGATCAAGCAATAGAGGGGATAAGAGGTCAACCATAATTAAGAACCACACCACCAGTTCCAGATAGGCAATCTACGGTTTTCTTACTGTGCCCTTAATGCTTTCCTAACCACTAGAATATGATATTTTAAAAAGCCACTTTAAGATACAAATCAATAAGCTGATTTGTGTAGTCTGAAGAATGGCTGTAAATCTCCATGTATTATATAGGGAATATATTTTTCACTGAATTTGAAGCAATTTGAAATGTCTAAGGAACATTTTTTCTCTCTAGAAGAATTCAAGGTTGTAAAGTCAAATAACTTGGCAGAAAAATTCAAGCAATTTATATGATAGCTGATAGAAAAAAATCCATCTCTTCTCAAATCAAGTCAAATTAAAATTAGACTTTGAGAATGACATAAATAGGAAACTCTGTTAGAAGAGTCTTTAGTGCGGCTTAGTGGTGAGCTTCCTGAAGACAGAGAACATGCATATTTATGTTTCTTCCTCAGCCTTATTGAGGTATAACTGACAAATAAAAATTATATATATTTATGGTGTACAATGTGATGTTTGGATATAAGTACATATTATGAAATGACCATCACAATCAAGCTAATTAATATATCCAACACCACACAGTTGGTGTATGTGTGTGTGTGTGTGTGTGTGTGTGTGTGTGTGTGTGGTGAGAACATTTAAGATCTACTGTCTTGGCAAATTTCAAATACACAATACACTACTATTATCTATAGTCACCTTGCTATATATTAGATCTCCAGAACTTATTCATCCTGCATAACTAAACCCCAACATAGTTATTTTTTTAAGTTTTTTTATTTATTTTGAGAGGGAGAGAGGGAAAGCACAAGTGGGGGAGGAACAGAGAGAGAGGGAGAGGAAGAGAATCCCAAGCAGGCTCTGCACCATCAGCGCAAAGCCCAACATGGGGCTCAAACTCATGAACCAAGAGATCATGACCTGAGTTGAAATCAAGAGTCGGTCAGTTAACCTATTGAGCCACCCACGCACTCCAGCACACTGTTATTAATATATATGCACAAAAACACAAATAAGATACTGAAAGTATATAGATGAAATAATAAAATACATGCAATTTGTTTGAAGTAACAGATGCATATTAATTGAATATTTGCCAGATAACATCAACTTACTTGATATTCACTAAAAGCCTTCAACGTGTCAGCAAGGCAATTATAAGAGGCACAAAAATGAGTAAGAGATGGTTCTTGATCTCAAACAAAACAAAAGAACCCAAAAAACTTCCAAAGGATAATGGCTTATGTCTCAAAGAAATCATTTTTGTATATGTTGCTTTAGGTCATTGGCTTAAAGTAAATCTATATTCTGTTTTAAGAAATAGAACCACTGCTATTTGCTAGTGCCCTTTTCAATATCAGACAATTTGTAACCCTGCATGTTACTATACACATTTTATAAATTCTAAGTAGCTGTTAATAGTTAATGATTTTTTCCAGCCCACTTAGCAAAGCTATGATCTTTAATATTTTTCATATTGGAACGGCTCAACCTGTCTTACGGTACATAAGCCTGGTTCCCATCACTTAAGGTCATTATTTGGTCCAGGAGAAACTGAAGCAAAATACCTTTTTAATCAGTGGAGTCCTGTGAAAAAGAGACTTCCGTTTTCTATGCAAGTAGTTCCCCTTCATCCAGTCCCTGCTCATGTAAGGTAATCAGACTAAGTGCGTTATGTTTCCCTTAGAGTGTTATACTTGGTTTACCATGTGTGCATTTGTCTAGAAATCTGTATTAACACATGCATAACTCTCTGAATTTGATGTATGGTGTTTTATATAGACTTCTGAAAGTCTATGTTTATATTCAAATACTCTATTTTAGGAAAGAATATATAATTGGTTAAGGGAAGGTGAAGAATTGGAGGCAAAAATAAAAAATAATCATGTAGAAAGTCAGAAGAAATGACCAAGCTGAATAAGAAAAGTAAGAACACTGAATGGGTAGAAATGGAACTCAGTTCCAGTTCTCAGAATTAGTATAAAAAATACTATACCCATAATATGCTATAGCCATAATATGTGCCCATTCTAACACTTAGTAGCTGTAGGAATGAGGTAAGTTACTGAGCTTGTGTGTGCTTCAGTTTCCTGATCCATAAAATGGACATGATAATAGTATCCATTTCAAAGGTTAGAAGACACAAAGAACAGAATAGTGCTTGGAACATTGGAACTCAATAAATATTATCTGATAGAATCTCAGTGTTAGAAGTTATGTTAAACTTAATATCACAACCTCCCAAACAAAGGAAGGATTCCCTTTATAATATGTTGAATAAGTACCCAGCTAGTTGCAGCACAAATTCTTATCATGAAGAGCATTTATTAATTCAAAAGGTAAGCCAATTTATATTTGGACAACCTAACTTCTAGAAAATTCTTTCCTACTGGTGTTTGCATTTAGATAGCTATGGTTGCCAACATTGAAAGTGTGCTATTGACTAAAGATTATTTCAAATTAAAATCTTACATACTAGAATTTGTCCTCCTCTGGGTAGACTCATAAATATGAGATCTGGCTCCTGCTTGATTAATTAACTTTTTTATTACTCCACCAGGGTCAGCTGGTCCTCTTTCTGCTTCATGCTTCACCATTAATAACCATCCCCAAATTTCTGGCTGCTGTTAATAATGATGTAGCTAATTTCATCCTAAGTAATTGAAGCAGTGCAGATTGTGATTCAATCAACAGACTGGATCCCACACAATAGAGATTTTTTAAAAAGGAAGTTTAAAGAAGAAAATACATTATACAAAAATAAAAATATCATTTAACTATACCTACAATGCTTTCAATTTTAGAATTAACAATTAATTGGTAATTAAAGGTCCACACATCATATTTCTACACAACTCAAGCCAGGTATATAACCTGAAGCCCCAAATAAAGCAAGCAATAATGTTTATCTGTGGCCAATAAAAATATTTGATTCTTTCTATTTAGACTAGTAGGCAACATGCTATTCTCCCAATTTTAGCCTTTTAAAATTGCATGTTATTCATTTTTAAATTAAATATGTATTGGAAACTGTAAGCAAGACACTTTATGAGACACAAGGATATGCTGGCTATAGTTCTTGACTCAAAGAGCTAGCAGCTTAGCAAATAATTAGCACTTGCACAATAAAATATTATAGAAAGTCTGAGGAAAGGTGGTTTTTCATTGGACTGATACAGAATATTTCATAAGAGGTACAAGTTGAGCTGGCAATCATTTGTAATGTGACAGGTTTCTGAATTGTCTAGTTGGAAGTCACAGAAGAAGCTTAGAAATTATGAAGATTCGGAAAATTTCATGTATGAAGTATCCACACATTTTCTCAGAGTTTGTTAACTAGAGGGAGACAGGACGGGAATGATGTCAGTCTGCACTAGGACTGGAGGGAAACTTGAATATTTATTGAGAAATTCACCTTTTACATGGTAGAAAATACTCAGTGTTTTGGAATTTTTAAGGTATAGAACGGAGTATAGAAAAATTAGTCCACTGGAGACATAAAGAACAAAGTAGGGAAGAAAGAATTAGAGACACGATATTGAACCTCAATTTCTAGGATCATTTCCCATTTATAAATTATTAAAATTAACCAAACTGCTTAAACATGAAACCATACTAAAAATAGCTAACTCTTATGGATGTTAAAAATAATTGATTAAATTCATTCATTTGTATCTACATAACACTTTTTGTATACATGTGTAAGATATGACATAAGATTCTATTTTGAAATACCCACTATGGTTCAGTAATAATTTATTTATTGTTTGGTTAGTTAATGTTGATCATGAAGACTTTTGCATGATCATTTTATGTGCTATAAATCTAGTCTGTTGTTACTACTTTTAGTAAATAATACATTTAAATGTTGACAGATGTGGCTTTTGTGTTACAAAAGTGCTTTCTGTAGCTTACAGGTAAAAACCTAAGTTTATATGTTGTTAAAATTTAAGGTATAACTTATCCTTTCAAGGGAAAAGAATGCTTTGCTTACATGTTGGCAATGTATTAATTCTCCAGGATCTTACTCATTAGGGCAATGGGAGAGGCAAACTGCTAATTATTATGTGTACATTTCCAGCTTTCTTTCAAAAGTTGGCTTTAAGCTATGGATTCTGCACTCTTTTGATAGCTTCACAAGTGTATTTCCTATATTTAAGTAAAATGTTCAAGTTGGCTGCAAGATAGCAGTATATATTTTATTTGAGTTTTAAAAGTGTACACAGGAAATTATTCCAAAATACAAAATACATTTTGAATTAAAATTGAATAAATTTGAATAAAAATTGAATTAATACCTTTTTTGAAAGAAGTTTGTAAGGATATGGATATGATTGGTATGTGGATAAATTTTCAATTTTAATTGTTATTTTTTTCTCCATTGAAAAGAAGTACATTTTCTCCAGGAAATAAGGACATAAATTATAATAAATATGAAGTGGTTAAGATTTCTTGTTGTTTTATTCATATATGCCAAAAAGGTCTGTACTTAATATGTTTATATATGTGGTGTGTTTGATACGTGGAGACCTAATATAAATTTCATTTTAATATTAAAAAATGTATTAATTTTTTTAATGTTTATTCATTTTTGAGAGAGAGAGAGAGAGGGAGAGAGAGAGAGAGACAGAGACAGAGCACGAGCAGGGGAGGGACAGAGAGAGAGGGAGACTCAGGATCCAAAGCAGGCTCCAGGCTCCTCCTAGCTATCAGCACAGAGCCTGACGTTGGGCTCAAACTCACAAACTGTGAGATAACGACCTGAGACAAAGTTGGATGCTCAACTGAGGGAGCCATCCAGGCGCTCAGAAAAAAATTCTTGTATTAGCTTCTGACACCTATCTTTCACATAGCTCTCAGAGAAAGATAAATACCACATGATTTCACTCATATATGAAATTTAAGAAACAAAACAGATGAACAAGGGGAAGGGAAGGAAAAATAAGATAAAAACAGAGAGGGAGGCAAACCATAAGAGACTCTTAAATACAGAGAACAAGCTGAGGGCTGCTTGAGGGGTGTTGGGTGGGGAGATGAGCTAAGTGGGTGAGGGGATTAAGGAGGGCACTTGTTGAGATGAGCACTGGGTGTTATATGTAACTGATGAATCACTAAATTCTACTCCTGAAGCCATTATTACACTGTATGTTAACTAACTTGGATTAAATAAATAAATAAATAGAAGATCCACATGGAATGTTTATATATTCTTACTTTCTCACTACTGATTCTATTGTATTGTAATTTATTGGCCTAATAAAAAGGCCACTACACAATAGGCACTCAATAAATGCTGTTGATGGACACAATATGTAGTTGTACACTCTTTTTTTTTCTTAAGTTTCTTTATTTATTTTGAGAGATGGGCGGGTGGCACAGAGAGAGAGGGAAAGAAAGAATCCCAAAGAGAGATTAGCAGACATATGAAATGCCAGCACTAAAACAGAAAAGTATTTTGTGACTGTATAGGAATGATTATCTATCTACCTATTTATTTATATATCTATCAATCATCTATATCTATCCATCTGTCATCTATTTATCTTTCCATATACATGCACATACATGTAATGAAGTTATTCTACAGACCTGGGGCAAAAGGAAACCAAGAGGTCTAAGTCAAGTAAGCTCTTTTTATACTGTTAGAAGTCATAATTAGTAATCTTTACATTTATTTGGTTAGCCAGTTTCCACCACATAATGTAACTCTGGAAAAACATACAACTTTTTGTCTGTAAGAGCAAGAGGGGTCACCGTGATTATTGTTCAGATGCCACTATAATCATAGAACACTGGTGAGTTAAGAATATTATGATTTTGGGGTGCTTGACTGGCTTGGTCGGTTAAGTGGCTGACTCTTGATTTTGGCTCAGGTCATGAATTTAGGATTGTGAGATCAAGCTCCACATTAAGACCCGTGTCAGGCTCTGCACTCTCAGCGGGGAGGCTGCTTGAGATTCTCTCTGTGCCCTTCCCCTTCTCTCTCTCTTTCAAAAAGATAAATAAAACAGTAAAAAAAAAAGAAATATTATGATTTTGAAAAAAAATTCTTTCATATTTTATATTATTGTCTTATTGGCAAACTTGAACCAAGTAAAACAGATATGGCTAGAGAGAATTAAATTGTAAACTACTTCCCTTTGCTTACTTAAAAAATTTGAACCAGACCATCAAATGAGAGAATCTAATCTCTCTTCCCCAACATACCCCCATCTCTAGGCATGTATTACCAAGTTAGTTGATTAAATAGAATGCACAAGAGAGAACTTAGTTCAGGCACTACTCAGGAAACTAAGGCTATAAAAATTAAAAACTATGAGCTAAGAGAGTATGAAGAAAGACTGATGCTATAGATTGGTATTCATATCCTTATACACCTGAATTTCTGGTAAACCTGCTCATATCCTACTATGACATTATTCACTGAAGTTCTCTTCTGGATATAGACAGCATGCTTTGAAAATGTAATTTAAAACTAACCAGATAAAAAATGACCCTTTAAATGATTTTCCCCTAGGCTGTAAATTGACTTGAGAGCTACACTACGTACCCAAAATCCAGGTTTAGACAAACACATTTTTCAGATTCTTCTCAGACATTTTGTCTCTTCAAGGATCTAATAAAAGTAACTTTCATGTCATTTATGAAATCAGTGATTCATAACAGGTGTTTTGCCTTCTGCAGCCGCCATTGTCAGGTGGCTCTAGGGTTCTAATTCTGCACCTTTGCTCATTTGATTATCAGATTTTGGTAAAGCTACTTATGTCTTTAGAAGGAGAAATAATCTTGTCAGAATTACAAAGATAATTTGTGTGAACTGCTCAGTAGAGAGTCTTGCACATATGACTGGTCATGTTACTCCCTAATTAAAACCCTCGCATGGATTCTCAGTATCACCAGGAAGCTTAATATCGTTCACATGGCCAAAAGAGTACCTTCATACTGGCCCTTGTCTCTGCCCTTACTCCCCTCTCTGTCTTTACTCCCCTTCATTTACCTGGAGGTCTCCTCACTGCAGCCATGCCAAATTATTTACTCTTCTTTAAATTGTCCGTGCTATTTCAGGTCTCAGTGTTTTTGCTATTTCTTTACTACTCCTCTTTTGAGAATGAGCCCCAGCTTCTCACCTTCCACCAGATCCATTCATGACTGATTTATGCTAAATTAGGGCTTCTTCCCTCTGTTCTCAACACCCTTTGCATTGCATATCTTTATGATAGTACATGTCAGTAACCTGGTATTTTTAAATTAAATTTAAATTTTCTTCCCATAAATCTAGAGTATAAATTATGTGAAGGCATAGGCTGTTGGTCTTATTAATACTATATATTTTTTTATCCCCAGTGCCTCACACAGAGTATGGCACATATTAATTGTGCTATATGTCTTTGTTGGGTGAAAAAATATTACATTGAGTCATTGGTGAGTATGGGACCTTTTCTGATAAGGAATTTCAAAGTACTTCTCTTCTATATAACATATGAAAGATTTCTAGTCCTGAAGGTACAAGGAGTTGAAATTTAGAGTTAAAGCAAGTTAAAATTTTCATATTTAGATCTGAACTTTTAAAAAAATTAGACTAGATTATTTTCTCTAGAAGTACCAGATATACACAAATGACCTATCTAGATTTAGCCCTACAATTTTGTCTGAGAGTATGTTTTTGACGTAATGATATAATACTCAAAGACGTTGTACATTTTGAAAAGTTAGGTAAATTTCCTCATCTGTGAAATAAAGAAATAGAATGGAGATGCAGGGATGTAATACACAAAGTCTGAACAACACAATGACAGGACTCTTCTTGGGACCAAACTTTCCTTGAATTGCATTCTTTGGCTCGCACCTAGGCTAAGTCTTGACGTGTGAACAAGGGAAAAACAGTCAACAGGACATAGCAGGTATGACACTTTGAATATTTTTATATCGTTTTTAATTATGGAGTTATGTTTTGTGATAATTACAGTCTACTCCCAATAATTTCATCTCTAGCTTGAGAAGTCAATAGTGTCTGAAAGATTATAAATGATTATCACTGATATTAACCATCTAGGTTATAAGTGTTCTTTTTATTCATTAGTTTACTTTCTCTCCCTAAGCTGTGTTTCTTCTTAATTATGTTGGTGCCTTGCTACTTTTTAGTGAGGTATAGTTGTAAAAAAGAAGTTCTTATGAACTGATACTATTCATCAATGTAAAAACAACATTCCTTCCATCACAGAATTTGAAATTCAAATAGTTTCATTTTAAAAGAGTGATGATAAATTGAGAAATTGTGGCCTGTTTAGTGGTCTTACTATTAGCACTTTTTAATAATCCATTTTTTGTACTTTATTTATTTATTTATTATTTTTAAAAATATAATTTATTGTCAAATTAGCTAACATACAATGTGAAAAGTGTGCTCTTGGTTTTTGGGGTAGATTCCCATGGTTCATCACTTACATACAACACCAGTGCTCATCCCAACAAGTGAAATGAAAGAACTTTACAGGATGGTAGACTTGTTCAGAGCACAGGCCTTGGAAGAAAATAGCCCTCATTTTCAAATTTTAACTTAGCTTCTCATTATCTCTCATTAGCTGGACAAATTGCTCTATTTCTCCAGGCTTCTGTTTGTCATAAGTAAAATCAGGAAAATAATACCTGTCTCATTGGATGTTGAAAAGTTTAAATGAAATAATACATATAAAATACTTTATATAATATCTGGCATTTTTTAGAGGCTCAATAAATGGTAGCTATTATTACTGTTATTTATAAGGAATTTTTATAATAAATTTGCTATTCTTGAATTCTTAAGTAAATATGGGTATTTTAGCAATGATGAGAAAATATTTTTATTATGATTAGATATTTGAACATTTTCCATAGAGGAACATGGCAAAAGCCACCCATATTATCTTTACACAGATAGCAGTAAGATAGGTTTCTAAAAGCAAAAAATGAATTCAATAACAGGGCAGGATTTAGACTGAATAAGACATTCCAAAGCCTATATTACATGACATTGGAACACCTCACCTTCATCTCTCATTTTGATTTTCAACACTTCAAGGCTATGGAACTAATTTGAGTTTCTAATTAAGCCCATGTGTCTATATTTAAACTTATAATGTACACTTCAGTAGAGTTTTTCTCCTGACCACTGTTTTTATTGATCTAAGATAATAAGCCAAAGCTGCACAATTTTGAACTAACTGCTAAAATAATTTGCTCATGGCTTTATTCTCTTCCAAGTTTTCATTAGTATCATATTATGATGCCAAGACTGGCAAACAATTAGGCTAACACCACCCATTGAGACTCTATGTTACAGCATGAGTGATGAATTCTGCATAAAGAAATGTATCTGGGCTACGTTACAATTGTGGTAGAACAGGGCATTTCATGGAGGAATTTAATGATAGCAACAAAACATTAACTGAAATGACTATATGAGTATTTACAGGAACAGAATCCCATTTGATGAGACTATTCACAATTGGGAACATTAGGTTTTTAACTCAGGTCAGATTGGAATGGTACTAACTTAACATCTTATTTTATATGTTTGTGCAAAACTTACTCTCATCTCCTGTTTCAAATTCAAACTTCTGGCTATAGCCACTGTATCCTGTTGCAGTCCTCACTCGGATATGAAATATGTACTTGGTGGCTGGCTTGAGGCCTGTGATGATGACACTGGGCGCCTTGGACCTCGTGGAGGAATAGGTGAGCTGCTCATGCTCCTGGGGATAGAAAAGAGGAGAAAGGAAATGAAGCAGAGTTTTTCTGCCTTTTCCCAGGGATATTCCCAAATTAAGCTGAGGAAGTATGCTCTGAATATCAAAAATATTGATTAAAAAGAGGTGTAAGCATGGTTTCCCATAAGTTAGCACTTATTTATCACTATGATGCACATGATATGGTCTTGATTTGGAAATTTATTAAGAAGGATGACTATCTTATATAAGCTTGCACTTGGAGGTTTGGTGATTTGGATTTCTGCTCCAACTCTAAGGAATGGTGGTGGCGTGAGAGCACGTTTACACAGAATGGCAGCTGCACCTTGAGCAAAATGGGCACATTCAGATCAGACCACACCAGCAGAGTGCAAGGAGCAAGGGTGGGAGGGTTCAAGTCCCCGCTACTCACTTCTACCCGCAGGTAGTGCCAAAATGCCGGCGCTATCCGTGGGTAGACCTGTGGGTGAAAGGAAAAATAAATTAATTGTTTTTTTTAATTTGAAGTATTTTATCCCGAATCAATTACTTTGTTCCAAAACTCAGCGATGTCCCTGTAGTTAACAACTGAAGTGGAGTCCAGCTTGAAACATAAAACTATAAAAATTTTCCCTTAAGGGAGAACTGACTCCTTCCCCACCTAGATATTGCAGTTTATTTTTTAAAGATGTAAAAACTTGTGACGTAGTTTTAACATAGTCTGCCCAAAAAGGAGCATCAAAAACAGAGAAGGTATGAAAGACTTACCACACCCGTGGAATCAGAGGCAGGGCTGGAGTCTTGGTTCCCAGTCACCTGCAGTTAATTGCCAAACTACCTCCCTTCACTAATGGGAAGGGTTTACCACAGCTGATCGAATGATCTGGTCAGTCAGGGTCTTTTAAGGGGGCTCTCTTGCCCACCAGCTCAGAACAGGATAGTTCATTTTATCCATGCATGTAAGAGACTGTCCACAATATGCTGGCAATGGAGACAAATTAAACTTAATACTATTTTTGTACAGTGTTATTGTTCAGTAATTTTATACTGATATTTTAATAGGTGAAAACACTGTATTTGTGTGAATAACTCTTCTAAATTCATAAGTCAAATTAGGCCCACCAGGTCCTTACGTTAATTCTCCACTCTTCTCATAAATCTGAAGATATTCTCATGGATGGAAGTGACTTTCAAGATCATTAACTGAATCACTCATTTGACGCCTTAATTCTATCTATATTATTCCCATCAAGATTTCATTTAGCCTTTGCCTGATACTCTCTGTTGTTCAGATCTTCCAGACTAACAAATGAAGTTATAAAAATCTACACATGTGTAGATTGTGTCAAACTCCATTTATTTGCTGGTGATGCTTTAAGATTTAGAACTATGGAAATCATTTCACTTCAGCTACTTTTCAGAAAAACATCTAATCTTAAAGATCATTTTAAAATTTTATGGCCCTATTTGTCAGAACATTACATGCTACATGTTATTCTGAGTCTAGCTGAGGAATTTAATTTGCCATGTATACCCTAAATAGAACCGTTTATTAAACACAAAATAGAAAGAAAAAAATGAGTTAACAATAGCAACATTTTAACTATAAAAGACAAAAAGATAAATTGCAGTTTATATTTACCGCTAAGTAATTTCAAGATTAGGAAGTAAATAAATATCTACCTAGCATAAAATGCAAAGAAATATAGTCTCTAAAATAATTAATGGGAGGAATCATTTAAGGGCTAAAAGAAGGAGCTAAGATCAAGGCCTTTATAATTAGGGAGCTTAGCACTCATATTTTAGAGAAAAAAAACCTGCTCATGTGCCATTCGAAGAAGTGATAATGTTTCTGGTAGAAATCTGCAAAACTTTCTGGATTTTCAATCTCACAGTAGGAGAATATTCCACCTTTCACAGAATTTCCTGCAATGTAAGTGTTATGGTACATTTTGAGTAGTAGTTCACAATATGAAATGATGACTGAGAAAAAAATTGTAAAGCCGTGAAAAAATAAATTTTGTCTCATCCTTGAAGAAAGAAGATACAGATTTCAAAAATCTACTTTTAGACTGGCAGCACACCAATTACACATTATGTCTTTGTTGCTTCATCAAAATGTAGCTAAATAGTAATTTCTTAGTAAAGTTACAGGCAGTAAAGGACACCTTTTGCAAACAGCTTTTAGCATTTCTGCTGTTATATACAAAAGTGTATCTGTAGTTACATCTCTGGAATAAAAATCCCCAGGTAGGAAATGTGTGTACATGGTTCCTCAGCCTAAATGACAGCAGTGTGTTGATGGGCTGCCTTGTCTTAACATCTTGCCACGTCTCAGCCTGCCAAAGAGGAGGCCTCAGAAAGCAGCAGTCATGAGAGTTCCTCTTTCCAGGGTACAGCAGCCCTCTCTCCTGGCATTTCCAAGCTCTTGGGAAATCAGGGTAGCACTTATCCATTACAAGCATAGAGCACTGGTGTCCCAGAACTTTGGCTAATTGCCTTTCTGCCAACGTGTCAATTCCAGTTCTAAGCAGCTGTCACTGGGTAGAGACCATCCTTTGCCACAGAACCATCTAGTCCTCTTTATTCATCCTCACAGGCTGAACTGTGGACATGTTTGAATAGGATACGTGTGCAAGTTTTTCTGGAGTTTGTGCCATGATGGAATTGCTGGTTTTATGACATAGATGTTTTCAATTTGCTAGGTAACCATCCCACTGTTCATAAAACTCTTAAATGTGTTTTTTGTATTTGCTAAATCCATAGTTAAATAGCTTTTGCATTCTTAATGCTATTTATTTTTGTAGTTTCTTTTCTTGATCAAGCTTTCCAGAGGTTTGAACTAACTTTTGGCTTTGTTAATCGAATTGCATCTTTGTTTTCTATTACATTTAATATCTGCTTTGACCATAAATGATTTTCTTTCTTCTTTCTTCCTTCTTTGTGTTATGTAGCCTTTTAACTTATTGCATTTCATGCTTAACTCATTAATTGTCAGTATATCTTTTCAAATAGACTATGTAAAACTACAAGTTTTGCTCTAAGTACTGCACTATCTATACTCCATAAGTTTTCATATCGTGTATTATCAACCAGTGCTAAATATTTATTAATTTCCAAAGCTAGATGATTTTTAAATTCTTTGTAGTAGATTCAGGATTATCACTTGTACACTTTTATGGTTCATGACAAGTTGTCAGGCAATAAATAAGTGGCATAAAGTGAAGCTCCAAAGGCATAACCCCACTGGTTGCAAAGCACACTGAGCTGTGGATAGGACAGTAGATGCTCATTGCTGAGTGCACTGGCAGTCTTCTGCAGTAGTGTTTGCTGCTGAAAGTAAAACAGCTTGTTGTACTCTTTCTCCTTGGATGAGCATGGATAAGAGCACCAACTGTGAGAAAAAACATTTAGTAATGATGTACTTTAATATATTGCTATGTATGTCATTAAAAATAATTAATATAGGGGCGCCTGCTGGCTCAGTCGGTTAAGCCCCATGACGTGGGTCATGATCTCTCGGTTCATGGGTTCAGGCCTCGCGACGGGCTCTGTGGTGACAGCTCAGAACCTGGAGCCTGCTTCAGATTCTGTGTCTCCCTCTCTCTGCCCCTTCCCAGCTTGCCTGTCTCTCTCTCTGTCTCTTTGTCTCTCTCTCTGTCTCAAAAAATAAACACTAAATATATATATATATATACAATTTCTTTTTTATATATTTGTATCTACATATGTATTTTAAAATAGTTCAGAACCAAATAGTGTGAACATTGGACATTGTCAGAAAGAATGTATTTGCACTGATCTCTAGAGATATTCACCTTCACTTACGGTTCTCTTCCCATGGGTAGACCCTAGAGCTTTGACTCAGACACTGCTCCTTCCCAGCTGCTGAGAATCAATGTTTTTTGGGGAAATCACTTTAGACCTTTCATTTTCCTAAAATACTGAATCTAGCTTTACCTCTATAGACATCAACTCTTCAGGGTAACTAAAAGACATGTATTTACCAGATTCTGGATCCTGTTAGCATTTAATCTAAAAACTGTAACTTAGTGAAAAGGAATAGGCTAAGGTGCCCAGTTCCTGGGGCTGCATCTTTCTAAAATCAGTGTGCAGGGCGCCTGGATGGCTCAGTTAGTTAAGCATCTGACTTTGCCTAGGTGATGATATCACGGTCTGTGAGTTTGAGCCCCGTGTTAGGCTCTGTGCTGACAGCTCAGAGCCTGGAGCCTGCTTCACATTCTGTGTCTCCCTCTCTCTCTGCCCCTTTCCCGCTCACACTCTGTCTCTGTCTCTCAAAAATAAATAAACATTAAATTTTTTTTTAAAAAAATCAGTTTTTGAATGGCCTGTATCAACAAAAGACAACATGTAGAGAATTTTGGGTTGAACTTTTCTTGCCTTGATCTTGGTCTTTGTTCTACTTGGGTTATGTATCTTGGTAAATCACATTGAAGACTTGGATTTACTCATACATTAAATTCATTCATTCCAGAGACACTGAATGCTCACTATACTTAAGGAAGGCTCTGGGGCACTCTAACATATAGATTAAATAATCACCAAAGTTCCAAGTAAGCAATTAAGTCCCCTCTCTTCTCCTGTAACTCCTCACCACTCCTTACCTCACTCTTGGTTTACCACTCTCACTAATGGAAGTAGATTCAATGCACCCACAAAGGGGTCATCATTTAGCTAGTTTTCATTCTCTTAAAATTTCTGGGTCTAGTGAGACTTCTGTAAGATGTTACTTCTTTGACTTTTTTTTTTTAATTTTAAATTAATTGGATTATATATTGATTAAACATTGTTTTAGACTTTTTTCTACATTTAGATCTAAAGATATAGCAGCAATCATAAGAGAACCACATTTATGCAATCCTTTATAATACACAGTCTTTATGGGATATTCTTAATAATCTTGTGAAGCAAGAACTGATAAAATCTTTATTCTCACTTAACATATGTTGAAATTGGTCAAGATAGAATAAGTAACTTACCAAAGCAAGTCACCTAACTAGTTAGTAGTTTTCATTCAAGTTGTGTTTTTCCACTATATCCAACTAATGCAGATATGTCCAGGGCAAATATGCTTATAGATTAGACTTTGAGTCAAGGTCTCATCTTTACATTTTACATTATTGATTATCGAATCACTAGAAATAACTTTAAATATAACACAGGCTATGAGCCAGATAGTGATGATTTGATGGCATTAGAATATCTTTTTACTTTTCCTATATATTATACTTTTCCTATATATTAGCAATGACCACTTAACATTATACTTTAAAATATTCCAGTTACTATAGTAACAGAAACCTTGCAATACTTGAGCATATGACAAAAAATTGTGCAAAAAGTATGAATAAATCTATAACATTTTACTGTAGAAACCAAAAGGAAAATCTCTTACTTTTCTTCTCTTATTGCAATGCTAAGATTTTTAGTAGAATATTGCACAGTGGAAGTAAAAGGAGGAACTTTATTTTCCTCTGTTATTTAATGGAATGGCTATTAATGTGCAGCTGTTAAACATAATCACATCTGACTTAGGTTTTTGGTAGATATGCAGTTGAGAGTTTTTCTTTTTTCTTATACTGTGATTATATTTTTATTCTGTTTTTAAAATGTGAAAAGGATACTGAATGTTCTAAAACAATATGTCTGTATTTGCCTAGTTCATTATTTTTTCACCTTAATGTATATACTTATGAAGAACTACCTTTGCATTCTTAGATAAACTCTACTAATTCTTGTTCACAATATAGTATTATAATTTTTATTGAGATTTTTGGATTCAATTTGATATTTCAACTAGAATTTTTATACCTATGTTTATAGGTGATCTTGGTTTAGAGTTTTCTTATTTTTTCCCATTTTTATTATCAATCTCTGGTTGTGATAATTTGGATTAGATTATTAGAGAATATACGATGAAATGTTCCATTTACTAATATTCTGAAATAATTTATTTAATATGGAATAATCTATTCCTTGAAAACGTAATTGAAATGGACCTTCTGGGAGTAAATATTGACCATCTTTTAAAATTATTTTATCCTATATTTGGATTGGATTGTCTTCTAATTCAATTTTGGTAAGTTAGAGGATATTACCCATTAACATTATATTTTATACATACTGTTATAAATTATATCAATCATGTCCCATCATTAAAAATCTCTTCCATAAGTAACATCTTCCAACTTTGTTTATCAGTCTTTTAAGAACCTGGTTTTGATTTTTTTTAAATCAAAGATATTTTTATTGACTGAATTTCATTAATTGTTTTTTATTTTATACAGTAAAACCTTGGTTTGTGAGGATACGTCATTCTGGAACCATGCTTCTAATCCAAAGCACTTGTATATCAAAGCAAATTTCAAGAACCATTGGCTCAGTTGTGATCATGTGATATTTGGCATTACGTACTACTTGTATTGAAAGACATCGCTCATTTATCAATTTAAAATCTATTAGAAATGTTTGCTCATCTTGCAGAACACTCACAGAACAAGTTACTCACAATCCAAGGTTTAAAGTACTTGTTAGTTCCTTCTTTCTACCTTTTCCCCCCTGCGCTGGTCATCTTACATTGGTTTGGATGTATGCGTATCTCAATGTCTTTCATTTTAAAATAATTTATAACTTAATTTTATTACCTTTAAATAGGTGATAGTATAATATTTTAAATTTTAAAGAGGGGCGCCTGGGTGGCTCAGTCAGTTAAGCATCCGACCTCGGCCCAGGTCAGGATCTCATGGCTTGTGAGTTCAAGCCCTGTGTTGGGCTCTGTCCTGACAGTTAGGAGCCTGGAGCCTGCTTTGGATTCTGTGTCTCCTTTTCTCTCTGCCCCTCCCCAACTTGTGCTCTGTCTCTCTATGTCTCTCAAAAGGTAAATAAATGTAAAAAAAATTTTTAAGAAAATCTTTATAGACATAGTTCCTCAATGACTGAGACAATTTTCAATGTTAACGATTTTAACTAGTTATTTCAAAGATAAAATTTTTTTTCTTTTCAGATCTAAGTTAACCCCACCTGCTAGGGGAGATGGGCCTGGTGCCCAAAAAGCTGATTGACCCAGAGACATAAGCAGGCTGGAAAGATTATTCTTCTCTCACATTTACTGAAGTGCATATGACAGAGTATATAGTTTGGGAAAAGAAGTGGTTAACAAGCTAGTTGGTAGGGTATTCTCAGCTAGTGGGTAGGGTGTTCTAAATTGTTTTGCTTAGGTAAAAACTGTCTACTGCTAAAACAAAATGACAAATTACGCATAAGTAAGAAAAATGTAGAAGTATATATTCTAAGTACACAAATACTTTCTGACTGCACTTTTGGAGAAGTATCATTTAGTATACCATGGCTATAATTTACGACAATCAACACTTGATTATCCCCAGTAATCCAAAATAGGAGGTAACCCCAAATCACTTTGAAATGCATTCATTATTTTTTTCTTATATTCCAGTATATATCGTGTTTCACCTAAAATGAAAATTAAATGCATTCCTTGAACATTAAATGTTAAGCAATAGTAGGAGCTGGCACAAATGGACGCCCGATGATAGAAGAATAGTGATCTGGAGTTAAACATTCATAATTGATTTTCAGAAAACAGATCACTTCTATGTAGATAATTAACTGGTGGAAAGAGTGGGTAGATAATACTGTTAGGAGAAAAGGCTAAATGATTATAGTGAGATCTTTAGAAAATACTGGTCCTAGGATGATACCAATGGAATCCTACTTGTAGTCTGTCCATCTATGAAAACCAGAAAGTTTATACCATCTCAAAGGGTCAAGCTTGTTGTAAGGATAAAGCAAAATAATGTGTAAAACCCTTTTACAGGCTCCAGCAGATGTGTAATATAGCATAATTTCTTTATTTTAGGAGCCATTATTGGTAGGTGGTACATTTAATTTAGGGCAATGATAGGCTTGTGCCTTAAGGTAATTCTGCAGATGCTGTGAGAAGTTTTTTTTTATAAAAATTTGTATGTGTTTTGTTTGCCTTTTAACTTCTATATTCCCACTACTTAATGCATTGTACCTAGAATATTATAGGCTCTCATAATATATTAGCCAAATGATTGAATAAATTAATGAATTAATTGCTCTATAAGTTTAGCTTTTAAGTTCTATATATTGTTATAACAATTTAAAATCAGTTGGCACAAATTAATGACAATTCAAATGAGAGATGAGAAAAATTGTTTTGCTGGCTTATAGTCCTTCCACAATCAAAATGCAATAATATTATGTCAGTATGTCTGGCTTGTTTTTTTATTTGTTTGTTTGTTTGTTTCAGGAACATTGTTGAGAACATCCAAGAATTTCCTTGCCAAAAAAATATTTACAAACCTATATGCTTATAAAAACCAAGATTTGTGTTGAAACATCTGTAAATAAATATCTCTTAATATGTATTCAGTTTTAACTTTCCCATCTGTTTTTGTGTAACCTACCTTCATACAGATGGGATATAGACTGTTCTTCTGTGCTCTATTACTCTATAAATATTTATGATGGTGTTCAAGTAAAATTAAATGTTTAAAGTTTGACAGATGTTCCTAAAGAAAGTGCCTCCCACACAAAATTCCTTAAAGATTTTCTTAAAAGTATATCATAGACAACTTAAATTTGTAATTAATTCTTAATATTTTTTGATAATTTTATAAGAGCTTTTAAAGCAAATGTAAATTTGGTCATAGTAATACACATACAGATAGAAAAAGGAGGAAATATGTGTAATAGAGAATAACACATTAAAAATTTATTAGGGTATTGAAGGTTGATAAAATTATTTTATCTAAGGGGAGGAACTGAGGAGGAAAAAATCATAATCATAAGAATATTTAAGGATTATACTTAGTTTAAACATTTTCAGAAAAATTTACAAATTCCTACTGGAGTCAGTAGCTTACTAAATCAGCTACATAAAAGCTAGAAAAAAAAAAAACTTTGAGAATAAAATTAGGGTAAGTTAGTAATAAATGCCACCAAGAGGGAAAAAAAGACACTAAATATCTTTGGAAAAATTAATACACATATGTTGACTGCTTCAAATATAAATGGTATTCCAAATGTCAAACTGAATGTTTTCAAAGTTAAATTATTAGAACAATATGGCTGAATGGAGTGGCATGAAACTAGAAAGGCAACTCATGCATGGTGTTTTGATTAATTCTACCTCACCGGGAAATGTGGATTCTAAAAATAATGAAGCTAGAAATGATCATCTGTTTTTTTAAAAAAGCAAAAATATAAAGCAGCTTTTTCACAATAGTGCTAACTGAAATATATACTAGGTAAGAAAAATGAAGGCTAGCAGGAAACAAATCTTTGAAAATGAGATAACTAGACAGTAAATGTAGGTGATTGGCCTCCAAAACTATCTCATGGTCACTAGATTTTTCAACAGAATGAAGTAAATATTAAGGAAGTTAAGATGGGTAGGATTTCACTAGAGTGAGAATATGGAAAAAAAAAACTTGTACAAAAGACTCCACTGAAAAACAGTATCATTTGTGAATGTCAGGTAAAGTGTTACATTTGTCCAAATGGGCCACAAAACATGTGTTAGATGATCTGTTTGTGGGGAAAAGAAAGCAGAAAGCCATTTAAATATACAAGCATAGGAATGCCTTAACCTCATTTGAAATAGGAGAGACACTTTCTGCAGACTTATTTTGCATTTTTATCTTTTCCATTTGTCACTAAGATGGAACTTTAACTTTTTTTTTTATATTTGTTCATGGATCTTAACTGTGATCTGATGACAGGTATATTTGTTATGCTCAAAATTAAAACAAAGATGTCTGTTAAGATTGATCTACAAAGCTACAAAGCATAATTTAAATCTCAAGGTACATAGTCCCACCTCCCCAAAAGATTTTAAAGTTTCTTTATAAGTGATATCATCTTGACTTGAAAAGTATCACATTATGCTCTAAATAACTCAGTATTCTCAGTTAATCATCTAACACAGTCATTGATTTTGAATTTTCTCAGAGGACTGGCAATATTAAAATGTGCATCAAATGAATGCCTCAGATTTATAATAAAACGTAGGTTTACCTAGATACCGTGACTGGAAACTAAGTAATATTTCATCACTGGGAGAAAATAAGTTAGCGTAATAGTAATAAACAGATTGTTGTAATTGACAGCTTCCTGCAGAACATAGGAACATTCACACACACTGTTCTAGTTTCACTGTGGTTGTTTGAAACCAAAGGAACTTGTAAATATGTCAGTGACTACAGACCGTGTTAAATAAATGTAGAGGAATTCAAGGCAAAGCAAACTCATTTCCCGGTAATATTATTTTAATCTATATCATTATCAAACAGAGGATATATATTATTTATTTATTCATACACATAAACTAGTTTTGAAATCAAGTTAGAATGAGAGAAACTAACGATGATAAAGAAGTAAATTAAGTTTAGGGTAAAAGGAAAAATAATCCCACCACAGTAAAGCAGTCACTGTTCTTTGGCCACAGATGTTGCCCATTTCAAACCTTCATGCAATTTGTACTTGGGAGGGCTGCTAGCGACAGATGCTTTTTCCCTGGACAAGCAGAAATCTCCTTATTTCCAAGTTAGGATACGTTGATCTGTATAGCTATTTCATGATAATGAATACACTGGCACAACACAATGCATAGTCCAGATTCTAAGATCTGGGGAAACTTCTTTGTGGAAGTTTGCTTTCTCTTCTCCTTAACTTTTATGAATGAACTATTTTTTTGTTTGTTTTTGCTCTGCAACATTTTCACACAATTATTTAAATAGACTTCGAATTTTCATAATTTCATACATATTCAAAATTAATAAATTTGCTCTGGCCCAATACTGAAAAAAAATTATTTTTAAATTAGTACAAATTAGGGTGGCTCAGTCAGTTAAGTGTCCGACTTTGGCTCAGATCATGATCTCACCGTCTGTGAGTTTGAGCCCTGCGTTGAGCTCTGTGCCGACAGATCGGAGCCTGGAGCCTGCTTCAGATTCTGTGTGTGCCCCTCTCTCTGCCCCTCCTCTGCTTGCACTCTGTCTCCCTCTCTCTAAAAAATAAACTTTAAATGAAAATGAGTACAAATTAGAAGCAAAGCACATGATGTAATAGGATGCAGGTCTCAAATCAAGCAGTATGACAAATTAAGGATGGTTGCAAACTCTTTCACACTCCTCCCACTGGAAAGTCAGGACTCTGCCCCTCCCCTTGAATCTCATCTAGGCTGTGACTTATTTGACCAATAAAGTAGAAGTGACAAACTGCCAGTTACACCTCTAAGAAAACTGGCAATTTTCAACTTTGTCTTGGACCTCTGCGTTGTGGTATGCGAAGTATGACTAGCTGGAGACTGCTGGGAACTTCATGGACCCCAAGAAAGCCATGTGGCAGACCTTTGGAGAGAAAGGTCATGAGGCGAGAGGAGGGAGAGAATGAGGGAGTGAAAAGGAAGAGAGAGGATGAGGCAGAGGAGAAAAGGAGAAGATAATGCAAGGCTAGCCACCCAGGTGTTCCAGTCTTAGCCTATTCTCTATCCTCCCAGATAAGGTTCTAGAAATTGTGCAGCAGAGATCCCCCTGCTGTGTTTGGTTAAAATTCCAGATCCATAAATTCGTGAGATAAATACTTATAAATTGTTATGTTTAAAACCACTACATTTTGGGAGCAGTTTGTTATGCAGTAATAGGTAACTGGAACAAGTAGATTGAACATTAATCTGTATTTCATAGCCCCAAAGTTATATTTGATGGATCCCATTTTTTGTCACTAGATTGGCTGATGGTATTTTGAAGATTTTATCTTAACACATAAAATTTACCCAACATAAACATTCCAAATATCTGATTCTTTGGAAGGATTTATGAATTTTTAGCCTGAAATGACAGGTTAAATTAGTCAAAACAAATCAATTGAAAGTATAAACAGAACATAATGTAGTTAATTTTTTTTCTTAATGTTAACACTTTGGTAGTACTTCTATGTGTCAGGCTCTGTAAGTGCTCCCAATACCCAGAAAATCCTCAAAGCTACTCTATGAAGTAGGTTTTACAAATGAGAGAGAGGTTGTACAGAGAGGTTGTAAGTTGCTCAACGTCACTCAGTTAAGTTAGTGGTAGGGCTGGGATCTGAACCCAGGGTATCTAGTCTGGATTCTGTGTTATTGCATTATGTAGCTTCCAATACCAAGTATTGCAATACAGCCATATCTCCCTAAGAATTTTATATACTATGATAGATATTATATTCAATTTTTATTAATATATTGACAAACATAAATGTAGAGATAAGAGTGAATCTAGTGGTGCTTGTTGGCTCAGTCTGTTACACATCCAACTTTTGCTTTTGGCTTAGGTTATGATCTCATGGTTTGTGAGATCAAGCCCTGTGTCAGGCTCCATGTTGACAGTGCAGAGCCTCCTTGGGGTTCTCTCTCTCTTTTCTCTCTGTCCCTCAAACAGGACAGGTTTGAGAGAAAGACAAACCTCTCTTTCTCTCTTTCTCAAAATAAATAAATAAGTAAATAAATAAATAAATAAATAAATAAATAAATAAACAAACATTAAAAAAAGAAAACAGTTAATCTAGATCAGTATATCATAAATAACCCACAACTCTAAGCATAGTATACGTACCTCTGAAATTCAAAGTACTTAGTCTAACAAAGGTTGAGATAGATTACATTTTGTTATTATTTTATGGCATTTATTACCACTAGTTGGTTCAAGACACATACCCTCTCTTTTTATATCTTTCTATCACAACAATTAAATTGTGGATCTAAGCTTTTCTATGAAGGCAATGTAGAAAGAATTAGCCAAACTAATTTCTTTTATTTGCACTTTCATATCAATTTCTTCATCATAGCGAATTTAGGAGGATAGCTAGACTGCAAGTCAGAACATAAGAGCTTTTCTAGGTTTTAAATGGGGATTTCCAACAGAATCTGTTAACAGTTTCAACAGAATCTTCTCTATTTACTGATAAACGGAGTGATCTTACTAATTAAAGCACTGGATCGGATTTCAAAGAAACAAGGCCCCCTTTCTGTGACTCATAAGACAGATGACCTTAAGCATATCATAATATTACCATGCTATAGTATAATAAAATGAAAAAGTGAACATAACAATCTCAGATCCATCCAGTGCACAAATTCTTTGGATCAAATAAGAATGCATATTAAAATGATTTCTAAACTGGAACATCCTTTCCAAATATAACATAGAATGATTATTATTGCTGCTGCTGTTATTAAATAGATGTCCATGTACTTTCTGGAAACATCTGTCACTTACAGTAAGACATAATTTTAATAATAAACTATATTCTGAGTTAGTGAATGGGAATTGCATTGGTTATTTAGTAAATTAATCACTCAGAACCACAGAAACTTTCATCTTTTAACAAGAAATTTAGTAGGATAAATCAACCAAATGCCTATGAGTCTGATGACTTAGGTGATTAGGTGTGCAGTTGAGATCTATATGTGAGAAGAACACTAATGTCTATAGATTTCTTTAAATGACAGATATTCTTTTAGAGTCAGTTACTTGGGCCTCAAGTCAGTTAGCCTGTGGACATGACCAGTTGACTAATTAAT
Source organism: Panthera pardus (assembly GCF_024362965.1). Lineage (NCBI taxonomy): Eukaryota > Metazoa > Chordata > Mammalia > Carnivora > Felidae > Panthera > Panthera pardus. Next base: position 45,121,727 of record NW_026526721.1, on the reverse strand, counting down.
GTTGCCTTCACTGGTACAATGGTGCCAATCTGAGATTTAAAATAGTGATTTATAACAATCTTTGATTGTGACATGTTTCAGGAGCTGAGGGGGACTATATGCCTGCCAGCTACCTCCATTTATTTGCTATGTTGTTGATGGACAGCAATAAAATACCTTCATTAATTAGCTAATCAGAAATTAAACTAAGTCTTTAGAAGGACTATATTTGGTCTTTTTAAAATATAAAGTTATTAAACATGCTAAGATGAAAACTGCTATGATGCATAATTCACTAAATAGGAGGAAAATTACCAAGAAGTTGTTTATTACAGCAGTTGTAATAGGTATACACATTCGGGCATAACTAAATTAGGACAAAAAGATTTCATCCCTCCGCCTGCTGTGATTTACCATGAAATCACATGAATCAAGGGACATATGGAAATAATGATTGCACTGATTGTCTTCTTTAAATGTCCTTGTGTGAAATAGAAGGATCAAACACACGTTCTGGGAGCAATTTGCCTTTGCCAACTGAAACTTAGCCAAAAACAATTAATTTATATTGCATTCAACCATGAAGAACTTCAGAATACTTTCTCAGCTAAAACTTTACATTTTCTCATTACAGACTTATGATTTTCTATTACTAAGGTTTAAGGAGGATCTAAATTAATTATAATACATACTTTTTCAATATGTGGAAATGTTGATATTTCTAATACTATTTAAGTCAACAGTTTCTAATTAAATATACAGCTATATATAGGGATATAAATCTGTCTTTATCAACATATACAAATTGAGACAACAAAATCTCAAGAATAAAAATCTAAAAAAACTTAAATAGTACATAAAATTACCAAGAAAGTTAAAACCATTAAAGAAAAATATTTCAAATATTAAAATCCTTACAATAATCAAATTATTTTCTAATTTTTCATTGAGATACTCAAGCAAATGGACTGATGTCTATTTTTATTTGTTCCTCTAAAAAATCAAATCAGATCAGTATGGATTCTACAAGGTCACTGTGAATACATGATATTAAAACACAGCCAAATTCTGTAGCAACATAAATGTTTTTATGAGCAGCAGGTGTATTCTTTGAAAGACTGTAAAGCTATTAACAGCTCAGTAAGGAGTACATAATAATAGGCTGTTAACTCAGCCTCCCTTACAAGAGTACCAAGGAAGGACATTTGAAACCATTAAGACAAATGCATTTTAAAAAGTATCCAGTATGAATGCTTTATAAAGAGAGGTTCATTTAAACTTTATATCATTAAAGTAATGAACTTAGCCTTCTTGATTTGAATATGCCTAACCAAAAGAATTATTTAGTTACTCTGAATAAAAATAAAATCATAATTTTGAAACCAAATATGTTCCAGTCAGATAAGTAATTGAAAAATGAATTCTAAGTTAGATTATGTTATTGTAATTTCCAGGATTTGAGGTTTAGTCCAACAAAAATTTACAATACCTAATACAGGTGTCTACCACCTGAGAGTTTAATAAGTCTGTTTTAATAAATGAATGAGTGATTTCCTAAGATAATTTATACATTGTTGACACTTTAGTTGCTCATTCTGTAAAAATTATTTGTGATTTAATTCCCATAAGGTCATCTCTAGGTATATGATTCATTTGTCATATTTCATGCAGCTGTAAACTATTTTACTTCTAAACTATTTCTGGAAGTTTCCTTACTATTCTACATACATTTTTTTAAATGATGTGATAGTTTTCCACATTTGAATTCTAGAATTTCACCATATAGGATTCATAGCTTGATGAGCTAACATAATATTCGTATTAGGTCTTTGAATTATTTCCATTTTTTAAAAAACAATTGGAATTGTTGTGGTGGTATAAGCTTTGTACAAACTGACCTTTCCAAAAATTGGTATGTTTATTTTAAGGTGTTTTCTCTAAGTGGAACTTCTTAGTCAAAATGTATAAGAAGTTTTACAGTTCTTTACGTATTTCTAGATAGTGCCTTGGAAAAATTAAACCATATTATAGAGCTTTAAAAAAATAGTAGAACGACTTTGGTTTTACTACTTTACTGAAACTATTTTCATCCATAGTTGCCACAATCATTAAATCATTTAAAATTTTCTTTAAATTTAAAAAATTGGACTGTCGAAATGTTTCTGTTTATAGTGAGGCATAGAATATTTTGTGATGCTCAATGAGCTTTGTTTTTTTTCATCAGTTTGAATACAGTTTTATAAAAAATATTTAACTTGATTTAGATATAAAACCATATAATATTTGAAATTTAGTAAAAATAAGACAAAAACATAGTTTTAATTTTTCTTTCTTAGAGCTTTTGCTTCAAATTCATGCTTCAGTGAAATAAAAAAAGCTACACATCAGAATACTAGTTATTTAATAAAGATACTGGAAGTGATATACTTTAGCAATGAGTATTACTTTTCCATAGCCCTCATTCTGAAAATAAAGACAAAAATTCAGAAGAGAAAATATACATATATCATTTTAAAATAATATTTTCCTACCAGAAAAGTATGAATGAGCTAAAACAAACATTTGTTTTTATAATTTCTATACTTGGAAGCGGTAAAATTTGGCTTGAAACAAAATTTCCCAAAGGGTTTTCCATGGAACATTATTTTCAAGCAATGTGTGTCATTAAGGTAATTTTTTTTTAAAAAGTTCTATGATTGCATAAGTTTGGATCTTCTAGTGAGGAGATTACAAAATCATTCCATCATCATTTCAAAATGAAATTGTGGAGTGTCTGGGTGGCTCAGTGCATTAAGCGACAGACTTAATTTTTGCCTGGGTCATGATCTCAAGGTTTGTGAGATCGAGCTCCACATCAGGCTCAAACAAAAGTAAAGAACAAAATGAACTTGAAAGTGAAGATATTTATGGAGAGAAATACAAGTGTAGGTAAAATGGGAAAGGGATTAAGTAGACAAGAAGAGCTTTTAGATCATAATGCATAATGCAAATATGACTCCTCTAAAAAGAGTGGCAAAGAAACAGGATTGGATAGAAAATGTCTCAGATGGCAGTGCAAATCTGAAAGTCTTGGCCAAGCATTCAAGGGCTCCCAAGAGAATAGTGTCTGTCAGAAGAATTTTGCATTTGTCAAGAAAGCCTTGGCTTTAAGACCAGAGACCAGGAGGAATGGGGCTTTGATAAGAAAGCTGCAGTAGAAGCTAAAGGCGCAGCATTTTCTCTCTCTCTTTCTCTTTTTAATGTATGTTTATTTATTTATTTGTTTATTTTTTGAGAGAAAGAGAGAGCACTAGCCGGGGAGGAGCAGTTAGAGGGGGACAGAGAATCTGGAGCAGGCCCTGAGCTGACAGCAGAGAGTCCGATGTTGTTGGGCTTGAACTCACAAACTGTGAGATCAGGAGCTGAGCCAGAGTCAGATGCTCAACGGACTGAGACACTCAGAAGCCTGGCAGCTTCTCTTTGAAAGTGAGAGAATCCTGCTTTTGAACCTCCCTGCAGCAACTGGAATGAGATCTCCTGAAAGGAGATCTAAGTAATATACTTTGTATGACTTCCACCAAGGTCGAATAAATTTGGAAAACATTAGGTTAAGTAAAGTTAAGTAGGTTACTTTACTGCTGGCTTTCCCTGAGCATTTAATATGTCCATGTAATTTGTTAAATTCCAGAGATGAAAACTATATGGTACATATTTCAAATTGATTTGACCATGCAACCCTGGTGATAAAAACATCCACTGAGACTAGCTGTAGAGTACATACTTTGGGAAACATCAGTATAAGATGTACTAAATTAATATAAATTCTGAGATACCATGAGTCATATTGTATGGACTATTTTCTGTCTCAAAGGCACCTAAATTAGGTCTATCTCTGCATTCCTTCCCTATCCAACCCCTTACCTTTTTTCACAGAGGTATTTGCTATTGGTAATTTTGTGTTGAGTCTACACTTGTTTAAAAAGTTAGTATTATCACATCTGTATGAGTTCATAAATACTACACTGTTAAGTTTTATATGTCTTTGAGCTTTCTCCAAATATTGTTATACTGTAAGTAGTCTTCTAGGACTATGTTATGTTTTAAAGTTTATCATACTGTGACAGTACATTGTTCATAATGTTGACTAGTACATTATGTTCAAGTACAATTATACATAATATTCATTCATTTTCACTAATAATATGTTACTCATGTTCCACCAAACTATAGTGGACTAAACTTTAGTCATTTTCTTGATGAAATTAGGCTAAAAAATGTTTTATTATACAAGAAAGGGGAACCTTCTTGCGCTGTTGATGGGAATGAGAACTGGTGAAACCACTGTGGAAAACAGTATGGAGGTTCCTCAAAAAGTTAAAAATAGAACTATCCTATGATCCAGCCATTGCACTAGTAGGTATTTACCCAAAGAATACAAAAATACGATTGAAAGGGATACATACACCCCAATGTTTATAGCAGCATTATCTACAATAGTCAAATTATGGAAACAGCTCAATGTCCATCAACTGATGAATGGATAAAGAGGATATGATAGATTTATACAACGAAATATTACTCAACCATAAAAAATAATGAAATCTTGTCATTTGCAATGACATGTATGGGGCTATAGAATATTATACTAAGTGAAAAGTCAGAGAAAGACAAATACCATATGATTTTACTCATATGTTGAATTTAAGAAACAAAACAAATGAGCAAAGGGAAACAGAAAAGGAGAGAGAGACAAACCAAGAAACGGACTCTTCACTATAGAGAATTAATTGGTGGTTACCAGAAGAGAGGCTGGTGGAGAGATGGTTGAAATAAGTGATGGAGATTAGGATGTGTACTTGTGATCAGCACTGGGTGTTGTATGGAAGTGTCGAATCATTATAATGTACACCAGAAACTAATATTACACTGTATATTAACTAATTGGAATTTTTTGCTTATTTTTCATTTTTGAGAGAGAAAGAGTGTGAGTAGGGAAGGTTCAGAGAAAGAGGGAGACAGAGGATCTGAAGCAGGGCCCAATGCAGGGCTCAAACTCATGAGCTGTGAGATCATGACCTGAGCCAAAATTGGATATTCAACCAACTGAGCCACCCAGGTGACCTTTAACTAACTGGAATTTAAGTAAAAACCTAAAAAAACCTCAACCAACCAAAAACAAAAACAAAAACAAAAACCACAATCCTTCCTTAAACAGTGTAGGATATTGTCTTCATCCATATAAGATTTTTACAGTATATACATAGTGAAAATGCTAAGTCATTGGATAATGAAAATGTAGGACTTTAAAAAATTATTTCCCCAAATGATTTATAAATTTACATCCATTCTAACAATATCAGAGTTCCTATTGCTCTACATCATCTTCAATTCTTAGAAATATCTTGTTGTGTTGAGCACTGGGTGTTACATGTAAGTGATGAATCACTAAATTCTACCCCTGAAATCAATATCACATTATATGTTAACTAACTGGAATTTAAGTAAAAATTTGAAAAAAAAAAGTAACAAATGTTTAAGTACAAAAACAAAAAAAGAAACATCACATTTCTTAATTATTGCCAATCTAGTGTGTATAAAATGTTATCTCAATGTGGTTTCAATTCACATTTTCCTTATTACTAATGAAATGAGCATATTTTCTTACATAGGTTCATTTTTTTTTACTCAAAATACCCATTTTATTTATTTACTTACTTATTTATTTAAGTTTCATGTTTTATGGGTTGATATTTTTTATTAGGTTGTTCTTTTTCTTATTATTTTAATTTTTTTTTTTCAACATTTTTTATTTTTGGGACAGAGAGAGACAGAGCATGAACGGGGGAGGGGCAGAGAGAGAGGGAGACACAGAATCGGAAACAGGCTCCAGGCTCCGAGCCATCAGCCCAGAGCCTGACGCGGGGCTCGAACTCACGGACCGCGAGATCGTGACCTGGCTGAAGTCGGACGCTTAACCGACTGCGCCACCCAGGCGCCCCATTTTTCTTATTATTTTATAGGGTTTCTTTGTGTATTTTGGTTAATAATCCCCTTACTAGTTATATACATGACATGGATCTTCTGCTTTATGGCTTATCTTTTTATAATCTTAATAGAGTCTTTTGAAAGAAAGAGTTCTTAAAATAAATTAAAATTGTCAATTTGTATTTTATGATAAAGACTTGCATATCATTTATGAAACCTTTTCCTTATTCAAGGTGAGAAAAATAATATTTCATATTTTTCTTCTAAAATATTCAAAAAAACCCTATTTAAAAATTTTTCTTATCACATTTACGTCCTTAGAATATTTGGACTTAATTTTTATAAATAATTTAAATGGAATAAATGGAATCCAGTTTCTTTCTTTCTGTTTTCTTACAATAGAGATTGCCTAGCACCATATAACGAATAAGCCATGATTTTCCTAATGATCTGCGGTGACACCTCTGTGTCAGATGCTTAAGGTCCATACATATGTAGGTCTGTTTCTGGGTTCTCTGTCAGGATACATTCCGCAGGTTGTCTCACTCTGCAGCAACATCACTTAGCATTAATGACTATAGAGTAACTCTTTATATCTGTCAAGACATGTAATCCTGACTGATTTTAATCAGAAATGCCTTGCTCATTCATTGTCCCTCTTTTATTTTCATTGCCATATTAATTTTAGAGTCAGTGTGTCAATTTTTACAAAAAGACATGTGAGAATTTTTGTTAGAATTGCATTGAGTCTATATCATTTGAGGAAAAATGACCTCTCTATGATAGTTTCCCTTATCCATGAATGCAGACTCTCCATTTATTTAAGTGTTTTTAAATGTTTTGCTATAAAATGTTACACTTGTTTTGCATATATTGATATATATTTCAGATTTATTCCCAAATACGTCACAAATTATATTGCTATTACAAATGTAATTTCCTTGAAAATTATGTTTGCTGTTTGTTGCTGGTATGTAGATAGGCAATTTAATTTCTATAGCCATCCACCCTGATACAGTCTAATTATTTAAACAACCTGTATATAAATTTGGTGAAAATTTCTATGTGGAGAGTCATATAATCTGAGATAATGTAAGTTTTCCTTTTACAACTCATATGATTATATTATATTATTTATTTTTATCTAATTGAAATGGCTAGAACTTATCATATTTAGTAGAAACAATAGTAACAGGCATTTTCCTATAGTTGCTGTTTTTAGGAGATTTACTTTAATATTTGATTATTTTCTTGATTTTAATTGCCTTAAACAACTTATCTTATGTTCCTAGTTTCCTAATAATTATACTCAAGAATGCGTATTGGAGGGGCACCTGGGAGGCTTAGTTGGTTAAGCATCTGACTCCTGATATCAGCTCAGGTCATGATCTTGTGGTCGTGAGATCAAGCCCCATGTGGGGCTCCACGCTGCGTGTGGAGCCTGCTTGAGATTCTCTGTCTCCCCCTCTACCCTCCCCCAAATAAATAAATAAATAATATAAAAGGAATAGGTATTAGATATCAAATGCCTTTTCTGCATCTATTGAGAGCATCCTCCTTTAATCTCCTATCATAAATTATATTTATAAATTGTTTACTGTTAAAACCTTTATGTATTCCTGAAATTAACTTAGTAATTTTTTGTTTTGTTTTTTTGTTTGATTAGTTCGCTAATATTTAGTTTAGGATTTTGTAGCTATCTTTCTGAGATTTGCCTGTAATTATTTCTCCTACATTTGGTTCTATTTCAGTTAGAGTTATTCTGGTCATATAGAATGCATTTCATAGAATTCCTTATTTTTTTCTGTTCTTAGGAAGTGTTTGCATGTTTGGAATGATGTGTTCCTTGAAAGTTTGGTAAACTGACTTCTAAAACTATTTAAACCAGAATCTGAATTTTAAAACCATTGTATCCATTGATTCAAATCATTCGTTAAATAACTATTATACCTATCAAAAAACTAGTTAAATAACTATTCAAGTTATCAACTTCTTCAGTTATATTTGGTAAATATTTTTATGCAACTTTTGTTTAGTCTATGCAATTTTTCATACTTATTTGTACAAAGTTGATCTTGGTAAATTCATTATCTTTCAACCCTACAATATTTGTTATTCTATCCTCATTATTATTATCATTAATTTTTAGTTTCTTATTTCTTTTACTTTGATCAATCTATCTCAGGTTTTATATAACTTATTGATCTTTTTCAACCTTTGGTTTTGTTGATCTTCTCTTTGTATATTTTTTTTTGTGTGTGTGTGTTTTCTTGATTCTATTCTTGTGATCATTTCCTTCCTTCTACTTTCCCTGGGTTTATGTCTTTTTTTTTTCTCTTCTGCTAAATGCATAAATAGAATACTTCATTACTTTTGGGAATTTATTATTTTATAATATGGAAATTTGTTATGCATTTCCATTTATGAACTGCTTACATTGCATTGCATACTTTTTGCTATGCAATATTTTCATTATCATTCAATTAGAAGTACCTTAATTTCCTTTATGATATCTTCTTTTACCCATAAATGCTATTTTTAGCCAGCATTTGAGTTTTCTTCTTGAAATACAATTTTATACATATAATGTTTGTTCAGATTTATGTGTACACTTACTATTTATTCATTTTTGGCTTCTTATACTTTCCTTTTGGAATAATTTTCCTTCTTAATGAAGCCATCTTTTAGGAGTTCCTTTATGGTAGGTCTTTTGGTGACAAACTCTTTCTGTTTATATCTAAATGCCTATATTTTACTCTTGTTCATAGATGATTCTGGGTTGACAAATGTTCTCTATCAAAAATTTGAAGGTAATATTCTTCAATCTTCTGCTTTCTGTTGTGCTAAGAGGTCTACTTTAATTCTAATTGTCATTCCTTTGTCAAAAGAATGACAAGTAAGTCTAACTAATTTAAAAATTGTCCCCTTTGTCTATTTCTTTACATTCGCAGTTCTACTAAAAAGTTTCTAGACACTAGTTCTTATTTTTCTTATTTCAAACATGTTGTACTTTGTGGATTCATTGGTTCTAGAAAATTCATAGTCATTACTCATGTAAGTATTGGATGCTTTCCATTCCTTCTGTTTTTATCTTGCTTAGAATCCAGCTTAGTGTATATTAGATTTTGTTATTCTATTTTTCACATTTCTGTATTCTTCTTTTATAAAATTTCCTTCAAATTGTCTCTCTTGGGTGAGTTCTGAGCAACATTTTCAGATACATCTTCAAGTATAGTAAAGGTCTCCTGTTATTGTTTATCATATATTAATGAATGCAAGTTTAATCCATTAGCTGCATTTTTCTTATAATAATCATGTTTTTAATTTTATAAGTTCCCTTTTCCCCTAATCTGCCTATTCTTCTCATTTTCATGATTGTATTTGTTATTTTTTAAACATTTTATATATAGCTGTTCTATGTGTGATTCTTTAACATATTTAGTCCTTGAGATTTTAAATCTGTTGCTGATTGTTTCTGATGACTCATTCATGTTTTTATTCATGTTTTTCTTTCTCTTGTACTTGGTGTTCTTTGATTATGATATTATTGCTTAATCATAATCTGTGGTGGAGTCTTTCATTTTCTCCAGAAAGAATTTACATGTATGTGTGTGAGTAGCTAGGGGCTGCCGATGAATTGGTACCACCTCAGTTTTCCTTGAGCATCTTGGCTCACTCAACACAGGAAACCCAGGAGCCATTTCCCCTCCTCACTGGTGGCCTAATACTCTAATTTTTATAATAGTGCTTTTAGAATACTGAGAAATCTACTGTCTGAGAAAGCCCATCATACCAAACTGATGGTGTGTTTCTCCTCCCTATTCAGATGATGATGATGATGATGATGATGATGATGATGATGATGATTTTGGACAAGCAAAAACAAGTACTTGAAATTTTCCTTTAGCTTTTGTGAGAATAAAATAAAAAATATGCTTTTTACATACCTATTTATTTTGCCAAGGAAGAGCCTTTACATATACTTAGTCTGGCATCATTCTAGAAAACAATAAACCACTTTCTACCAAGACTAAGTGACATGGCACCTTTTTCAATGAAAACACTCCATAAACATAGGACAAAAAAGTGGAAGTTTAGGGGTAACAGATCATTCATTCATACAATCACATATTTCTCAATTTTTTATTGCATTATTACATTATGTCTGGCAAAGTACTAGTTGCTGGAAACGCAAAGATGCATCAGACATGATTCCAATATGACTCACAATCTAGCACAGAGAGACGAGCATGGTCAGAAAGGCCTGCAGTAACATGCAATTCGCTTTTGTCCTTACAAAATCTTCTTTACTTAGTAACTGACATATATGTTTAAAATAGAATAAAATTGCAAGGAAAAATATATTGGAACTATAATTGTCTTAAAATATACATCTGATCATAGGTCTACATTTCCTGAAATGCTTTCCATTTTGAAACAATGCAATATTTTGATTGGATTCATCCCAAACTAAAAATGTTGGGAAATAAAATTTGTGACTCAAATGTACTATCATGATTGCAAACATTTTAAAAAAAGACATTTATAAATACCTATCTTGATTTGGGCATTTAAAAAGGAAAATAAGTGGATAAGAGGTATAAATTAACTAGCTTCCTGAGTGATAGATTGAGTAAAAATAATTGAAAGTTTAAATGGTATTAATGAAAGATATAAAAATAGTCTACAGTCATGAAAGGCATGAAATTTTTAAAGACAGTTAATTATATCGTAAGCATATTTAACCAAATACAATAAAGTACTACTTAAAATATTTAATATCATCCTTATCCTGAATCTGCAGTGACAAGCAGCGCCACATGTCAATGTTTGAGGGGTATTTGTTGAGTGCAGGAAGGAAGGAAGGAAGAAAGGAAGGAAAAGAGGTTGGGGAGACTCGGCTTGCTTCTGCACTGTTGCAGCCTCAGCTCTTCTTCGTCCCTTGCTGTATTTAAGCTTAGGGAACTGTCTTTTTCTTGAACTTGACAGCTTCCTTGAGTTTCTTTTTGTCTTGGGTTCTCACAAAAGTGTTCTCTTTGCCTTAAATGCTTTTGTCTACCCATTTTGCCACAACTATTAATACTAAGTGTCTCCTCATTTTGGGCTAGCACCTAAGCCAAAAATGAACATGTTTTATCTCTTTAATTATTTAAAGTTGTATCCACAAAGGATTTTTATTACAGAAACTCACTTAACTCTAAATTCTAATGTAAGTGTAGATTGCAAAGAGTCTTCGATTTAACGTTCAGGGTGTGTGAAAGAAGAAATTCTGGATTTGCTGTCAGGCAGATAGCAAAAACGTGTAGCTCAGGGGCATTAAATAGTTTCTTCTTTTCATTTCTATCTTTCTTCTTTGTTTTGTCCTCTATTAAAACAAAATATTAACAGAAGGTAAAGTGTTCATTGTTAAGAATAAAAAAGGAGTATATATTTTAGATTTCTCTATCCTGTAGATTGCAGTTCTTGAGCCAAAATTGGGTTCTAAAGTTCTGGCAATTAAGTGACATTAAGAAATATATGTTATTTTTGACAATAAACCATATAACACTAGAGTTAGAAAATTAGATTTTTCCTCAAATATTACTCAACTAGGAAAATACAAGTGTTTCCATTCATGCCTTTCTGCCTCCCCCCCACCCCCCACCACACACAAAGGTTACTGAATAAATCAGTAGACAGTAATTTCAACCATTGTTTTTTTGAAGGCAGAATCTGGGTTTATATAATACATCACAGACAGTTTCTGATCATGTAATTTCTTTTCTTTTTCCTTTACTTTTTTATTTATTTAAATTCAAGTTAGTCAACATATAGTGTAATAATGGTTTCAGGAGGAGAATTAAGTGACTCATCACTTACATGTACTACCCAGTCCTCATCCCAACAAGTGCCCTCCTTATTACCTATCATCCAGTTAGCCGAACCTCCAGTGACCCTCCCTCTAGTAACCCTCAGTTTGTTCTCTATATTTAAGAGTCTCTTATGGCTTGTCTCCCTCTCTGCTTTTATTGTATTTTTGCTTCCCTTCTCTTATGCTCATCTCTTTTGTTTCTTAAATTCCACATGAGTGAAATCATATATTTTTGTTTCTCTGACTTATTTCGCTTAGCATAATACACTCTTGTTCCATCCATGCTGTTGCAAATGGGAAAATTTCATTTTTTTTGATCACCAAGTAATATTCCACTGTATTTATATACCACATCTTCTTTATTCATTCATCAGTCAATGGACATTTGGGCTCTCTCCATTGTTTGGCTATTGTTGATAGCGCTGCTATAAACATTGGGGTGCATGTGCTCTTTTGAATCAGTAGTTTTGTATCCTTTGGGTAAATACTTAGTAGTGGAATTGCTGGGTCAAAGAATAGTTCTATTTTTAATTTTTTGAGGAACCTCCATACTGTTTTCCAGAGTGGCTGCACCAGTCTGCATTCCCACCAACTGTGCAAAGGCACATCGCTTTCTTCACATCCTCACCAACATCTGTTGTTTCCTGAGTTATTAATTTTAGCCATTCTGACAGGTGTGAGAATGGCAGGAATTCTCATTCTGACAGGAATGAGACAGAATTACAAAATACTGGTCACATCAGGAGACTAATATTGGATGATAGGATAGTCTCTTCAGCAGATAGTATTGAGAAAACTGAACAATGACATGCAAAAGAATGAAACTGGACCACTTTCTTATACCATACACACAAAAAAAATTTAAAGGATGAAAGACCTTAAATGAGAGACAGGAAACCACCAAAATCATAGAGGAGAAAACAGGCAGCAGCCACTTTCACCTCAGCTGTAGCAACTATTTACTAGCCATGTCTCCAGATGTAAGGGAAACAAAAGCAAAAATGAACTATTGGGACCTCATGAAGATAAAAACCTGCATAGGAAAGGAAATAATCAACAAATGTAAAAGGCAACCAAAAGAATTGGAGAAGATATTTGCAAATGACATATTGGACAAAGGGTTAGTATCCAAAATCTATAAAGAATTTATCAAACTCAACACCTAGAAAACAAATAATCCATTGAGAAAATGGGCAGAAGACATGAATAGACCCTTTTCCAAAGAAGACATCCAGATGGCTATTAGGCATATGAAAAGATGCTCGACATCACTCATCAGGAAAATGCAAATCTGATCATCTAATTGAACAAAGGGATAGAGATCAGAGACTGTGTGAATGTGTTTTGAAATGTCTTTTTGTGGTCTGCTACAAATAAGCACCTTAAATAAATTTCCTATAAGCCCCAGATCTCAGTCAATCTAAAGACCACTTCCTTCGTAAGTTCATCTAAAACAAACAAAACAAAACAAATCTACTTCCTGTCTACAGACTTTGTCAAAAAACATGGTAAGATTTTGTAATCAAAAGATGTATATGATCAACTAGGTGACCATTACAGAGGAACAAGTTCAAGTTTCTTTGGCTCTTTCACAAAGTCATATCCTAACTTCAACATGAATCATGCTTGGTATAAATTATATCATTTTATACAGTTTGTCTTTATTTCAAATTGTGCTTTCAGCTTTATCTTGTAGAAAATTTTATGAGCTTCAATGTGTCAAAAGAATAGACAAGACAGAATTACAAAACACTGGTCACATTGGGAAACTAATTAATATTGGATGATGGGACATTCTAAATTGATGCTCAGAGAAGTAGAATGTGACAAGTTAAAAACAAAGGAGTTGATAAATGCTGACACTCAAAAACCAGGTTTTCTTTAGATTACAGATAACTACTCCTAATGACTATTTTAACTGTTTTCCTCTGTAATTTTTCAGTGACAGTAACAGCATCATACACTGTTTGCTTCATCTTGTGACAACCAATGTTCGCATGACAAACAGTGCTAATTGGAGAGGATTCTGAGTTACCTTTTTAGAGCAAAGCCACCTGGATTACTGTTTTCCCCAGAGTGGCTGTTCTGTTCTGCAAGAAAGACAATCACGGAATGCTTTCCAGGCCATTTTAATATGAAATACAAAAGCTTAGAAATCCCCTGTAAATAATTGAAGGCAACCATTAGGAGTATAGCCAACCATTCTCTTAATGGAGAGGTCATGAGGGACAATAGGCATAGAACCTCTCTGAAAAGTCCAAGGAACATTTGGTGGTTTATAATTGATTTTTCTGGGCAGATTTCCTTTTTTCAAATAGTAATTATATCAGTGTCATTAATAATGGCTGTTTCAAGGGGCCTTGCTTTATTCTCCAAGGAAAAAATTATATCTGGTCAGAGAAGCCTCATAATTATTTCTACTTATTTGAAGCAGATAACAGACTTAGGTTTTTTTCCCCCTCATTTGAGAATCTAAGACACTTAAGTCTTCCCCTGAGGAATCAGGATAATAATAGCAGAGCCGGGAAATGAAGCAGCTTCCTACACATCGCTTACTATGCGGGAATAAAGCTAAAAGAGTTTTGCTGTAATAGTTTAACTCCCAGAGCACTTTTGTAGTAATTATTTTTTTTTCTAAATTTTAAAGGTCCAACGAATATCTTGAGGATGTTAAGTATCTTTCTAAATTAAGAAAGTAAGACATTTTCTCAAACAAAATTTCTTTTTAAAGAGATGTACTGATTAACAATTAGAAAAGATGAGCCAAATATCAGAGTTTAGAGGATGGGTTGGAGCAGAGAAATGCCTCAGTTTTTAGCCTGGCCTTTATTAAGACATTTATTTGAATATATCAGGTAATACAAATCCAGATACAAATTTCTTGGGAAATGGACTTTTGTGATTTAATTTTATATTTACATACATATATTTACATATATTTTATATTTACATCACATACACACACACATATACACATACACACACACAAACGCACAGATTCATGCAACTCTTTTGCCTAGTTTTTCCATACTATGAATTGATCTAGTAATCTTCCCATGGCTCCTTATAGAACTATGTAGCACAGTGCTTGATATATTTTTTTGATATTTTAATTAATATTGATTTGGGGAAAAGTTCAAATATTTTATTTTTTTAATAGCCTAAGAAGACACTGTGTTGGTTCATAAAATCAAGTTTAGAAATCTCTTTCATGAATTAAATGTTATTTATTCACAAAATATTAACTACTTTCCTGTATATCTTTACTATCAGGAGTAATTATACAGTGAGAGAAGACTTCTGTTGTTTCTAAGGGTACCTTTATCCTTTTGTAAGGCAAAGGAATTTTGCTTTCATGGGATCGGATCTACCCAAACTATCAGAAACTGTTAAGGTCTTGCAAGAGTCAAAGCAGTATAAGTCATGAGAGCTGAATATAAGGCCAAAGGTATAAGTTTTTCTGCTTAAGCTTCATAATGAGGACTATCCCTGGGGTTGTTTACTTGGAGATGTAGTTAGGTTGTTTATTTTACTTTTATTTTTGAGATAGAAAAATAACTACATGGGCTATTTAATTATCTGACTTAGCTATTTGGAAAAAAAAAGATCTGTTATGTGTATGAAGTGGAGCTTTATATATTGAATTTTGGACAACATAGTGCCATCTTCTAAAAATTTTGAAAAAATGAAATGGCCATATTATTGAATATGTCTGTTTTTAAAGTCTGTTTTAAAAGTATAGGTATTTCAGGGGCACCTGGGTGGCTCAGTCGGTTGAGCGTCCGACTTTGGTTCAGGTCATGATCTCACAGGTTGTGAGTTCGAGTCCCACGTCCAGCTCTGTGCTGACAGCTGGGAGCCTGGAGCCTGCTTCTGATTCTGTGTCTCCCTCTTTCTCTGCCCTTCTCCTGCTCATGCTCTCTCTTTCTCTCTCTCTCAAAAATAAGTAAACATTAAAAAAAATTTTTAAAAAAGCTATAGGTATTTCAGAATAGTTACATAGCATTTCCTCACAGATAATTTTCTGTTGAAGCCAAATTAAAACACCACAGATTCTTCCAAGAGTCCTGATATAGCAGCCAGCTGCTAAGAACGTCTCTAATGATCCCCCTCTGTTAAACAATACCTCCCATATTATACAAGGGTTGGTATGTATGACTAACAGAACATGACAGAAGTAATAGTAATTGCTAAGATTAGATTATAAAAGATATTGCCTCTTTGGCCTTACAAGTGCATTCTCTTTTATATGTGATCAGGCCCACTGGATGAGTAGCTGAATCTTCCTCTCACATGAGTGAGCTAAGAAATAGTTTCCCTAGTCTCAGTTTCAGTGGACTGCAGCCCAAAATAGCTCAACTACAACCCCATGCCAGAACCATGCAGCTGAGCCACTCCTGGATTTCTGATTCTTGGATACTTTGTGAGATAATACATATTCATTATTTTAAATTGGTAAGTGTTTGGGCAATTTGTTATACTGTAACAGAAAACTA
The DNA here is from genome assembly GCF_024362965.1 of Panthera pardus. Taxonomy (NCBI): domain Eukaryota; kingdom Metazoa; phylum Chordata; class Mammalia; order Carnivora; family Felidae; genus Panthera; species Panthera pardus. The sequence goes on along the minus strand of NW_026526721.1, from coordinate 45,105,437 downwards.
ATACAGTTGATCTTTAGATGAGGTTAGTGTTCAGTATCTTTTCCTGTAAGGGTAGGCTATTAAATAATTACTTCCAAATGGTGGTGCTTTCTAAGAAGAGACAATATGGAATATTCAAAGAGAGCTGGCCTTACATTAAGGATACCTGTGCTGTGGTCTTGGTCAATGTCACAGAAGCCACAATTATTCTTGGTCTAGCATCCTAAAATACGTCAGGATTAGATTAAATTTGCCCTAATGGCCATTCATATTTTTAAATTCCATAATTCTAAAAGGATTTGTATGCTCTCACTTTGGAAATCTCTTTGCAAATGAAATCTTTATTTACCACAAAATTGCCTACTTTTTGACATATTCTTATTTTTATAAATTAAAAAAAATTTTTGAATGTTTATTTATTTTTGAGAGAGAGAGAACGTGAGTGGGGGAGAGGCAGAGAAAGGGAAGGAGACAAAGAATATGAAACAGGCTTTAGGCTCTGAGCTGTCAGCACATAGCCCGACGTGCAGCTTGAACTCCAGAATGGCAAGATCATGACCTAGGCCGATGTCCGATGCTCAACCAACTGAGCGACACAGGTGCCCCTATAAATTTCTAATAATTAAAGAGAGAAGATTGCTATTGCAAAGGTGGGAAATGAGGGAAAGAGAATGTTTCATTGTGGTGTATCATTTGCATAATCTACTTGGTCTTTATGGAGCAGAAGAAAGACAAAGAAGAAACGAACACCATGAGGGAAGACATGAAAGAGTGGACATGGGTAATTTACCCCAACTAGATAGGGATGAAATAATGAAATATGCCAAAATAAGTATAACTTCATACTTAAAGAATTATTCTCATATATAAAAAACTTGTCTTAAATAGAAGGGCAGGAATTCCATAGGAAAGCTAAATACAGCCTAAGTTGGAAAGCACAATCAGAATACAACTATTTTTCCATGTTAATGGCTATACTACTGTACATTTATATCTAATTTGTAACGAAAACTTTCTGTTTCTTAGTGTCAAATGTTTTGCAGTTCAAGAACTATGTAAATTCATGTTAAGAAATTGATTTTGTACTTTCCAAATTAAAATGTTATCATATGCTTATATTAAAGATTCTTCAGTGACAATACAATAATATTATGGAATAATATCAAATGGTTAATATTGATTTGGATGGCATTTTTTATGTTTTTTTTAAGTTTATTTATGTTGAGAGAGACAGAGACAATGCAAGCAGGGTACAGGCAGAGAGAGAGGGAGACAGAGTCTCAAGCAGGCTCTATGTTGCCAGCTGCGGAGCCCTACATAGGGCTGGAACTCATGAACCCTGAGATCATGACCTGAGCAGAAACCGAGAGTTGCTCACTTAACCAACGGAGCCACCCAGGCCCACTAATGCAGATGGCATTTTTTTAAATGTAGGAACTAGTTCTGCTCTGTAGTTTACTACATAGGGTACTAGTTACTATCTTTATACCTGTTGGGCTTATTACCATATCATCTATAGAAAGAATAATCATTTTGGTGCACTTTGGATAAGATGTCATTATGTTTGGGTAACAAGAATTTAAAAGGACCTTAATGCAGGGACTGAAACCTTTTAAAACACAAACTGGTACCAATATTTTAACTAATACCAATTTTAGGAGGTTATACGTATTGAATGCCTATTTTTTCCAAGGAGTAAGTAACATGGTTTATATTCAAATCTATTCCTCATAACAACTGATTTTGTTATCATTTCTTTCCTAACAGATGAGGAAATTCAAGTTCAGGGAAATAATAATTGCTATAGGCACCCAGTTAATTACTGTCAAAGTCTGAATTCTAATTCAAGTCTGTTAAAATCCATTATGACTGGATAAAGTATTACTTCATTTGATTGTCAAGGAGTTGAAAGGGAGTTTAAAAATAATATAATAAGGCCATTTTCACTTGGCTGACGGAAATTGAGAAATTTAAGGGCTTGCGCAAGGTCTACAACTACATAGAGGCACAGATGATAGTAGAACTCCCCAGTTCAGTTTCATTTCAATTGCTTTATGATTTTAAATTATAGCACCTTTGGAGAGAGAGGGAAGATGGCAGCGTAGGAGGACGCTGGGCTCACCGTGCGTCCTGCTGATCACTTAGATTCCACCTACACCTGCCTAAATAACCCAGAAAACTGCCAGAGGATTAGCAGAACGGAGTCTCCGGAGCCAAGCGCAGACGAGAGGCCCACTGAAGAGGGGCCCCTCCTGAAGTGGATCACCTAAGGAGAAGTGAGCTAAGCCTGCCCCTCCTGCCCCCGTGCACCTTGCCTACCCACCCCAGCTAATATGCCAGATCCCCAGCACCACAAGCCTGGCAGTGTGCAAGTAGCCCAGATGGACCACGCCACCCCACAGTGAATCCCGCCCCTAGGAGAGGGGAAGAGAAGGCACACACCAGTCTGACTGTGGCCCCAGTGGTGGGCTGGGGGCAGACATCAGGTCAGACTGCGGCCCCGCCCACCAACTCCAGTTACACACCACAGCACAGCGGAAGTGCCCTGCAGGTCCTCACCACTCCAGGGACTATCCAAAATGACCAAACGGAAGAATTCCCCTCAGAAGAATCTCCAGGAAATAACAACAGCTAATGAACTGATCAAAAAGGATTTAATTAATATAACAGAAAGTGAATTTAGAATAATAGTCATAAAATTAATCGCTGGGCTTGAAAACAGTATACAGGACAGCAGAGAATCTCTTGCCACAGAGATCAAGGGACTAAGGAACAGTCACGAGGAGCTGAAAAGCGCTTTAAACAAAATGCAAAACAAAATGGAAACGACGACAGCTCGGATTGAAGAGGCAGAGGAGAGAATAGGTGAACTAGAAGATAAAGTTATGGAAAAAGAGGAAGCTGAGAGAAAGAGAGATAAAAAAATCCAGGAGTATGAGGGGAAAATTAGAGAACTAAGTGATACTAAAAAGTGATACTAAAAAGAAATAATATACGCATAATTGGTATCCCAGAGGAGGAAGAGAGAGGGAAAGGTGCTGAAGGGGTACCTGAAGAAATTATAGCTGAGAACTTCCCTGAACTGGGGAAGGAAAAAGGCATTGAAATCCAAGAGGCACAGAGAACTCCCTTCAGACGTAACTTGGATCGATCTTCTGCACGACATATCATAGTGAAACTGGCAAAATACAAGGATAAAGAGAAAATTCTGAAAGCAGCAAGGGATAAACGTGCCCTCACATATAAAGGGAGACCTATAAGACTCGTGACTGATCTCTCTTTTGAAACTTGGCAGGCCAGAAAGGCTTGGCACGATATCTTCAGTGTGCTAAACAGAAAAAATATGCAGCCGAGAATCCTTTATCCAGCAAGTCTGTCATTTAGAATAGAAGGAGAGATAAAGGTCTTCCCAAACAAACAAAAACTGAAGGAATTTGTCACCACTAAACCAGCCCTACAAGAGATCCTAAGGGGGATCCTGGGAGACAAAGTACCAGAGACATCACTACAAGCATAAAACATACAGACATCTCAATGACTCTAAACCCTTATCTTTCTATAATAACACTGAATGTAAATGGATTAAATGCACCAACCAAAAGACATAGGGTATCAGAATGGATAAAAAAACAAGACCCATCTATTTGCTGTCTACAAGAGACTCATTTTAGATCCGAGGACACCTTTAGTTTGAGAGTGAGGGGATGGAGAACTATTTATCATGCTACTGGAAGCCAAAAGAAAGCTGGAGTAGCCATACTTATATCAGACAAACTAGACTTTAAATTAAAGGCCATAACAAGAAATGAAGAAGGGCATTATATAATAATTACAGGGTCTATCCATCAGGAAGAGCTAACAATTATAAATGTCTATGCGCCGAATACCGGAGCCCCCAAATATATAAAACAATTACTCATAAACATAAGCAACCTTATTGATAAGAATGTGGTAATTGCAGCGGACTTTAACACCCCACTTACAGAAATGGATAGATCATCTAGACACACGGTCAATAAAGAAACAAGGGCCCTGAATGATACATTAGATCAGATGGACTTGACAGATATATTTAGAACTCTGCATCCCAAAGCAACAGAATATACTTTCTTCTCGAGTGCACATGGAACATTCTCCAAGATAAATCATATACTGGGTCACAAAACAGCCCTTCATAAGTTCACAAGAATTGAAATTATACCACGCATACTTTCAGACCACAATGCTATGAAGCTTGAAATCAACCACAGGAAAAAGTCTGGAAAACCTCCAAAAGCATGGAGGTTAAAGAACACCCTACTAACGAATGAGTGGGTCAACCAGGCAATTAGAGAAGAAATTAAAAAATATATGGAAACAAACGAAAATGAAAATACAACAATCCAAACGCTTTGGGACGCAGCGAAGGCAGTCCTGAGAGGAAAATACATTGCAATCCAGGCCTATCTCAAGAAACAGGAAAAATCCCAAGTACAAAATCTAACAGCACACCTAAAGGAAATAGAAGCAGAACAGCAAAGGCAGCCTAAACCCAGCAGAAGAAGAGAAATAATAAAGATCAGAGCAGAAATAAACAATATAGAATCTAAAAAAACTGTAGAGCAGATCAACGAAACCAAGAGTTGTTTTTTTGAAAAAATAAACAAAATTGACAAACCTCTAGCCAGGCTTCTCAAAAAGAAAAGGGAGATGACCCAAATAGATAACATCATGAATGAAAATGGAGTGATTATAACCAATCCCTCAGAGATACAAACAATTATCAGGGAATACTATGAAAAATTATTCTCCAACAAATTGGACAACCTGGAAGAAATGGACAAATTCCTAAACACCCACATTCTTCCAAAACTCAATCAGGAGGAAATAGAAAGCTTGAACAGACTCATAACCAGCGAAGAAATTGAATTGGTTATCAAAAATCTCCCAACAAATAAGAGTCCAGGACCAGATGGCTTCCCAGGGGAGTTCTACCAGACGTTGAAAGCAGAGATAATACCTATCCTTTTCAAGCTATTCCAAGAAATAGAAAGGGAAGGAAAACTTCCAGACTTATTCTATGAAGCCAGTATTACTTTGACTCCTAAACCAGACAGAGACCCAGTAAAAAAAGAGAACTACAGGCCAATATCCCTGATGAATATGGATGCAAAAATTCTCAATAAGATACTAGCAAATCGAATTCAACGGCATATAAAAAGAATTATTCACCATGATCAAGTGGGATTCATTCCTGGGATGCAGGGCTGGTTCAACATTCGCAAATCGATCAACGTGATACATCACATTAACAAAAAAAAAAGAGAAGAACCATATGATCCTGTCAATCGATGCAGAAAAGGGCTTTGACAAAATTCAGCACCCTTTCTTAATAAAAACCCTTGAGAAAGTCGGGATAGAAGGAACATACTTAAAGATCATAAAAGCCATTTATGAAAAGCCCACAGCTAACATCATCCTCAACGGGGAAAAACTGAGAGCTTTTTCCCTGAGATCAGGAACACGACAGGGATGCCCACTCTCACCACTGTTGTTTAACATAGTGCTGGAAGTTCTAGCATCAGCAATCAGACAACAAAAGGAAATCAAGTGCATCAAAATTGGCAAAGATGAAGTTAAGCTTTCACTTTTTGCACATGACATGATATATTATACATGGAAAATCCGATAGACTCCACCAAAGTCTGCTAGAACTGATACATGAATTCAGCAAAGTTGCAGGATACAAAATCAATGTACAGAAATCAGTTGCATTCTTATACACTAACAATGAAGCAACAGAAAGACAAATAAAGAAACTGATCCCATTCACAATTGCACCAAGAAGCATAAAATACCTAGGAATAAATCTAACCAAAGATGTAAAATATCTGTATGCTGAAAACTATAGAAAGCTTATGAGGGTAATTGAAGAAGATATAAAGAAATGGAAAGACATTACCTGCTCATGGATTGGAAGAATAAATATTGTCAAAATGTCAATACTACCCAAAGCTATCTACACATTCAATGCAATCCCAATCAAAATTGCACCAGCATTCTTCTCGAAACTAGAACAAGCCATCCTAAAATTCATATGGAACCACAAAAGGCCCCAAATAGCCAAAGTAATTTTGAAGAAGAAGACCAAAGCAGGAGGCATCACAATCCCAGACTTTAGCCTCTACTACAAAGCTGTCATCATCAAGACAGCATGGTATTGGCACAAAAACAGACACATAGACCAATGGAATAGAATAGAAACCCCAGAACTAGACCCACAAACGTATGGCCAACTCATCTTTGACAAAGCAGGAAAGAACATCCAATGGAAAAAAGACAGTCTCTTTAACAAATGGTGCTGGGAGAACTGGACAGCAACATGCAGAAAGTTGAAACTAGACCACTTTCTCACACCATTCACAAAAATAAACTCAAAATGGATAAAGGACCTGAATGTGAGACAGGAAACCATCAAAACCTTAGAGGAGAAAGCAGGAAAAGACCTCTCTGACCTCAGCCGTACCAATCTCTTACTCGACACATCCCCAAAGGCAAGGGAATTAAAAGCAAAAGTGAATTACTGGGACCTTATGAAGATAAAAAGCTTCTGCACAGCAAAGGAAACAACCAACAAAACTAAAAGGCAACCAACGGAATGGGAAAAGATATTTGCAAATGACATATCGGACAAAGGGCTAGTATCCAAAATCTGTAAAGAGCTCACCAAACTCCACACCCAAAAAACAAATAATCCAGTGAAGAAATGGGCAGAGGACATGAACAGACACTTCTCTAAAGAAGACATCCGGATGGCCAACAGGCACATGAAAAGATGTTCAACGTCGCTCCTTATCAGGGAAATACAAATCAAAACCACACTCAGATATCACCTCACACCAGTCAGAGTGGCCAAAATGAACAAATCAGGAGACTATAGATGCTGGAGAGGATGTGGAGAAACGGGAACCCTCTTGCACTGTTGGTGGGAATGCAAATTGGTGCAGCCGCTCTGGAAAGCAGTGTGGAGGTTCCTCAGAAATTAAAAATAGACCTACCCTATGACCCAGCAATAGCACTGCTAGGAATTTATCCAAGGGATACAGGAGTACTGATGCATAGGGGCACTTGTACCCCAATGTTTATAGCAGCTCTCTCAACAATAGCCAAATTATGGAAAGAGCCTAAATGTCCATCAACTGATGAATGGATAAAGAAATTGTGGTTTATATACACAATGGAATACTATGTGGTAATGAGAAAGAATGAAATATGGCCTTTTGTAGCAACGTGGATGGAACTGGAGAGTGTGATGCTAAGTGAAATAAGCCATACAGAGAAAGACAGATACCATATGGTTTCACTCTTATGTGGACCCTGAGAAACTTAACAGAAACCCATGGGGGAGGGGAAGAAAAAAAAAAAAAAAGAGGTTAGAGTGGGAGAGAGCCAAAGCATAGGAGACTGTTAAAAACTGAGAACAAACTGAGGGTTGAAGGGGGGTGGGAGGGAGGGGAGGGTGGGTGATGGGTATTGAGGAGGGCACCTTTTGGGATGAGCACTGGGTGTTGATTGGAAACCAATTTGACAATAAATTTCATATATTAAAAAAAATAAAGTATAAAATAATAAAAAAAATAAATAAAAAAATTAGAGCACGTTTGTTCTTATGTGTCAAATATTTTATTTCAAAAATATCAGGATGAATTGACCACAGAGACACAAAAAATTAAATAAATAACAGAAGAAAAATGAAATAAACAGTAGCCTAGTCACTTTTAATGTTTCCCCAATATCTAAATATATTTTCATTAAAGTTTCTTATTAAGTTGTCAGTTGGAGGCTAAAATCTAAGTTGTAGTCAAGAAGTAGGTAGGTGTCTCTCATGAGCTAGCTGCTAATTAGCTCATCTTACAGTGAGTTAAAACAGTTAACGTGCACTCAGTAAATGTTATTAGTATTACTTTTTTTCATAATCCAACTTAGTTATTAACAAGACTTTGTTCTCTACCTCCATCCGCTATTGGAAAAGTAGTTTCAAGGATCAGAAATGTGCAAACATTTTAGCTCCCAACTCATTTTTGTTCTTCTAATTTATCCAACAAAACTCAAATGATGGTCTTACAGTAAATAAGGGCTGGTTTCCTAACTCTATTCTGGATACACTACAAATCCTGGATGTTAGACTTCCCTCTGGCAGTGAAAAACAAACAAACAAACAAACAAACAAACAAACAAACAAACATCCCTGCAAATCAAGTCATTCAGTAGAGGCACAGAGCAGCCCACATATTTCTTATGGAAAATTTTTATTAAAAAGGTGAATTTTCTTTATAATATTACAATATTTTGAAATCTACAGAGCCTAATAAAAGCTGTACTTAAAAAAAAGGCACAATTTCAAAACACATACACACTTTTCCCAAAAGTATTTATGGAAGTGAACTATTTCTAGGGAGGAAACCCCACCAAATTCCTGATTTGCTACCAAGAATAGCTCATTTCTGCCTTACCCTTTTCATGGTCCATATTTCCTCTAGTAGCATTTCCTAAATAGATCCCTCAAGGAAAACTGAGGCAAACAATGCACCCTGCCACCCTGTCTTTTATAGGAGATGTCTCAAGACAACTTCACATGATTTTTCATATAATTACAGGTCTCAAAATCCTCTGAAGAAATAAATGTATCTTTGTTCAATGTGTGGGTTTTCTTATTAAGTGTGGGGTGAAAGACAGTAGCAGTAGAGTATGAGAAGAGAAAGGATAATATTATGAATTGGTAATTATGTTTGTACTGCCAGCCCCACATGGTAATTGTCTAAAGAATAGGCAAAAATATGGTTGTATTTTTAACTACATTTAAAGTAAGCAAAGCTTACATTTCTCCCCAGGGAATATGATTCAGTCAACATTTTAATAAGGCCAGTGATGAAAAAACTTGCTAAGGGTAATATAACAGAATACAGTTGCAGCTCTTAGCTTGAAATTTATATTAGAAAATCTGGCAAGATTTACCTACAGGCATTATATAATTGTATTTATTCTTCCATCATTTTAGGATGGAAAGTTAGATGTCTGACTTGTGTATTTAACTTTCAAAAGCAGCAACATTAGACTTACATTTTCCGCTAATGGAAGAGTAGTTCTTTGAAGGCTGAATGCAGTATCAGTTCAAGGAAATATACATTAGAAAAATTGGTGTCTGTCAGTGAGTTTTTTGGTCTGATTTTCACCAAAATAGATCAGAAATTTAGAGAAAGTTTGAATTTGTGTCCTTGTTATTGCCTAGAAGGAATTTTCTGGAGGAATGAAAATATAACAGTAAAACACTAATTTTGCATACTCTTTTACACTTACCTAGTATTACACAGAACATCAGGGCTAGAATGGCACTTCGGGTGACTGTATATGGCCCAAAGCATCCCAGGCCCTTTGAGCACGATGGAGGGAGTATAGTTTTATTGTTCTTGGAAACAGGAACATAAATTTTTGACATTCATTATGTTTATAACTTCATTTCAGTCTATAAAATTAGGTATAAACTTTTGAATGAAATATATTTAGAGTACTTACTTCTCCCAACTAATTTTTTTCCCTTTTTTTGGATGTACCAAGCCTTTGATATACTAAGCTCAGCTTCTATAATTTTAAGTGAATCCATTTTTTAAATCAAATGAAAGATAAAGATAGTATAACTTGTATGAAAATGGAGAGAACTTAAAACTGGAATAGTTAATAGACACTTGTAATTTTCATATGTGTGTAGACTTTATGCTTGATGAAACAGTATAAATATCTTTTAAATTTCTTTCTATTTTGGTATGTGAAACCCATACAGATGCTGCTTTTGATTCAGTACTGGCACCTGTCCCAGGCTTGCTATCCTGAGAATCTCTGCCCCAGGCACCGTGGGACTCCCTGGGCTCACTAAACCAGGCAGGCTTCTGCACAGTGTGGTGTTTGCTGCACAACATGGAAATTGGCTATGAAATCTCCTTAATGAGTGTTTGTATCAGTAAATTCCCTTGTTGTCCATTTTCCATCAGGTAATGTTGTTTTAATTAGTACCAAATGCTCATATCCAATTTCTCCGTGGTGGACATCATAACAAGTAAGGATTATGAAAAAGAAAGAAAGAAAGAAAGAAAGAAAGAAAGAAAGAAAGAAAGAAAGAAAGAAAGAAAGAAAGAAAAACAACACAAAACTTTAACAGCTCAGGAATTTGCTCATTTCCATAGAAGCAAGCATTCAATTGTATCTGAAACTGACTTGGTCCTCACTGCATTTTACTTCAAACTAACATATTAGGTTTGAATATTGTATGAATCTTATAATACCTATAAAGTTCTTAGCCATTTATAAAGATGGTTCAATGTTTAAGTTCCTGAGTATGTTTAAAAGCTCATGATTATTTCCCCCCATCCACACTTGGCAATGTGAGGTAATGGAGAATCAGGGCCTCTAGAGACTTACAATTCAAAGCACAGTCCTTGGCGTGACACTGCTAGCATCCCTCAGGAGCTGGTTCCCGATGTAAATCCTCAACCCACTCGCCATGCCCCCAACCCACTTCCAATCAACTGAATCATAGTATGCCTTTCAACAAGATCCTCATGTGATTCAGGCGATCCTTACACCCTTTTCTCAATCCCACTTTTCTTAGTTACTACATAATAACCACATGTAGGTTTACACACAAGTTTATATTTAGGTTGCAAAATGTACAAGTTAGAGATGGCCACCGGGAAAGGAGGCTGCAAAGAACGAAGGAGATATGCTTCCGTACTAAAGAGTGGATGAAGGTTAAGGGTAGCATTCTGAAGTGAAGAGAAAATTTACTTCTTCAAACACCAAAGTGAAGGAAATATAACAAAAGAAAATTAGGAAGGTACACTGAACATTTTCTAAAAAGGGAAGTTTTTAAAAAAATGTCTGTAGTTGATTATTTTATTTTTAATCAAATTAAGTGTAGATTTACTGATTATGTTAACGTTAGGAAAAAAAAGCTATTCACTATTTATCGAATTGTTATCTGGGGTAAAACTATCTTGAGAAAGCAGAATAAGAGAGGAGGGGAGAAACAAAGAGACTTGTATAAAGTTTGGTATTGAGAAACATGTGACTTCATAAAGGACACCATGAATGCAAACTTCTCTCAAAAGAGCCTGCCTTAAATCACGCCTGACAGATAAAAATATTTCCCATAATCGAAAGCTTCCTACAAATCTCCTCACCTTTTTTTAAAATAATATGTTTTTCTCATGACATGAAATTATGTAATTCTATACAAAACTAATAGATACTTTATTAGCAAACTAGGTGAAACAATGGCAGATATATTAATTCAGTATTTTATGTAGATAATTATTGACCATCTGGATATAAGAAATGTTTCCTTTCTCTGATGAGTTTTCTTGAACAAAATCTAAAAACTGCTGACCGTGGTAAAAATTAACAAGAGAACTTTAGGAAAAGACTTTACCAGTCACAGTGTCTTTAAATACTGGATGTAAGAATAATGAACCTTTACGGGGGATTCATGTTTGCAAAATGAGCTACCAGTTGGTAATTAGTGGAACTGTATAGCACCCTGGTGAAATAGGTATGTTTAATCACTGCCATTTTACAGATGCAAAATGGGCGTTGGAGAATAATGAAGTGTTTGGCCTCAGGGAACCCAGAAAATCAATATCAGCAGAAAGCACTGACTTTTTGAGACATCCAATTGTGATGCAAGTACCAAGGCCAGCATTAACAACCACTTACTGGCTCTGTGATTTTTGATTTCTTGTGTCTTAATTTCCTCATCTGTAAAATGGGAAGAGTAATAGTATTTATCTCAAAAGGTTGTTATTAAGATTGAATTATTCGATCCATGAAAAAACACTTCTACAAGTACCTGACATGTAACTGGACAACCATTGCCCATGAATTATTAGTGGTGTACCCTTCTGAGTGCTGGGGGTGTGAAAGTAGACAAAGGAAATCCCTGCCCTGATGGGCTTACATTCTACGTAGTAACAGAACGTCCTCTTAGTTGATAGACATTTGTGTATCGGTTTTCGTTATGAACAGGTAGAAATAGGGAGTTCTGGAGGCTTTCTTTCTCTGTTTTTTAAATTGCTGGGTTAATTTCACAGTGGCTGAGTGACTTTTCTCAGTTTTCTGGGAATGAGTGCTAAACAAAGAGGATATTTAGTAATTTCTTTAGAATATGACTGAAAGTAGACCATTGTTTCAGCATCAGACACTGATTGAGCATTGAGTGACAAAGACAAGAAATGATCTGCTTTCTTCAGGGGCTCATAAACTAGTGAGAGAGTCAGATACACACATGAATGACTCTAATCAAGACTAACTTTAATAGATATAATAAAAGAACAAAGAAGCAGGAGAAAGAAAAGTGCCTTGGGCAGAGAACAAAAAGGAGAGGAAAAATCAAGAATGTGAACACAAAGGGTAAAGAGAGAAGGGAAGAGATAAGGAAGGGGCATGTGTGATGTTCAACTGAATTTTTGGTATTTTGTAGCTGCCAAGTAGGTTTGCAAATTTGAGAGGTGGAGACTGGGAGATTGGGAGTGATAATGTCTTAGTTTTGCTGAAACCACTTTCTAGGCTGAAGACAGAGCTGCCCTCACCTGAGGTACCACATCAGCAAACCAAATACAACTTTTGTACCCCTGTAAATTCTCTGACCAAAAATGCACATATCCAGTCGGCCCGCCCCAAGCACCAAGTCAACTCTGTACTTCTTTCCTTCTTCCTTTTCACCCCAAACAAGGTTAAATATGTGGCCTCAGCCAGATATTTTCTATTTTTCTCCTCTTTGTTCTTTATCCTATAAAAGTTTCCCACCTTCTACCCCATTTCATGGTTCTCTGAGACTGCCCACTTCACAAAGTGTTAAATAAAGCGTGTTTGTATCACTTAAATTGTCTTTTATTTTTAACAGTTCCCTCATTATGAGTAGGCTCTGCTTTTGGAGAAAAGCATTGTTAGTAAGTAAATGAAATATAACTTTTTGGTAACATATTTGACTTTCTTCCTTATTTTAAGTGTCTTTTCATGTTCAAACTATATTTACTTGAGTTTAAAAAACTAAACATTTTTTGAGTATGAAAAAAGTAACTAAGAATTGGGGAGGAATAATTAACTGATGAGACAATATCTAATTAGTTATAATCAACAAGCAATATGTTTTCTTCTCCATACCCCTCTCATCACACACAGAAGACAATGGTAGTTTTTATATGTAATTATAATGTGAAAACTACTGTTCCCTGTGGTAAGATATTTTTTACAATGTGTATGTGTGCATTTAATTTTAGTAGACATAAATGAAAAACTACAGTTATTTGAGTTATGGGATAATGTATCTATAAGCTATATGGATAAAAACATAGTAGCATCTGGAAACAGCTAGAACTATGAAATTATTTTTCTACCCTTATTTTATAGATGAGAAAACCAGACTAAGAAAATTAAGATCTGAGCCAATCTCAAATTTTTGACCACCTAGGCCAGTGCCTTTTTCTAATGTTACACATTCTGTGAGAAAAAGTCACTGGTAACAAGGGTATGTTGCTTGATCTCAGATATTTGTGGACACTGCACATTCTAAGCACCAAACTTCTTTCCTGATTTATAGAATAATGCTCTTAAGAAGAACTTAATAAAACAGCATGAATTCCTCAGAGAATAGTGTAAATATTGATTGTGTATTAATTATGAGTTAGCAATACAGACTGACTTTGATTAAAAGGAAATGGAAGGTTTAACAAGCCACAAATTAAAGACTGAGGCACCCCTATTAAAAGACTGAGGAGAATATGAATATTACAATAAGCCCAGGATTAAAATTATTTCACAGCTCTTTGAGCACTGAATTACCTTACTTAATAGCTGGTGTACCATCAGATCCCTTTGGACCACCTTTATGTGTTCCCGCTCCCAATCCCCCCAACCAAGTGCCTATGTTTTTTTTTGACTGTGAAGGCTTGTATGTGGCACCTTCTTTAAAGACCTAAACTTGGGCTACTAAAGCCACTACAGAGAACCAGAAGTGCCAATGACTTTTTTTCTGTACATCTCATTAAGACTTGTAGCCAATGACTGACTGGAGCCAGAGCATGGGAGCTCAGCTTCTGTTATCTCCATAGGATGAACTCTGAGATGTAATTTACTCCAGAACTCCCTTATAGTCCTGCCTCCCCATTCTTCAGTCGGTTTTCCTGGGAACTTTCTTAATTAATCATTTGCTAACAAAATCCTGTCTCAGGGCTTGCTTATGGGCAATGAGATTTAGGATCAATCCATCCATCCATATTTATCTAAGCTTGCTACTTCCCTCTCTCTTCCTTGCCTCCATTCATATACTTCTGTCCACCATTGCACTCCAACTCAACACGCAACACTTGAAACAGCAGGGTGTACACTCTATTCCATTCTATATTTCTCTATATTTATGTAACCATGCATACATATACACATATGAGGGGATATTTGTGTTCCAAAATTAGCATCATTTGTACATATATTTCTTTGTATTTTGCTCTTCTTTGTATTTTGCAATATTTAGCTTCCTAATAAAGAAGGAAATTAGCACTTCCAACTAGGAATTCTATTATAAGTTGTCCTTGTTATAAGTTTTAAAAAAATATTTGCTTGGAAGGAGAAATCACTTTATAGAAGCAAATAGGTAAAATGTACAGTTACAATATGAAGGCATGGTTGGGAAAGGTTTTAATCCTATTAATCATTTCAAACCTCTTTGAAAGGTTTGATATTCTAACACCTTTGATTGGTTGCCTCTACATATGAAAAGATGATGATCTTTATTTAGTTTGTATACAATTCCCATGCTATTGTATAATGATTCTATGTTATATTACATGTCAATTATTTCCCTAATTCTTTCTTTTTTTTTAATTTTTAAAAAAATTTTATTTACTTTTGAAGAGAGAGAGACGGTGTGAGCAGGTGAGGGGCAGAGAGAGAGAGAGTGTGAGAGAGAGAGAGAGAGAGAGAGAGAGAGAGAATATGAAGCAGGATCCAGGCTCTGAGCTGTCAGCAGAGGCCCCTACACAGGGCTCGAACTTGCAGACTGTGAGATCATGACCTGAGCTAAAGTCAGACGCTTAACCAACGGAGCCACCCAGGCGCCTGCTAATTCTTAAATTAAATTAAATTAAATGATTTCTAATACTGATTTTCATCTTTGGGTCTGTTTATAAAATTAATCCTTACAACCCACTAGAAGACTTGATATCTTTCTTCATTTCCATTTTGTAAAAGTGAAGTGTGAGACATAGGAAGATTAATTGACTTTTCTTGGCCATAGGCATAATGAGCATCACAATCAGAATATGAACTAGGAATCCATGGCTTCCACCTCCATGTTTACTACAAGTTTAGTAACTCCACTAGCACTGCATCATTGCCATTTTCTTAAAAAATAGACTCCCTCATCACATTATTTATTCCACCATTAAAACGGGAAAATTATGCCAGCATCTTTCAGAATTTTATTGATTTCTAAAATTTTGATTGGATGATTATGGTTCCCTTTTTACAGAATCTATATGATTTGTCCTTAATTGGAAATATTACAAGTTATCTTCATCTTACAACATTCGAAACATAAATGACTATAAAATGAGAATTATTTTCTGTGTACAAAATATAGCCTTTATAAAGCATAGAGGGATATTTTCATTCTGAAAAGTCGCTGATATATTTGTGCCCATTGCTTTTTAAATAATGAGAATTTTTGCATATCTAAAGATCTACTTAATCTAGTAGACAGAAAATATGTTTACTTTGTGACAGCATGCTAGAGGTTGTAACGTTTGAAAGGAGAGCTCAGCAGGATTTCTGAGCACATGCTGGTTTGGCCAATGTGCACAATCTGTAATCCAATTAAAACTCAGTAAATTTCTCTTTTCTTAGACTATGGAGTTACTCATGTGAATTCATGATAACGACAGTTTTCATTGACTACATAATGCTGAAATTACTAGACGGTCAAAAATGGGTACAGGCAGGCTACTGAGTTACCTCTCCCTTTTTCAAACATACATTTGCTCAGAATCAATAGAATAGGAAAAGATAGACTTCTATTTCTGTTCTTGACCTATATTTTTTCAAAGGAAATCAAAATTTGTGATGTTGCTTTGCTTCTAGTAATTTACAGAAATGCAAGAAGTTCCTTCTTACTTTAGTATACAACTAGAAATTATATATAATTTTTACATTATTTTTTTAAAATTTAATGTTCCCTTTATCAATATTCCAGAGCAGTATTAGCACAATGAGACATATTAGAATTGTTATGTCCTCTCCTATAATATCTATAGCAACAATATCATAATAGTGAGGAATAAAGGGAAAAACACCTAAAGGATGTGAATGCAAGAAAGGTAAGGAAGTATATAATTTGGGAAAATATAGTAATTGAGAACAATTTTAAATGACAAAAATGAAAATTAAGATTAAGTTGATTTATAAACCAGATTTATCTGGGTGGCTTCTTAAAAAAGTAAAACAGCTGACCTAAATGTAAAACTCCATTTATCCCTTAAATCATCCTTTCCAAATTATAGAGAATTGTAACTGTAAACTCATTGGCAAACAATATGGGCTATACAAACTCCTTCTTTAGGTTCCAGCAATTCCATTTTACTATGTCTTCCAAGTGAATTTTAGAAACAATGTTATGTCAGCTAAACTGTAAGTTGAAGGAGTTATTACCTCTTACTATGTTGGAAAAATCCCTATAGTAAATCATGACAGAGATGAACATCTTATGTCTTTTAACTTTATCATCTGACATAAAACAAGACAAATTAAGAAAAGTATAAGCACAGTAGTAAACTAGAGTTTTGAAAGACATAGTAGGTATGAAGTTATGTCACAGAACAGGTTTTAAAGTAAAATAATATAACAACATGCTCAATATATACATATATACATATATATGTATATATAGTTTCTTTAGGAAGCTCCAAATAAGACCTACTTTCTCATAGTACTTGATCTCGTAGTCCAGAATGGCTCCATTGGAAAAAGCAGGTGCTTGCCATGATAGGGCAATGCTATTTTGGGATGCCCAGTCCTTCCTTACCACACCTATCAGGGAAGGTGCTGAAAGGAAAGAAAATAACTAAGAATTAATTGGCAGGAATCATTCTCCATCATCTTTTCTTTAATATTTTGTCTTCCAAGGAAAATATAATTCTTGTTGAAGCGGATAGCAATTGTTGATGTCAGATTAATAAGAAAGGCTCAGGATCTACTCTATTTAATCCAAATAAAGTATTAAAATATATTTAGAAGCACTACTAGGGAACATAGGAAAAACTCAAATAGTCCAAGAATAAGAGCCAGAACTCATCATCTTCATCTTTGTTAGAGGAGATTTTTCTTTAAGATGGCTTTGGTTTTAGTCTATGACATGAGGTACAATACATTTGGATCCTGTATTTTATCAAATCTAAATCTACTATAGAAAAATACTCTGAAATTACAAGATCATTTATAGGCTTTTCTTTCTCTTCAAGACTTAATACTTTGTAAACTGTTAGTACTTTATAAAACTTTATATTACAAACATCTTATCTTTAGTAACTTATTGCATATCAAAGTGAAAATTATTTCTTTTGCATGGTTTCTGTGACATTTGAATAAAATTGACACATTTAACTTCTGAAGTTTATTTTCAGAAGTATGTCTTTATTCCCCTATATAACATTGTATTAGCAACCCAATCCTAATCTAAGGTAATCTTGCATTTGACTTCCAAGATTTCCCTGGATTTACATATCATAATTTTCTCTAACAAAATACTCATTTTTAAGTATTCTAATTTTTAAAACAACAGGTTTTTGCATAGAAGTTAAATTTCACTCATAAAAAGAAAAAGAAAAATTGAATATACTGAGGTATCATTTTTACTAATCAGATTGGCAAAAATCCAAAAATTTGACATCAGGCTCTATTGGCTAGACTTTAGGGAAAAGCACTTTAGTACATTGTCGGTAGTAATGCAAAATAGTACAACTTTTATGAAGGGAAATTTAACAATTTGAGGCAAATTATATGTTCATTTACACTTGGGCTTTTTGGAATCTATCCCAAAAACACACTGAATAAACACAGAGAGACATATTTATAAGATTACTCACTGAGATTTATTTGTAAAGACTGGAAATAATTTAACTGTCCATCAAAAAGGGACGGGTTGAAAACCTATGCTACATCCACCAGAGAATTATGACTATAAATACTCCATATAAAAATGGAGTTTTTTCAGGATATATTTTTAAATAAAAAAAGTAAGGAGGGAAAATGTACAAAAAACAATGTAAGGATAAGCCTAAGAATAAAAAAATAATAACAATAGTCACCCTTAGGGGTGGGAAGCAACAGGATGGACATGATAAGGTTAGAAGATAGAAGTCTCAATATGCCTTCCCTTGAAGATTTACTTTGGAACTCTGTGAATAGTTAAATGGTTAGAAAGCAAATTATTTAAAAAAGTAATATCAAAAAATTAAAAGAAAAATGAAACCTGTGTATTGAGGCACAGTTTCCAAGAGTAACTACTTAAAGTGACTTAAAACATAGTAACTTAGTGTATATCCCAAAGAGGTAGTTTTAAGGATTAAAAAAAAATCTGCAAAAATTACTAAACTGTTTTTAGTAATGATATTGCTGTTGGTAGTATTCGTATTGTAAGTCTGAATCCTTATGCGTATGTTGAGGGTTAAAGCAAATGAGTAATTATTATGGTGTTACTGAGGACTAGGTCTGTTTATTTGTTTTCTTCAACAGGAAACGGAGATACAGATATCAGATCAATGAAGGTACATAAAAACTCTGTAATAGTAAACTCATATCGGAATTATCATTATGAACTCACAATGTCTTTCCAACTCATTTCCAGAAATCTATTCAAATGAGTCAATTGCAGGTGAGGATAGAATTTGAAAAAATTGATTCTCTATGATTAAAATAAATATACTTTAAATTTGTAAGGAAGGCTCAAGTATTAGGTTTGGTATTTTATTTCTGAATGTTCCCTTTGCATCGTAAAGATAAAGTATTTCTTAAATTTGTGAGAATGAAAAGTTTGGTTCTCCCAAGGAATTAAGTACTTTAAAATTATATTAAAGCTCTTTCCAGCTTTTCAATGAAAGCATTATTGCACTAAAATACATTTTTAAAAATGAGTGATGATAATAACAGAAGTCGCTAAAAAGTAGAAGTGGGCTATAAGCTAAAACAGAAGTGGATAGCATGGTAAATAAGAAAAAGTGCTCAGATAATTCATTATTTAAACTGAGTCATATTCAGTACTAATAAACTACCATTAATAAATTTCACTAATGCTCTTGAACTGTAGTATAATAGTGTATTAATGGAGTTTTATGGAAAAATTATAACTTTAAGATGAATCATACAAATTAGAAGTTGACTTCTATATAACAATTCATTATAATTTTTAAAAATGTCCTTTTCATGTATACAATCTTATGGGTAATTTTCAGTTTAATGTGCAATGTCATAAGGCAATAATATTACCAGTGTACTACATTTTGCCACATAATTATTTAGCACTCAAGGTCAAATGATATAATTCTTGCAAAACTGATAATAAATTCAATTATGGCAGCATATTAGAATAACTATTGATTAACATACAGGTATTATTTTTTCTATTTCCAATTCCCCACTGGTTAATTAACAGTACATGTACATCACCTAAATTTTATGAGTCCTCTCCTATACCTCTATAAAATAAAGAAAACCTATTCTTTAACTACTCTGGGAAGTACTAATGAATATACTATTTTCTAAGAAATCTAGTTATAAATTCTTCACTTATACATGGACTTCAGTGTCCAAGAACCACCATATAAACTCTAAAATCTCTTCACTTCTGCGTATCCTCTTTATATGTAAATGTCTATATTTTACATAGTTGCATAACCATGTATTTGAAATCCCATTCCATATTTCCATATTTTCATATAGTCTCCATAATTATTACTTTCATGGAAAAATATTCAATTATGTTTCTACTTTATCAGACAATTCCTCTAGTGTTGAAATTTCCTATATGGTTCTGTTAGAGTTCTCATACTTTATGCACACATTTTTTATTTTGTTATTTTACAGAGAATGGTGCTTTACATGATTTGGATGTTCTGAACCACACTATGTATTAACCTATTGTTTTTGAAAAGAGCTGCGCAATATACACTAGGCACACATTTTAAACAGTTAATGAATTAAAGCAGAGGATGTGGGAAATAATTTACAGGTCAATATACATCCCAAATGCTGCATCTTCTATTTTGTGAGAAGGCTAGCACCATATGGAATTTTATTTTAAAATATGGCATCAATACATGAAACCTCAAGAATTTGTTTTGAATATATTTGACAAATTTGTTTTCTTAATAACCTGAATTTATATAACATCTGAATTTGGCATATTGTGACAATACTGTAGTACCAACAAACATAAAGGGGAAAATACACTTATTCCTCCACATGAGAAAAACTAATTTTAGAACACAGAGGGCAACTATTGATTCTTACTTCTGATTCTAAAAAGTCAGAGAAAGAAATAAATAGTCAGGGAAATAATATCTTCTGGAGTTTGTCAGATCAGAGACTAACTGAAAGACTTGAAGGCTCAAGCAATGTTTCCTGAGTAAAGAATTGTGCATTCAGTATAGTTTTCAGTAGAATTGTATTTCTGATATACATCCTTTCTTAAGCCTTCAAAATCTTAGCTTTGACCTTCAAAATAAATGATTGTTGAATAGATTACCACATTTTTGAAAATGGCTTTAATACAACCCTTTTTGATTACTACATTTTCTGAATCTCAAATAGTTTACCAAGAACTACATGGCAAAACAAGAAAAGTACATCGTGGAGTTAGTGAACAAAGGAGATTTCATTCACATTAGGATGAGTGTTATTTTCTGATGCTTACATGGAAATACCTGAAAGAACTGTAAATTATTCTAGGTAATTATTTTGGTCCTAATGAAGATTTAATTGTGTGTGTGTGTGTGTGTGTGTGTGTGTGTGTGTGTGCATGTGTGCACGTGTGTGTGTGTGTTTAGGTGAAGAAGAGAGAGATGGGGGAGAGCAAGAACACATCTCTACACTCATGTATTTGTGACAATGGAAATCTTCACAATAAATGTTAAATAGTAGAATCTTAGTACTAGGATAGACCTTGTAAGTCATTTAGTATATTATTTCAGCAATGCAGAAAATTCCTCAACATATTCTTGTTAGCTGATTATCCACTTCTCGCTTCAACAGTTGCTCTAAAGAGTACACTACTTCATAAGGCTGTCCATTTCTTTTTGAAAATCTCTGTTAACAAATTCTCATATGGAGTCATTGTTTTCTTCCTGTAACTTTAACCTAGGTCCTGGTTCTTACCTTTAGCATTAATGGAATTAACTCTTCACTTTTGCTCATCTATCATACTTCTTTTTTTTTTCTTTCTCTTTTTCATATCCTTTTCCTTCCTTCCTCTCTTCTTTCTTCATTTCCCTTTTTAGTGCTTTTCACTCTCTTTTCTTTATTCTTTTCCTTTCTCTTCTTCCCTGTGCTTCTTTCCAGAGAGATGTATGCGTGTCTGTGTGTGTGTGGTGGAGGGGGGTATAATCAATGGCATAATGAAATGTAAACAACATAATAAGTAAATAACAATGGCATAATAAATAAATAATATACACCAGAAATTGCAAATCAAGAACCAACTTTTAAGACTATGATTTTCCCTTTTTCTTTGCCAATGAACCAATGGGTAGAGTTGCCAAGCAAGAATATGGAGTAGTGTTTCAGTAGATGCTCAGGAAAGAGACATGCTATAATCGATACAATTCTACTTGTGAAGTTTTGTGAATGTGATATTTATCATGTTAATTGACATTTTGAAACTACTTTTGATCGATATCTTGCTTTGGAAATAGTTATTAAATATATTATGCTTTATACAACATAATATATCTTAACAGTATCTGCCTCATATGCTTTTATTTTGATGTCTTTCTTATAATCAGAGTTTAATAGCAATCTATATTGTTACCTACTTTCCCCATGTGGTTGAAATCTGGTTCTGAGTTTGAAATATACATGAAATATACAGCAGAATTGATGCTTTATTTTCTTTCTAGTGTCTAGCTTTGTCCTGTACCTGGGAATAACATGGTATGCTGAGCCGTATGACAGCTGTGATAGGATGCATAATGGCTCACAAATAGATTCACATCTAATCCCCAGAACCTGTGAATGTTCCTCCGTGGCAAAAGAGACTTTGCAGTTTTGATTAAGCTAAGGATTTTGAGATGGAAAGATTATCCTGAATTACCCAGGTGGGCCTGATGTAATCACAAGTGCCATAAGAGGGAGGCAGGAGGCGACTTGTCTACAGAAGGAAGGCTCTGAGCCAACGAATGTAGGCAACCTGTAGAAAGTAGAAGAGGGAAGGAATGAATTCTCCTTGGAGCCTCCAGAATGAACCAGCCCTCCTGACACCCCTGTTTTTATACCTATAAGACTCATGTTGGACTTCTGATGTCCAGAACTATAAGATAATAAATATGTGTTGTTCTTGAAACAGTAAATTTGTGGTAATTTGTTACAGTAGTAACAGGAAAATTACAACACTTTAACTGGTTTATCTTTAAAGACCTTAATTTGGGATAGATACATTTATGGTTCTGTAGGGAAAGTGGGTAGGTTTAAAAAAAAAAAAACGAGTTTCTAAAAAAATTAAAACAAAAGAAAAAGTTCTATAGCAGTGATAAAAAGCATCTATTTGTTTAATTACCTAATTCATTTGATAATTTACAACCTTAAAAAAGTATTCAATCTGTTTCTTTTAAACATATTTTGAAAAATGTTGGATACTCTCATCCTAAAGACTTTCCTTATTTAACCTATAGTCTGTCAGGTTTCTCACTTCTCTGCCTTTCTTATTAAAAAAGGGAGAGGTTTTCTTCTTCCTGATTATAGCACCTTAAGCTATTGGTGATATTGGACTACTTTTTTTTTCCAGTTTTTCCTCCAGGTTAATGTTGTTCTGTATTTTAAAAAAGCCCTTAGCTCTGAATTTCAAGTCTTTCCCAAAGAAACACTAACATCATGTAACACAAAGCTTGGTCACTCTATTTCTTCCTACCATATCAATGTGATGCTGGTAGGTAGCTTGACAAGACAAGTGAAAAATTGTGGAAATATTTGCGCTGAAAACTCTCACCACCTGTGGAGGCCGCAGTGAAAAATCACTTTTTAAATAATAAGTTAAAATGATACAGCACTGTCAGCACTTAATTACAGAGAGTAAAACCTGAAGCATTATCTTTAAAGTTCTTTTCAGCATAATCTGTGCCTTTTTAATTTCTATTTTATTAGTCTATGACTGGCTGATTTAATGCGTTCACTGTTAAGCTTGTCTTTAGGCTGCTGTTTATAGTAATTTATACCACATACCTCTCCTGACTATTATATCATTCCAGAGGCATTTAAGAAATTGTTTATATGACAGATGCTATAAAATGCAGTTTCTTTGAAATATAAAGACAAAAAAAAGTATTCCCAAATTAGAGCGCCTGAGATTCTGCTGACCTTATTATTACCTGTCAATTTTTAGCAAAAAGATCTATGCTGTGCCAGTATTTTCTAAGCATTTAACATATGATATTCACCAGTATCTCAGAAAGTTGGCCTTTCTAGAAGGCCAAAATCAAGAATGTGTCCTTTCTCGGCTTAACTTCAAACAATTTCCTTATTCATGGCATCCCATTTTATTAAAATCAAGAATATTGGTTTCTAGTAATTTTTCTAGGTAAAAATACAATTATTTGAACTGTACAATTATAAAAATTGTATATGAAAATTATATAAATAGATTAAAAATATTATATTTAAATATGGGTTGTAACTCCTAGGCCTCAGCTGATTCATGAAAAATTTGTTCCACATACAGGGAAAAAGATGAGCCTATTTAAATAACATCAAAAAAAGGAAAAAATGAGCAGGAAAGTCATTTATACATAAACAACTAAAATAATTTTAACTAGTACTGTGGAAAGGAGGCACCTAAGTGATAAAATTTGCAAAAACATAAATCTTTAAAATAATATAATGAATTGGGGCTTCTGGGTGGCTCAGTCGGTTGAGCTTCCAACTCTTGATTTTGGCTCAGGTCATGATCTCGCAGTTTGTGGGTTCAAGCCCCACATCCAGCACTGTACTGACAGCGTGGAGTCTGTTTGGGATCTTCTCTCTCCCTCTGTCTCTGCCCATCCCTCATTCTCTATCTCTCTCTCAAAATAAATAAATAAACTTAAAAACATAAAATAATATAGTGAATGGAAAAAGTTTTACAAATTTTATTGCTACATTAAAACAAAGTTTGGACACTTGAAAGAACTCCATACAATAGATTTTAATGAAGCTGTTTTAAAACTGATGTATATACACAGGCATGGGAAAATAAGTGTCATACTTAACGTGAAAAAAACAAGTCGTAAATCAACATTCATATTATGATTTAAAAAAGATCTAGGGGCCCCTGGTGGCTCAGTTTGTTAAGTGTCCGACTTTGGCTCAGGTCATGATCTTGTGGTTCAGGAGTTCGAGCCCCGTGTCAGGCTCTGTGCGGACAGCTCGGAGCCTGGAGCCTGTTTCAGATTCTGTGTCTCCAGAGACTCTCTCTGCCCTTCCTCTGCTCACACTCTGTCTCTCTCTCCTTCAAAAATAAATAAACATTAAAAAAGTATGCAAAAAATTCTAAATACTAGATACCCCCAAATTGTTAATTATATAACTATTATATAACCAAATTGTGTAACTATCAAGACCATATTGGAAGATTTGGGAATGGATGATGAGGTAAATGATGACCTAGTTTCCCTACTAAATATTAGTTCAGCAATATTTATAAAAAGGTCATTCAGTACTGAGAGATGACCCTCCTTTTGAGGATGATGAGAACAAAGAAAAGCAAATAGATGATATACCTGTTTGGGACTAAGAATCCCTGAAAGTTAACCAAGGAACACTTTTTGAACTTACTCTGGCTGCAAAATACTTAGACATCAAAGGTTTCTTGATGTTACATCCAATACTGTTGCCAATACGATCAAGAGGAAAACGAGGAGATCTGCAAGAACTTCAATACCAAAACAGACTTTATTAAAGAAGAGGAAGCCCATGTATGCAAACAGAGCCAGCAGTATGAAGAGAAGTGAAATGTTGTGCCTGACGCTAACACTGTAAGGACTGCTCTAAACACTAGTTGAACTATTCTATTTAAAACTGTTAACATTGGGATGCCTGAGTGGCTCAGTTAGTTGAGTGTTGGACTTCAACTCAGGTTATGATCTCATGGTCCGTGAGTCCAAGCCCCACGTGGGGCTCTGTGCTGACAGCTCAGAGCCTGGAGCCTGCTTCAGATTCTCTCTCTCTCTCTCTCTCTCTCTGCCCATCCCCTCATCACACTCTAGAGTCTCTCAAAAATGAATAAATGCTAAAAAATTTAAACTATTATCATTAGACAAATAGTAGACAAATGCAGTAGCAAATCAATTATATTAGCAGAATACTATTGCCATTGCATGCATAGTTTGAGTACAGATTCTAAACCTATGGCTGAGTTTCTTCTAGACCAAAAGTATTTATTCTTTGCTCTGAATAAAACTGAACCCTGGGATATCTATTAAAAATATAATGAATATATATGCATATATATGCATAATATATGTACATATGCATATATACATTTTAAAATGGAATCACATCAAGCTATTAATAGTGGTTTCTCATGCTAGCCTAGGAAAACTAGATGTAACAAGAGAATAACAGAAGTGAATCTAACAATTGACCAGTTACTGATTTTTAAATTATATTAACAAATTGTATTATCTGTACCTTTTGAAACTACTTTAAAAAGAATACGATTTTATTTTAAATTTTTTTTTTTAACATTTATTTATTTTTGAGACAGAGAGAGACAGAGCATGAACGGGGGAGGGGCAGAGAGAGAGGGAGACACAGAATCGGAAGCAGGCTCCAGACTCTGGGCCATCAGCCCAGAGCCCGACGTGGGGCTTGAACTCACGGACCGCGAGATCGTGACCTGAGCCGAAGTCGGACGCTCAACCGACTGAGCCACCCAGGCGCCCCCGATTTTATTTTTAAAAACCTAACTAATCTTTGTCATCTCATAGCTAACGTGACATTCTGAAATTGTTTTCAAAAATACAATTGAAGAGTTAATAAATTTCAAAACCTTAAACCTAAATATTAACAGACTTATAAGCTATGACCATAAAGTAATACATGTGGCTTATGGAGGAGTCATTTAATTATAATCTTTCCCTGTATTTTTGTCATCCTTGAATTTATATGATGATACAAAATTGCAGAGGAAGCTAGATGGTAGAACACTGGATTCAAAAGTATTTTAACCCAAGAAGCTTTATGAAAATCAGTTTTATAAATGTTATGGATTTGCTTATTGGATGTCTTAAGAAGGAAAAAAAATCTTTTTCTGTGCTGTTGTCACCTAAAGTGCATAAACAGACAAGACAGTTTTAGTTCCATTTTGGGGCTGTGAAATGACCCATGGATGACCTGGGGAATTTTAGAAGAAAGATTCACATTTAAGGAATGGTTCATAATATAAGATAAAATCACAGCAATTACCATTCTTCCCCTTCAGATAGAACTATGAACTAGCTTAAGACTTCTTTAATCACTTTGGATGCAGTTGATTTTGATGTCTGAACTCCTAAAGGTTTACTATCTATTCCTCATGACATCTAGCAATTGACTGCCTTTATCATAAGCTCTTGATATTCCTCTTTATAGAGTATATAATAATATATTAAAAATTTTAAGTGTTTATTTATGAGAGAGAAACAGAGTGCAAGCAGGGGAGGGGCAGAGAGAGAGGGAGACCCAGAATCCAAACAGGCTCCAGGCTCTGAGATGTCATCACAGAGCCCAATGCAGGGCTGGAACTCATGGACTGTTGAGATCCTGACCTGAGCCAAAGTCGGAAGCTTAACTGACTGAGACACCGAGGCATCCCTATAATGATATATTATACTTCACTTTTTAACTTCCTGTGTGCTTCAGATATATCATCTAATATACATTTTAACTTTGTAGGTACAGTTATTTTCATTTTAAAGATGAGGACATAGGATCAAACAGAAGCAACTTGCAGTTACATGAGAGGTACGAAGTGGACTCTAGGCTAAGTCTGGTACTTATGGACTGTACCCCAGTGATTGCGACATTTCAGGATCTGAACCTTCCATAGGACCTAGTACAGTGCCACACAAACACATCAGGTAACTTTTATGTGAATCTCTTTTATTCAAAACTTGTTTAAATCTTGTTTCAAACCTTATCAGATAATTGTCCTGTCCATGGAGTTTTTGTTCTATAAATCCTCTATGGTACCATAGGAGCAATGGTCAATTGAATCATATACTCCATGTATATGACATCATTTTATGAGAGTAGATTAATATAAGAAAAAAATAATCTATAATATAGCGTAATAACATATAATATTAATACCAGAAAATAAGTAAAGAGGCAAAGTGATAGGAATTTGAACATGCTGTATCAATCAAAATGGATATGCTATAATTTAATATGTATAATATTAAAATCCACCTTGGATTAGTTTATTGAATTTTCAATATTTTCCATTATTTAACTGTCTCATTTGAAAAAAAAAGTATTTGGATTGAGGAATAATAGGAAAACCAAAAATACTCTGAGTTATTTGATTATTGATTGAGAGTGTTCCTTTTCACTAATTCTAAAGGCATTTTTCCCCATCCCTGTACCTGCTCCACCCCATGAGCTGTGCTCTCACTTTCCCTAGCCACAGTTTAACACATCTCAGTCAGTAAAATTCTGCTGGATTCTATAGATTTTGTAGGCCATAGCCCTTAGATTCTCTGTTTTCTATAAAACCTAGATGTAAAATATTTAAAAAGCTGTGTTTGGGGATTTTTTTCTTTATTACTTTTTGGAAGTGAGAGCTATTCACAACTGTGTGTGTGTGTGCACGCATATGTGTGTGTGTTTCCAGAAGATATATAAAGGGAGAAAGTACTCATACCGCTGGCCACTTGAGGGAATGTTGAATGATCCTGTCACAACTGATTCAGGAGGACACAAGTGTATTCCTGCCAAGTCATCCGAAATGGGACTGTAAAACTGCTTTTGTTCTCTCATT
Source organism: Panthera pardus (assembly GCF_024362965.1). Taxonomy (NCBI): domain Eukaryota; kingdom Metazoa; phylum Chordata; class Mammalia; order Carnivora; family Felidae; genus Panthera; species Panthera pardus. The sequence goes on along the minus strand of NW_026526721.1, from coordinate 45,077,179 downwards.
AAAGAAATAATGCGATGCAACAGCAGATTCATTGGCATTGTTTCTGGTTGAAGCCGAGAGGAATAAATCTTGATTCTTCCTTGATGGAGGTAGTCTTTGTGTAGGACAAGTAGCCAGGTGCTCCCACAGCTGCTCTGAAACATTCATGGCTTCCTGAGGATATGGGTGATTTTGTTCTCATCATTGATCAAATAGCAGAGTAAATCACTGACGTAAAATAACACCTGGCTGAGCTCTGTGTTTTCCTCTCATTTTCTCTAGTTAGTAATTGTTGTTTACAAATCACTGACTGCATGAGGATGAAAAGCCTGTGTATTCTCATACTGGCTGCTAAGCTCATAATTTCCACTTCATGTTCTTTCTCCCAGTACCTTCAAAGGCACTCAGTGCATATTATACTTTATCCCCTTGATTTTTGTGATTACTTTGTTAACAAACCAAATGCCATTGTTCCATATGTATTACAGAAGTTAACAGTATTACAAAGATTTTATTTATTTATTTATTTATTTATTTATTTATTTATTTATTTATTTAGATTTTTTGAGAGGACAGGGAGAGAAAGAGACAGAGAGAGAGAGACAGAGAGAGACAGAGAGAGAGAGAGAGAGAGAGAGAGAGAGAGAGAGAATCTCAAGCTGGCTCCACAGCCAGTGTGGAGCTCAATGTGGGGCTTGATCCCATGATGGTGAGATCCTGACCTGAGTCAGATGTTTAACCAACTGAGCCACTTAGGTGCCCCGCAAAGATTTTTAAAACTAAAAAGAATTGATTATTATTCATAACAAATGCTGTAAATCTTTGCCCATTTTTATACTTCATTTGAAATGTAATATGGTATGCTAAATAATCTTGCTTTTTTTCCCCCTAAATTCTATTTGTAGGGAAAAAAAGTATGCCAATGAAAATAAGTTTTATTTTAGTCTATACATTTCCAAGGTGGGTTTATGAAACCAACTAGTATTTGTTTTCTTAGCATTAACTTATAATTAATGGTACAGTATACATGAAATATACATAAAATGTAACATTAATTTCAAAAATTAAATACTGAAATTCAGCAACATATAATTTCTGAATATTTAAATTATATTAGGTGTCAGCAAAATGTTAGGAAACAAAATAGGAAGATCAATGCTGAAATGCTGACATTCAGCAGGAACTCACTATCATGGCTGTTATCAATGGTTTACAGTGAATGGTCTCCTATCTGGTTAATTCCTATACCATATTTTAAAGTATTTTGAGTGTTACCCTGAAAGTATATACTATTATATAAAAATTTTAGAATATGTCACTTACTATAATTCTTATGATCTTCTGCTTTGACTTCAATTTCAACTGATAGGTTTTTTTTTTTAATTTATGTATATTAATTTGTGTATATTTCTCTTTGATTTGTATTTGTAGACTTCAGCTACATAATTTTGAGTGCTTCTTAGGGAAACCAAATCTTTGCTCAAAGAGAAGTAACCTATCAGGCAAAAATTGTCCTATATCATAAATCCCCAAAGAAACAACCCTTGCTTGCTAGACAATTTTTCCTTAGATATTCACAATGATGTTTCCTTGCCTGAAGCTGTGTTTCAGAAAAACCTAAGAATAATTTGCTCAGATTACTTTCCTTACTTCAGTCAACATCTCCTCACATATTAGGCTGTTCTATTTCCCTCAACACTTCATAGAGTAGTCCTCCCTTATCCATGGTTTCACTTTCCATGGTTTCAGTTAACTGTGGTCAACTGTGGTCCAGAAACAGATGATCCTCCTGATGTGTCATCAAAAGGTCAATAGTAACTTAACACTACATCACAATGCCTATGTCATTCTCCTCATTTCATCTCATCGCATGGCCATTTTATCATCTCACATCATCACATAAAGAAGGATAAATATAGTACAATAAGATATTTTGAGAGAGAGCACACATTCACAAAACTTTTGTTACAGTATATTGTTATAACTCTTCTATTTTATTATAGTCATTAATATCTTATTATGCATAACTTACAAATTAAATTTTATCACAAGTACGTATGTATAGGAAAAAAGACAGAGAACGTAGGTTTTGGTACTACCTGTGATTGCAGGCAGTGCATCAACAGCGCATAAGGTTTCCTTTTTCTCCACATGCTTGCCAACATTTGTTATTTTGTGGGTTTTGATTTTAGCCATTCTGATAAGTGTGAGGTTATATCTCATTGTGGCTTTGATTTTCATTTTTCTGATGATTAGTGGTGTTGAGCATCTTTTCATGTGTCTATTGGTCATCTGTATGTCTTCTTTGGAAAAATGTCTATTCAGATCTTTTGCCCATTTTTATTGTGATTTTTTTTTTTTGGTGTTGAGTTGTATAAGTTATACATTTTTATATATTTTATATATTTTGCAAATTACCCTTATCAGATATATCATTTGTAAATATCTTCTCCCATTCCATAGGTTGCCTTTTTGTTTTGTTGATGGTTTCCTTTGCTATGTAAAACCTTTTATTTTGGTGTGTCTGGTTTAATTTTGCTTTTGTTTCTCTTGCCTTGAGGAGTCATGTCTAGAAAAATGTTGCTATAGCTGATGTCAAAAAAATTACTGCCTATGTTTTCTTCTAGGAGTTTTATGGTTTCAGGTGTCACATTTAGGAGACCACCAGAATCACCAGAGAGAAATTAGCACCAGAATAAGAAATTACCTAAACAGATATTGTTACCAAACTATCCTATCTCTCATCTATTCTAAGAGCCCATTTATCTTTTTTTTTTTTTTTTTAATGTTTATTTATTTTTGAGACAGAGAGAGACACAGCATGAATGGGGGAGGGGCAGAGAGAGAGGGAAACACAGAATCGGAAGCAGGCTCCAGGCTCTGAGCCATCAGCCCAGAGCCCGACGCGGGGCTCGAACCCACGGACCGCGAGATCGTGACCTGAGCCGAAGTCGGACGCTTAACCGACTGAGCCACCCAGGCGCCCCGAGCCCATTTATCTTTTTAAAAAATAATTTGTTTTCCCATAAATTCACTTATCTCCCTCCCCTTCCTGTTAAGATGTGTTATAAGTCCCAAATTCTGACCATCTCCTTGAGACATATTTTTCTTTGAACTCCTATGTATGTGCATAACTAAAATTTGTCTTTTCTCTTTGTAATCTGCCTTTTGTCAATTTTATGTGTAGGCTCCAAACAATAAACAAAAGAGGGTAGAGAAAAAGATTTTCCTGCCCGAGAGTTTCAACATAACGGGCATGGTTCAAAGCTAGTGGTATAACTGTGGATGGTATTGTTGGCTTAAAAGTTTCACATGAGAGCCTGACTGAAATGATTACACATATCAATGTGCCATTTTTATGGTAATGTATAAGGGAAGTTTAGATAAGGGGATATTTGCAAGGAATTAGAGGGAACAACTCCACAGGGCACACAGCTTAGGAAGCAAAGATCTATAGACGGTAGTTCTTTGAAATAAACCTGGGTCCAAATTTCTCACCTCTTTTTTTACGATTAGTCCCTTTTGGTTTTTCCCACCTAGGTACATACATGTCTCTTAGTATAGACTCTTTTATAGTACCTTTTTGTTATGGGAGGGGTGCCTGGGTGGTTCAGTCAGTTGAGTGTCCGACTTCAGCTCAGGTCATGATCTTGTGGTTCCTGAGTTCGAGCCCCGCGTCGGGCTCTGTGCTGACAGTTCAGAGCCTGGAGCCTGCTTTGGATTCTGTGTCTCCCCCTCTCTCTCACCCTCCCCTGCTTGTGCTCTGTCTCTCAAGAATAAATAAAAACTTAAAAAAAAATTTTATAATACCTTTTTGTTATGGGAGTATATTTAAATAGTTATAGTAGAATTATTAGGATATAGGCAATCTTGATATGCATCTAATGTTGGAATTTTGGAAGAAAGCCTATGGCTTCACAACCAAATCAGTAGTGACTTAGTCCACAGGTGACTTTTTCAAGTGCCTGTGTTGAGTCCACATACAGTCATTCAGATAAGACCCTTAATGATAATCCTTAAAAATCCCTCTTGGTTCTTATGTGTAATTACCTCCACATCAAGAGAAGCCAATTTTTATGATGATGTAAGAGATAATGCTACATTTTGATAAGATTGAGAAATATATGGTGGCTGAAACCAGCTCTCATCAGCTTGCCAGAATCTATTTGCCTTTCTTTTTGTTATTCAACATTCAAACTACAAATCAGCCCCAATCAATTCTCTTTCTTTCTTTCTTTCTTTCTTTCTTTCTCTCCTTCTCCTTCCTTCCTTCCTTCCTTCCTTCCTTCCTTCCTTCCTTCCTTCCCACCCCCCACCCCCCACTCTCTCTCTCCCTTCCTTCCTTCCCTTTCTTTCCTACCTTTCCTTCCTTCTTGCTCTGGAGAGCCAGTTTTAAACACCACATATTACTGGTCATAACTCAGCTTTACCAAACTTAGGGTGGTTGTTTAACATTGTTCTTCAAAATGTTAACAGATGTGCTGTGAAGAAAGTATCTTACCTTCAAAAAATTTGGAATATGCTAGATTAAATAAATTAAATAAATTACTGTAAATATCCAAAAAAAAAAAAAAAAGAGAGAGAGAGAGAAAATAGTGTGATACTTCTCTCTTTCGTGTTATCTAAAATGAAAAACTTTTAGTGGCACCATGTCCATAAAATATCAGAATGCTGGAATACTATTTTTGTAAATAATATTAGCCTAACCTTTGAATAGGTTATTCTGTTGTCTCTGGCTCAAGAATTTGTATTCATTACTGGCCTGTTGCTGGCACATGTCACAAAGATTTACAAAGATTGTAAAATGTCTTAAGGTTCTGACGCAAAACTAAGTTTCCTCTTAAATGATATATCCTAGTAGCCACTGGAAAGCCACAGCTACAAATGAATAGGGATGGAGAGAGAATCAGGAGAGTCTTAGCACAGGCTCTCATGATAAGTGAGGTAATTATATAGTGCTGTGATTAAAAAACATGGGCTTTGGAGCCAGCCTGCTTGGCTTTGAATCCCAGCTCTGCTACTCACTGGTCATATGACTGATCAATTTACTTTATGTCTCTGTTTCCTCATTTTTTTTTCTTTTAAAAATTGGAAATAATATCCACCATGGAGGGTTGTTGTTAGGATTACATATATTATTTCCCTTAAAGCACTTAAAATAATTCCTGACACATTGCAAGAACTGAAAACTGTGTGTTATTGTTGTAGACAAAAGAAAAGAAAATTGATTAATTTTATTAATAAAGCCTATAAATGATTTTGCAATAGTTAATATCATAGATTTAGGAAAACTTTACATATCCCACATGCTAAAACACTATGTAGGAAACAACTTGTTTCTTCATGTATGAGAGAGTTTTAGCAAACATCTTCCAAAGGATACTTATTAAATGTGAATGTGTTGGGGCGCCTGTGTGGCTCAGGCGGTTACATGTCTGACTTCGGCTCAGGTCATGATCTCATGGTTTGTGAGTTTGAGCCCCGTGTTGAACTCTGTGCTGATAGCTCAGAGTCTGAAGCCTGCTTTAGATTCTCTGTCTCCCTCTCTCTCTGTCCCTCCCCTGCTCTCTCTCTCTCTCTCTCAAAAATAAATAAACATTAAAAATATAATGTATCAATGGTGTCCTATGACCACAAAATTAATGTGGCAACTTCCTTTGGATCAGATGATACCTTATTTGCTATGGGTGTGGTGGAGTAGATGGTTGTTTTAGCAAACGTTTAAATCTTCAGGACATGCGGATGTGACTTTTTACTTAATTGCTACTAATTTCTGAATATATTAGTACAAAACAAAACTGTCACTTCAAAGAATACAAAAACTAAAGACAAAAGCACAAATACTACAATTGAAACTAGATTGAATCTATAGGACGTGGTTGAAAACGATCCAATTCATGTTTCCTTGTTTATTTTGTTCTCATGTTAATAAAAACTATAGTATATTTGACAGATTTTATCCCCATAATTTTTTTTTTTTGGTACATAACTCAGTTGTTGATCCAACTTTGTATGAACCATCAGGTGGTTGACTGTATGACTAGCACAGATCACTAAAGTTAAAAAATGCTTTAGTTATTTGAAAGAGCACATCAATTGAGCACTACTGTGTTTCCCCAAGTCAGGGTGGATCCTAATTGCTTTGACAAATTTCCTGCTGGAAAATTGATCTTCAAAGATTTCTTAATGCCTTTTTTAACCCATTTACTTCATTTTAAAACTTCAAAGTGTCCCTTTCTATTAATTATCACATATACTAGAAAACACAAAGAACAAATGCTATGTTTTATTCATCTAAGCAGGGCATCTAAACACTAAGTTACAGCAAAGATTGGAACTTATTGAAGCAAAGGTCATCTTCTGTCAAACAAAACCATAAGAGGCTTTTCTTTTAGTAGAGAATTCATGAATATTTTATCTGAACATTTCCATGAACTTGCTGTAAAAGCTATGTTTCTTGGCATTTACTGAGGATGTCAAAATCAGTTACTGTAACTTAAATATTTTGCTAAGATGCTTATCAGACCCTCATTTAAAACATGCTTATTATCCATACAGTTGTTCATCTAAAATAAATATTTCTAGTTAATATTATAGACTTTTATATTATATAAAATCAAATTCTTCTTTCTTGTATTTGTACATAGATATCATTTTTGTTTTAATATAAATCCGAGAGTCTACTAGAGAAATAAAATAAAACAATGAGTGAATTAATTCTCTTTGTCTAAATGAAAACAAAATTTCTCTATAAATGCTTCCAATGGTTAAGCTAGTGTTGAGCAGTTTCTTGGACCCCATATGGTGAAGGGATCTTAAACTGGTCAACCAAGAATATAATCGTAGCTCATAACCTACTAAAATTTATTTAGTAGGCATTTATTTATTTATTTATTTGGCATTTATTTATTCCATTTATTTATTAGGCATGATTATTCGATGTGCTAGAATACTTCTAACATTTCTAAGTCTTAACAAAATGTTGCATTTGCATATAATATACACATCAGCAAAACCTTTAACCCTGATAGCATTCTCACTTTCTGAAAAACGGAAAACATTTTTGAGTATTCACAATTGTTCTCGTGAAGAAGACACAGAGACTGAGTGAATGCAGGATGTTTGTCTCTTGAACTTGACTAACACATAAGTGTGATATGGCCTACTTAATAGGGGTGGATAAGGTATAATTTTTAAAAATCACATCTTGAGATAGAGTTCCTTAACTTTGAATTCTGACTCAGCAGTTTAACTCTAGGCAATTCACTTATTTTCTCTGTACCTCATTTTCTCATCTATGAGCTAAGAACACTACTAGCATCTATCTAATAGGGTTGTTGTAGGGAATTTAAGAAGATAATTTGTACAAAGTGACTAGCTCAGTACTTGGGATATAATAGGCATCAATAGTAAATACATGGGTATTATTTTTATTATGCTAACAAATCTTTTCAGAAAACTTTATATTAAATAGCTATATTTTGAGACAAATCTTTACCTTATGTATTTTGTTTACCTCTTTCAGGTATATTTTTATTAGAAAATTTTTTTGTTGGGGTGCCTGGGTGGCTCAGTCAGTTAAGCATCTGACTCTTGATTTCAGCTCAGGTCAGGATCTCATGGTCATGAAATCAAGCCCAGTGATGAGCCTGCTTAATATTATCAATCTCTCTCTCTCTCTCTCTCTCTGTCTCTCTCAATCCCATGGGTGTGCTTCAGGCACTGTGAATCTCCTTAATTTGTGAGCACATTTTTGTGTATTTCTCAAAGCAGTCAGTGATTGAAGAAAATAAAGATGTCCATACGTAGTCAGCACCTTCTAGGATTCATTCTGAGTATAGGTCTGATTATGTCAATAAATTTTATATCTATCACAAACCTGCAAGGTATATATATATATATTTAAATGCTTGTGTTGAAAAAAATGTGTATATATGTGTGTATATGTGTATATATGTGTATAAATGTGTGTATATGTATATATACATATGTATAATACATACTACATAATGTATAATATAATATATAATATATATAAACAAAACATGTTTCCAGATCATGTCTGGGCAATATAAATAAAGAAGGTCTTTGCATTGTGCACATCAGGTATTAAATTTTGGAATGACTCTTTCAGGTTGTCTTCAATTACAGCTTCTTCTCTAATCTTCTGGATACTTTCTAAGGGGCATCTACGCGCTGAAGTTCCATTCTATCCTCCCATGGATTTCTGTCTTCCTGCTTCAATCACTTTTCTATTCCCCTAAAATGCTGAATGAGCTTTGTACATATGTCTGCCATGCTATTAATTTAGTTTGTCACTTCTCCATTTTATTTCCTCTCACATCAATTTTTATTGTTCTTTACCATATATTTTTTTTTCGACTTCTCTAATTAGTACCTCTACCTTCATTTCATATCCAACTTTTTTTTCACCTTATGCTTTTTTCCACATGAGGTCAAAGTACACCCATTTGAAAACCATAAACATTTTTCTATGTTAATAGCTTCTACAGTAAAAAAATATTTTCAGAGGTCCAAATATCCCCTGAATTATCTATATTATGTTCTCTTCCTTGTTTCTGAAACATTTTTAATTGGTCCGATGATGACTTTTGCTGTTATGGTTAATTGCCTTTCAAATGAAAGAAATCTCTCTAGTCTGAGCTTTGGCAACACAGTACCAGAGAATCATCTTTATTCCACTTTTGTTCTTGGGGGGCTTGGTGTCATCTACCTAGTCCCAGGGCTGGACAACAGGTGCAGTGCTTGGATTTTCAGATTATAGATGATTTTTATCAAATGTAATTCTACTAAATATTTTCCTATCCTCATTACCTGAATCTTTGGCAGCCTAATAATATGAAATCTGCATTATATACTGTTATTTTATATTCTTCTGGTCTCCTCCAACCCACCTCCAGCATGGTTAAGCATTTCTGGCATTTTTCTCCTTACTTCCTGACTTTCTGATAAGTACAGATCTCTCAATGAACGTCCCAAAAAGTGCACCTAGCAGTGTAGAAATGACTCTCCAATGTTCTGGTTCAGGTTTTGGATTTCTGAACCAAAATAAAGACAGAAGGCCTGGTTCTGCATGTAAGGAGCTTGGAAGTCACCATTCCATCCCAATAACAAGTAAAAATCTGAACATATTGAAAAATCAACAGCTCTTCTTAGATCAGCAAAAGAGGTGAGATCATAGGACAAACCTCTGCCTCAAAACTGGAGAGACAGACAGGCAAATGCAGGCTTCTCAGAACAGAGACTCATAAATAGAAATGGCCAAGGGAACCAGTGCTGGGGAAGGAAAACATGAACTGTAATTGACAAACTGCCAGGAGATCAGTATGGACAAGTCTGGAAGTTAAAAGCCCCATGGGACCCCAGTCATAAGGGGGCACCCATACTTTGTTAGTTTTACCTGCAGGAGCTGGATCAGATTCTTAAAGTAAATACTTGTGAAAAACTTCCTCACACTTGAGGCAAGAGTAAGAGAAAAGGAACTACTTAGAAGTGTGTCAGAGTATTCTGTCCTCCTTAACAAAACCTGCCCTCAGGGGAAACTAGTTAATTACAGCCTAACCAGCTGGTGTATACCAAAATCTAATTGACCTGGGGAAGGAAAATACCCAACTCCAGCTCACTGTAGGCATCCTGTTACACGTAAGGGGGGAGAAAAAAAAATCTGAGAAACACATGTGAAGTTCACAGTCCAGAAGTATATATAGCCTCACTGAAAGACTAACACTTAATTGTGGAAATATGGACTGCTTCCTCTCACTCTGAACCTCACCACTACTTTACTAAGGGCTTATTTACAGTAGTTCCTTTTACCTAGTACTTCATGTCCCTTTAATAAGAGAAAAATTACAAGCATGTCAAAAGGCAAAAAAAAAAAAAAAAAATTGAAAAAACAGAGCAAGCATCAAAATCAGACATTCCAGGGATGTTGGAATTATCAGACCAGGGATTTAAGGCAACTATGACTAATATGCTAAGAACTTTAATGGATAAAGAAGACAGTATGTATGAGCAGACGGGCAGTGAAAGCACAGAGATGGAAATCCTAAGAATGAATTAAAAAGAAATACTAGAGATTAAAAACACTGTCACAAAAATAAAGAATGCTTTTGATGGGCTTAGTAGAACATGGGAAATTGCTGAAGAAAGTATCTCTAAGCTAGAGGATGTGTCAATAGAAAACTTGAGGATCAAAATGCAAATAGAAAAAAAACTGAAAAAAAAAGAATATCCAAGGACTATGGGAAAACTAGAAAGAGTAACTTCTGTGTAATGGGAATGAAAAAGGGAACAGAAAAAGGAAAAAGGAATAGAAGCAATATTTGAAACAATAATGACTAAGAACGTCCCCAAATTAATGTCATACACCAAACCACAGATCCAGGAATCTCAGAGAACAACAAGAAGGATAAATGCAAAAAAAAAAAAAAAGAAAAAAATTACACCTAAGCATGTCATTTTCAAATTATAAAAAATCAGGGATAAAGAAAAAAATACTGAAAGACGTCAGAATGAAAACAAAAACAAAAGCAAAAAACAAACCAAAATACACCTTACCTATAGAGAAGCAAATAATAAGAATGACATCTGATTTCTCCTCAGAGAAACCATGAAAACAGGAAAGGAGTAGAGTGAAATATTAAGTGTTTAGAAAAAAGAACAATCACAAACCTAGAAATCTACATCCTGCAAAATTCTCTCTTCAAAGTGAAGGAGAAATAATGACTTAGTCACACAAACAAAAATTGAGGAAATTTGTTGCCAGTACAATTGTCTTGCAGGAAATGTTAAAAGAAGTAGTTTAGGGAGAAATTCTTTATAGGTCAGAAGCTCAGATCTACATAAAGAAATGAAGAGCACTGAAGAAGGAATACATAAAATTAAAATAATAAAATAAATAAAATAAAATAAAATAAAATAAAATAAAATAAAAACTTTTATTTTTCTTATTCTTAGTTGATCCAACAGATAACAATTTGTCCAAAATAACACATACTAACAGTTTATTCAATTATGTATGCCTGTGTGTGTGTGTGTGTGTGTGTGTGTGTGAAATATATATACAAGTAAAATGAATAACAATGAGGATACAAAGGATAGGAGAGAGGAATTAGGATTTTTTTTATTATAAGGTACTCACACTACCTTTGAAGGGGTATAGTGATATTTGAAAGTAGATTGGATCAGCTATATAAATACATATTGCAAACTGTAGAGCAACCACTAAAAAAAAAAAAGTAAAGAAAGCAATATAATCAATATGCTAAAAATGTAGAGAAAATGTAATCATATATAAAGCTTAATAAAAAAAATAAAGACAAAAAAGAGTTGAAGACAAAGATAGGAACATAGAACAAGAGCAACACATAGAAAACAGTAACAAATATGGTAAATATTAATTCAACTATACCAGTATTCCTTTTGAATTACAAGGGTCTAAATGCAACAATTAAAAGACAGAAGTCATCAGAATGGATCAAAGACAGTAGGAAAGGCTGAAAACGCTTTACTTTCAGAAAAGTAAACCAATGATAAACTTACTCAACCCAGTTCTTTCTGCCTTAGGGATTTAAAGAATCCTTTCAGATTCTGCCAACATGCTGTTAGTCCTAATAGATTGCATACCTGTGAATATTCTTTTTTTATTTGTTTTTATATGTGCTTTATAGACATTTTAAAGAGAAATTGGAACACATGATCAATCAGTTCTACTAGCCAGATGATATTTCAAACAGAAGCCTGCTTAGTTCATTTTGAATACTTCCAAAGGTAGGCCAATTTACCTTTTTAAAGTAATTCTATATCTTTGTTTTACTGAAATTAGTACCTTTAGGGAAAAAATCTGGATCATATTTATCTTGGCATCTTTCTCCAATATTCAATTTTTTCTCTTTATTAAAGTATACCTTATATATAATTAGCTGTATATATTTAAATTGTACAACTTGACGAGTTTTGACATATGTAGACACCTGGGAAACCATCACTACAAATGAGATATCAGATGTTTTTTATTACCAGCAAAACAGATATATTCCACCATTTGTAATCCATTTCTCCTCTACCACTGTCCCCAGACAACTACTAATCTGCTTTCTCTCACTATAGAATGAGTTTGCATTTTCTATAATTTTATATAAATGAATCACACTGTATGTAATATTTTTTCTACGGAGTCTTTATTTCAGGATGATATATTGGGATTCAGCTATGTTGGTACATGTATTAGTAGTTTCTTCCTTTTAGCTGCTGAGTAGTATTCCATAATTAACTTTTCAAGCATTAATTTTATATTTGTAGTAAGGGTTCACATATTTAAAAACAATTTTATTTATTAACATGATACTTAAATTTTCTCAGGAAATGAAGCAGTGAAATAGTCTCTACAGTATGCACTGATTATAATTTTTTTCATAAATTATGTCCTTAATTCTTTATAATTAAAGTTAGAAAAAACTGATTAATTTACTTTATGGCTTAAATAAATAAAAGAGAAGAAAATGTACATCCAATACATGTTATTCAATAACTTTTGCCACTTCAGTCCTTCTCTCCACTCACACTGACCCAGGAGTTGATGGGAATAGAATGTAGTAAAATTAGCATTTAGATACATAGTTTAAAATATTAATAATGATGAAATTCCCTGATATTTTTTAGGTGATGTGAAAGAAACTAATCTTAAATCAGAAACAACAGAAGTCGGTGGGGTAGTTTAATGATTAGGACAGTTTTTGTTTGTTTGTTTGTTTGTTTTTTAACACCCTCCGTTTTAGTATGCAAAGAGAAAAATAAAGACCTATGTAACACCATGACCAGTGTATGGAGAAAGCACAGTATCTATTTTCCAAACTTCATGAATTGTCAGGCTTTGTTCACTGGGGAATGAGAGATGCTTTTACTTTGTGGAGAAACAACAATAGAGACTAAAGAGGGTGGTACATTAAGAATCATTTTTGCCTCCTTCATTGTTGTGTATCCAGTGCTTGCACATAACATGGGTTACACAAAGTAGCTGCTCAATAAATATCTGTCCTCTCATTAGGTCTAAAAAGTACTGACCAAGACCATGCAAAGTCTCAAAAGCCAGAAAACAAGAAGTCGTAAATATCCTTAGCGAACAGACTGTGTATTTAAATCAGTAGTGAAAAGTGTGGGAAAAACGTAGTGATGGGAGTGGATTGTCAAGATGAAGAATGAATAGCATCAAGGAGAACCTTTGCAAGACCATCGCAGTCATCTAGGCTTGAGGCAATGGGGGCCTGGGAAAGACTGGTAATAAGCGGTACCAAAAGCAGATGGTTAATTTGGTAACCGATTCTTTGTTGGTAGGTAAGAGAGTGAGAATGTTAAAGATGAAAGAGAGGAAAACGTAGAAGGGTAAGGGTTTTGAGTCTGGATGACCTGGAGCATCACGATAGCCCCTGTGAATGTAGGAAACCAAAACAGAAATGGATTTGTAAGTAGGGATGGGGAGGTGTATGAGGTTTGGAACTTGGCCATAAAACTTTTACTTTAGCCCTTTAAAAAATAAGGGGAAGGCGCTTGGGTGGCTCAGTTCATTAACCATCCCACTCTTGATCTCAGCTCAGGTCTTAATCTCAGGGCTATGAATTCAAGCCAAGCATTGGGCTCCACACTGGGTGTGAAGCCTATTTAAAAAACAAAACAGTGGGGGCGCCTGGGTGGCGCAGTCGGTTAAGCGTCCGACTTCAGCCAGGTCACGATCTCGCGGTCCGTGAGTTCGAGCCCCGCGTCAGGCTCTGGGCTGATGGCTCGGAGCCTGGAGCCTGTTTCCGATTCTGTGTCTCCCTCTCTCTCTGCCCCTCCCCCGTTCATGCTCTGTCTCTCTCTGTCCCAAAAATAAATAAAAAACGTTGAAAAAAAAAATTAAAAAACAAAACAGAACAAAACAAAACAAAACACAAAAAATGTAAAAAAAAATTTTTTTTAACATTTATTCATTTTTGAGAGTGAGAGGGACAGAGCATGAGCAGGGGAGGTGCACAGCGCGAAGGAGACACAGAATCCTAAGCAGGCTCCAGGCTCTGAGCTATCAGCACAGGGCCTGACACAGGGCTCGAACTCATGTACTGCGAGATCATGACCTGAGCTGAAGTTGGACCCTTATCCGACTGAGACACCCAGGCGCCCCCTCCCCCCGACCCCCAATTTTTTTTAAATAAAATAAAATGAGCCTAGAATACAGAAGTGTAGAGAGAAGCAGGAGCTGAAATAGTTATTAATTCCCTACTAGGAAAAGAAAATCAGACTATATATATTTTGGTCTCTGAAAAAGCTTTGAAAAGTTTTACCTCTAGTTAAAAGTAAAAGCTATGGATCTAATAGTAAAACAACTTAAAATGTTTTCTTTTGTTTTAAGAATTATACATCCAACAAATGCTTCATATAAACTATTTTTCAATTATTTTACACAGCAAACACAACTGATTAAAAAAAAAAAAACCAGGCAAAAGAATTTTTTGTAAAGAAGAAACAGTTTGTGTTGCCTAAGGGTATAGAATGAGACAGCTGTATGGCGTTTTTAATTGACGATATTTTATGAAGTTTTACTGATATAAAGGAGATAGTAAAAAAAAAAGGTAAGTTCAAAATCAAATGGCATGTTCTTTTAAAAATCATCATCTCTATTTTTCAAATCATGTTATAATATCTAAAAGCAATATTTCTTATTACTGGTACTACTTCCTAAAAGGCTGAAGAGTTACTGACTTTGTGTCTGATGAATTCAAATAACAAGACATTCATGGATCAATTTTCTGACTTCAAAAGTAAATGACTTGTGAAATAATATTCTAATTTTACCTTATCTTTAATAATGATTTACTTTCTGGGGTGCCTGGTTGGCTCAGTTGGCTAAGCAGCTGACTCTGGGTCAGGTCATGATCTCATGGTTCATAGGTTTGAGCCCCATGTAGGGCTCTGTGCTGACAGCTCAGAGCCTGGAGCCTGCTTCAGATTCTGTCTCCCTCTCTCTCTGCCCCTCCCCCGCTCTCACTCTCTCTCTCAAAAATAAACATAAAAAAATTAAAAATGACTTACTTTCCCTATTAACAAGAAATGGATTGATCAGAGTAGTTGGGAACTTCCAAATTTTTCAAGTACTTAACTCATCAGAAAAGAGGAGAATCACTAGCTTGTTTTCATAGGCTATCGTTTTGATTGATATTTTGTGACTAAGCTGCCATGATAAAGCTGAATTTCAGGGATATGAGATCATAGTCAGGATACATTTTTAAAACTGCAAAAGGGTTGAGTAACTATATGTCAGCCAAAATATTTGTCCTTAACATTGTGATAGCCATTTAATATAAAAATATGCATTTCAAAGAGGTATTAGAAATACACTTTTCACTCCAAAATCATATTTCATAAACAAGAATTACCAACAAAAAATTACTAAAGACAAAACTCTTGATTAAAAATTTTTTAAGTTAATTTATTTATTTTGAGAGAAACAGGAAGAGCGAATGGGGAGGGGCAGAGTAAGAGGGAGAGAGAATCCCAAGCAGACTCCCTACTGTGAGCATGGAGCCCAGTGTGGGTCTCGACCTCACAAACCACGAGATCATGACTTGAGCTGAAACCAAGAGTCAAGGACTGAGCCACCCAGGCACCCCAGACAAATCTCTTTATAATGTAAATAAGGTAAATATTATAATGTAAATTATAATGTAAATATAATGTTCTTAAGAAGAACATTTCAAGTGCAAGCCTTCTGTTTATCATCAAGTTTCATACACACAAACTGAAAAGTATAATACTATAATGGGTATCCATATATCACTAACTAGTTTTAACAAATGGGAACATTTGAAGGATGTGGTTTCCATGTGTTTTTGTGTAATTAAGACAAAAAGACCAGAAAATCCTTTAGAGATAAATAAGAGTTCCCTTTGTGACCTCTTTAATCAAATTCTATCCCCAAAGTTACCACCAACCGGAAGTTGGTACATAGCTTTCCCATCAAGGTTTTCATGTGTTTACTATAAACATATATATATTAAAAATGAATAATATTTTATATGTGATGTAATAATACCTATTACACATTATATAGTGTATGAACTGTAGTATAAGGCAATATAACATTTTTGTAGTGTTTTTAAACTTTACTTAAAATGAATTATTTTATGTGTAGTATGTCCTTAATTCAATGTTTCATTTTCTAAATTTCTAAATTTATCTATGTTAATGCATGTATATCTGGTTCATTCACTTTAACTACTATATAATATTTCATGGCATGGCTATACCAAAAGTTATTTACTTATTCTTTTATTTATAAAAATATTGCTATTGAAACCAGTGCTGCATTGAACATCTCTGCCCACATGTCCTTGGGCACATAGGGGAATTAGTTTCAAGTTTGAATCTGAAAGTAAAGCCACTAGATAGTAAGAAGTATATACACATCTTCACATCATCTTGCTCTCCAAAGTGATTATATCAATTGATATGCTCCCTCAAAATGCATGAAAGTTTCCTTTTCCCTGCATCTTTGTCTATAGGCTTACTCCCAAGAAGCAAGTTTAGAGGTGACTTGGTGGCTCAGTCGGTTAAGCGTCCAACTCTTGATCTCAGCTCAGGTCATTATCTCACAGTTCCCATGGGATTGAGCCCCCACATCTGCCTCTGCACTGACAGTACAAAGCCTGCTTGGGATTCTCTGTCTCCCTTTCTCTCTGTCCCTCCCCCATTCATGCACACTTTCTCTCAAAAGAAATAAACATTTTAAAAAAGCAAGTTTAAAAACTGACATAAAGTTTGAACTTATTGTTCCTTTAACATAAAAAATATTAACTAAAATGCTGTGCTGAATTTGATATTTATAATGAAACGACTTTAGGACCCATGGCTCCTAATTATGGGTCTTCTTGAGTGGATTAATAAGCACATTTAGCTACATAAAATTCAGTTGATTAACAGAAGCAGGCTGATCTTCTCTCACCCTTACTTATGATACCAGAAATAGAAGGAATTAGAATTCTCTAGTACCTGAGACAGGAAATAAGTCAGGTGACGGCATTGTATCCCTGTCCCAGACATGCTTTGGATCCCACTTTCATCTCTCATGAGCTACATGATCTTGCACAACTTATTCGAACTCTCTGAACTTCAGCTTCTCCTCCAAAAAATGCTTATAATTGCAGCTTTACGATACTGCTTCAAAGATGTAAATCAGATCATGTTTTTATAATTTTGATTTTTTTATCGTTTTTATTTTATTTTTTGAGAGAGACAGACAGAGTGCTAGTTGGGGAGGGGCAGAGAGAGAGGGACACACAGAATCTGAAGCAGGCTCCAGGCTCTGAGCTGTCAGTACAGAGCCCGATGTGGGGCTCAAACTCGTGATCCGTGAGATCATGACCTGAGCCTGTCGGACACTTAACCGACTGAGCCCCCCAGGCGCCACTAATCATGTTTTTAACACACAAAGCACAATGCTTAGCATAGTTTAATTACTAGAAAATGTTCATTCATCATCCTGTATGGAGTTAGGCAAACTGTCATGTTAAAGCCAAAAAAATAAAGTAAAATAAAATAAAATAAAATAAAATACTCTTTAATATATAATAGGCACTATGTATTTCCTCCTCTCCTCTGGATTCCATAGCATTTAAACTGATACTATACATTTAACAGATACTGCTTAACAAGAACCCTGAGGTCCGCTTTTGTGTATACTTTGGCTTTACATGCTATACAAGTTACAAAGTACAACTAACTTGTTGGATACATACATAATACAGAACTGCTACTTACAAGAGTGGCAGAGAAAAAAGTAGTAGGCAAATCTGTCAGTTCTATACTTTCCCCCTTTCATACAATAAACTGTTAGGGGTCAAAAACTTTCTCTTATTCATATTTATATTCCCCAAATTGTCACATAGTCAGCATTCTTATATCCTAGATGAATGAATGAATGAAGAAATAATTATCAATATTTCTTCTTGTGCTAATTTTCAAGAAAATTGAAAGTTGTGAGATGGAAAGCATCCTTTGGCTGAATCAAATCACCTTTTTCATAAATGAAAGCACTAAAGTCTCTATTTGTGTACCATGTGGTTATCACGAGTAGCAAATTATAAGCTCCAAACATCAATCTGGTTTGATTTTGCTACCATACCAGCTGCAAATGCCACATGGCTGAAAATGGGCATGGAGTAAGGTGGTGGTCGGGTGAAGAGGAGTAAGGGGTAGGGAAGGTGAAAAGATCACTTTAATATTTTGCTTTCAGTTCCAAAGCAACAAAGAGTTATTTGTTTCTTATTGTTAGGTAGTGTAGGGCCCAAATTGTTTATATTAAGCTCCTGCTTTATGGAGAGAATAGAAGATTGAAAAAAAATATTTTTTTACTTGGTCAATTGTCAGATATTAGTAGCCTGAAAAAAAAGTTACCTATTCCAAATATGACAAATAAGAGAAGCTATAACTCTAGAAATTATTTACAACTTACAAAATATAGGAAGGACACATTATTTATTATTAGCATATAAATGTTACAAAGAGGACAGATAAATTAAATACAGCCATGAAATGTATCATTGAATCAATCAGTACGACTTGTGCATCACATAAAACAAGGAAGTCCAAGTGCATCACATAAAGCAAGGAACACAAGTCAAGATAAGAATCATATCAGACTTAAGGCAAGAAGCTGATGCTAGCCACCTATGCCAGACTGGTAGTTTCCTGACAGTCCCCTAGTCTTGTCCATATCAATTGGGTATATGAACCACCATATACCCAACTCTTAAAGCCAGAAACTTGAGAGTCAACCACAAGTGAATCCTCCATTTGGCTTGATCCACATTTCCAAACCATTCTTAGCAAGTCTTAGCAGCTCTACTTTCAAGATACATCTTGACTCCATTCACTTCTCTCCATTTCCATTACCACCACACCTTTATCTCTTGACTAAACGAATGAAACAGGCTTTCCACCGACTGCTTTCTTTTCATACTTGACTCCATTCAATCCCTTCCTTACTCTGTAGCTAGATTCATCTTTTAAAGAGGTAATTCAGTTCCTGTTGCCTACTGTTCAAACACTTTCAATATCTTCCAAAAAGAGCATAAAATATGATCCAAACTTCTCACCTGCATGCTCTGGCTCCAAAGAGCCCCAGATTCCATCATTACATCATGACACTTTGTTCCATTCACTGTAGTCCAGCTACAATTGTCCTCTGTCAAGATACAGAAAACTTTTTACTCAGCTCAGGGTCATATGCTTTTTCTTATTTCTGGAATGCTGTTCAAATAGCTGAGTTATTCTTATCCTTCAGACATCAGTTTAGATGTCAACTCCTTAAAGAGATAAAGAGACTTTCTTTGACTTCTGTATCTAAAATAGGTCAACCTATCTTTCATAGCAACCAGGTTATTTCCCTTACAGGAGTGATTACAATGAGTAAAAACTTTTTCATTTTTTTACTTGTTTATCATGTGCTGAATAAAATTAATAAAAATGTAGCAAATAGAAATCCAATAAATATATTTTTGCTTTGACTAGCATATATGGTTTACAAGGTAAAAAAGGAAACCACTAGTTATACAATATGGTTCATGAAAATAAAAATGCTACTTATCTTTGCATAGGCATTCATATTTTCAAATTTAGTATGTTTGTACATGATGAAGTATTTTGACTTTTTTTTGCCATATCGATGTATATACAGTTATAAAGAAGTAAATACATTTCAAAATTATCCATACACAATATTTTAGTACATATATAAATAATATAGTTTCTCATTTTAATCTATCAATGTCTAATGGTCTGTTTTTCTTTTTCAAAAAATAAAATATAATGAAGACAACAGGCAGAAATTGAAATGTCTTCAGGTTGAGATTAACTGACATTTGTCTCAGAAAAGTAAGTAGTTTCTGACATTTGAATCCTTACAATATTATTACAGAAAGGCTTAAAATATTCCAGATGGGTTCAGTGTTTGCCAACATATGGTAATGTTGCCAAACAAAGAATATGTAAATTTTGAGTTTTGAAGTCAGTGCATTGAACTTGTGAAGTATGTATAAATTATTTAAGAAGTGTGAAAATAATGCTATGTTACATAAGAGAGTAAGTTACAAAAAAATCACCATCAGGCTCTGGTTTTGCATGGGCATGCTATACTGCCTTTTGGTTTTGGTCTTGTGTATTTTAAATGTGCTAATTATTTGAAGAGACTATATCTAAAGTGGAGATAGACTTTTCACTGGATATTTTTATAGCTGTTATTCTTTAACACAGATGTTTTAGTTAGTAGTTGTATCAACTTACCAGTAGTACCTGAATGGCCTCCCCACCCCCCGACCCAATGTCTTCTAAGAGCAAATATACCCTATCAGTTAGGTTATCAACAGGAAGCAGATGGCACATTCAAATTGGGGGTAATTTAGGAAGGGCTTATAAAAAGGTTGTTTACAAAGATGTGTGCAGGGTGTAGGGAAAGCACAGGGATAATTCAGAGCTACAAACAGAAAACAAAACATCCTGAAACCAAAACAAAACTGTTACTGTCTTTGGGTCTAACAGAAGGGAGACAGCAGTTAACCAGAAAACCAAGGGAACGAGTCAGAGAGAGAAGCTGAAAACCAAGGGAACGAGTCAGAGAGAGAAGCTGCCAGGAAAGGAGCAGTGACCCACCATCCAGGGACATATCCAGCCAGATATAACCCTGAAGGAAAAGAGCTGGAAAAATAAATACTGGGATCTCATTGTCCTCACTGTGCTCTACCGTGCAGTTTCTTAGTGGGCCAAGTCTGAGCACATGACCTGGCTGTAGCTGATTTAGGCAGTTAACTTACTTTCTATGTACTTGAAAACTGAGTTCACACACAAAAAATGGGGAAATCATTCACATTTTAATAATAATATACTTTATGTGACAAAATAGATAACAAAGCTCTTTCTTTTTTATTATTTCATGTGTAACCTCATAAAAACATTCACAGGTGTGAACTGAGTTCTGGAATAAGAACTCCTGGATTCAAGTCTCATTCCCTGCCCATAAACCGGGTGATTTTGGACAATTTTCTAATTTATGTACCATTGCTTCATCATCTATAAAAAGGGAATAAGTAATATCTCCTCTAGGGGTGTTGTGAGGATTCATTGAATCAATACATTTAAAGAGCTGAAAATAGTTCCTAGCATGTGGTAAGTGCATATAAATGCCAGCTTTTATTTTCATTTCACAGGGATAGAACTGAAGTTCAATGAACTCAAGTGATGTAAGGTGATAGTTTTCAAACAGTGACATGTAGCATGTGATTCACATTCTGACTTATGATACAATTCTTTTTGTATTCCACATAATTACATGATCATGGTCTATTTGTTTTTTTGTTTAGTTTTTCCAAACATACACTTTCTGTTGACTTTACTCGCCATCATGTGAAGGTATTGCTTACCCCAACGCTTCTGTTTTCATAGGGCAGTGAGAAAGTAATGGTACATTCCATGGTGGCATGTTATTAATTCCAGTCTGAGACTACTCCATTAACAATCAATCGACTCCGAAGTAGAATTTCCACGCATGTACATATGATCATACTGCCATCTCTTTTAGTTATCTAAATGATTCAATCTAATTATTAATTTTAAAAGTGGGTCTAATACTGGAAAGTGCTTAACGGTTGCTTACTGGATTCCTTTAGTGCAGTGATGTTAGCACTGTGAATACTGCTTGGCACATAGTAGCTGCTGAATAAAGATTTGCTGAATTAACTAATTAATAAAATTACTCCTCCAAACATATTGCTGATAATAACTTTCAAAAATTAAACTGCCTACAGTACCAAAAAGACCGGGAAAATAAGAATATCTAGATTTAGATGGAAATGCAGAGGATCGATAAATCACAATGTGGAATTTCTATAGTTAGCCTTAAATCAATGTGGCCTTTCAATGTAAGCCAAAACAACAATACCATAGTGAATTTTCTCAGGCTTATTCAGAGATGGTCGGCTGAATTTTCAGTATCTTTCCATAACTATTGTGAGAGAGAAATATTGACGGTGCAATGGTAGGTTTTAAATCTGGATTGTAGCAAATAAGAGTTTTATTCCATTGAGTGAATGAATTTTACTCACCACAAAGAGTGAGATTTTTTTTATCTTACAAAATGTAGTTGGTAAAAAACAAAACAAAATAAAATCCCTCATCTACACATAATTGACACAGTAACAGGTATAACTGGAGAAAACCAAACCAAATCAAACCAAATAAAAACATATTAGAAACAAATTCAAGCAAACCTAAAACAATTTTTCATTTAAATTCAGCCATGGCCTCTTTATATGAAAACCACAGGATATAAATGGAAACTTGTGTCTACTCCTAGAACTTGAAGAGTGAAAAATATTATCTGTTTAAATACCTCAGTAATTTTTTTCTATCATAGTATTTAAAATGTTTTGGGGAAACCTGGGTGGCTTGGTCAGTTAAACATCTGGCTCTTGACTTCAGCTCAGGTCACGATCTCATGATTCATGAGTTCAAGCCCCACATAGGGATCCACACTGACAGAGTGGAGCCTGCTTGGGATTCTAGCTCTCCCTCTCTCTGTGTCTGCCCCTCCCTGCTTATGCTCTCTTTCTGTCTCAAAATAAATAAACTTAAAAAAAGTTTTAAAAAATAAATAAAATGTTTTGCTAATGAGGTGAGGGTAGTGTTTAGAAGAAATAAAATAGATTACAGGTTTTGGGGAAGATGGCAGAGCAGCATGAAAATCCTCAGCTTGTCTCATCCCTGAAACTCAGCCAGATCAGCACCAAACCATTTTGCACACCTAGGAAATTGATCTGAGGATTAACACAACAATCTGCATGACTTGAGCCATAGCACTCAGCAGGTACAAAGTGTGGGGAGGTGAACTGGGGGAGAGAAAAGCCACGGAGGGTAGGGAGCTGCTTCTGCGGAGAGAAGACAGTGAAAGGGGGAGAGAGCGGCACATCAGGAGAGTGCAGGAAAAGCACTCCCCTGAAAGTAGCTAGAAAGAAAGAGAAAGAGTGGAAACACTCACAAGGGACTGAACAAGAAATCTGTTCCCCAAAGCCACTGAAGGGGAGAAGGGAGAGAGTTTCGATACCATCAGGATTCTATAAACAGTGAAGCACAGAGTCCAAAGTTCTAGAGCTTAGTGCCTGGTGGTGCTCCAGTGAGGAAAGAGGGTGAATCCCCACGAGCAGGCAGCAGTCCGAGGAGTCCATATGTCACACTGGAGAAGTGGTTCCCCTATATGGAGAGCATTTGGTAGAGGCCACGCTGCCTCCCTTTGGGCAAAGGTCTCAGTGGACCCCTGAGGGCAGCTACATTTGCTGGTATTGGGACAAGGACACCAGAGTGTGGTGAAACCTGGCACCGGCTGTGTGTTGTGGTTTGTCACAATCTCTGCACGTCTGCCTCTGCACGATCTCATGAACGTTTTCTGGGGCAAGCTGGCACCAGGCCATTGCTCAGCGAGAACCTCCCCCAGAGAGTTGGTGTGTGTCTGAGCTGCAGGGGTCTCTGAAGTGTAGGGTTTTGAAACACAGCCCTATTTGAGATAAAAATGTGAAGGAAGGTAACACCAAGGTAGATGGCTTGGACAGGAACAGGGTAGAGGCAGGGAGTGGACAGAGGCCTGAGACAAAAGAGAGGTGCTTGATGGCAGGCCAGTGAGCACGAAGTTCCTGTACAAGAGACCAGGGAGCTGGGTAAAGCCATTTGGACCTCTCCCACACACTCGCCTGTGCATATGCACCAGACGGATCCACCCCAGTAAGCTAAGCAGCGCTGCCTAGTGGAGAACAGAGCCATCACACCAAGCCATGCTCAACTGTGCCCTCAAAGCACATCCCCCAGAAGCCCAGCACAAACCCCACCTCCTGCTTAGTGTACAGACTATAGATGGCTTCATAATTTGAGTTCTAGGAGAATCTTGATGTAACTTCATTTGAGTTTCATTCTGTTTGTTGGTGGTTCATTTATTAGTTGTGGGTTTTTTTTGTTTGTTTGTTTGTTTTGGTTTTGTTTTTGTTTTTGCTTCTGTCCTTGTTTAATTTCTTTTTCTTTTCTTTTTCTTGGATACAGAAAGACAAACTTTTATTTTTATTTTTTTAATTTAAAAAATATCATTTTTTCCTATACTTCATATTTTTTAATTATTTGATTTAATTTTCTTTATTTCATTTTATTCTATTATAATTTTTTTAATTTTTAAATTTTTTATTACCTTTTATTTTTCTTTTCTTTCTTTTCTTTCCCTTTCTTCTCTATTCTATCAAGCTTCTTTCTATAAGCAGACCAAAACACACCTATGATCTACTTTCCTTTATTTGATCTTTTTGTTTTAAAATTTAAATTTTTATTTTTTGTTTTATTATTTTTTTCTTTCTCCAAAATGATAAAATGAAGGAATTCACCCCCAAAAATAGAACAGGAAGAAAAGACAGGCAGGGGCTTATGCAACAAAGATATAAGCAAGATATCTGAACTAGAATTTAAAACCACGATAATAAGAATACTACCTGGGATTTAAAAAAGCATAGAATCCTTTTCTATGGAGATAAAAGAAGTAAAATCTAGTCAGGACTAAATTACAAATGGTATAACCAAGATGAAATCTTGAATAGATGCCATGACAGCAAGGATGGATGGAGGACAACAGTGAATCAATGATATAAAAGACAAAGTTACGGAGAATAATGAAACAGAAAAAAGAAGGGAAACTAAGGCAAAAGAGCATAAGAATTAGAGAACTCAGTGACTCATTTAAAGAAAAAACATCTGAATCATAGGACTCCCAGAAGATGAGGAGAGAGAAAAAGGGGCAGAAGGTTTATGTGAGAAAATTAGAGCAGAAAGCTTTCCTAATCTGGAGGAGGACCATCAAAATCCATGAAGCACAGAGAACTCCCATTAGATTCAACAAAAACCAACCCATCAGCAACACATAACATAGTCAAATTCAAAAATACACAAACAAGGAAAGAATTATGAAAGCAGTAAGGGAAAAAAATCTTTAACCTACAAGGGAAGACAGATCAGGTTCACAACATATCTAGCCACAGAAACCTGGCAGGCCAGAAAGGAGTGGCAGGATATATTCAACATGCTGAATTGAGAAAATATGCAGTAAAGAATTCTTTATCCAGCAAGGCTGCCACTCAAAATTGGAGCGATAAAGAGTTTCCCAGACAAACAAAACCTAAAGGAGTTTGTGGACCACTAAACCAGCCTTGCAAGAAATTTTAAGGGATACTCATTGAGTGGAGAAGAGATAAAAAGACCAAAAGCAACAAAGACTAAACAGGACCAAGGAACATCACCAGAAACTCCAACTCCCAAAGCAACACAATGGTAATAAATTCATATCTTTTGGTACTCACTCTAAATGTCAATGGACTAAATGCTCCCATCAAAAGACATAGGGCATCAGAATGGGTAAGAAAATAAGACCCATCTATATGCTGCTTACAAAAGACCCATTTAAGATCTAAAGACATACAGATTGAAAGTAAGGGGATAGAGAATCATCTACCATGGTTGTCGAAAGAAAGATGGAATAGTTATATCAGGCAAACTAGATTTTAAAATCAAGACTGTAACAAGAGATGAGGAAGGGCATTATATCATAATTAAGGGGTCAACCCACCAAGAAGATCTAACAATTGTAAATACTTATGCCTCCAACGTGAAGCACTCAAATATATAAATCAATTAATCACAAACATAAAGAAACTCATTGATAATAATAACATAATAGCAGGGGACTTCAACACCCCTAACTTACAACAATGGACGGATCATCTAAGCAGAAAATCAACAAGGAAACAATGGCTTTGAATGACACATTGGACCAGATGGACTTAGCAGATAAGTCCATTTCAACCGAAAGCAGCAGAATACACATTCTTCTCAAGTGCATGGAACATTCTCCAGAGTAGATCACATACTGGGACACAAATCAGCCCTCAACATGTTCAAAAAGAGCAAGATAATACCTTGTATATTTTCAGAACACAATGCTATGAAACTTGAAATCACAAGAAAAAATTTGGAAAGACCATGAATACTTGGAGATTAAAGAACATCCTACTAAAGTAAGAATGGGTAAACTAATTAAAGAGGAAATTAAAAAGTACATGGAAGACAATGAAAATGAAAACACGACAGCCCAAAACCTGTGGGATGCAGCAAAGGCAGTCATAAGAGGGAAGATTTTAGCAATCTAGGACTTCCTAAAGAAGGAATAAAGGCCTCAAATACACCAAGTAACCTTATACCTAAAAGACCTAAAAAAAAAAAGAATAGCAAATAAAGCCCAAAACTAGCAGAAGAAGGGAAATAAAGATTAGAACACATATCAATGATATCTAAATAAAGTAAAAACAAAAACAAAAACAAAACAAAAACAACAAAAAAGCAAAACAAAAACAGTAGAACAGGTCAATGAAACCAGGAGCTGGTTCTTTGAAAGAATTAATAAAATTGATGAACCCTTAGCCCAACTGATCAAAAAGAAAAAGGAAGGGACCTAAATAAATAAAATCATGAATGAAAGAGGAGAAATCACAACCAACACCATGGAATTACAAACAATAATAAGAGAATATTATGAGTAATTATATGTAAACAAATTCGGCAATCTGGAAGAAACAAATTCCTAGAAACATATAAACTACCAAAACTGAAACAGGAAGACATAGAAAATTTGAACAGGCCCATAACCAGTAAAGAAATCGAATTAGTAATAAAAAAATCTCCCCAAAAACAAGAGTCCAGGGCCAGATGACTTTCCAGGAGAATTCTATCAAACATTTAAAGAAGGCTTAACACCTATTCTTTTGAAGCTGTTCCAAAAAATAGAAATGGAAGGAAAACTTCCAAACTCATACTACAAGGCCAGCATTACCTTGATTCCAAAACCAAAGACTCCACTAAAAAGGAGAACTACAGACCAATTTCCCTGATGAACATGGATGCAAAAATTCTCAGCAAGATACCAGCAAACCAGATCAACAATACATTAAAAGAATTTTTCATGGGGCGCCTGGGTGGCTCAGTTGGTTGGGCGTCCAACTTCAGCTCAGGTCATGATCTTGCGGTCTGTGAGTTCAAGCCCCAAATCGGGCTCTGGGCTGACAGCTCAGAGCCTGGAGCCTGTTTTCGGATTCTGTGCCTCCCTCTCTCTCTGACCCTCCCCTGCTCATGCTCTGTCTCTATCTGTCTCAAAAATAAATAAATGTTAAAAAAAATTAAAAAAAAAAAAGAATTTTTCATGATGACCAAGTGGGATTTATACCTGGGATTCAGGGCTGGTTCAATACCCACAAATCAATCAATGGGATACAACACATTAACAAAAGAAAGAATAAGAATGTGATCCTTTCAATAGATGGAAGGAAATCTTTTGAAAAAATACAGCATCCTTTATTGATAACCCTCAAGAAAGTAGCGATAGAAGGATCATACCTCAAATTCATAAAAGCCATATACGGAAGACCCACCACTAATATCATTCTCAATGGGGAAAAACTGAGAGCTTTTCCCCTAAGGTCAGGAACATGACAAGGATGTCCACTCTTACCACTGTTATCCAACATAGTGTTGGAAGTCCTAGCCTCAGTAATCAGACAACACAAGCAAATAAAAGGCATCCAAATTGGTAAGGAGGAAGTCAAACTTTCACTATTCGCAGACCATATGATACTCTATGTGGAAACCCAAAAGATTCCATCAAAAAACTGCTAGAACTGATTCATGAATTCAGCAAAGTTGCAGGATATAAAATCAATGTACAGAAATCAGTTGCATTTCTATACATCAACAATGAAGCATCAGAAAGAGAAATCGAAGAATTGATCCCATTTACCAATTACACCCAAAACCATAAGATACCTAGGAATAAACATAACCAAAGAGGTGAAAAAGTTACACACTGAAAACTGTAGACAGCTTATGAAAGAAACTGAGGAAGACACAAAAAAAATGGAAAAACATTCCATGCTAATGGACTGGAAGAACAAATATTGTTAAAATGTCAACACTATCCAAAGCAATCTACGGACTTCAAGCTACATTATAATGTTGTATCACCAAAACAGTATGGTACTGGCACAAAAACAGATACATAGACCAATGGAACAGAACAGAGAACACAGAAATGGACCAATAAATGTGTGGCCAACTAACCTTTGACAAAGCAGAAAAGAATATCCAATGGAAAAAGTCTCTTCAGCAAATGTTTTTGGGAAAATTGTAGAGCAACGCGTGGAAGAATGAACCTGGACCACTTTCTTACACCATACACAAAAATAAACTCAAAATGGATGAAAGACTTAAATGTAAGACAGGAAACCATCAAATTCCTAGAAGAGAAAACAGGCAACAATCTCTTTGACCTTGACTGCAGCAACTTACTTGACATGTCTCTGGAGGCAAGGGAAACAAAAGCAAAAATGAACTATTGGGACCTCATCAAGATAAAAAGCTTCTGCACAGTGAAGGAAACAATCAGCAAAACTAAAAGGCAAACTTTGGAATGGTAGAAGATATTTGCAAATGACATATCAGATAAAGGGTTAGTATCCAAAATATATAAAGATCTTATCAAACTCAACACCCAAAAAAACAAATAATCCAGTGAAGTAATGGTCAAAAGATATGAATAGACACTTTTCCAAGGAAGACATCCAGATGGATAACAGACATATGAAGATATGCTCAACGTCACTCATCATCAGGGAAATACAAATCAAAACTATGACATTCCACCTCACACCTGTCAGAATGGTTAAAATTAACAACTCAGGCAACAACAGATGTTGGTGAGGATGCGGAGAAAGAGGATCTCTTTTGCACTGCTGGTGGGAATGCAAACTGGTGCAGTCACTCTGGAAAACAACAAGGAGGTTCCTCAAAAAATTAAAAATAGAACTACCCTAAAACCCAGCAATTGCACCTCTAGATATTTATCCAAAGGATATACGAGTGCTGTTTTGGAGGGGCACATGCACCCCAATGTTTATAGCAGCACTATCAACAATGGCCAAAGTATGGAAAGTGTCCAAATGTCCACTGACTGATGAGTGGATAAAGAAGATGTGGTATATATATACAATGAATATTATCTGGTGATCAAAAAGAATGAAATATTGCCATTTGCAACGACGTGGATGGAACTATATATAGTAATATTATGCTAAGCAAAATAAGTCAGTTAGAAAAAACAGATATCATAAGACTTCACTGATATGTGCAATTTAAGATACAAAACAGATGGGAAGCAAAAATAATATAAAGAACAGACAGGGAGACAAACCATAAGAGACTCTTAAATACAGAAAATAAACAGGATTGCTGGAGAGGTGTTGGGTGGAGGATGGGCTAAATGAGCAAGGGGCATTAAGGAGGACACTTGTTGGGATGAGCATTGGGTGTTATATGTAAGTGATGAATCACTAAATTCTACTCCTGAAACCATCAATACAGTATGTTGACTAACTTTGATTTAAATAGAAAGAATGAAAAAGAAAGAAAGAAAGAAAGAAAAAGAAAGAAAGAAAGAAAGAAAGAAAGAAAGAAAGGGAAAGAAAGAAAGAAAGGGAAAGAAAGAAAGAAAGAAAGAAAGAAAGAAAGAAAGAAAGAAAGAAAGAAAGAAAGAAAGGGAAAGGAAATAGAACATTACAGAACTTGCGTTTCATCTACTGTTAAATAATCGCTTGTGAGTATCTTTACTTCAAGTAAAGGAATGTCTTTAAAATGTCTCTCAGTAAACTCAGTATCATGAATACATTTGATATGTCAAGGTTTTAGTAAGGTAGATCTAGTTTTCAAGATATCGCTAATGTCTTGTTTTGTTAACACATAATTTTCCTTTTTTCTCTGTATTGAGTGGATTCCTTTGAAACCTAAATGTTTATTTTGCCTTCTGTTTAAAGCCTACATCAACCCGAGAAAGGGGATTTTCTTGAAATGGAAAAGCTCATGATAGTTTAGTTTAAGATGGACATACCAAAATCAAGTCTTCCATTTGTGCTTCATTGATCTTTTGAAGTGATTTCCAAGAAAATCAGGCCCATTTACTTTCAAAATTAAACACCAAACAAAAGAAATTATACATTATTCAAAAGGGATTTTTGTTGTTGCTTTTTAGGAATCAGTGCCTTTTGATTTTGCTAAGGGCAAATAATGACAGTTTTTGGTGTAAATTCAGAAGCACCAGAGTAGCATAGAAATAAATTATGTCTTTATGCATAACTGTTTGGTATATTCTTTTAAAATATAATCCTAACCATGAAGACTGGTTTCTTTCTTTGAAATTTTGCTAGTTGTGGCATGATTCTAAGGAACTCTTATCACAGGAAAAATAGTCATCCATCCTATTCTTTCCCATATCTCAAATTCACCCTCTTTTCTCGATGCTTGCTGAAATATTCATAACAGAGTAGACAGAAAACTACTCTTTAGGTCAATTGTGAAAGAAAAGAGATTAAAATTTCAAAAATTGATTCAGGCAATACTAACAGTATCTACCAAATTAAAATACACCCCCCCCCCCCAAAGAATAATATGGGATATTAGATCCTTTTGTAGTTGTCCTAACAATTTTTCTCAAAAATTTCCCATAGATTCAGGACTTTTCTACTGTGGTAAAATATATACATAACATAAAATTTACTGTTTTAACTATTTTTAAACATACAGTTCAGTGACATTAAGTACATTCACATCGCTGTGCAGCCATTACCATTATCCGTCTCCTGAACCTTTTAGTCTTAGCCTGAAAGTACGCAATTACTAGACAATAACTTCCCTTCCTCGGTCCCTGACAATCACCATTCTACTTCTGGCTCTATGAATTTGACTCATCTAGGTACCTCAGAGAAGTGAAACCATGCAGGGTTTGTCTCTCTTTATGACTGGTTTATTTTAGGTAGCGTCATGTTCTCAATGTCCATTTTGTAACATGGGTTGGAATGCCCTTCCTTTTTAAGGCTGAATATTCTATTGCATGTACATACCACATTTTGTTTTTCCCATTCATCTGTTGATGGACACTTCAGTTATTTCCACCCTTTGGCTATTGTGAATAATGCTGCTGTGAAGACGGGCGTGTGAGTATCTGTTCGAGTCCTTGCTTTCAATTCTTTTGGGTATATATCTAGAAGCGAAATTTCTGGATCATATGGTAATTCTATTTTCAGGTTTTTGAAAACTGCCATCCTTTTTTCTATAGCTAATTCAGAGCTTAAAAAAAGTTACAATGTATAAAAATCAAAAGAAGTAAAAAAGATAAGTTTGTATGCCCACTGTAGATTGAAAATTTTATGCTAAAAGAGCCTTAAAATTAATTATTTACCTACTCCATTATTTTATAATGACATACACACGTTGGTGTCCTGATTCCCAGGCCAATGGTCCACAAACTCACACTTTAGTTTTGTGTTTAAAACTTGGTTACAATTTTAGAACAAAAAAACACTTAAGATTGGATGACCTATAGAGATAATTTATTTTTGCTTTGTAGCACCTGAGACTTTTCTTATATATATTGCAGGGGCAATGTGGCTTGTTTTGGCTTTTGATATCTTCTACTAAAATACCTGGC
The DNA here is from genome assembly GCF_024362965.1 of Panthera pardus. Lineage (NCBI taxonomy): Eukaryota > Metazoa > Chordata > Mammalia > Carnivora > Felidae > Panthera > Panthera pardus. The sequence goes on along the minus strand of NW_026526721.1, from coordinate 45,045,552 downwards.
ACCAGTTTAAGGACTGCTGTTGTCTGGAGAATTCTTAACCTCAGGATCAACACCTCCAAATTAATTTCTATACTAAGGAAATTACACTCACACAAAAAGCAGTCTACAATGTATAACCACAGTGAATTCCCCTTGAATCCTATAAATATGTAATTAAATTACTTCCATTTCAAACATAGTTTTTGTTCTTTTTCAGAAGCATTATAGCAATATTAATGAACTTCTACACATCCTTTACTAACTAGGACCATAAGCACCTTCACAGATTGGACGATCTGATTAAAATAAAAAATGAAATTGACATCCTGACTTGGTGGTTTGCATACTTCAATAGACTTTCCTCCAAGTTAATTAATGTGTGAATACTTGACTGTGGTTTCAATTAACCTATAGGGTTCTTGTTGCTGTATTTTTCATAAAACAGCATGAAACACTCATATTTTTAAAATTCTCAGATACATCTCCTTTAAATATAAGTAAATAAATAATAAATGTGAAATGATAATCAGATATTCTGAAAAACTTAACTTTCTCATTTTCTGAATTTTAATTATAAATACTGCATGTGATGGTTTTTATTCTTAATAAAGACTCTGGAGTTATAATGTATCATGGTTTTATCATAGATACATGGTTTAAAGGAATTCTTTTAAAAATATAAGTGGGCATGCTCAAAAATAGATGTGTTTGACTGGAAATACTGAATAACAAAATTATGTACATCAGTCTTTATCAAACTCAAATATAAATTATTCAGAATCATTAGTTTCTGTGAAAATGAGATACATCTAAATCTTCAACTTATTTTCTCTCATCACCTACTGAAATATCCTATTGTATCACAGGAGAGTCCTATCAAATTTTAATTAAATTATTATTTTTGCATGTATTTATATCTCTCCTTTACCAAAATGTGCAGTCTATGCCAGCAGTGACCACATCAACTTCATTTATTGCATTATCGTCGGTGCCTAGCACAGCCTACACATCTTAGATGTTTAAGAAATATTTTCTGATTGAATAAAAACATATTTTTAGGTCAACTGCCTGATTTCCTTTAGGCTCCCTTGCCTTACTTTTTTCAGACATGGTGTAATAACTTAAAAAAAATCATGTAGCAGGAACCCATGCTAAATTGCATGACTCACATTAAATTTCTGCTGTTATTCAAGGCAACTGTTCTTGCACCTGGCATTCTGCACAGGACTGGTTTACCTCTCAGTGTTAAAAAGAATTGATCACTTGATCGTTTTTGCGAAAGACTCAAGCTGTTAGACCAAGACTACTTTGGGGATGCTATTAGAGCCTAGCAGGTGAAAAAAACAAAGCCATTTATTTAACACAGTTTCTTACTGATAGTTACAGCAACTCTAGATGTGCACATTAATGAGGCAGGCTGCCTAGTTTGTGCCAAAAATGATGCATACCTATAAAATTTTTGTGCTGTTTGCACACAAAAAATGAGATTCCTACTAGATGTATAACAACAAAGCAATCCATTCTCCCCATTGGATGGAATACTCAGTATGGTGCATCACAATTACAGTATTGGGAAAACAAATCAAAAGGGCATATTTTATTGATGGAAGGGAATTGAGTAATGTCTCCTACAGAGATACCTCACTCAGTGTGCTTCATTGAGCTAATAGGGTCAACATAAGCATACATAGATGCATTTTAGTGTAGATACCAGCTAAGTAGTTGGAGAATGTATAAGGGGAGGTAGTAAAGATTGACAAGCAAATAAAATGTTATTGCTTACTTAATTACATTTCTCCTTACACTATAAATTATACTATCTGAAATTATGTCCTACATAGCTGATTCCTCTGATCTCATTTAGAATTTCATATATTGTCGTTTAAATATATTTTATTTCCTCAAGGTACATTTACCAAATGCAGTTTGAGTTAATGCAGAGCAAATTTCACGTGGTCATAATCTTGGATCAGACAATATGAGAGGTTAGAATCTTAGATTCACCACTTGAAACAAAAACATCTGACCTCACCCTTTCTTTTAACCAATGTTCAAAGTCTGTTTTCATCAAATCTGTAAAAATATTTAAACATTTATTAATATTTTCCATGGGTATTATTTAATATGTGAGTAAATAAAGTTGCTAAAGAATTCATACAAATTTGTAGAGTCCTTATATTTTAGAAAATTTTTTCTCACTTAAAAAACTTCCCACTTAAAATCTCCAAAATTGAAAGACGAGTTTAATATAAGACAACTAGTCAATATGAGAAATTTTACAAAACTAGCTTTAGTACTTTGAAAATGACCTATTGTGATCTGAAAAATCACCTACAATTATCTCACACAAATATAACTGTATATTTCACCCTTAAAAGTATTAACCTTTACTATTTAAACATTGTAATCCCTTATTTTTGAGAACTGGTAGAGAGAACCTATAATGACCCCATTGATTCACAGCCTCCTATAACCCCCCTACCTTTATGTGTGGGAAGAACCTGTGACATGCCTCTCATCAATAGAATATGGCAAACATGACAAAATGTCACTCCTGTGATCACAGTGAGTTGTATAAGACTCCTTCTTGGCTGACTGAAAAACAAGAGAGACTTCCGTTGGTTTCAAAGAAATTGCCACGATATAAGGCAGCTATGAAAGGGCTGAATGCCAAGGAACTTCAGAGGAACTGAGAGCAGCCCCTCACCCAAGTGAGCACTTTAGTCCTACAACCACAAGGGACTGAATTCGGCCAACAGCCATTGGAGTTTGGAAGAAGATCCTAAGCTCAAAAAGGAGCACAGCCCAGACAACACCTTGACATCAACCCTGTGAGACACCAAGCAGAAGATCCAATTAAACTGTCCTTAGACTCCTGACCTGCAATAACACTGAGAAAATAAATAGGTATTGTTTTAAGCTTCTAAGTCTGTGGTAATTTGTTATTAGCCTAAAAAACCAATAAAATAATTATAGAAAGTAACATATATACAGAAATCATTGCAGAATTTTGTAGAATTGGTCGTTTTATGTAATAAAGTACTTATATAGCTTCTTTAATAGTAAAAAAAAATTATTCTTAGGAAGTTTTATTTATGATAGTTTAAAATTTTTAACTCAATGAAGTTCAGTCAAATCATATCAGAGTCACATAACCAAGGTTCTTATTTAACTAAAAGACAGTCACATACTAGAGGGTGACAGGAACTCTACTTTCCACGAGAATGCATTTCAAGACAGCTCTGTCTTTTCTGTTTACACCTGTAGTCTATCAGCAAGAATTAAACATTAATTTTCCTGCATATAGAAAATAGCTAATAACATTTTAGTTTTTCTCATGTTCTCACTTAGGCTTAAAAGATTTTTCCCCCCTCTTTTTAAAATTTTCTGTTCATGGTCATTGACCACCTGTTTTGCTCCCATTCTTTAATATTTGCATTTTCATTCCCTTGTTAATTCCCTAATTTTTTAATATATTGCTCAATATCTAAATTGTTGAATGTTGTTGACATAACATTGTTTAGAATAGTGTTTGTTATTAAGTCTTTAGTGCTTATAAGATCAGTAAGTGACAATATCTCTTCTATTTATGATGTTGATAATTGTGTGTCTTCTCTCTCTCACTCTTGCTCTCTCACTCCCTGCCTAGTTAGTGGTATATCAATTTTGTTAACCTTTCCAAAGAACCAGCTTTGACTTTATTAGTTTTCTGTATTGTGTGTCTGTTTTCTATTCCATTGACTTCTGGTCTTAGTGTTCCTTCTTCATACTTACACTGGTTTTACTTTGGTCATCTTTTTATAGCTTTGTAACTTTAAGTTATTTATTTAGATATTTCTTTTATATTATAAGCATTTAAAACTCCACATGTCCCTGTAAGAGCTGATTCACTTCTATTTCACAAATTTGGGGGTGATGTTTTAATTACTCACTTCGACGTATTTTGTAATTCCCTTGATATTTTTCCTTTGGATTATTTAAAGTGTGTTGTATAATTTCCCCTGAGTATCTTATTGCTATTGATTTCTAATTACTCCCATTTTAGTCAGAGAATATCTGCTACATTATGTCAATCTACTTAAATGTGTTCACACTTGTTTTACAGCCCAGCATATAAATTAGTTTCTCCAATGGCTCTAACATTTTCCTTTTTTGTTAAAACATAGTTTGACTATTATGTACCAAGATTTAGCTTTCTTTGTATTTATTCTGTTTGGTATTTGCGGATCATCTTGAATCTGTAAATTGGTTTTTTTAAATCAAATATGGGGAATTTTTGCCTTTATTTTTCTCACTTATTTGCTGTCCCATTTTCTTTCTCCTATCTTCTGGAGACTCAAATATACTTTCGATATTGACCCATGGGACCTTAAGCACCAGTCTTTTATTTTCTTTGTTCTTTAGATTGGAATACAATCTATTGATCTATTTTCAAATTCAGTAATTCTCCTATCATTTCCAATCTACTGTTAAGCCCAACCAGTGAATTTTTAAATTCATATATTTTATTTTTCTCTCTTATAATTTCTGTTGGGATCTTTTTACACCCTTTAGCAAAGTTAGAATAATAGCTTTAAAATGCTTATATGTTAATTTCAAAATCTAGGTCATTCTGGGACAAATCTCCATTATATACATCCTCTTGAGTTTAAGCTGTATCAAGCTATTCTCTCTCTCTCTCTCTCTTTTAAATTTATTTATTTATTTTTAGAGACACAGAGAGATAACCACCAGGGGAGGAACAGAGAGAGAGAAAGAGAAAATCCTAAGCAGGCTCCACACAGTCAGCATGGAGCCTGACACAGGGCTCGAACCCATGAACCATGAGATCATGACGTGAGCCGAGATCAAGAGCCGGACACACCTGACTCAGCCACCCAAGTGCCCCTCAAGCTATTCTTATGTCAAGTAATTTTGAATTATATTCTAGACAGTATGATTGATACATTGTAAGGCTGTGTATTATGTTATACTCGTCTGAACATACTTTTTAAAATTTTTTTTGGAGGTCAGTGACTTGGCTGACTGGCTGAATTCAAACTACAAACTTTCTCCTCTGGGGTGTGCATCATGTGAAATCTCAGAACAGTTCTGTCAGTCTTAGTATGGCTGTTGGAATCTGTGCCCCCACACATGCAATTCGGAGATTAGCCAGAGATTAGGATGGAATTTATACACAGAATTTAGGGTTTCCCTTTGTGGCTCTCTCTTTTCTACTATTTCTTATCCCTCACTTTCCAATTGTAGTTGTTCTGCTTATGTCTGCTAGTAGGACTGAGTGTTCTCTTTCCCAGTTTAGGTGCTTAGCATGGCACAGCCTACGAACTGATCTGAAGCAAAACTCTAAAAATGGGAATTTGTCCAGTGCAGTTCTCCTCCTCCAGGTGTCAACCCTCCCCAGGATAAGTCTCATTTTAGTAGATCTCCAGAGCCTTTAGGTAGTTGTTAATTTTTTGTTGTTGTTGTTTTAAATTTTTACAAAATATTTTATCCATGGTTTATAGGTGCTATTTGCAGAACTGGTCAATTAGAAGTTACTCAGCAATTATAAAAAGGAGAAGTTCTTACCGCTAACTTAAAATCCACATTACTAATGTACATTTTTTCTCATTCATTCATTGATTCACTCATTCATTCATTTGTTTCTTCATCCAATAAATACAGAATGTTTTCAGGGGAAATAACCATTCTGGTAAATGTGTAAAATACTGAATAAGACAAGCACTATATGTACAAACTTATAGCGTGTTAGGAAATTTAAAGCACTTAAATTGACCTTCTCAGTCTCTGAACAGTAGACTCCACCTGAGTATTGTCTTAAGTCTAGCATAGAATGCCAGACCCTTATATTAGTTTATGTGATTTTTTTTTCTTGTCAGTCTTATTTCCATGATCTATGCTCTACATAGTTGCAGTAATACTGGAAATCATGTATATTACTAAATATTTCTTTCAAATGTAATAATCTATTTTTAATTAGAATTATAAACCAATATAAGATATAATATTAATACCATATTGCTAATGGTTAATACTTACTCCCACTTTCTGTCCTTCCACCCCCTATAACCTCAAGTCACACATCATGAACAACAACAATAAAAGAGTTTCCTTCTACTACTTACAGGTTAACATTCTCTTCAGGAAAAACTAAGCCAACTTGTATCATATATAATCATCTTCTAATGACTTTGAGTTACTTTCTAATCCCAAAATAGCTACTTTAATTACTTCAAGTTAGAGATCCACCTCTGTTTTTAATTTTAAATTCATCAGAGTAAGTTGCCTCTATTTGTCATTGAAAACTATGCAGGGATGGAACAAACGGTTTTAACAGATTTGTTTTTATTAACAATTTCCTTCAATGCACATTTTTCCAAAAATTTGAACATGATAAAACGTAAGACCTCAATTTCTTTTTTCTCAAATTGACAAGAGTTACAATATATCTCTCTGGGGTTGCTAATAATTTTCTAATGTAAGAAATAAAAGGAAAACAAAAATAATAGAATCCCTTTTAGCTGAAGACCACATGAACATTAGTCAGGATTTAGGATTTGTTTGATGATATGTTTAGTCACCATTTTATAAGCAAGCATTAAATAACCTGATCCAGGTCACCTCTGAGTTGAAGGTTGGCCAGTCTATTTTTAAAATTTAAAATCATTGTATAAAAGTTTTGTTGGCATGCCAAATGAGTTTTTCCAGCCTATTCTCACTGTTATCAACTAACATCTTTCAATCGACAAATTGCACTTTGGCATGAACAGAAGGATGGACTTCTGCCACTTTTTTCGGTCCCTACTAAAATAGCTATGAACATATGCAGTATGTTGTTCATTTTTAGAGCTTGAGGATGGCAGGTTTAATGGTACTAAAAGGCAATGAATGGATGGTGAGCTGAAGACCAAAAATGCTTAGCGGGAGATGTACAAGGTCATTTAGGAAGGCCTGTGTATGCCAGGCTGGGATTCTCGGACATGTCATATTTCAGTTTCATCCCACAGGTTATCATTGCCTTCCTTGTTAACCTTGCCTAATTAAAACGTGTTAGCAAGAAAGGAGAGATTAGATTTTTTTTTTCTATAGGGCTTCAAACATGGAACCAATGTAGGGGAAACAATAGGTACCCTGATTTGGAATGGACTGAGGCTCACTTTCTAATGATGACAGCTGTCCAAAAATGAGATACATTGGAGGTTAAGTTCTATACTCATGGATGTGTACTGACTGAGGCTGTATCATTTTAAGGAGCTTTTATAATAAAAAATTAAGCAAGTGATGGGAGCTATTTGTTAGATGGGGATTAGTATATTATTTGATGTATGCTAATGTGTCCTCCAAGGTGTCCTCTAAGGTATACTTGCTGCACACAAAAATATCATTTTCATAATGCATTAAAACAGTTTTAATTTACTTAGTTTTCCATTGTGGCCTTCCTAAAATACTATTCTTGTGGTCCCTATATTTATAAACTAATCTAAAAATGAAATATGTAAGACAAGATTCAATATGACAAATGTGTTGGATAAGTCTTTTAAGTGGTTCTGCAGTAACTAATTACTTAGCTAATTAAGCCCTTAAACAATAACAACCTTTAAATATCCCTTTAGTGTGATTCAGCAGTTTGATGATGTCTTTAAAGTCTAGGGATTTTTATCTTTCTGCTCCACCATTTTCAGTGTAAGACTTGTTATTGTCAAGGTTTTTTTTTTTTTTTTTTTTTCTTGCTTTTTGCTTTAGAGTAACAAGATTGCTGCTAATTTCCAGATAGCCGATCCTCTCTCAACAGTATCCAAACCTGGGAGGGTGGAAGGGGCAAGGCAAACTCTTTCCCCAATGCTTATGTCTTTTGTCATGATGTAAAACATTTCCCAGAAGCAACCATAAGAATTACCTTGAACTACCATCAGTGAGAACTAGGTCATATGGCTGTTCTTAGAACAAAAACTGCAAAGAACAGAATTACCATGATTAATCAGTTTACAGTTTCTCAACCAGGAGCAGTACTACTCTTTAAAGGGGTATTTGGAAGTTTTTGACAGCATTAAAAAAAAAAAGTTTATTTATTTATTTTTAGAGGGAAAGAGCAAGAGAGCAAGGGTTGGGGGCAGAGAAAGAAGAAAAGAGGGAGGGTCCTAAGCAGGCTCTGTACTGACAGTGCAGATCCTGACACGGGCCTGATGTGGGCCTGAACTCATGACTGTGAGGTTATGACCTGAGCTGAAACTAAGAGTCAGATGCTTAACCAACTGAGCCACCCAGAAGGTCCTGACAGCACTTTTTTTTTAATTGTTACTGTGCCTGGGACATAAAGGTGAATTTGAATTGAAGAGGCCAAGAATGGTAAACGAGATGCTGGTGGCAGAATGTTGTGCTTCAAAAATCTCACTGAAAGCACTAGTTTAGACAAAAATACCTTCCCTTAGAGCTAGGCACACTACTGCCTGAACAAAATTACATTTATGGTGGTAAGAAAAAAAAAAAAAAAGATTTCTTTGTGATGGACGAGAAATTGTGTCTGCCATGAAAGGGAGCAGAATTTGTCACCCCAAAATATGCCCCTTTGGCATAAGGATTATGTTAGGCTGAAATAGCAGACGTAGGAAAAGCTCTGAAAACAGAGTAAAAGTTACCTTCTGGTAAGAGATTATTTATACTTTTACGGGGAATCTCCACATGTAAGGGTGTCTCCCTTCTATACCAGGAAGAGGAAGAGGATCAACTAAACTCATCAATGGAGAAAGCTTGTACTTAAATCTGCATGACAACCGTACCCCTGCTTCCTGTGCTTTGCCTGATAACTTCCCATAACTGGCTCCCCAACCCCAGTATCTTTTTTTCTTTATCTAGAGATGGTATTTAAGGTGATGGCTTGGCCCATTTTAGGGAGTTACTCAGTTTTCCTGGGTACCTCCCATGTATACAGGATATATACACGTTATTAAACTTGTGTTTGTTTTAAGTCTTGTTAATCTGTCTTCTGTTATAAGGAGGATCTCACCCAGGAAGCTAGAAGGGTAGAGGGAAATTTATTTTTCAGTTTCCTACAGCCACAGTTTTTATGCTTTTTTTCCACGATTATTCCTTTGTTTTTATAAAACTCTGAAACTACAAACTGTAAATATCTTGTGGAAGATACTATATAACACTTTGTCTTGCTATTGTTTTGCATAGTGCTCTACATTTCTGCAACAAATATTGGTTGATGATGTTGGCAATGTCATGTGTGAGGGGTTGTAGATTAGCCTGAAGAGAAAAGTAAGTATATCTGGTGATTATAAATGCCAAAACATTACTCATATATTTGAAGTTAGCTTTATCCAAAAGGTTTATCATGAGCCTGAACTTTGATTTGTTTCATTTCATATAATAAATGTTTGATGCTTTTCAAAACTAAATCCTGATCAAAGATAAGTCTAAAAGTAATATTTCTCACTTTTATTAAAACCTTTTATGAGAGTAAAATGGAATTTTGATATAAAATAAATTGAAGGGGGATTTTAATAACACATGGAAACTTTTACCAAGATCAATTTTAAAGCTACCTGAAGCAGTGACGGGAAATATGCTCCGATATTCAGATAAGTACTAAGTAAATGTTAGGATATGTAAACTATTATTATAGGCAGTATAAAAACAGGATTGCTACGAAAGTACCCCCAAAAGCTATTAAAATGTTGAACTCATTTGTTAAAGTGTTTTAACTATTTCTGATAATTGTCCACTTGGTGAAATTACATTACATTGTAACTAGACCTTAAAAGGACTTGAGGTTCACTCCAACACTTCTATAAGTACTACTCCTTTATCCACCAAAGAAAAACACCTCTGACTACTCAACTATGCATCCCAATTGTGTAGGCTTCTAGATTCTTGCTCTATAACCCATTTTATGATAAACTTAATAAATATATCTTTGATCAGCACATGGTGAAAAACGTTCCTGATATTAATATATTTAATATTTTATCTAACTCTTATTTTCCTATATTAAATTACAATTATAAAACTATCTTTGTTCTCACCTAGCCCAGTTATGTACAATTAGTTGCTTAATAAATGCTTTTTGAGTACGATACTGATAAATTAACTTTTCAAATATAGTAATGATTCTCAAGTCACCTGAAAATACTACATAAACAAAAAATAAGGTACTCTACTCACATGTGCAATCAAGCCTGTGTTTAAATAACTTTGAAGAAAATAAGATTAAATCTAGAAGGATCTGATATTTATTTTTGCCAAGTTTTAATATTCATTCACATTCACTTGATGTTAAACTGTGAAGGTAGACATAAAAAAATAATTTGTAAAATCAAATAATTAGACCAGAGTCATTACATGGATATCATAGTGTTAAAAAAGAAGCAAAAAATCCAAATTGGAGTCACTTGCTCCCATGACCCTGGGACTCTGTGACCTTTCAACAATCTGAAATTTTCTGGTCAGCAATAGTGACGTAACCTGCATGATAAAAATTTTTCTGATCCCATGAAACCAAAAGAACATGTTCTGGTCTGAAACAATCCTTTCCCTTCTTTTGCTAGTAATTCTTGCCTCACCCTCCTTCCTATAAAAACTTTCTATTTTGCACAACTCCTCAGTGCTTACTAGGTGGGATGCTGCCCCATTCATGAATCATTGAATAGAGCCAATTAGATCTTCAAATTCACTCAACTGAATTTTTATTTTGGGGCAATAATCAACTAAATATGTAATATAATAGCAAGGTAATTTTTATTATCAGATTTATATTTTTCATAAATAAATGTAGTATTTTAGAAACAATATTTGGCCTATGGCATTCCATACTTTATAAGGAGTCATATACTATCCTAAGCTACATTGTCATTTTTTACTATTTTATTTATAATATTAGTATGAAAACAATATATATAAAATAATTCTCTTATACACAAATAAAAATATAAATTCTCAAAAATTAATTTTAAAATGTTTATCAGTTCCTTAAACACAAGATAGCAGTTTTGTTGCTACTGTATAATTTTAGAAAATCAGATATGACAATAGGGTGATTAACTATACATTTGTAACTTGATGCTTCTTTAAAAATACCTTGTCTTTCCATAATTTGGCTATTATGGAAAGAGCCCAAAAGTCCATCAACTGATGAATGGATAAAGAAATTGTGGTTTATATACATAATGGAGTACTATGTGGCAATGAGAAAGAATGAAATATGGCCCTTTGTAGCAACATGGACGGAACTGGAGAGTGTCATGCTAAGTGAAATAAGCCATACAGAGAAATACAGATACCATATGGTTTCACTCTTATGTGGATCCTGAGAAACTTAACAGAAGACCATGGGGGGAGGGGAAGGAAAAAAAAATGGTTAGAGAGGGAGGGAGCCAAAATATAAGAGACTCTTAAAAACTGAGAACAAACTGAGGGTTGATGGGGGCTGGGAGGGTGGGGAGGGTGGGTGATGGGTATTGAGGAGGGCACCTTTTGGGATGAGCACTGGGTGTTGTATGGAAACCAGTTTGACAATAAACTTCATATATTGGAAAAAAAATACCTTGTCTTGATATATGGTTATCAAAAAGATTCAATTTTTAATTCAGTTCTTATATGTGAAAAATATATTTGCAATAGGAGTTCATTTCTGAGATGCTGAAGTTTATAGGAAGAGGTTTCAATTGATAAAATACTTCACAAAACCATGCAGAGTTTTAGCCAAGAAGTTGCCACACCACTGACGCTTGTCAAAGGCACTGTGTGGCAACTGTGTTTTCTCTAAGAATTACGACTCTAGTCTATAAACTTGACCTGACCCTCTTCCCCTCTAAATATTTGCTTCTGGAATGAGAACTTAGTAATGGCAGCCTTAAATTCATTTCCACTTACACCTTTGAGTCACTTTTACATACTGTATTACCCTTCCCAGAATTATTGTGTGAATGCATTATTCTTTCTTCACCCAAAAGAAAAAATCAAAATATTCATTCAATGATTTTTTAATCAAATTCATGTAATATTTTTTGTAATTTTATTCCATAATAGTCACTGAAGATGTAATACTGAGCAAAACAAACACCTATCCTAGCCTACCTGAGGGGAGCCTTATCTTATCTAAGAAGAATTAGTATCAATGGATAATGAACATATCCAAATTTGAAAAGATAATCTCCCCTTGAAACTAAAGAACCGCTGATAGAGAGACCAAAGTGAATATAGGGAAATAAATCATGAGGATATGTTCTGGATCTAGGCAGGAGTTACTGGTAGATTACACCAGAGTGGGTGCTAAAAGGAAGAGATAAGAAAAGAGGTAAAGTTTAGGTGGTAAAATCCACAGGATTTTGGGATGCCATCAATCTCCAAGGAAGGAAGTTGAAGTGTTAAAGATAACTCTTAAGAATTTTGTTTGTGCAGCCCGATGGTACAGTGCAAGGATCACCCTTTTTCCTTCCAATCACCATTCCTCTTTTCAAAAGTAATAAAAATACAAGATAGACATTTAGTATCCCAGGGAAAAATTATATTTTCCAGTCTCCCTTGAAGCTATATATAGCTATGTGACTAGGTTTTAGCCAAAGAAATGCAAAAGAATCTGATATATGTAAGTTGAGTCATGTTTGTAAAACAAAATAGTATGTCTTATGGATTTCCCTTCCTTTTTCCTCTTACTAACTAATGGAATGGGGATGTGATGGTAGGAACTAAAGCACTCATTTTGGACCCAGAGATTGAAGATATGAGGATGAGAGAGTGACCAGTAAAGGAGTCTGGGTCCTAGACACTCTGAAACCATCATATCATACCTGGACTGCCCAGAGTTATGAACTATCTCAAAGGTACTATATTATATCTGGGTTTCTTTTTTTTAAACATTTTTGTGTAATAAACTTCCTTTTTCTTTTGGTTCCGTACCTCAGTGTTTTAGAATATGCCTTTCTGTATTTAATTGTCTTCTTCAATGCTAATGACTTTCTTGAAAGGGACTTTATTTTTCTCCGCCTGCTATATTATGTGGATCTCAGAATTTTAAATATATGGTTGCAGACTTTGAAGGACACAGGGGCATTAAGAAGATTACAACTGATTGGTTGATGAAGTGGATTATACAAGGTAAAAGAATGGAATCGGAGACCCTCATCCTCCTTGGAGGAAAAAAAAAATATATCAGAAGCCTCACTAGTTATCCATATGCGATATGGATTTATATAATTAGAGGAGGAAGCAGAATTGGGAGAATGTATTAATGCAGTAAGGGGGAGGATTTAATTAATAAAATCTATGTAAGAGTTTCTCAAGACAGTCTTGAGAAAGATTATGACCTTTTGTCCCAATGCCGGTGGGTATTGGGCCATCAATAAAATCCACCAATACTTTGAAAGGCAAAATACTCTCATTTTCCACCTGACTGATTACTCAAGATTCCAAGCAGCTATAACTACTATGGAAGGATCCATCAAGATTAACAAGGATTACATTTTTAAAAATTTCAATTAAATTATAAATATTTTATGGGCAAAGACTATGCCAGGTATTGAATATTTTTGTGGAACTCAGGATTTATTGCTAAACACAAAATAGGTATCTAATATCTACTTTTAAAAATTATTAATGTGATATATTTATATACTTTTTGATATATTCAAATCCCATAATCTTTGGATATTGAAATGCCATCTAGGCAGTATTTTACCAAGTCAGCAATAGTGTAGCTCATTAGAAATCACTACACTATCCATGGACTCCTTGGAGTCAATCCCCTCATATTTCCAGATCCACTTCAACCGAACTAGAAGACTTGCCTTGTCTTCAATTTCTCATTCATTTATTTATAGAATCCTTATATGTGTCAGGCCTTATATCAAAACACAAGAGAGGAAAAAAAAAAGCAAGAACAAGATTTCTTAGAAAAGTATTTCACATCAGCATGGTGTCACTCTTGCCGCTTTCCTACTCCAGCTTACATTTTAATTTCTTCTTGACTGTGTCCTGACTATACTCATGATGCCAATTTCCAAGCAGTTTTCTTTGACCCTGTTTCTAAGTGCCAGGATATGAAAATTTATGCTAGTTACATTTAATGCATACCTCTATTTGCTTCATTATTTTGACATATTTTTGATATTATATATAAGTGAAATATTTTACTACAATATTTATATTCCAACTTTTTCCCCCTTCATTGAGCTTTCTTTCTTACTTTCCCTCTCTTTTCGATTTGACTTCTCTGAAGTAAACAATGCAGAATTAATTTGTATTATTGGTTAGGCTTCAAGCATTTACCAAACTTACAATTTGCTCCAACATAGAAATCCAATCCTTTTCTTTCCCCTCCCTCCCTTCTTTCCTCCTCCCTCCCTTTCTTCCTCCCTCCCTTCCTTCTCCTTCCCCACCCCCTCAGTCTCTCTCTCTTCTGTAGAATCCATGATAGCCTTTCCAAGGTAAAATAACATGGTCCATGTAACATCATTAGTCAATAGGTACTACAAGTTAAAACCATAAGTAGATTCCACTACATACCTAAAATAGTTAAAACTTAAAAGACAGTATCAGGTGCTGACAATGACATGAAGAAACAAATTCTCAAAGAGCACTGATGAGAGTACAAAATGATGAAGCCACTCTGTAAAACATTTTGACAGTATCTTATAAACTTGAACACACACTTAACCATATATGATCTAGCAATTCCACTTCTGGTATTTACCCAAGTGGATTGAGAACTTATGTACAAACACTGTATTTGAGTGATTTATTATTCATGTTATTTTTCATATTATTAAAAATATTGTTCAAAAAAACCCACACATATGGGGGGGAACCATATACCTATTAACAATTGAACTGAATGAATAAACAAATTGTAGGAAATACTTTAAGTAGATCTTGCTCAGCAATGAAAAGAAACAAACTACAGATACATTGCAACAATGTAGATGAATCTCAAAGGCACTATAGCCAGACTTAAGAGACTATACACTATATGACTCCATCTGTATAACATCTGGAAAAGGCCAAACCATAGACACAGAAATCAGAACACTGGTGGCCAAACTGGTGTTAGGGGATGGAGGCTGATGGCAAAGGGGCATGAGAGAACTTGTCAAAGTTGACCGCAGTGTTCTGTGTCTTGACTGTGGTAATGGCTGCACAACCACACGCGTTTGTCAAGCTCACAAAACTGTAAAATAAAAAGTGACGAATTTACTGTGTGTAAATTATGCCTCAATTTTAAAATAGAGGGTCAGAGATAAGATTTATTTGAAAAAAAAAACCACATATAAATTACATTTGCTCTGAGTTCTGATTTTGCAAACACTGGACTAACTGGATTAGGAAGCAGAAGGAATTAAAAAAAGACTTCTCTGCTCTTTGCCTAAGATTAATTACAGGCAATGTTTTTGAAAGAGCTACATTTATCTTTGAAGTGCTTTTTTTTCTTTATTTCTGTTTATTTCTTCTGTTCCTCTCTCTAGCTTCCAAAGTTCTTGGAACATCTTGATGTCTTCAGCATCATGTGTCCTCTATGAATGTCTACATTCTTTGTCCTATAGTGCTACATTCTTCACAGTCACCTACCATCTCAAGTTCTTCTCAAATGGAAACCTCTGTCATTGAATATTTTCCTCAGTAATGGGGAAATTGATTTTTCTCAATTAATACAAATATATAAAAGCGTGGAACACAGGAAGGTACTCTGGGAAAGAGAATGCATGTCTTTTATAAATTACTCTTTAATTGTCACATCATCAAGGAAAGTCAAAGCAATTGAAATATATTTTATAATTATTTATGTCTATAAACTTTGGTGTTCAGTAAATATATATTAAATTTAGTATATATCAAAATCAGGCGGTGAGAGAGAAAACACTGATATTTTTCTCTGACCACACAGCACTATAACATGACAAGAATCTCCAGCTCTTGAGCCAGCTCTTCTAAGTGGTTTTGTTTTCTCTCAGTCTCTTCTTTCCCTTTAAATTTAAATGTACAAAATCCTTTAAAATTCCAGCCACTATGTCCAATGTCGTTGGTTACCTTCACACTGGCATTTTCTCCTTCTGCCTTACTAACAAAGTCAGATTTCAGTCACTCCTTGAATGTTCAGGTGCCTAAGGGGAGGCTGGCTAACTCTGGCTCTGTCAGGTAAACAGCCACGGTAATTTTATTCTCCTTACCCGTGAATGACTTAATTGAGAAGTCAGTTTTGCTTCTGGGGAAGATTTTACTCACACTTTACAAGGAACAGTAGTAAGATGTTATAGACTGAATTGTGTCCCCCCCAAATCATATATTGAAGCCCTGACCCAAATGTGCTTGTATTTGGAGAATAGGGCCTATAAAGATGTTATAAAGGTCAAATGAGCTCCTAAGGGTAGGGCCTTGATCCAGTAGGGCCAGTGTCCGCATCAGAGTAAGAGACACCAGAGCTCGCTCTCTCCACAGAAGTACAAGGAAAATGCCACATGAGAAGGCAGTGAGAAGATGACTATCTATAAGCTAGGAAGAGAGCTCTCACTAGAAATCAAATTTTCTGGCATTTTGATCTCCAAAACTGTGAGAAAATAAATGTTTAAGCTACCCAGTCCATGATACTTTGTTAAGGCAGCTCAAGCAGACTAATACTTAAGGGAAACATCCACTTTATCCTTCCAGGTTTTGGACACGGCTGTGCAAAAATGTTGTGATTGGAGTGTCTGCAGATATCTTGAGTTCATGAAGCAAAAAGCCTGGGGGCAAAAGCTGACAGGATGAGGATATCAGTTGGGTCCTTGATGACTGCATTGAACTTTTACATAAACCAAACCCACCTCTCCCCACCCACCCAGCTTGTTACTTAGTTAGATTCCTACCTGCTCATAGCCCAACTGACCGAGCTCCAATGATAGTGACAGTGATGACTCTCAGCCATGGGTGGATGTGGGAGTATAGGAGTCACAGGGACTATCTATATATACCTAAAGGCTTTTGGTCAGGAATTGCCTGAAAAACAGTTTTTACCATTGGAAAACTTCTTAGTGTGTAACTTAAATCCTTCATGCTACATTGTTTGGAATAAGAGTCTTACCTTTTGTAGCACTTTTCCTTAATATACTACAAATATCCATCCCATAAATTCTTTATCTATTTTAAAATTTCATTTGGAAAAAACCAAAAAAACATTTAGGCTATCACTGTTCTCACACAGACCCCAAGCTTTGTGATAAGCCAGCTGGCTCTGGCCCAAACTGTGACTTTTCTTGACACAAAGTTTTTGCTTCTTAAATAGCTCAGTGGAAGCTAGGTATCAGAATCCATCCTGTTGTAGGTCCTTCTGTGGCATCAGTGAAAGCCACCTGCACACCTCACAGCCTTTGTCACTCAGTTCAGGACGTGGGCTGCTTCTCTTAGGGTAGGTCATTAGCTATGGCATGCCCAGGAGCTAGCTGTGAGCCGCTATTTGCCTCTGCTGTATGTGTTGTTTTCTTCTGTTTAGTAGCTTGTTCCATAGCAACACAAGGGTTTGTCCTAGGCTCTGTGAAAAGCTCTTCCTATATCTTTTAGTTCTAACAGTTTCTTAAGGTATGAAATGGTATCCCTGTTTTACAGAGATATGAGGTAATTTGCCTGAGGTCATCAAGAGAGTAATTGGCACAGTCAGGATATAAACTCAGATCAGCCTGATCCCAAAGCCTATATTGTTAAACACTTCAATCTATCGCCATTGTGAAATACTACATGATAGAGGAGCTGCTCAGATACAACTAATTCTTTTCTCTGCAGAATAAGATAAAGGACTTTAAAGAAGACAAGAAAGAGTGAAAAGAGATGGTGGCTTAAGGGGTCAAAGTGAACATTAGGCTAATGAAATCTTTGATGATCTAAGTATCGGACCTTGTAGGGATCCAGCCATGAAGCATGCCAGGATGTTAAAGAGGTCTCTGCTGTTTGTATCTTCCCAGTATACCTGTTTCTATTCCTCCTACAATAGCACCCTCTAGCTTCCTCCATACTCTGGTGATTCTGATAGGATTGTTTTTCACAATTTTCTATTCCCTTAACTAAGTAATTGCTATAGGAGTAGATATGTTAACCAAGACAGGCGAACCACCAATTGTTTATTCACTGAAGACAGTGAGAAGTCAGCCCTCTCCTTTCACTGAAATTATTAAGCAGAGATTATTTAAGCCTGGATCCATAATCATGTTTCCAGCTTCTTGGAAAGAGCTTTATACAGTAGTAAGAATAGATGGAGAAAGATGAGAGAGCCAGAGACAGGGAGACAATCAGAGAGGCAATTGAGTCCCTGGTTCCAATTCCTGAGATCTCTAGAAAAGTCTTGTTTCTTATAGCAAGACTTTCTGATTATGTGAAATTCCCCAGCACCCTTCCATTAAGTCTTACCTACTCTTTTTTGCATCTCTCTCACAACCAAAATGCTACTAACTACAGTGGATTCCAGGAGCTGAGTAATACAACTAACACCCTGACCTCAAACCACAGCTTCCAAAGTCATATGACAAAGTTGTAAACTGAGCAAGTGATAATCTCAGGCATTTGATATGATGTGTGCTACAAGGCTTCCAGAGTTTCTGGGTTGTGGCAATACTTGGAGGCAGCTATTATGTAGCTGGCAGCATTAGTTTCTGAGAATGATTCACTTGAGTTGAAACAGAAGTCTAGTGTCCTCAGGGCAAGGCCACAGTACACCGTGTTTAGTGTTCAAACAAGGGCTGTAGGGATACACAGTACAAAATAAATAAAAATGCAGTCATGTGATCTGGGTAGATATTCAAAGAGAGGTTAGGGTAAGGATGGACTTCAGAGATGTCACTGTGCCAAGCAGTTTATCTTATGCACAATAGATATCAAATTTGCAACAGAATGGACACAATTCATGTCTTCATCCATCAAGCTTTAACTGCAAGCCTACTGTAATCAGACATCATGACTATGACACAGATTTGGTTCTGACTGGCATAAAATCCAGTCTGAGATGAAGAAGTAGAATTGTATAATGTGGGAGGACTATGTGAGTGGAGGATCTTAGGGGATAGGCTTTCAAAAGCTAATAGGTTTTACTTGTTTGTGAGGGAAAAAACAACAACTATTATCTGAGCTTTCCTCATACTTCCCCAGTTTTGGTCTCTCCAGTCAGCTCCAAATTCATATAATCATATTCACTTGGAAACAGGAGAGTTATCTCAAGTTTAGCATGGCCAAAATAAATCTATTCCCTTGTCAGTCTTCCTTATCTCAGGAAATGACTCTACTATCCATTCACTGAGTTGTTCAAGTCAAATGTCCGGGAGTCATCTGTTATTCCTTTTTTAATCTGCTCCCATTCCTCTTATCGAATTCATCAAGCTCTCTTAGTTAAGTTACCACAAGCAGAGTATATTCGTGCCTTCCTCTAAAAGTGAGTTGATAAATTCTCATGATATAAATGTGATTATTGGCATAAACATAGTATAAACATGATTACTAGTTTATCAACTAAAACTTTCAACTTTATTTTATTTTAATAAAGCATCTTTTGAACATTGTGTTTCTCATGTTTACTAGAGTGAAATTGGTACAGCTTCCTGGGCTGATAGACTCATTTCCCAGTTATAACACAAAGTAGTAAATATGTGGCATTCCTCAAAGTAAGCTTCACCACTTTCTAGCATAGGTGGGAAAAAGTTTATAGCACAAATGTTGTACAAATACCAACCACTAAAGTGGTTGTGGCAATAAATGTTGCTTTGTCATATATTCTCTGGGCTGTATTTCTTGAAAATATCTCCTGGACAAACCTAGCATGGCAAAAGTAGAATTAACTTTATTTTTATTCTTTCAGTCTACTGAAATGGGGAGAAAGGGGAAAAGAATGATTAAGAGAGAAATAGAGTGACTTAGTAAAACGGGTCAGCCCAATTAAAATTTAGTACTCCTCAATATAATGTCTGGAACTAATGAAAAGAATTTTAAGGTCACTTAGGTCTTTAAACATGTAATATGTTATTTGAAAAAATTCCTTTGAAATGAACAGTGATTTCAAAAAAGTTGCAAATTGGTTTTGTAATAAGTCAGAGGTCAGGTTTATCACCTGCAGGTAAAAGCAGAGCATTACAATTTGCCTATTTCATCCTTTGCAATGCCAATAAAATCCATTAATCTGTGATTCAAAATTCATACCATGGTTTTAATATGGGTGTCTTGTGTTTTATAAATGTTTTTAAAATGTTGGGATATTCTGGAATTTTTAAAGTATTATATGAGATGAGAAGAGAACACTGTAAGGTGAAAACTCTTGTTATATGTCTATTTTACCACTTCTATTCATCCTATAGTCCTAGTGACCTATTACGATAACTGTTGAATTTAGCTGCTTCCTAGATAATTGGGGCACAAAAGCACCAACCTATTTCTTAGACCTGAGTTAAATATGTGGATTTTTGCCTCTTGAATATGTGACAATGAGGAATATGATTACCTTTTGGGTATTAATTCTGTCTATGAATAGCTATTATTCCATGTAAGTCATGTATAAAGAGATCTCTAAGACACTGATGTCTCTCTGACAAGAGTTGTAAAACATGCAGTTGAATTATAATTCCTGGATCTTTTTCTTTCTCTCTAAAAATTAAAAACAAAAATTTTGTAAGCACTTCAGGAAGAATAGACAGGAGAAATAAAAACAAACCCTCTAAAGGAGGAAATACACTGGCCTGTCTGACATCTGTTAGAATGAAACAATTTATACAGGCACACATTAGACCTATGTCTAACATAGGACTAACGTCCAACAAGGACAAAATGTAAGACAGACTTGTCGGTTGGCTCTGCTATTTTCCTTTATAGAAACCAATGATTAAAGACAAACTTAGAAATATAGAGAGAGCTTTTCACCTAACAGCAGCAGAATGCTCTTTATTCAAGTATCCTGCTATAGACTGAATTGTGTTTACAGCGAAGGATACAGTGAAGAGGCAGCCATCTGCAAGCCAGAAAGAGGGCTTTTACCATTACCCTTTCACCATTAAAGACTTGAATTTATAATTTAAAATCTTGCTAAAATAACTGTTCTGGCTGAGATGGTTTCACTGGGGAATTCTACCAACAATTAAATAACTAACAACAATTTTATACAATCTCTTTCAGAAGAGGTGAGAAGACTTCTCAACTCATTTTATAAAGCCCATATTACCCTAAGACCAAATGAGACAAACATAACACCAAACAAACACTCAATGTCTCTTATGAACTTAAATGAAAAAATCTTCAATATAGTATTAGCAAAATGAATTCAGCAATGCATAGAAAGAATTATACATCATGACCAAGTGGTATTTATTTTCTGTATGTAAGACTGATTCACCATTTGAAAATCAATATAATCTACTACATCAACAAGCTAAAGAATTAAAATTGTATGATCAATCAACACAGAAAAAGTATTTGACAAAATCCAACATCCACACATGATAAAAGTACTCAGCACAATGGAAATGAGGGGAATTACCTCAACTGAATAAAAAAAAAATCTATAAAAACATATAGATAACATTATACTTAATGGTGAGAAACTGAATGCTTTCCCCCCACTATCAGGAACAAGGCAAGATGTCTACTCTCACCACTCTTATTCAACATGGTACTGGAAGTTCTAGTCATTTCAACAACATAACAAAAAGAGACAAAAAGCATACAGAATGGAAAGAAAGAAAAATACAACTATCTGGAAGATAGCATGATTTATCTATGTAAAAAAATCTTAAGGAATATACAAAAAAAAAAAAAAAAAACAAAAAAAACAAAACAAAAAAAAACTAACCAAGCCCTCCTATAACTAATAGGTAAGTTCATCAAGATTGCAGTATACAAATCAAAGACATAAAAATCAATAGATATATACTAACAATGAAAATGTGGAAACTGAAATTAAAAACTCAATGGCATTTCTAATTGCTCTAGATAGCAAAAATATACAAACACTTAACAATACATGTTCGGGATATGTTGAAAATTACAGAATGTTGGAAAAAGAAATCATAGAAAGCCTAAATAAATGGAGATATATACTCTTTTAATGAACAGAAAGACTCAGGATGGTAATGATGTCAATTCTCCCCAAACTGCTCTATAGGATTAATGCAATTCCAATCAAAATCTCAACAAACCTTTTTGAAGACATAGACAAGCTTAATGGAAATAAGGAAAAAGTACAGACCCTAGACTGCCTAAAACAGTCTTGATAAAGAACAATAAAGAGGGAGGAAATATTCTACCTGATAAAGGTTTACTCTGTTACTATAGGAATTAAAACAGTGTGGTATTAGAGGAAATATAGACATGTAAATCAATGAGGCAGAATAGAGAATCAAGAAATAGACTCACACAAAATGCTAAATCAAGGATTTAAAAGCAATTCAATAGAAGAAGTACATAGTCTTATCAGCAAATGACGCTGCAACACATGGAGATTCACAGGCAAAAAAAAAAAAAAAAAAAAAAAAAAAGAATCTCAGCATAAACCTAATACTAACTTAAAGTGAATTATATCCAACGTACATGTAAGCTTACTTAAATGTAAAGCATAATTTTTAGGACAGAAACATAGGGAAAAATATTTAAGATCTAGAGCTTAACCATGAATTCTCAGACTTGATACCAAAACACGATCCAGAGAAAGAAAAATGATACAATGATAAAAAAAAAAAATGTTTACCAACATTAAAAACTTTTGCTCTGTGAAGACTCATGTTCTGAGGATGAAAAGACAAGCTACAGACCTGGAGAAAACATTTGCAAACTACATACCTGACAAAGGAATAGCATTTAGAATATATAAAGAACTCTCAAAATTCAACAGGAAAAAAAACAATCAAATCAGAAAATGGGAAAAGCACATAAAAAGAAATTTCACCAAAGAGGACATACAGATGGCAAGTAGGCACAAGAGAGGATATTCAACATCATTAGCTTTTAGGAGAATGCAAATTAAAACCGCAATGGGATGCAGTTACACCTAATATACTGGCTAAAGCCAAAAAAAAAAAAAAAATAGTGTAACATCTAATGTAAGGATGCAGAGAAACTGGGTCACTCATATTTTGCTTGTGGGAATGGATAATGGCATAAACACTCTGGAAATCAGTTTGGCAGTTTCTTATATCCCTAAACATGCAATTACCATAGGGCTCAGTAATTCCACTCTGGGCAAGTACCCCAGAGAAGTGAAAACTTATGTTCACAAAAAAACCTGTACATAAATTTATATTGCCTATTTATGTCTATATCTAAAAACTGAATCAGCCAAGGTGTTCTTCAACAGATAAATGATTAACCAAACTGAGACATATATACCATGGAATACTACTCAATGATAACAAAGAATATTATAATATGGATACAACTTTGATGAATTTCCGGCTTCCTGCTGAGTGAAAAAAGCTAGTCCCAAAAGGTTACATACTGTATGACTCCATTTATATAATATTTTTTAAATGACAAAATTTTTGAAATGGAAGAGATTAATGTTTGCCAGAGAAAGGGGGATAAAGAGGTATGATTATAAAAGGGCAACACAAGGGATGCTTGTGGTGTTAGTATTATTTGGTATCATGATATATAAGCCTACAGAGGTGGTAACATTTTATAGAACTACACACACACACACACACACACACACACACACACCCCTACATGCACACACACTCCCAAATTAGGACAAGTAAAAGTGAGGAGAGATGAATAAAATTGGGTTATATTAAGGCCAAAATCTTAGTTGTGATAATATACTACAGTTTTGCAAAATGTTTCCATTGAGCAGGAAATTGAACATAGTATATAAGGAGTATAAAGATCTCTTCTGTATTATTTCTTTTTTTAAAAAATATTTATTTAATTTAAGAGAGAGAAAGAGAGTGTGTGTGTATGCATGCGTGCAAGTAGGGGAGAGGCAGAGAGTGGGAGAGAGAGAATCAAGCAGGCTCCATGCCATCAGTGTAGAGCCTGCCATGGGCCAATCCCACTAAACACGAGACCATGACCCAAGCTGAAATCAAGAGTTGGAAACCCAACCAATGGAGACACCCAGGCGCCCCTCTGTATCATTTCTTATAACTACATGTGAATACACAATTATTTCAATAAAAATATGAATTAAAAATATGATTACTCTTGTCAGTAAATGCTTTTGGTTGTTGTTTTGGAAAATATAATTATGTTTTTTTTTTTAATTTTTTTTTAAGTTTATTTATTTTTGAGACAGAGAGAGACAGAGCATGAATGGGGGAGGGTCAGAGAGAGAGGGAGACACAGAATCGGAAGCAGGCTCCAGGCTCTGAGCCATCAGCCCAGAGCCTGACGCGGGGCTCGAACTCACAGACTGCGAGATCGTGACCTGAGCCGAAGTCGGACGCTCAACCGACTGAGCCACCCAGGCGCCCCTATAATTATGTTTTTAAAAATATTTTGTTTATTATAGCATATAGTGAGTTGCTGTTATTATTAAAAGAACTAATAATGAATGTTTAAAAAAATAAACTTGAAAATCCTCTTAATCATTATTCACTCCTCGGTTTATACTAAGGAATACTGCATGTCAACTGTAAAGAGATTCACATGCATTTTCATTTTCACTTCATGTTCACAAAACAAGAAGAAAATATATTTTATTATGAATAATCTTTACTTATGTTACTATGTACAAAGTAACCTGGAAATGCATTTCAAAGCTGACCATTGCTGAACTATTTTTCTAGGAAGATATAGAGGAATTGCACTTAAGAAAGCAATTTACAGGGGCGCCTGCGTGGCTCAGTTGGTTAAGCATCTGACTTAAGCTCAGGTCATGATCTCCTGGTTTGTGAGTTCATGTCCCAAATCTGGCTCTGTGCTGACAGCTCAGTGCCTGGGGCCTGCTTCAGATTCTGTGTCTCCCTCTCTCTTTCGGTCCCTCCCCCACTTATGTTCTCTCTCTCTCTCTCAGAAGTACATAAATAAACATTTAAAAAATTTAAAAAAAAAGAAAGCAATATACAAACTTAGTTACTAAATATGTAAAATAGAGAAGGCTTGGTGCACGAAGAAATATTTTTATATTTTATAAAGCAATTTATTTCTTATCACTTCTAACAGTAAACTTTCTTCATTCATTCAAAATGTAGCTGAATTTAAAAGTGACAGTAAGGGGAATTATAGGTTCAGACTTCCTCCTAAAACAAAGTCTGATAGCCTCCAAGAGTGTTATTCACACTATTTGGAACATTGAACTCTCCACTTGCCACTGAGAAGCTACTCCATAACATGGAAATTATTGATATAAGTTCTTGTTTGAATTCATAAAAGTTTGATACACAACATTGTGCTAAGGAGTATCAGTGGCTTAGTTAGGCAATTTTAATGCAAATTAAGACATTTCTCACATTTAATTTCAGAGGCTCTGCAATGAGGCAAATCATATTTCTTAGAAATCTCATCAGATTTCCAGTGCTTTCTTCTACAATTACAACAGTTCAACAGTTTGCTTAAAATTATTTTGTCCTCTGCTGTAGGAAAGGTTTTAGCTGTTTCATGATGTGTGCTTTCAATTTCTACCAATACCATTTGCTTGACTGAAGCCTAAAAAACTGAAACCCCTGTAAAGAGCACATATTTCTGCCTCAAGTTATAAAAGTTTAAGCTTCTTAAGTTCTAAGTGGTTTCTAAGGGAGTATCCTCAATTCACTTTTGCTCAGAAACTGGCTGTGGGCAGTTAAATCTCTTCAGAGGGGGTAATTTTCACATCTTGGTCAGATTATTTTCCTGAGTAATTCTGTTATCTTCATTTTTGATCACTACTAAACTAACCAGAACCATTTATTAAAAAATGTAAAATTTATATTCCTTAATGTGATACACCAAAAATAGGAAAAAAGGGTGGCTGATTTATAGTGCCAAAGCCAGAGTACTGTAAATATTGTATAAAATATACAAAGAGCTATCAGCAGCAGCTGCCTTTCCTGTCTATACATTATATAAATCTCAGTCATGGGACACAGTTACAACTGAAGGAATTTCCACGTAAGTATTTCTAGATTACAATATATCTATGAATTAACTCTGTTCCATTTTTGTGCCATATGGAATTCTCCAGAGAGATAAATTATTCTGAATGTAGTGATTCTTCAGTAAACTAACTTCAGTATTTCACTATCAGCTCAGATCACAGCTTTTCTCATACGGTATAATATGCATGCAAAATATATGATATTTTATACATATTTTTGTCAAACTGCTTGAATCTCTTATATTTCAATTATTTGTATCTCTTCAATTATTCTATGGTAATGGAAAACCCTTTGCAACTTAAAACAACATAAAGTTTTTAAGAAGGAGAGTTGAGAAAACAGGAGACTCTTGGAAAAAGGAAGAGGTCTATGAGGAGACAGCGTGGAAAACAAGGGTGAGGTCGACAGTGGAACTGGATAAAAAAATTCTGCTGCTTTCTGCTTTGTATGGGGGATCACTCAACCAACAGAAACTGCATTTCCTTTTTTAATCTAAGGAGAAAACTGCTTCAGTTCATAGACTAAGTAAATGAGAAGCAACTCCAGATTTACATTTCCATCAGAATCTTTCTCAATCTAATAATTTTGAGAAGTAATTTTAAGTTGCTATACTGTTTCTTAGTTCTATTTGGGCTTTTTATAGTCCCACTAAAATATTGCTATCTGTAATTTCTCTTGTGCTTTGAAACTATGTTTCTTTCTCTCTGTGGTACTACTGGGGAAACACTTTATCTTCTGTCTTTTATTCTGCTTAAAGTCAATAGATCCCATTTGCATTTTGCAATTTTATCAGACTTCTTAAAGTATTTTTTTAGGTAGGGATCTGAATATAGAATTAAATGCATGCTTTAGAGGACAGATTTCTAGAGGTTTCTTTTCCATGGATATAAAAGATTTTAAATATCTCACAAGTTTCATGGCCATAGTGTTTTTGTTTGTTTAAGTCCCATGATTTAGAAATAGATCTGAGCACTGATTGATATAAATATCACCATTTCTCAATAAAAATTATGAGCTTATTAAAATGTTTTCATTATAATTTCATAGTCAAAATTACCTTTAAGAATGTATGTAGAATTTCTTTTCATAAATCCATTCTTATTATTTAATGTCGTTTTGTGAGACCATATCTTGCCAGAGACATTCTCAGTTGTATGATCAAATGCTTAGAAAATCTATAGTGGCATGTGGAGTAGAGTATTTTGTTCAAATTTATATACGCAGCTCTTGAAAGCTTCTCTTTAATCTGCAAGGGAATATGACACCCTGAGGGGTCTAATTTTCTTTGTCATCTACCTGAATAACTTCAATTAACATTAATACACAGGCTAGCATATCTGCTCTGAATATGTAAAAGAAAGTAGTAAATGCTGGGATTGAGGAAAAAATCTGATTAGTTAAATAATACACTGAGCAATGTCATTAAGTAGGCCAGCTCTCATTAGGAGAATTGTTCTTCACTGAATCAAATACCATAATTAAAACATTAACGACTCAAAAAAATCTTAGTTTTTCCATTCAATTAAAGGAAAAAAAAAAAAACATGTGCCATTAAAAATGTAATTGCATTTTAGTACAGTGACTTGGTTTTAAATTATTGTAAAACCTTAGAATTCAAGAATCATAAGGAATAAATTTCCCAATGTTATCTTATGCATAATATTTCTCCTGGTAACAATTTTTTTCTAGTCAATAGAATAATATTTCATTAATAGATGAGATATAGTCATATTGTAATGCTTTCTTTCCTTTTAAATCAATTATTACCGCTTTCATAACAAGTGGTTGACAACACGAAACCCAGATAATAGTTTCTTATTTGCCGTGGAAAGCAGTGTCATTTTGAGAATAGTGGGTAACTTTTAAAGGTCACCTTGTGTATACTGCCATTTTCATTAACAGTACTTTTCTCTGCAAATCTGCTGACAGATGGAGAGATACTTGAAGCTTTTGGAATTACCTTCCATGAAAAGGAAATGCTAGCATGAGATTAAGTGGAATTTACTTTTATTTAATTTTTATTTTGATTTTACTTTAGCTAGTCACACAAAACTAAAAACATATCTCTAATTCGGAGACTTAAAAAAACACAGTCAAGCAAGATATTATTTTGCATAATTTGGCATTATTATTTATTTTTGAAAAAAAAATCAGTTAATGGTATTTTAGCAAATCTGTATATGGATTATCTTAGTTTGAGGTTACTTTCTTTAGGAAGGAAAACTGTAGTGTAAGGAGGTCAAGTTCTTCTTCATTAGAAAATGGAATCAGAAAGTTAAATATTCATGGATAGGAACTGGAAACAGGGCTGGCTTCATAGGCATAAAACCTGTGCAGTCTCACAGGGTCTTATGCTTAGAAGGGTCTTGCACTTAGTTTAATGTACGCTGTTGAAATTCTTAGTAATTTTGAACAAAGTGCTCTACATTTTCATTTTGCACTGAGCCTTGTAAATTATGTAGCTGGTTCTGCCTGGAAATATGATTTTACATGCTGTTGCCTGGTTTAAAACTAGTCTATAGTAACACAAATAATTTGTTGACTCTTCTTCCAATTTTTATACTAATAAAAGTCAGTCTATTTACACATAAATTATTCACTGTTGATTTGAAGTCTTCAGTTTATTTTGTAATGTGCTGCAAACATCAGTTTGAAAAAGCTAGCCAAGCAAAAGGGAGACACATATTTTCAGAAGATATTTTGGTCACAGACTCCATTCAGGGTCTTTGAAACTTCATTTATCTCCCACTGGTGTGGGAGAAAGTAACATGAAGAATCTAGTTTGAAAATCTGGACATGACAAAACATTGATATGACAAAATTGCATTAAAATACTGATTTCTGACTACGTCCTGAGTAATTGGTGTTTGGAAATGTATTAAAGCCTCGATCACCTTCCCAACACAAACAGAAACTGTATTAACAAGTGTACCACTCATAAACCAGAAGTCCTTAAATTAAGGAGTATTCATGGGTTTAGTGTTGCAAAGCCCAGTTAGGAATTATTGACATCTAATACCCAAAGTGACAACCCAATTCACTTCTCAGGAGGGAAGAATACGAGCCATCTTGAAGCCTCTGGAAAAAATAAGTGTGATAACTTGATGCTGAATCATTTCAACATTGATGAATCCAGCCTACTGCCTCTAATAGATAAGTAGTAAACCATTTCTAAGATTGCTCTTCCTAAACAATAAAAGCATACCCTTAAACCTGACATTTCCACAGTGATGAATCTTAGATGAAATCATATGAAATGTCAAAATAAAGACAGAAAAAAATCAATAGTTGTGCAGATGAAGCTATGTAAGGTCAATAGTTTCATAATGTTTGTGACAGGCCACCCATGTTTTTTGTGTGACAATATTTTTTAATGTGCAATAACTCCAAAGCACTGAAAATTAATTTTTGAGATGGAATTACCTCTTGACAAGGATATAATTAAATTCATACTTTTTTCCCCCTGAGAACACAAAATGATGTGGTAAATAAGCTGCCCCTTCAAGGTCAGAATTATGTTAGGTTTGTAAGCCCAGGAAAAGAGAGGCATCTCTCGGGTCAAAAGGAGTGTCGTATCTCTCTCTCTTTCCCAATTGTCAGCTATAGGTCAGCAGAATCACAGACTGTGCTGGATCCTCTTCCAAAACTCCCACAAACATATATACTTGAAGGGGGTGGGTGCTATGCAGTTGAAAAGGAATACCAGTTTTGGACAACTTTTGGGTGAGTTTCCCTCTCTGAGTTTTTGAAAGAGGAAGGAGAATAACATGTTTCTCTCCATCATAATTTTTCTCATTGTCTCTCTAAAGGGAAAGATTCAAACCTCTACTCCTCCCTAGAGAATACTAAATAGATTGGTCAGCAGAAGATTAGCAATTTAGCATATTTCAGAGGCCACATTATACTTCTTCATGATTTGTCTTCTAGTTTGTAACTTCCATTAAGTTAAGTTTGACAGAGAAAGTAAAGAAAACTACAAGTGTAACTCTTCTTTACTATTTAAAATGCATCCATTGAAATGGAGAATAGTAATCATTAAAAATGTCCCATTCTTAGTTAATCTGAGATTTAGTTTCCTAATGAAATGTATTGTCCTTCACTAAATATGTCTGTATCCTCCATTCTGAAAGTAGATAATATTTTATTTCCTGAGAGTGTGTAGTTAAGATTAATATAAACCTAGGCCAATTATGAAACAAAATGATAATAGTAGAGAAAAAGAAATAGAAAAGGAAATGATGTGAATGTGTGTGGAGGGGGGCACTAAGCAGATAGCTTCCTCTTCATTTGAAAGTTTTTAAAATGAGATTTTTGTGAACATGGATTGATGTCCCATAGTTATCAAAAGTTTTAATTAATTAACTGCTTGTTCAAATATTGAAACAACCCCTAAAATCATGACATAATTAGTGGTGTCACATTTTGTATTTCCTGTTTAAAAGTTTCAATTATCTCATTAATTTTATCTAATAAAATGTACTTTGTTTAGAGGCCAGCTTATGATCTAGAAATACTTTAAGTAATATTAGGAAAAAATTATATTCTTTACATATAAAATATTTTACTGTTTTGAAAAAGTAAAGCAATTTGAGGGGGCTTGGAAGATGGCAGCAGAGTGGGAGGACCCTAGGCTCACTTTGTCCCATGAATACACCTAGACAACTATCAAATAATCCTAAATACCCCAGAAATAGACCTGAGGACTGACAGAAAAAAACTACAACTAAAGGGAGAGAAGAGAAGAGGCCACATTGAACAAAGAAGGTAGGAAGTGCAAAAACATAGTTTGGGAGAGAAACAGATTGGGTCCACTGTGGTGGGGAGGGAGCCATGGTCATAGAGAAGGGCAAGAGACAGACTAGCATATGGGAGAGCACATGCAGAAATTGAATCCCAATAGCAATTGGCTTGGAAAGGGAGACGGCCAAATTTTGTGAGTTCTTGCAACAAGCAGGGCTTAAAGCCTAGAGTTTTGAAGGTTAGTATGCGTGGCTGGGATAGAACCTGGAAGGCAATGGAGCTGCTTTGAGAGAGAAAGCAGGGTAAATGGCCTGCAAACACACAGTGTGAAAACAGCCATCTGAAGAATGCCTGGGGCACACAGTCGAGAGGTTATTTGCTCATCTTGGAGTGTGTCCCAGAGAGGAAGCATTCATGGAGAAATCCCTCTGGGAACAAAGGAACTGACAGGTGTTATTTCCTTCCCTGTTCCCTCAGCATAAGCACAGGACCACCTGCAGGAATCAGTGCAGTGCTGACACTCCCTACCTAAATTGCTTACACAAAACCCCACCCCCCAATTCTTTGGCAGAATTGCCCCTTCTAGTCATGCTTGCCTGAGTCTCAATGTGGTGGGCCCCCTACCCCATAAGACAGGCTCAAGCCCCTGTCAACAAACAGTACGTCTCCTGCCCTGGGAATTTTGCAGGACCTTGGTTTCAGCAGTGGTGGCAACAGGTCTCATTTCACAAGCATAACAGAGCACACCTAGTTATAACTCTTGTCACATTCAGGCCAGGGACCAAACACTTCTACAATAGGCAAAAAAGGCCTCTGCAGATGACTTGCCTGAAGGATGAAGTGGCCATAACAAAACAGCAGAACACACACAACACATACTGGAGCAATGCCTAAAGTGCTAGGCCCTGGGGAACAGGGGAAACTACACAGTGCGGGCACTTTAGGACCTCTTCTTCATACGGCCATTACCTGTTCTTCAGGAACAGGAGATGTAGCTGATTTTCCTAACACATAGGAGAAGGCACAGACACAAAATGAGGAGACAGAGGAATCAGTCCCAAACCAAAGACTGGGAGGAGGCCACATCCACAGTTCTAAGCAAAACCAATATAATTAACATGCCTGATAGAGAATTTAAAGTAATGCCCACAAAGATACTCACTGGACTTGAGAAAAGCATGGGAGGTATCAGTGAGACCCTTAATATAGAGCTAAGGAATACATAGCAGAGATTAAAGGCTCAATAATTGAAATAAGAAACATACTTGATGGAATGAACAGTAAGCTGGGAGAAGCAGAGAAATGAATTAATGACCTAGAATACAGAGTAATGTAATCAAGCTGAACAAATGAGAGAAGAAAGAATTATGCAAAACAAGAATAAACTTAAGGAACTAAGTGATCCATTAGATGTAATAACATTCATATTACAGAAGTCCCAGAAGAAGAAGAGAGAACAGGGGGCAGAAAATTTATTTGAAGAAATAATAACTGAAAACTTCCTTAGTCTGAGGAAGGAAACAGATATTCAGATCTCGGAGGCAAAGGGAACCCCCCCCCCCCAACAAAGTCAACAAGAGCATATCCACACTAAGATATATTGTAATTAAATTGGCAAAATATTGTGATAAAGAAAAAAAAATAAAAGCAGCAAGACAAAAGAAGGCTATAACATACAAGGGAAATCCCATAAGGCTATCAGTGAATTTTTTGGCAGAAACTTTCCAAACCAGAAGGCAGTGGCCTTTATACAAAGTGCTGAATGAGAAAAAATCTGAACCCAAGAATACTCTATCCAGCAAGTCTATCATACAGAATAGAAAAAGAGGTGAAAATATACCAGACAAACAAAACTAAAGGAGTTCATGACCACTAAGCTAGCCCTACAAGAAATATTAAAGGGGACTTTGAGTGGAAAAGAAAGACCAAAAGTGACAGTATGAAGGTAGGACACATAAAAGCAGTAAAAATTAATATTCTTGTAAAAAATCAGTCAATAAACTCACAAAATAAAAGGATGTAAAATATGATACCATATACCTAAAACATGGGGAGAAGAGGAGTAAAGAATAGGTTCAAATTTAAATGCCCATCAACTTAATATAGACTGCTACATGCAAAGATGTTATACACAAACCTAAAGGTAACTACAAATCAAAAAGCATTAATAAATATGCAAATAATGAGAAAGAAATCCAAATATATCACCAAAGAATACCAGTAAACCATGAAAGAGAGAAACACAAGGAAAGATCACAGCAAATCTTCAGAAACAATCACAAAACAATGAATATATATAACTATAAATAATTATTTTGATTGTAAACAATGGAATGTTATTCATCCACAAAAAGAGTGATATTTTGCCATTTGCAATGACATGGATAGAGCTACAGAGTATCATTTTGTGTGAAATAAGTCAGCCAGAGAAAGACAAATACATAGGATTTAACTCATATGTGGAACTTAAAAAAAAAATGAGCAAAGGGGAAAAAGAGAGAGACAAATCAAGAAACAGACTCTTAATTATAGAGAACAAATTGATGGTTACCAGAGGGGAGGGGAGTGGGAAGATGGGTTAAATAGGTGATAGGGATTAAAAAGTACACTTATTGTGATGAGCACCAGTGATGTATGGAATTGTTGAATCACTATATTGTAAATCTGAAACTAATAAAACACTGTTTGGTAACTAACTGGAATTAAAATAAAAACTTAAAAAAATAAAGTAGTATGTGCCTTTTTTGATTCCACATTTGAAAGTAATAAGTGTCATGGAAATGCTGAAAGGGTCTGGAATACTGAAATGACTAAATAATGAAAATTAGAAGTTAATTATAGGTACTGAAGTAAAAAACTTGAGATCATAATATAGTTAATGACTTGGAAAACAAGAAGGAGCAGTCATATAAAATACAAAACATTTTGAAAATAAAAAGAAACAATGTCACTTTGAGCCATATCAAATCATGTTTTTGAAAGTACATTACCCATATTGTACTACAAATTAGATATAAAAAGTCATACAAGACCATCATTCTTACTTTAAAAATGAGAAAATACAAGTTAAATAAAACAAGTCATATTTTTAATATATGCATTTAAAATAATTGAAATTTGGTAGGGCACGAAACACCCAAATAAATTAAATCCCAAAAGGAAACAAGCCTTCCCAAGGTGAATAGAAACCAGTGGCCATTTCCATCCCTAGGGGAACTTAGCTAGTTTGCATGGTTGGCCGAGAAACAAGCCTGCCACAGAGAGAGAAAGTTTTTGTGATGATGGAAAACCTTTCTGCATTCCAAGGGAGAAAACAGGTAAAATTTAAATAGCAGTATATGAGCTGGCATAGACCATACTGGAATTTGGAAGTACCTCATAAACCAAGCTAGACCTTCTTGCTTGTCACTTGTCTCATGGAACTTTTTGCTGAGTAAGTGGCAATGTAAGAAGCTGAAAACAGATAGAAAACACAAAAGGATTTCCTAGTCTTGCAGTGCTCAGAGGCCAAAATCCTATTGAGAGAGTACTAGATCTCACTTCAATATTTATGAAACCATAGATGGACTAAAATTAACTGAAAATGCAACCCAGCTTAATCCAGTTTAATTATTTAAAGGTCAATGAATAAGGCCCTCACATTAGCTGCCAGACGGAGAAAAGAAACAGTTAATTCAAGAATAAGAAATCTTGCCATATGCAACAACATAGATGGAACTAGAGTGGATTATGCTAAGTGAAATAAGTCAATCAGAGAAAGACAAATATCACATGATTTCACTCATGTGTGGAATTTAAGAAACAAAACAGATGAACACAGGGCAAGAAAAGAGACAGGCAAACCATGACAGACTCTCAATGACAGAGAACAAACTGAGGGTTGTTGGGGCGGGGAAGGTGAGGGGGATGGGCTAAATGGCAAGGGGTATTAAGGAGGGCACTTTCTGGGACGAATGCTGGGTATTATATGTAAGTGATGAATCACTAAATTCTACTCCTGAAACCCATACTACACCATATATTAACTAACTTGAATTTAAGTTAAAAAAATAAATTAAAAAATAAATTTGAAATACAGTATGTTGCATATAATTAAAAAATGAGAACATATGGAAAAGGGGAAAACATGACCCATAATCAAGGTAAAAAAAAAATCAATATAAGCAAACCACATATGCTCCAGACACTCAAATATTCGGACAAATGTTTAAAAAGAGCTATTAGAAATATGTAAAAAAATAGAAAGTAAACGGATAACACAGTTAAAAATATTTAGATGGAATGAGAGAGAGAGAGAGAGTGTATGAGCACCAAATGGAGATTTTAGAACTAAAAATACAATGTATGAAAAAAGACTTATTGGTTCTGAAGTAGATTAGACACAGAAAAAATTGTAAAATTAAAGATAGGCCATGGAAATTATCAAAACTGCAACATATAATGAAGATGAAGACAATGATGACAATATTCGGAACATATCTGAAACCTGTGGAACAATATAATCTACTTTAATATCATTATAACTGAAGCCAAGTATGAGTAAAGAGAGATAGAATAAGGCAGAATAAATATCAGGAATTATAGTAAAAAGTTTCTCAGTTTATGAAAGTTTTAACCCATAGATCCAAGAAATTCATAATCCTTAAAGAGGATAAATACAATGGAAACCCATACCTGAACATAATCTTAATCTGTGGGAAATCAAAGATGCAATCCTGAAAACAGCCAAAGGGAAAAGGACAAATCACCTTCAGGGGAAACAATGAGTTGTTGTTTAAGTTCATATTAGAAAAATACTGAATGTAGAAAACAATGGAATGCTATTTTCAAAGTATTTAAAGCAAAACAAAAAAACAAAAAAACACATAGAATACATAGTAGGAGGTTATCTTTTTCAAATGAAGATGAAACAAATATTCTCAGATTAAAAAAGAAAAAAAGCTGAGAGGAGAGTTTGTCAGCAACTGATGCACTATAAGGAATGTTAAAAGAAAATAATCCCAGAATAATCCGAGATGGAAACCTAGATCTTTAGGAAGAAATCAAGGGTTCTGGAAAATGTAAATATATGGATAAATATAAAATTATGAAATATTTTTTGTTAAAATACTATTTAAAATGGGGCACCTGGGTGGCTCAATTGGTTAAGCATCTGACTTTGACTCAGGTCATGATCTCATGGTCCACAAGTTTGAGCCCAGCGTTGGGCTCTGTGTTGACAGCTCAGAGCCTGGAGCCTGCTTCAGATTCTGTGTCTCCCTCTCGCGGTCCCTCCCCTGCTCACACTGTCTCTCTCTCAAAAACAAATAAAAACATGAAAAATAAATAAAATAAAATAAAATAAAATAAAATAAAATAAAATAAAATAAAATAAAATAAAATACTATTTAAAATATAAAAAATTTGGGGTGCCTGCATGACTCAGTGGGTTAAGCATCCAACTTCAGCTCACGTCATGATCTCATGGTTCATGAGTTTAAGCCCAGCATTGGTCTGTCTGCTGTCAGCACAGAGCTTGCTTCCAGTCCTCTGTTGCCTCCCTTCCAGACCCTCCCCCATGTACATTTGCGTACAGGCGTTCTCTCTCAAAAATAAACATAAAAAGAAAAAAAAATACAAAAATTCATTGCAGGGCTAATAAAACATGTATAAGTAAAATATATATGGTAGCACTAATACAACGGATAGGCAGAACTTATAGTGTTGAATGATTATGACATTGCTTGTGTAATGACAAAATATTATTTCAACTAGTGCAGTAATAAGTTAAGGAGTATATGATTATCTCTGCAACCATTTAAAAAAGGAGGAAAAAAATTAAAATGGCAGTAAAGGAGATAAAAATTAAATACAAGAAATCTGATTAACCCAAAAGTAAGCAGGAACTAAGGAACAAAGAATAGATTAAAAAAATAGAAAACAGTATGAAAGCAGGCTTAAACCCAATGATATCTAGTTATATTAAATAAATGACCTAAATACACCATTTAAAAACCAGAGATTATCATATTGGATACAAATCTATTACTCAACTATATGATGCTTATGGGAGACATGCTTTAAAAGTGAAAGAATTAAAAATAAATGACATACAAACACTAATTTAAAGGAGTTAGTGTGGCTATATTTACATAAGGCAAAATAGACTGAACATAAGATTATTAACAGATAAAGCAAGGAATTTCTAAGTTATAAAAGGGTTGATTCATCAGGAAGACAGTTATAATAAATATGTACATAGCTAATGATATTAATTCAAAATGTGTGAAGCAAAAATTGACAGAACTAAAAAGGTAAACACACCAACCATAATATTTAGATTTGAACTCAGTGACTGAAGAATAAGCAGAGAAAAAAAGTAGTAAGATATGGAAGAGATAAAGAATCTTTCCAACAAACTTGACTTCATCAATATTTATAAGACACTGTAGCAAACAAGTGCAGAATACACATAGTTTTCCAGGGTACATGGAACATTTAGTGGACCACAAAGCAAATATAAATACATCTGAAAGGACTGAAATCATATAGAATTTTTTTTTTATCTGACCATAATGGAATTAAACTAAGAATCAATAGTACAATAACTAAAAACTCCCAGAGAGCCTGGGTGGCTCAGTGAGTTAAGTATTTAACATCAGCTCAGGTCATGGTCTCACAGTTTGTGGATTCGAGCTCTGCATCCAGCTCTGTGCTAAACAGCTCAGAGCTTGGAGCCTGCTTCAGATTCTGTGTCTGCCTCTCTCTCTCTCTCTCTCTCTGCCCCTCCCCTGCTCAAGCTCTGTCTCCCTCTGTCTCTCAGAAACAAATAAATGTTAAAAAAATAATAAAAAAATATTAAAAAAAATTCCCTAATACTTTTAAAGTAAGCATCCCATTTCTAAATAATACATTTGTCAAGAACAAATCACAATATTAATTAGAAAGTATTTAAAACTGAGTAGTAATTGGAATTTGTCAAGCACAGTGAAAGCAGTGCTTGGTTTTGGCTCAGGTCATGATGTCGCATTTTTGGGGATTGAGCCCCACATTGGGCTCTTTGCTAACAGTGCAGAGCCTGTTCTTGGGATTCTTTCTTCTCTCTCTCTGTCCCTCCCCGGCACTCATGTGCATGTGTGTGTGCACACGCACATGCACTTTCTCTCTCAAAATAAATAAACATTAAAAATAAGTATCTATAGTAAAAAAGACAGTATTAAAATAAATGCTTTAAGCTTCAATGAAAGAACCAACAACAAAAATAAAAGCACATTATGCTCAAGGAAAGAGAAAAGAATACAGATATAAACAAATGTAAATGACATTAAAAACAAATAATTGATTTTTACTAAGTCCAAAGTACTGTAGTACTTAAGCAAAAAAAAACCAACAACCTAATCCCTGGGCAATATTAGGATAATCCAACCCCACATAAATTACTAATTGCTGAATTACTGATCCTTTAGTCAATAAAACCACAATAGATAGTTTGAACAACTTTCTGTAAATAATTTGACATTTTAGGAGAAAGGAAATAAACGTCTGGAACATAACTTTTGAAGTGATCACAAGAAGATATAGAATGGTTGACTAATTATGTATATTTTTATTTAAATAAATTGTCACTTAAATATTTCCATAAAGAAATCTCTAGGACCATATTGCACCACTAGCGAGTTCTACCATATATAAATAACAACAACAAAAAGAAAACTCTTTCAGATAAAGATGAAACACTCCTTAAATGGCTCTATGTAGCAAGTATCAAAATCTGACAAGGACGTTACATGAAAAGAAACTGAGAGACCAAAATTCTGCCTGAGTATAAATGTAAAAAATCTTCAACAAAATTTTAGCAAATATTATCCAAGGTAAATACAAACAATAATACATCACAACTGGGGTTTACCCCTGAAATGAAAGGTTGGTTTAGCAGCCAGAAATCAGGAATGCAAGGTAAAGCTTCCAAATCAGTTAATATTGGTCACAGAATAAAGGAGAAAAAAACTCACATATAGATGCAGGAAAATAAAGTGATAACATTCCATCCCATTTTTTAAAAAAAACAAATTTTCAGAAAACCTATACATCAGAAGAAACTTCTTCAATCTAACAAGAGTAAGTGTAAAAATTATAGAGCTAATATCATACCCAACAGTGATGTTTTACCCCCCAAACGAGGACCATAACCTGAATGTCACTATTACTGTCTATTCTGTATTTTATTGAGATCCTAGTCCATGTAATATGGCTTGAAAAAGAAATAAAAGACATGAGAAAAGAAGATGTAAGTCTATCTTTATTTGCAGATAATATAATTGTATACATGGGGGGAAAGTAGGTTATTATAATTTTTAGAATTATAAGTGAATCTAGCAAAGTTGTGGGATACAAGGCCCATGTACAAAAAAATCAATTGTATTTGTATATAATAGCAATAAATAATTGGAAAATGAGATTAAAAACATATTAGGAATAAATTAAATGAAAGATGTATAAGATCTCCACATTGAATCTGCTAAGATAAATTCAAGTCTAAATACATGGAGAGAGACCACAGTCACTGCAATTCTCAGGTAATGGTTAATTCTATATGTCAACTTGACTGGACTAAAGGATGTACACATAGTGGGTAAAACATAAATTCTGGGTGTGTCAGTGAGGATGCTTCTGGAAGAGATTAGCATTTGATTTAGTAGACCAAGTAGAGATCAGTCCTCAGCATTGTGGTTGGCCATCATCTAATCCATTGGGAGCTTTAACAGAACAAAAAGGAGAAGGAAGAAAAAATGCTCTCACTCTTCTTGAGCTGGGATGTCATCTTTTCCTGCCCTCAGACTTGGATCTTCTGGTTCTCAGGCCTTCTGACTCTGGGACTTACACTAGTTTCTCCCTATGCTCAGGTCTTTGGTCTGGGACTGAATTATACCACTGGCTTTCCTGGTTATCTGCTTGTAGAGAGCAGATTGTGGGAATTCTTGTTGTCCCAGATCAGGTGAGCCAACTCCTATAATAAGTCTCCTCTTAATCTCTCCCTATATGTATCCCATTCTTTTCAGTTTCTCTAAAGAATCTTGAATAATACAACTCAATATTATTAAGGTGTTAATTCCCCTCAAATTGACTTATAGAACCAATTCATCCCCATACAAACTCTTAGTGACCATTTTTTATTTTTTTGTAGAAGTTAATAACCTTATTTTATAACTGATATAAAAACACAAAGGACCTAGACTAGTCAAGCAAATCTTGAAAAATAACAAAGATTATAGAAACATTCCATCAGACTTCAAAACTTATAATAAAGCTACAGCAATAAAATCAGTGCAGTATTGGTATAAGGAAAGACAAACCAATGAAACAGAGTCCAAATACAATTTAGTCATTTGTATTTTTAAATTTCTTGGAAGTTGTCAATGCAATCAAAGAGGGGAAGGAAGCTCAGCTCTTTGCTGGAGCAACTTGATACCTGTATGAAAAACCCAAAACGCACAAAAACAGTCAATTCAGAACATATATAAATTTTATTTGGTGAAAGCATCATCCAAATGATAATTAAGTACAAGGGGCTGTGTCTAATTAAGTCTTCAGAGAAATAAGGGCAGTCAGAGACAATTACCAGAGCTTGAGGAAGACACACATGGTTAGAGACAGAACTTGTGATAGAAAGCATTTCAAAAAATAAATTTGAAAGATTGCTTAGACTCATTCATTTTTAACCACTTTATCCCAGGAAAAAAGTGATTTTGGTTGCTAACTTTCCCATCTTTATGAAATGGAGGTAACATGTTGTCATTATTTCCATGTTTCAGCATGGAGAAGAAGAATAGAAGAAATATTTTTTCTACTCTTGGTACCTGAGCATACAAGCTTTCAAAGGCATCCAGTTCACCAGAGTTGGGAGCACAGCTGGTATCATGGCACTGGATACCACTGCTCTTTTCTTCTAGATTGCTTAGCAAATTGATCATACTGTCTCTGAGGGAAAACAGAGGAAGCAGACATTTTACATGAAAAATATCCAGTTTAGCTATGCATAGAACATAGACTTTTGTGTAATGTTTATTGGACTGTACCGATGGATCTCAGTCACTACTTTGGCTATATCAAATAGAAACAATCAAATAATTATGGAAGTTTTCTATGTTTAAAATACTTCACGGATACTTTGGAGTACCAGAAAGAGTACAATAAATTAAGTTGTAATCTATCCTGGAGAGAACATATAGAAAATAATCTGTTGAGGAATAGTATTTGTTGAGGGCTTACTATGTTTAAGCTTGAAGACATGTCAATGCTCTGCCTTTCCTTTGAGATACTGACTTCAGATACTGCTACCAACAGAAGAAACAACAAAGATAGTGTGATCAAAGTCACATTTTTAATAGAGTATTGGTTTTTTTGGCAACAATGATTATCAAAATATATATGATATTCTCAAATTCCTACAAGAAGAAATAATATGGAGCCACCAAGTTATCCGAGATTTGATTATATTTCATGAAGCTCATTTTCATCTCAGCTTCCTCTTTGTCAACTTTTCAATGGTTCTCTTATAAATTCTACTACATTGAGATGAAGTGGTCAAGTGTGGCTTTCTTTTTCCAGACTGAGAGAGTGGAACCTTTCTCAGTTGATATATGTTGACTAAAAGCTTTCATGGCACCAACTGCCTCTTAGCAAACCCACTGTGAGAAAGTACTCCTTTACTGAGTAAACTTGGAGTTGAGTTTTCTGATACTTGTAATATAAACACTTCTGATACAGTAGTGAAAATGTAGGGAGGGCCAGATAGAGTTCTCAGAGGAAAGTGGAGTGGGGTTAAGAACTTTGGCTTATCCTAAAACAGAGTCACCAAAGTCTTCTGACCAGAAAAATTACATGATTAATCTGTTTTCTAAAGATTTATTAATAGCCTTTGAAATAAATAATGTTTTTTTTTAATGTTTATTTATGTCTGAGAGAGAGAGAGAGACAGAGTATGAGCAGGAGAGGGGCAGAGAGAGAGAGTGAGACACAGAATCTGAAGCAGGCTCCAGGCTTCCAGCTGTCAGCAGAAAGCCTGATCTGGGGCTCGAGCCCATGATCCATGAGCTCATGATCTGAGTCGAAGCTGGATGTTTAACCAATTGAGCCACCCAGGTGCCCCAATAATGGTTTTCAAAATTATAATGTGAAGTAATTTCATAGTTCAGCGATTTATGGTGGTTACTGTAAACAGTTAAACCAATGACTTTTTAAAAATGCCAATCTTTTTATTTTGTTGTATTGTTTTTAAATTTCAAAGGTGATTAC
Source organism: Panthera pardus (assembly GCF_024362965.1). NCBI lineage: Eukaryota > Metazoa > Chordata > Mammalia > Carnivora > Felidae > Panthera > Panthera pardus. Next base: position 45,003,556 of record NW_026526721.1, on the reverse strand, counting down.
TAGAAGCATTTTGTTTGTTCATCATAAATTTTATAAGACATTTCCCCAAGGATTTCTTTCTGTCAAAATATGTTTGCTTATTCTACCTTTTTCTACAAACTTATAATAAGTATTATTGAAATTATACTAAAATGCATCATCTAATTAGTGGAGTAGTTCTGGGAATAAAGAAATAAAAAGAGATCATTAAATACACAAGTACTTGAATATGTTTCCAATAAAATAGCAATTCTAAATTAATTCAGTACCTATTTTTGGTGTATAGATAATAGATTTTTGATTTCTGTTATGAAAAGTAGTTTCTAAGTAAAATAAGCAATTTTTATATTAGAGTTTTTCACTTATATTTAGATATAAACACTTGATACTTATTACTAAATATGTTTTATTTAGTTTTAAAGTTATTAAGCTATTTTAATGACAATTAATACATTCGAATCATTAAAAAGTGTCTTTTATAATATTATACCTATCAGACAGATTGGGAAACCAATAGTGTTTTGCCCAAGTTTTTATGAACAAGTAAACAAGAATATTACTATATTGTCCAGTACTCTTTCCAATAAATTATGATAGTGTTGATTGAAAATAAATCTTTAAATATTATTTTTATGTGTCTATATGACATAAAGTAGTCAATATTGTGGTTTTGTTAGAAATATTAGCAGTGTGTTTGTTATAAATTTTATATGTTCAATCAAAATATCCTCTAGGTTACTTTATAATTTCTGAACTGAATGTCCAAAGAGCATATGCAAAATAAAATAAAAATCACCTACAAATCAACTACTCAATGACTATATGTTATTACAAACTGTTTTGTTTTTAATTTTGCTGTACAAAATAGCAAAAGCAAAATGTCTAAAAAATAACCAGAAATGCAATTTTGCATACTGATTAAAGCTCACGTATTTTGAAATAAATCACAAAGCTAATTTCTTTTTCATTGTAAGTTCTCTCTGAACTCGGTGGTCTTCAGTAGTCAAACTATTGTGCTTCACAGTTCAGAATCATTCAATGAGTGCACATGATGAGCCAGGCAGTAGAGTTCAAATAATGAATAATTGCTATTTATAAATTATTAATATTGCAATAAGTGAATTATACACTCATAATAATAATAACAATATAGTGAAATAAGTTCTGAAGCAGAGGTTTGTGTAAAATATAACAAAGTTCATAGAGGAAATGTTCATTTTATTTGCCATGTGGATAAATGAACCACAAAAAGTCAAGGTTGAGCTGGGCTTTAAAAGATACAGAGAAGTTAACAGAGGGATACAATGGTGAAAGAGAGTCTGTGGAAAAAGAACAGATATGTGAAAGAGCAATGGAATTGTGTTTGAAGTAATGTCAAGTTTACTCTGTTACTATTTTGTAAAATGCAGAGGATGGATGATCAAGCAGAAGGATTTGACAGTAGTAGATGTAGTGGAAAGGTAATAGATTTGGGAGTATCTGCTTTCTTTTACAGGTGATAGGTTTCTACCAAAAGGTTTTTAAAACATTGTTTGAAGGCTAGAATTTAACATTGGCAGTTTTGGGAGGGATAGGTTTGAGGGGAACAAGAATAGAAAAAGGGATTATAGTTTATTATTATAATCATAGAGATGAGAATGGAATTAAGGTAATGAGTAGCTTTAGCAAGGGAGAAGGCAGGGAGAGATTTGAGGAACACAATTTATAAAATTATGAAGAGGTAGAGATTGACAGGTTGCTGGTAGCAAGAATAAATATAAGGAATTAAAGGTGAATCCCAAGTTTCTGATTTTGATATATAGTGGTAAAAGCAACACAAAAAAGGGTATTTATTTAGAGATTATCTTTTTTAAAAAATGTTTATTTTTGAGAGAGAGAGAAAGAGAGAGAGAGGAGAGTGCTAGTGGGGGAGGGGCAGAGAGATTGGGAGACACAGAATCCGCAGCAGGCTACAGGCCTCAAGGTGTCAGCACAGAGCCTGACATGGGGTTCGAACCCACAAGCCTTGAGATCATGACCTGAGATGACACTTAATAGACCGAGGCCCAGGTGCCCCTATTTAGAAATTATCTTAATTTGTATTTGAGCTTGTATGATAAAACTACCAGAATATATATAGTACCCAAATAATCATACTTTTACTCGAATATTTTACATAAAGAAGTCTTCAATTTTCATTTAATCACCTCTATTTCTGTTTTTTTTTGAATCATAGAAATTTCATTTACCTCAAGAAATTTTGACAAGTGTTTAACTCTATTTTCAATAATTTAATATATATATAAATGTAATAATTTTAGTCAGTGTTCTCCAGAAAAGAGAACCAGTAGGATACATATTCATTCTCTAATAGGAGAATGGAATTTATTTTAATGAGCTGTCTCACATGATTTTGGGTCTAGCAAGTCTAAACTTAGTAGGTCAGCTGGGTAGGCTGGACACCCAGGAAAGAGTTGATGTTGTTGACTGGAGAAGTCTTTCCTTGGGACACTTCAGTCTCTGCTCTTAAGTCATTCAAATGATTGGATGAGACTCATCCACTTTATGGAGGGTAATGTGTTGTGTTCAAAGACTACTTATTTAAAATGTTTATTATCTCTAAAATATACCTTCACAGCAATACATAGATAGATATCTGACCAAACAACTCAACACCACAGCCTAGCCAAGTTGACAAAATTAACCATCCCAATAATATAGCTGTACTTTGCTTAAGCACAAATTGTGAGGTGAGAATCTGACATGATTATTTCCAGAATTGCTAATTCTTACAAAATATTGTGACTATTTTTAAAATTTCTGGTCATTTTTGCTACTTTTGTTTTGTTATGAATTACCTTATAATAATGGAGCCTACAGATTTGGTTCTCATTGATCTATATATTTTTTAATCATTTAACATCATGCTTGAATTTCTCTATTTTGTGATATCTTAATATCTGAAATAGTAATTTATTTTTTTTCAAAACTCTGTTTTGTTTTTTTGCACCTGTAATATTCCAGAGAAACTTCTTAATGAATTTTCTATATTTTAAACCATGTTCCTATTGGATTTGCATTGGGATGGTATTGAAACTCTAAATTAATTTGGAACTATTTATCTTTGTAATATTTAACTTTCCAACATTAAAATCTTTTTTTCTTTTAAATGTTATTTATTTTTGAGAGAGAGAGTGCATGCAGGAGTGGGGGAGGGGCAGAGAGAGGAGGATAGAGGATCCCAAGCGGGCTCTGTGCTGACAGCAGAGAGACCAATGCTGGGCTCGAACTCACAAACCATGACATAATGACCTGAGCCAAAGTCGGATGCTTAACTGACTGAGACACTCAGGTGTCCCTAAAATATTTTATTTTTTAACGTTTTTATTTAAATTCCAGTTAGTTAACATACAATGTAATACTAGTTTCAGGTATACAATATAGTGATTCAACACTTCCATTCAACACCTGGTGCTCATCATGACAAATGTACTCCTTAATCCCCATCATGTATTTTACTCATTGCCTCCACTCCCCACCTCCCATCTGGTAAACTATCAGTTGTTCTCTACAATTAAGAGTGTGTTTCTCATGAAAAGATGTTCAACGTCGCTCCTTATCAGGGAAATACAAATCAAAACCACACTCAGATATCACCTCACGCCAGTCAGAGTGGCCAAAATGAACAAATCAGGAGACTATAGATGCTGGAGAGGATGTGGAGAAACGGGAACCCTCTTGCACTGTTGGTGGGAATGCGAATTGGTGCAGCCTCTCTGGAAAGCAGTGTGGAGGTTCCTCAGAAAATTAAAAATAGACCTACCCTATGACCCAGCAATAGCACTGCTAGGAATTTACCCAAGGGATACAGGAGTGCTGATGCATAGGGGCACTTGTACCCCAATGTTTACAGCAGCACGCTCAACAATAGCTACATTATGGAAAGAGCCTAAATGTCCATCAACTGATGAATGGATAAAGAAATTGTGGTTTATATACACAATGGAATACTACGTGGCAATGAGAAAGAATGAAATATGGCCTTTTGTAGCAACGTGGATGGAACTGGAGAGTGTGATGCTAAGTGAAATAAGCCATACAGAGAAAGGCAGATACCATATGGTTTCACTCTTATGTGGATCCTGAGGAACTTAACAGAAACCCATGGGGGAGGGGAAAAAAAAAGAGGTTAGAGTGGGAGAGAGCCAAAGCATAAGAGACTGTTAAAAACTGAGAACAAACTGAGGGTTGATGGGGGGTGGGAGGGAGGGGAGGGTGGGTGATGGGTATTGAGGAGGGCACCTTTTGGGATGAGCACTGGGTGTTGTATGGAAACCAATTTGACAATAAATTTCATATATTGAAAAAAAAAAAAGAGTGTGTTTCTTGGTTTGCCTCCCTCTCTTTTTCCCTATGCTTGTTTGTTTTGTTTCTTAAATTCCACATATGAGTGAAATCATATAGCAGTTATCTTTCTCTGACTATTTTGCTTAGCATAATACTCTCTAGCTACACCCATGTCATTGCAAATTGCAAGATTTCATTCTTTTTTATGGCTGAATAATATTCCATTGTGTGTATATATATGACACTTTATTTATCCATTCATCTTTTAAATTGTTTAATTATTTTGATAAGTGTTTCAGTGTGAAATGATTCTACTTCTTTAAAAATGTGTATCTTTTAACATTAGAAAGGAACTTTCTTGAATGTTATATAGATCATTTCAATAACAAATATACATCTTTTTCTCTCTTTGTTTTTCTGTCTTATTTATCTCTTGCTTTTATTATTTTAGTGAAGATTCCATTCACTTCAACATTAAGTTATATGGAAATCTTTATTTTTATCACATAAAAATTATAACTTTTTTGCCTTATGTAACTGTTTCCTGGAAAAGCAGATTAATATAATATTGGGCATATAGCTAATAAAAAGATTCAGGCATATACACTGCATGAATGCTTGCTTTTTCTGAGTCTACATTATGGCTTAGGCTAAAGTCAACAATATTTTCATTGCATATAGAAAGTTCTAAGATATTATAAGAAAATACTTTCATTTCTTAAATGAGAAAGATAACATATGCCCTGAAAAAAAAAATAAGGTAATAGAACTTGCTGACTGAGTCTTTAATTTTCCAGGCAAAGATCAAACTGCCTGCCAACCAGAAATATTGTGGAGGTAAGCAATGTAATGCCATTTATGACATTTTATTTTTAAAATGTTGGTACCTATAATTAATGTCAAAAGTCATTAGATATGATGCTTTCCTATGCTAAGACAATATACACCACTTAAAGGTAGTTGTCATTTTGACAGTGACTAAAAAGAATTGCCTGTAGTTAAAAATATCATTACTTAAGAAAATCTCTATGTAAAAATATGAATGCTTAGAAAAATCTCTGTAGACAAAATAATACACAGCAGTTTAGATTAAAAAAATTTTTAATATTGTATTATGACAAGAGGTGCTCATTGTTTTCTACTTCCTGACAGGTTTTGCAGAATAATACAAAATTCAAAAATAAAAGTGTCATGCTAAATTCTCTTTTTTTGCAAAGATAATCATTAAATTACACATGTCACTAACAAAATGGCCCCAAATTATCCATAGCTCTTATTCAAAACTACTGTAAAAAAAGAAAATAGGCTCATTAACTGGCAGATGTTGAGATGACCAAACACATCAAATTCAACATGAACTGAAAGCAAGAAAACTAGTCAACAATTCTTCTTTTAAAATAACTTAATTGGCAAATGGAAGTAAAATTTGGTAGTAAAAGTATACTGTGCATATGCAAGTTATTATTTATTTCTACAATAAGCATTTATTATAATTTCTATACTCATTCTCTACTAGGTGACATGATTCAAATATAAGTCAAATAAGCAGCCATGCTGCTCAATATATATGTGAATGATCTACAAGTGTTACCAGACAAATATCAGGTTCATAGTATAATTATAAATTTACACTTTAATCAATTTGTTGGGACACTTTTTTTGTCAGTGTTTTAAAGCATACAAACAAAGACCATGCATACCAGAGCTTTCATTTATTTAATAAAGATTGAATGGTCATGTCAATATTTATAGGGAGAAAAATGTGAACAAATTGTCAGAACACAGTGCGATAAGAGCTACAGGTCAAAATGGCTAACAGAAGAGACTCTGGAACCAGATTGCCTGAGTTTGAAACCTGGTTCCAACCCTTATGAGCTGTTTGACCATGATGGACAAGGTATTTATTCTTTCTCTGCCTCAGTTCCCTTATTTACTTTATGGGGAAAAAATAAGTATTTCATATTGCTGTGAAAAATAAATGAATTTATATTTGTAAAGCAATTTTCACATTGTCTGACACATAGTGAGGGCTATGTGTCTGTTAAATTAAATAAATTGATTAATTTTAGACAATCAATAAGTGAGTAATCATTGAGTCTAGTTGGTTAGCATGTTGAATTCATTAAGCTAATTGTAGAAGACAAGCAGCAGGGAAATAGCGGGGAAGAACTTTCTAGATTACAGAATAGAGAGAATAGAAAACATTTAAAATTAAAACATGCTTCCTACCTAGAATGTGCCATTCTCTCTTTTTTAAATGCTCTGCCAAGATCGGATTATCTAAAAGTGGTGGGATAAGATAGATATGAGGTCGTTGCTAAGACTGGAGGCTGTTTTTAGGACTCCTATTTGCACGAACCAAACCTGGAAACTAGAATCTCAAAGGCTGGGCAGAATGGCTTACTTTACAGACACTGAGTGTGGACGGCTAGTGGTCACATGCTGCAAGAAGCATTGTGTTTTCAGTGGGGCTTGATAAAAGGAAACATCATTTCAGGGCTCTCATAGGATATAATCTCGGTGAGAATCTCACAGAGGCAAATCCTAAATGCCATGGTAAACTTGCAGAGATAGCATTACTCTTTTTTCTTTTTTTGCATGTTGGCATGTTGTGAATGTGCAAGCTCATGCTTCAAACCTACTGTCATGTAGCTCTCAATTCAAAACCATTTCCAATTGTATAATGGTCTTCTTGCCCTGAACTTTGTTCCGTCTATAGGCCAAGCTCATCCAAATTCACTCTAGAGTGCACCTCATAGAACAGTTCTGACTCTGGGAAGTCTGCTGGTATGCAGAACTGCCAAATAAGGTATCAAATGATCTAGTCATATCCCTATTCCTTGCTTCACATATCTACTCAAACATGTTCATGATTTATCAAGTATGATATGCTGCCCACCACATTCATGTGTGGAAGTATGTTCACGTTTTATGGGGAGAAATGAAAGTGATCATCTGGATTGGGGAGGGGCCAACATGGCAGAGAAGTAGGGGGAATCCATACTTCCCGTGTCTCTCAAACAAAGAAGTGCAGAAGCGAACAGACTCTGAACACCAGAGCCTGGGAGGAAAAGAGACTGAATCTACTAGGAAGAAAATGGGAAATCTGGAAAAAACATAGGTGGGTAACTGAGAACTGTCCTGTAACGTGTGGGCACAGAGGGGAGGGACCCCCTTCTGCGGAGAGAAAAAGGGAAGAGAAAGAGCGACCAGGGAAGTGTAGGACCATATCTGGATAGGAGAAAGACGTTGGAATGAGACTGAGAGGGATCCAATCTCTTACTGCAGGGATTTCTTTGGACTGGAGCCAGCTTCCTGTTCATGCACCTGGGGAGGAGGGGAGCCAGGGGCCTGGGTGTGGTGGTAGGTCAGGTGGTAGGTAGGTCAGTCTGCAGCTGGAAAAAGTGGTTACCTCACTGGAGGGCTGCACAATAATACAGAACCTGCCTGCACCCACCACCCTGGGGCGCAGTGGTTGGGCTGAGGGCGCAGTACGCAGGAGGAAAAGGCCACTGTTTCCCTGGAGTGCAGTGGGAAAAGACAAAGCCTGCCTGCATCCGCCACCCCTGGGGCTCACAGCCAGGGCAGCAGGGCAGCGGCTCAGTCTGCAGTGGGAGAAGGTAGTCCTCCCTGAAGTGCGGCAGCACAGACAAAGCCAACTGGGACCACATATCCGCTGCACTGAGAGTCACTTCTCCAGTGCCAGAGCACACGGAGTGGGACTCTGTATCCTAGCCAAATGCAGGGTCAGGCGTTTGCGGGGCAAGAAGGACTGCCTCGTCTGCGCCTGGGGCACAGTGAGGATGACTCAAACAGAGACCACCAGGTCTGGCTCTGTGGAGAAGAGACTGGGGGAATCACCATTCCTCCCCCTCCCACCCCACCACCACCACCAAGGCGGGGCCTCAGGGATCACTCCTGGGGCCCATAGTGGAAGTGGGTACAAATTACACCAAACCATGCCCCTTTGCCCTGGGTAACTTCATATCCACCTGAGTGGCACAGACCCTGTGGAAAGCCCCTCCCGATAAGTGATGCAGCATTGCCTGGCTTAACTCTAGGTCAATTCTGGATACATATTTTCTCTCCCCAATGGGGAGGCGACCCATTTCTCCTCTTTATCTCTTCCCTCCCCTAGGCTAGTTACTCTGGTTTTTGGTCTGTCTAAACAGACATATTTAATCCATTTTCTAAATACATGTTCTAAACTTCCTTCTTTACACTCCTTTCTCTCTCTCTGGAATAATCAAGCCAAATAGTTTCTCTGTCTGGGTAACTTTATCTTCATTTCGTTTTCCCCACCTCCTTTATTTTCCTTTCTCTCTCTCTCTGGATTAAGGCTTTTAGTCTCTCTGCCTAGTCAATGTTTATTTTTTTCTCCCCCCACCCCTCTCCTGTCATTTCTCTCTTTGTATATGTTCTTCCATCAGCATCATCTCCACCCTCTTCTTTACTTGTTGTTGGTGTTTGTGAGTTTTTTGTTTTTAGTCTTTAGTTTTTTTTTTGTTTTTGTTTATTTGTATTATTTGTGTCTTTGCATGTTTTCGTCTCCTGTTTGTCTACCTGTTTTCCTTTACAGGGCTACTCTAAGGAACAAATCAAAGCACATCTGGTGGAGGGTCCACAATATCACTATGAGCAGGGTAATAAAATAACCAAAGTCACAACAACAGGAGAGCAAGTAACAATCTCCGAAAAAACACCTCCCGAAGGGCCAGTCCCTGGACAGTGTATGACCCTCCTTTAATATAGGTGTGGAGTACACAACAAACTTTTAAGATGCATAAGGGACAGATAATGAGCTGGAAGATGGTGGCGTAGGAGGACGCTGGACTCACTGCGTCCTGCTGACCACTTAGATTCCACCCACATCTGCCTAAATAACCCAGAAAACTGCCAGAAGACTAGCAGAATAGACTCTCCGGAGCCAAGCGTAGATGAGAGGCCCATGGAAGAGGGGCCTCTCCTGAAGTGGACCACTGAAGGCAAAGCAAGCTGAGTCTGCCCCTTCTGCCCCTGTGCACCTTGTGGATCCACTCCGGCTAATACACCAGATCCCACTGAAGCAGAACCACAAGACTGGCAGTGTGCAAGTAGCCCACACAGGGGCCACACCACTCCACAGTGAGTCCTGCCGCTGGGAGAGGGGAAGATAAGGTACCACACGAGTCAGACTGTGGCCCCAGTGGTAGGCTGGGGGCAGATATGAGCTCTGACTGTGGCCCCACCCACCAATGCAAGTTATTCCCAACAGCACAGGGGAAGAGCCCTGCAGTTCGGCGCCACTCCACGGACTATCCAAAATGACAAAACTGAAGAATTCTCCTCAAAAGAAACTCCAGGAAGTAGCGACAGCTAACAAACTGATCAAAAACGATTTAAGCGATGTAACAGAAAATAAATTTAAAATAATAGTCATAAAATTAATCAATGGGCTTCAAAAAAGTATAGAGGACAGCAGAGAATCTATTGCTACAGAGATCAAGGGACTAGGAAACAGTCAGGAGGAGCTAAAAAATGCTATAAATGAGCTGCAAAATAAAATGGAGGCGACCTTACCTGGATTGAAGAGGCAGAGGAGAGAATAGGTGAATTAGAAGATAAAATTATGGAAAAAGAGGAAGCTGAGAAAAAGAGAGATAAAAAAATCCAGGAGTGTGAGGGGAGAATTAGAGAACTAAGTGACACAATTAAACGTAATAATATACATATAATTGGGATTCCAGAGGAGGAAGACAGAGGGAAAGGTGCTGGAGGTGTACTTGAAGAAGTCATAGCTGAGAACTTCCCTGATCTGGGGAAGGAAAAACACATGAAATCTAAGAGGCACAGAGAACTCCCTTCAGACGTAACTTGAATCAATCTTCTGCATGACATATCACACTGAAACTGGCAGAATACAAGGATAAAGAGAAAATTCTGAAAGCAGCTAGGGATAAACATGCTCTAACATATAAAGGGAGACCAATAAGACTAGTGATGGATTTATTTACTGAAACTTGGCAGACCAGAAAGGAATGGCAGGGTATCTTCAATGTGATGAACAGAAAAAATATGCAGCCGAGAATCCATTATTTAGCAAGTCTGTCATTTAAAATAGAAGGAGAGATAAAGGACTTCCCCCAAAAAAACTGAAGGAATTCATCACCACTAAACCAGCCCTACAAGAGATCCTAAGGGGGATCCTGGCAGACAAAGTACCAGAGACATCACTACAAGCATGAAACCTACAGACATCACAATGAATCTAAACCCATATCTTTCAATAATAACACTGAATGTAAATGGACTAAGTGCTCCAACCAAAGACACAGTGTATCAGAATGGATAAAAAAACAAGACCCATCTATTTGCTGTCTAAAAGAGACTCATTTTAGACCTGAGGACCCCTTCAGATTGAAAGTGAGGGGATGGAGAACTATTTATCATGCTACTGGAAGTCAAAAGAAAGCTGGAATAGCCATACTTACATCAGAAAAAACTAGACTTTAAATTAAAGGCTGTAAAAAGAGATGAAGAAGAGCATTGTATAATATATACAGGGTCAATCCATCAGGAGGAGCTAACAATTATAAATGTCTATGTGCCGAATACGGGAGCCCACAAATACATAAAAAAAAATCACAACCATAAGCAACCTTATTGATAAGAATGTGGTAATTGCAGGGGACTTTAATACTTCACTTACAACAATGGATAGATCATCTAGACACATGGTCAATAAAGAAACAAGGGCCCTGAATGATACATTGGATCAGATGGACTTGACAGATATATTTAGAACTCTGCATCCCAAAGCAACAGAATATACTTTCTTCTCGAGTGCACATGGAACATTCTCCAAGATAGATCACATACTGGGTCACAAAACAGCCCTTCATAAGTATTCAAGAATTGAGATCATACCAGGCACACTTTCAGACCACAATGCTATGAAGCTTGAAATCAACCACAGGAAAAAGTCTGGAAAACCTCCAAAAGCATGGAGGTTAAAGAACACCCTACTAAAGAATAAATGGGTCAACCAGGCAATTAGAGAAGAAATTAAGAAATATATGGAAACAAATGTAAATGAAAATACAACAATCCAAACACTTTGGGACACAGCAAAGGCAATCCTGAGAGGAAAATACATTGCAATCCAGGCCTATCTCAAGTAACAAGAAAAATCCCAAATACAAAATCTAACAGCACACCTAAAGGAACTAGAAGCAGAACAGCAAAGACACCCCAAGCCCAGCAGAAGAAGAGAAATAATAAAGATCAGAGCAGAAATAAACAATATAGAATCTAAAAAAAATGTGGAGCAGATCAATGAAACCAAGAGTTGTTGTTTTTTTTTTTTTTTTTTTTTTTGTAAAAATAAACAAAATTGATCAACCTCTAGCCAGGCTTCTCAAAAAGAAAAGGGAGATGACCCAAATAGATACAATCATGAATGAAAATGGAATTATTACAACCAATCACTCAGAAATACAAGCAATTATCAGGGAATACTATGAAAAATTATATGCCAACAAATTGGACAACCTGGAAGAAATGGACAAATTCCTAAACACCCACACACTTCCAAAACTCAAACAGGAAGAAATAAAAAGCTTGAATAGACCCATAACTAATGAAGAAATTGAATCAATTATCAAAAATCTCCCAACAAGTAAGAGTCCAGGACCAGATGGCTTCCCAGGGGAATTCTACCAGACGTTTAAAGCAGAGATAATACCTATCCTTCTCAAGCTATTCCAAAAAATAGAAAGGGAAGGAAAATTTCCAGACTCATTTTACAAAGCCAGCATTACTTTGATTCCTAAACCAGACAGAGACCCAGTAAAAAAAAGAGAACTACAGGCCAATATCCCTGATGAATATGGATGCAAAAATTCTCAACAAGATACTAGCAAATCAAATTCAACAGCATATAAAAAGAATTATTCACCATGATCAAGTGGGATTCATTCCTGGGATGCAGGGCTGGTTCAACATTCGCAAATCAATCAATGTGATACATCACATTAATAAAAGAAAAGATAAGAACCATATGATCTTGTCAATTGATGCAGAAAAAGCATTTGACAAAATACACCATCCTTTTTTAATAAAGACCCTCGAGAAAGTCGGGATAGAAGGAACATACTTAAAGATCATAAAGGCCATTTATGAAAAGCCCACAGCTAATATCATCCTCAATGGGGAAAAACTGAGAGCTTTCTCCCTGAGATCAGGAACATGACAGGGATGTCCACTCTCACTGCTGTTGTTTAACATAGTGTTGGAAGTTCTAGCATCAGCAATCAGACAACAAAGGGAAATCAAAGGCATCAAAATTCGCAAAGATGAAGTCAAGCTTTCCCTTTTTGCATATGGCATGATACTCTACATGGAAAACCCAACAGACTCCACCAAAAGTCTGCTAGAACTGATACATGAATTCAGCAAAGTTGCAGGATACAAAATCAATGTACAGAAATTGGTTTCATTTTTATACACCAATAGTGAAGCAACAGAAAGAGAAATAAAGGAACTGATCCCATTCACAATTGCACCAAGAATCATAAATACCTAGGAATACACCTAACCAAAGATGTAAAAGATCTGTATGCTGAAAACTATAGAAAGCTTATGAAGGAAATTAAAGAAGATACAAAGAAATGGAAAAACATTCATTGCTCATGGATTGGAAGAATAAATATTGTTAAAATGTCAATACTACCCAAAGCAATCTACACATTCAATGCAATCCCAATCAAAATTGCACCAGCATTCTTCTCGAAGCTAGAACAAACAATCCCAAAATTTGTATGGAACCACAAAAGACCCTGAATAGCCAAAGTAATATTGAAGAAAACCAAAATGGGAAGCATCACAATCCCAGACTTTAACTTCTACTACAAAGCTGTAATCATCAAGACAGTATGGTATTGGCACAAAAACAGACATATAGACCAATGGAATAGCATCGAGACTCCAGAATTGGACCCACAAAAGTATGGCTAATTAATCTTTGACAAAGCAGGAAAGAATATTCAATGGAAAAAAGACAGTCTCTTTCACAAATGGTGTTGGGAGAACTGGACAGCAACATGCAGAAGGTTGAAACTAGACCACTTTCTCACACCATTCACAAAAATAAACTCAAAATGGATAAAGGACCTGAATGTGAGACAGGAAACCATCAAAACCCTAGAGGAGAAAGCAGGAAAAAACCTCTCTGACCTTCGCCGCAGCAATTTCTTACTCGACACATCTCCAAAGGCAAGGGAATTAAAACAAAAATGAACTACTGGAACCTCATGAAGATAAAAAGCTTCTGCACAGCAAAGGAAACAAGCAACAAAACTAAAAGGCAACCGATGGAATGGGAAAAGATATTTGCAAATGACATATCAGACAAAGGGCTAGTATCCAAAATCTATAAAGAGCTCACCAAACTCCACACCCAAAAAACAAATAATCCAGTGAAGAAATGGGCAGAAGATATGAATAGACATTTTTCTAAAGAAGACATCCAGATTGCCAACAGGCACATGAAAAGATGCTCAACGTCACTCCTCATCAGGGAAATGCAAATCAAAACTACACTCAGATACCACCTCACACCAGTCAGATTGGCTAAAATGAACAAATCAGAAGACTATAGATGCTGGAGAGGATGGTGAGAAACGGGAACCCTCTTGCACTGTTGGTGGGAATGCAAACTGGTGCAGCCGCTCTGGAAAACAGTGTGGAGGTTCCTCAAAAAATTAAAAATAGACCTACCCTATGACCCAGCAACAGCACTGCTAGGAATTTACCCAAGGGGTACAGGAGTGCTGATGCATAGGGGCACTTGTACCCCAATGTTTGTAGCAGCACTTTCAACAATAGCCAAATTATGGAAAGAGCCTAAATGTCCATCAACTGACAAATGGATAAAGAAGATGTGGTTTATATATATAATGGAATACTACTTGGCAATGAGAAAGAATAAAACCTGGCCATTTGTAGCAACATGGATGGAACTGGAGAGCATTATGCTAAGTGAAATAAGTCAGGCAGAGAAAGACAGATACTATATGTTTTCACTCTTATGTGGATCCTGAGAAACTTAACAGAAGACCATGGGTGAGGGGAAAAGGGAGGAGTTACAGAGAGGGAAGGAGGCAAAGCATAAGAGACTCTTAAAAACTGAGAACAAACTGAGGGTTGATGGGGGTAGGGGGAGAGGGTAAAGTGGGTGTTGGGCATTGAGGAGGGCACCTGTTGGGATGAGCACTGGTATTGTATGGAAACTAGTTTGACAATAAATTATATATATATATATATATATATATATATATATATATATATATATATGAAGTGATCATCTGTATGATGGGTACACTTTGAGTGATTGGAGGAGGGTGTGAGCATTGTCTTCTGTGATAGTTAAGAGTAATGTCCGACAATGTTACTGTCCTTTATCCAGGGTATCCATAAACTTTGTCTTCATTCAAGTTATAATTATTATTGAATTTCATAATCAAGATAGATATAATAAAATCTCAGGTCCTGCAGTAACTGTTTTTGTACTGGTGTTAACTCAGTCCATGATCTGAGGAATTCTTGGTGTAATTTTTCTGCATTTACTTTAGATTTTTTATTTAAGTTTTATTTTATATTTGAGAGAGAGACAGAGAGAGAGAGGGAGACAGAGCATGAGAAGGTGAGGGGCAGAGAGACAGAGACAGAATCTGAAGCAGGTTCAAGGCTCCAAGCTGTCAGCACAGAGCCTGATGTGGGGCTCCAACTCACAAATAGTGAGATCATGACCTGACCTGAAGTCGGATGCTTAACCGACTGAGCCACCCAGGTGCCCCTATTTTGTATTTTTTCAATAATAGGCTCTTATGATTAAGAGAATAAGAAAGAAAAATGCTAAGGATTGAATTTATGTGATAGAATACTAATTTTTCTATTATACTATAAGAATGAAACAGGTGGCTAATAAATTAACCAAGGTTATGGAATCTATTATTTACTAGGTTCAGTTCAACCGTCTTGTTCCCTAAGTCCATGTGTTCCTTGTGAAATATGTTGAATAAAAGAGTGATTGTCTAAAATCTAGGCACAACTTAAAAGTCAGTGATAATTGCTATTCTGGGTTTCAAAGAACCTATGTGTGATTTGGCAATTTATTAAGAGAAAAAATTTCCCCATATAAATTTCCCTTTTAAATAGAAAAAATAAAAACCACACACAACTGACCCTTGAACAACATGGGTTTTAACTGCACAGTTCACTTACAAACTTTTTTTTTAAATAAACACAGCACTGTAAAAGTTTTTTCTATTCATTATGGTTTTATTAATAACATTTTATTCTCTTTAGCTTATTTTATAATAAAAATACATAAAATATCAAAAACTACAATATGTATAGTGTACAAAATATGTGTTAATTGACTATAAGTAAAGCTTCCAGTTGACAGTAGGTTGTTAGTAAATTGAGGGATGTCAAAGTTATATGTGGATTTTAAACTGTGTGGGGGTTCAGTGCTCAAACCCCTGTGTTGCTTAGGGTCAACTGTACATAGTTTTGTAGTCATACAATTATTCTACATCATTGGCTTGGTCTCCTTTGATCTTTCTATGATGTCTTTAATGCCAATAGGCATTCAGGGCTCTTAAAACTTCCTTTCCGGTAAAAACAAACAACAAGAAAATACTCATTTACTTTTCTCAGAGTGCTGTTTCAGGTCACTTACAAAGCTCTGTGATATGAAAAGATCCTTTCACCTTAAAAATAGAATTTCTCTCATTTATTTCTCTTTTGTGCTGGTTCTAGGCAAAGCAGTGGTTTTCAATCCTTGAGCCATCAGGCTGAAACCTAAATAAGTTTTGTTGTTTTTCCTTCATGAGTTTTCAAAGAGACAGCTTACCTAAATACTAAAAGGATATATATGTTTTCATATGGCCAGATATTCCTTGAATAGGAAAACTATGGGATCCAAAATGCCCACATGTACCCACATGTGCATACACACGGGTGCGTGCGCGCGTGCGCACGCACACACACACACACACACACACACACACACACAGATCAGCAGTAGAAAACTATGCTGTCATAGGTCAAAGGGTAGTTACAAAGGTTTTAAGAGAAACTAAAGTTTGGTAGACTATACAGTAAGTTTCTGTGTTAATAATAATAATAAACCCCAAATCTGTAAATTTTTGTTTCAAGAAATATTCTTTTTTGTTTCCTCTCAATGTGTTTATTGGTTCCCATGTTTCAATAAATATTATATTCTGCAAGTATTGAGAAAAATTTTATAATATCAGCTGGCTGTGTTTTAAAATGTATATTAAATAAATGAATATAACCACTTCAAAATCAGAAAACTGAGTAGAAAAAAATGCAGTAAGTGTTTTCCCAAGTTAATCAGGAAGCCTGAGATAAAGTCAGAATTTAAATTTCAAATTCCTAATCAGATTCTATTTATTAGGAGAACATGCATGATTTTTTTTCTCTTTCTGAACATTCACAAAAAAATGTTTAATGGTTACACTTGTCTTTATTGAGATTTGGTGGAAAGTATGTTTTAGAAGCAAAGCAATCCAAAAATATTTTAATATTTGAGCGGATTACTGTAAATGATGGCTATATGTTTGTTACAAAATAATAAATACTAAGAAAATAGTCTTTATTTTATCTATTATTAACAGAAAATTTGTTTCTGTTTTATATATTTAGTAACTGGGATTAAATCACGCCTCTCTAGCACATCATAGACAATTTAGATGTGTGCCGAGTATAAGAAAACTATTTAAAGAAGGACCCAAGAGTATAGTTTATTTTTGAAAGAATTGTCAAGTGAGGTAGTAGCTTTCACACTGTAGTTAATTATTTACTAAGTTCTTCCTATATCCTAGAAACAAGCAACTAAGAGTGTAACAAAATGCCATGATTTCTTCAGCATAGTGATAATTGTTATCTAACACTTGCTTGTGCTTATGAAAAACTGCAGTCCTAGCCATACTCAGATTGATTTGTGGAAGTCTAACCTTGTCATCCCTTATAGAAATCAGCCATAAAACTTGATCACAACCCATCTCTAGGTTTGAAATTCTCATTACTAAAGCAAATTCAGGAGACAATGACAGGAATGGATATAAAATGCTTTGGTAAAACTCTGAACTATCAGATAAGGCAGACCTGGTATTATCATGTTGGATACAAAATCTGTCAAGGGAGTTGGGAAAGGAAAAAAAAATAGAATATAGTTGTCTTTGAAACTGCTTTAAAGTAATCATTGAAGTTATTTATTAAGATGTGAAAAAGGATACAAAAATGCTGAAGTATATATACATCAAGATGCTATTTTCACGGCAAGATACAGTATACTAATGAGAGAGCTACCTTAGAGTATTCCAACTCAGCACATGGACACAGAAAGCAAACTACTGCTATTTGCTGTATTTTCTTGCTGGCTTCACATTAGTATTACGTGATCTGCAACTTTTAAATTCCATTTACTTTATACAATTACAATAAGAAAAACAGTATTTTCATTTTCAAATCTAGAGCTAGACAAAATACTCACTTGCAAATTGATATCAAAAGTAAAAATCAACTTAAGTAGAAAATAAGTAGCTGTTAATACTGGTGTTGATTTGAGAATGATCACAAATATTAGGTAGAAGAATGAATTTTTCAAGCATTTTAATCAAAATTTTAATATGTATATGTCTTTGGAATATATTTTATTCTACATATATGTATATGAATATTTTGGAATACTTTTAGAATGCATAACAATTGGAATATATTGTTTAACGGTAATATTTCAGCAGATTAATGAAACAGGGCCACTTAGGTGAGTAATTTGTTGACCTAGGAGAAAGAATTTGGTATTTTTATTTGGACAAGCTTATCGCATACTCTTGCAGATTTTTCCCAATAAATTCATTAGTTTTATAATTTATTAATTAGATTTATAATTTTAAAATAATGTTACAACTTGTCACTCAATGCTATATTAATTTATTGAGCATATTAGATCCTTCTTAAAAGGTATCCCTAAGTATTTGATTTAATATTTTAGAACTATTATATGGAAGTATGCTGATTGTAGATATCTAGCTATATTTAATTTTCTACTCTACCTAATCTTGTAAATGTGTTAGATATTTTATAAATATATAATGAGAATTTAAAAGTTACATTTCTTTTTGTTGTTATTAGTAATAACAAAAACAAGAAAAAAGCCTAAACATCCTAAACAAAATATTCCATATACCCAATGTCTTATACTCACTTAATTACAGTCATACTTTTGTGTAATTAAATGATATTTGACAATATTGAGATATTTAACCATCACTGATAACTCTGAAGTTTATCTTTAAAAGAAGATGAATATTGTCTGTGCTTTACATTTCAACTGTGTGGCCAAATCAATGACTACTAACAGTGGTTTACAGGATGGCAATATCTCATAAGTCAGACAAGTTTCTGACAGACACCTAGTCAAAAATTCCGGAAAAGACAGTCTCTTCAACAAATGGTGCTAGGAAAACTGGACAGCTATATGCAAAAGAGGGAAACAGGACCACATTCTTACACCATATACAAAAATAAACTCAAAATGTCTTAAAGACCTAAATGTGAGACCTGAATCTGTAAAAATCCTAGAAGATAACATAGGTAGTAATTTCCTTGAAACTGACCATAGAAATATTTTTTTCTAGATATGTCTCTTCAGGCCAGGGAAACAAAAACAAAATTAAACTATTGGGATTGTGTCAAAATAAAAAGATTTTGCACAGTGAAGGAAACCATCAACAAAACGAAAAGGCAATCTACTGATATTTGAAAATGATATATTCAATAACAGGTTAATATCCAAAATATATAAAGAACTTCGACAACTCAACACCAAATCCCCCTCCCAAAAACCCAATTTAAAAGTGGGCAGAGGTCACAAACAGAAAGAAGACATACAGATGGTCAAAAGGCACATGAAAATATGCTCAACATAACTAATCATCAGGGAAATGCAAATCAAAACCACGAGATATCAATTACCTCACACCTGTCAGAATGGCTAAAATAAAAAACACAAGAAATCATAAGTGTTGATGAGGATGTGGAGATAAAGGTATATTCATAAACTCGTAGTGGGAATGCAAACTGGTGCAGCCACTGTGGAAAACAATATGGAAGTTCCTCAAAAAATTAAAAACAGAATTACCATATTATCTAGTAATTCCAACTTGGTATATTTACCCAAATAATAAGAAAACACTAATTCAAAAAGATATATGCACCTCTATGTTTTCTGCAGCATTATTTATGATAGCCAAGATATGAAAGCAACCCAAGTGTCATCCGTAGATGAATGGATAAAGAAGTGATATACATGTGTGTATGTATACACACACACACACACACACACACACACACACACACACATATATCATTACATATATATAAATTTAGTGTGTATATATACATGTATATTTAAATATATATATGCATATATATATATTTAGTGTGTGTGTATATACATATATATGTACATGTACATATATACATATATATATATATATATATATATATATATATATAATAGAATATTACTCAGCCATAAAAAAGAATGAAATTTTGCCATTTGCAACAATAATGGATGGGACCAGAGGGTAAAATGCTAAAATGTTAAGTGAAATAAGTCACTTAGAGAAAGACCAATGCCATAATGATTCTACTCATATGTGGAATTTAAGAAACATAGCAAACTAACAAAGAAATAAAAAGACAAACAAAAAACCATACTCTTAAACACAGAAAATAAATTGGTGGTTGCCAGAGGAGAGTTGGGTTGGGGGGAGGGAGGAATGAATTAGATAAAGGTGATGAAGAGTATACTTATCTTGATGAGCACTGAGTAATGTATAGAATTGGTTAATAATACTGCACTACTGCACACCTGAAACTAACATAACATTATATGTTAATTATACTTCAATTAAAAAAATTTAAAAGGGAAAAAATTCCTCTAAACTATTACACTTAATATCATTTAAATGATAAGCACATAAAGTATAAAAATGTTAAAATAAAAGACACCAATTATATAATTAATGTATACCTATCACTCTAATCATTGCACTAGTATACAAATTAAGGATTTGAAAGATCTATATTTATTGGGGAAAGAATGCCCTTGGGGATTTGTTTTTCCTAACTTAATAGCAACTATAATGAATCACTATTATAACAATACGGTGCATACTGGGATAGTCCACTATTTTTCATGTCACGCTATTCAGTACTTCTACTCCAGAATGCTGAACTGGCACTTCAGATATGAGTGCCTTCGTAGTGTATGGAATCAGCAGTCACATATTTGGAAGATGTTATTTTTAGAAAAGCCAATTCAGCAGAGGAGTAGAGGTACTAACTGGAGCATACAATTAAAATGTATAAACAAAAGAAATGAAAGAGGAAATGCAAAATAGGACTGACTCATGGTAAAGAACAAAAAGTAAATGTAAAGATTTAAGTGGAGATGTTCTCAGAATAAGATTACAAGAACAATGATGGTTCTTAAATTGTTCTTAAACTACCAGCCTGCTTCCCCCTGAAAAATGGAGGAAATCAATTTTAAAGTGAAACTTACAGAGACTTTTTATTCAAAAGTAACAAAAGGGCACCGATTTTAAAAGTTAGTAAAACAATAAGGATTAACTATGTATTTGGGAAGAAGTATTGACTCACTCTACTTTTTGCAAAGTAGGTGTACAATGTCATAAAGAGTAAATATTAAATAGATTTATTTAAAAAAATATAGGACTATGCATTTCTTATTTAGGGGTTTATTATTCTAATATTAATTGCATATTAAATGCTATGCATTGAGTTAAGCAATGGGTAATGGACATGTATAAAGCAGAATTCTTGAAATAACTTTTTTTTTAAGATTAGAAGAATAGTATAATGAAATCAAGAATTTATTACATTTTTAAGTAAAGATTATGGTTTGTAATTTAAAAAAATTAAAAAAAAATTTTAAAAAGGGGCGCCTGGGTGGTTCAGTCGGTTGAGTGTCTGACTTCAGCTTAGGTCATGATCTCACGGTTCGTGAGTTCGGGCCCCCCTGTTGGGCTCTGTACTGACAGCATAGAGCCTGGAGCCTGCTTCGAATTCTGTGCCTCCCTCTCTCTCTACTCCTCCCCACTCATGCTCTGTCTCTCTTTCTCTCCTTCAAAAATAAACAAAAAAAATTAAAAATTTTTTTTAAAGATTATTGTTTGTAATACAACCTTAAATTAGATACAACTAAATTTGCTTTAGTTTTTGTCTCTACTTGAATATTTGGATCAAAACCTGATGCTCTGCCATTTTCAGAACTTACTTGTATTCTGATTACATAAAATTGTATTTATTACAAGTAATGTGCCCAGGTGTTATTACTTACTAGTAATTTTAATTATTATTTTTTTAATATTTTAAGTTTAGATTGCTTAACCATACTGAACATATAATAGGCTATTTAAGACAACTATATCTTATTGTTTTCTTTGCCACTTTGACTACAAATCAAAGTTAAAAAAAGTAAATGTAAGATAAAGATTTGGTGTCATTATTCAATGAATATTTTCACTTGTCACAATTTGTGAGATATTTGTTCTTATTTGTCTTAATGTCCACAAAATAATATCCTACCTTTCAAATATTAATCTATAAAGTATGATTAAAATATTTTCAAAATTAATTGGACTTCTCATTGTTTTACATAATGTAGATCCATCCACTGATATGTTTCTTCTCTTGTTAATACTGTTATTTTTTATCTTGAAAATTCATATTCCAAGTTACTAATAGGGAATAATGCATAAAATGCTCAACAAATAATTTTGAGTGTGGTAGTATGTCTTAATTTATTTTTCCTAAAAAATTAATTTTTCAGGAGCGTCAGGGTGGCTCAGTCAGTTAAGCATCTGACTTCGGCTCAGGTCATGATCTCATGGTTCATGGGCTCCAGCCCCATGTCGGGCTCTGTGCTGACAGCTCAGTCTGGAACCTGCCTCGTATTCTGTGTCTCCACCTCTCTCTGCCCCTCCCCTGCTCACACTCTTTCTCTCCCTCTCTCTCAAAAATAACTATTTAAAACAAATTTAAAAATTAACCTTTCAGTAGCGTCCTTTGTTTATACAATGGCTGACATTAAATGTCTGAGATTTTACTGAAATTGTCAGTCTTTCAATGTAACTGTTGCAAAGGCTTGATAAGGAAACAAGCCTATAAAGATATTACAAATATAAGAAATAAAATTTCAGTGGGAAATGTGTTCAATTTTTGAACTGCAACATGTAAAAACATTCCTTGGTTTTCACAGTATAGAATCATATACTGTCTTAAAATTCCTCTTCAGCCATATACTGAGCTCTTATTATGTGTCCACATTCTAAAAATACCTGGTGATATTTTCTAAGTTTTTCTGCTGTATTTGTAATATGTTCTAAGTTATATTTTAAAGGTAATTAATCTAAAATGTTAAAAATTTCAAAACTAAGTCAAAGGTATAAAGTTAAAAATCAGTTCTATTCCTTTTAACTGGCTTCTTGATTTATTATTATAGTACATTATACTGTTTTTTTTGGGGGGGGAGGGTTGGCATATTAAACGTCAATAATTTACCAAAAACTTTCTAAGTATGCTTTTTAAAGTCTGGGATGATACTGAGTTTTGTCTGGAGATTTGGAAGCATCTTTTAAGATGGTTATTTTTTTTTCCTCCTTTGAGTTATTAATAGATTATCTAACATTGTATAATTTTGCATTTTTGGGATGAAGCAAACATATTTATGATATTAGGAATTATGTCCATAAGCATAATTCATATACATATTTTATTTTTAAATGACATTTATTTACATAATGTCATTTTTGTAAGTACTTGGGTAATTCTGGTTTGGCTTAAGTAGTTTGGAAGATTTGCTTTCTTCCTTTTGCTCTATAAATAAATGCATTATCTTTTTCTAAAATATGTGAAAAAATCTGAATCTGACACAGTTTTATCCAAGTTTATTTGTCTATTTTTAATTTCTCTCCTCTGTAAAGGATATTTGGTATTTCTAGAAAATCATAATTTTCATCTAGGTTTTCAAATATGACACACATATGATGATTCACTCTGTTAGTGATAAGTTACAATACCTCTTTTTCCGTGCTAATATCCTCAATTTTATTTTTAAGTTTTAATTTAATCACCTCTGTTATTGAGAAGACTCACTTGCCAGTTATGGTTTATATTTTTTTCTTTAAAATCAGTCATGGAATTGATTTATACATTTCAGGGTTTCTTCTGTTTTCAAAGGTATTATTTGTCCTTTGTCCTTATTAATTCCTTCCTTATGTATTTTTCTTCCCCCCCTCCCCAGTTGCTTTAGTTTAATGTTCTCAATTAAAAAAAAATTTTTCTTAATGTCTATTTTTGACAGAGACGGAGTACAAGTGGGCGAGGGGCAGGGAGTGAGGGAGACAGAATCTGAAGCAGGATCCAGGCTCCAAGCCCTCAGCACAGAGCCCGAGAATTTGAGGGAATTACTGAGAATTTGAGGGAATATTCTTTGAAAACATATAAATATTTTGTTCCTCATCAAATCACTCGTAGGCTCCAGATTTATTCATTGGTAATTCATGCCTGAATATACTTTTGCCATGATGATCGAAATGTGATTTTTAAATCCTTTATATCTTCTATTAGAAGAAGTTTCCTTTTCACCTTATTTTTTTTACTCACTTATTTTCCTATTTGTTTATTTTTATTGCCAGTATAGTTTTACCAACTATTTTAATCAATAGGTGATCATCTATTACTGATATTATTTATTTTGATTTTCAAATTTATCCCAATATGGCCAGTGCATTATATACCTATACCTTATTCTGTTCTTTGCTCTAATTATTTGTTCTGTAGCAGCAGTATTCTTGAGAAGTAGTATGATATTATAGTTAAGAATTGTCAAAGGCAAAACCAAGTTGAATATACAACTAACAAAGGCTGTTTATTCATTAACATTCGGTAAGTGAACCTATTTGCTTTATTTTAGCAAGGCTTCAAAGGTGTTAGAAGAGAACAGCACTAGACAAACAGGGGAAATCCTGAGACAGTCTGTGACTGGCAAGCATTCTATTAAGGTGAGATTTTGTAAATGTTCTCTTGTCTTTAGGAAATGTGGTAGTCTTTGGCTGCAAGGGTATAAAAAAGCAAGTTTGAGCATATCTCCAAAGAGGAAGGATTGTTCTATGCTAGAAGTGAGGGTTTTCTGTGGCTGGCCACATCCTGGAACAAGTGGAAGTTGATGGGATGCTTTTTTGAGCGAACTGTCATTAACAGTCCTGATGTGAGTGGCTGCCTTGACAGACAATTTATCAGAACACTAACTTAATCCCTCCATCCACACCACCAGCTACGTGATTCAGGTCAAGTAATTAAGAAGCACTGGTTAGATTGATTTCGGGATATTTGTTCCCATTTGCTCCATTCTTACCCCTCTAGTGACTTTAAGTGGTTGCACTTCGGTGGTGTTACATACAGCTCCTGCAGGAGCAGAGTTCCTTCTGGTTTCTCCTTCAGGCTTCCAAGGCAATCATTCCCTGCTATGCTAGTGCCCCAGACTTCACCATCCCCATCTATTCTCTTAAATTTGCCTACCCCTCAACCCCACTGTAAACTGTTCCTTCATTAAATTCTCTTTAGTTGACTCCCTTTGAGTGTGCCACCAGTTCTTGTCAGACCCTAAGAACTCCCTTGTGCCTCAGTTTGTTCAGCTATAAAATTAGGATACTATTACTACACTAAGGCAGGTTGTAAGGATTCCATGTGTTCATACATGTAAAGCCTTTAGAATAGTACTTGGCCCATAGAAAGCACTGGGTAAATCTAATTCACAGTAATAATGATGTTGATTATGTTATTATTACAACCTCAGTTTATTTAATTTGCCTTATAATTTGAGTCTCTTCAGGCTTCTTTTTGGGTATTCTATGCAATTTTCTCTAGTGTGGGGTGAAAGTGATTGAAATCAGAGTGAGAGATTGATTGGATCAATAGGCACGCACACTTGATTAAGGAGATTGAAAATTTGTTCTCCCTTAACAGAATGAAAAATGCCTAATTTTACTTAAAGAGAAATGCAAATAAAATATAATTAATGTAAAGTAAAATACAAATTAAAATGTGATCCATCCTTCTCTTCTTTGTCCCATGAGAAGATGTAAATTAATTGTATTTAAATGGATAATGCTAATAAAGCAGTGACCTTAAAACATACACCCATAGTCACGCACATACACTTTTAGAATTCATGACTGCAGTTTAGATTTTATCTTTATCAACTTAAAACAAAACTCTTCTTCCTTTTTTATAACACCTCCCTGATATCATCTGATGACATCTAACTTCTTTGGTCCAGCTCTCATGTTTCCTCGGGAGACTTTTTTCCACCACTGTGTGTGGCACTGTTGGGACAGTCTGCCAAATGCCTCTGCATTCACATTCTAGGAATATCTGTGTATTTATTTTGTTTATTCAAACCTGATAAGGCTGACGAAGAACAAAGGTGTTTGGAGTTTGTTGTCTCATCAGTAATGCTCTGAGGAACACCTACTTTCCTAGATCCTAGACTGCTTTACTTCCTATCCTTTCCTAGACTGGCAGTTTATTTTTTTTTCTTAATTTCCATGAGATCTCTATGTAGCTTAAGTCAATCAAGTCAATTTTGTCTCTTTACAAACAACTCTGATGAAAAGGTTTGCTTAATTTTAAAATAGTGAAGAAATTGCCAAGCAACTGAATTATGTAGATAAAAAATACTGATAGCTTACAAAATGTCTCTAGTATTTAGAGAAGTAACTGGACTATAAATCTGGACTATATCATCTGTTAGATTTATTGTCTGAAAGGAGGAAATGGAGTCAAATTGCTTGTCCTGTGAGACATGTTTAGTATGCCCATAATTACATATTCAAAGGGCGACAGAGACTGAATGAGACTCTGGATTTGAGAGTGACACCCAGAAATTTTTTGGTATTGGAACTTGCCCTCATGTTTGTACAATGTAGGAAACTCACAATCCTATGACAAGTTACATAAGGAAAATATAAATACTAAATATAACTCTATAAAAAATGTTAAGATTATTGATGTATAGGGTCCTAAAAATTATAAACTGGAAGGGAACGTAGGATATTCTCGTTCAATCCCTTCATTTAAAAACAAACAGTACAAGTCCAGAAAAATAAAGTGCGTTGAGAAAGTTCATGCAGATGGCAGAGAAAAGGCTGTGATCCAGATATTAGTGAGTCTTTTAATTTTTTTAATGTTTATTTATTTTTGAGAGAGAGAGAGAACAATCAGGGGAGGAGCAGAGAGAGAGGGAGACACAGAATCTGAAGCAGGCTGCAGGCTACGAGCTGTGAACACAGAGCCTGATGTGGGGCTCGAACTCATGAACCGAGACCATGACCTGAGCCAAAGTTGAGTGCTTAACTGACAAAGCCACCCCAGGCACCCCTGGATATTGGTGAGTCTTACATTTATTGTGTTTCACCTCTTGTTTTCTTGATAATCCTATGTATATTTAATATTCTTTTGGTTTGCTAAATAACAAAAATAATAAAGTTACTTGAGCACTTACAACATGCCAGGAACTGTTCTGAGAATTTTATGTTGTGGCATTAATTTTCACAACAATCCTTCAAGGGGACACTATTATCAACCCTTAACTTACAGATAAGGACATCCAGCAGTTAAGCTACTTTCCTAATATTTAGACCAACACTTTCACAATTTCATCTTTAAATTTACTTCAAAATGCTTGGGAGCATATAATTTATTCATTACTCTTTAATAGGATTAACAACACCTATGAATTGGATAGTGTTTGATCTAGTATCTCTGACCTTTCTTCTAAAGAAAATTTGGGAGTGAAAATGTCACTCATGTCCTCAGTAAAAAATCAACGTCAAACATTTACTCTTTGCTATCTTCTTCCATCCTTGAATCCACCTTGATCATAACCAGTTTTCATTGATTCTCTCTGCTTGGCTTCCTGCCTATGATGTATTGTGTAACTAGATTTGGACTTTCTTGTAAAGTGCTCTTTCATTTTGCTTAAGCCTTACCTGATTTTAATTTGTACTTTCCCTGCTCTGACCTGCTTTGCTTTATAGGTTTCCTATTCTCCTCACTTGAGCAATCTGACAGCACTCAAAAGATGCTTATGATGGCTCATTTTTTCCCCCTTAGTCACACTTGTTAGAGTGACATTTTCTTTTTATAAAATAGCACACCTTTGGAAAGACAGTTCTAATAAGATGAGGTTTAAAAATATATTTTTTCTAACATTCACAGTAAGAAATTTGTTAACAAATCACAAATAATATCAACAGATTAAAAATAATATATTTCTCTTTCCAAACATATATTTTTAGAATACATTGAAGGTAAGAGCAAAACTAGGGTGGATGGTCTTTTTTCTTACTCTGTGATTTGTGTGTTCTCATTTTGTGACTTGAATATTTAAGAGACAATCTAAAAGTCTAAAAAAGATCCACTGAGAAGTTACGTAAGTATAATATAGATTATTATAGTGTATAACTCAACTATTTTAGAATCAAATTTCCCTATCAAGAAACAAAAATGGCTTATGAAAATATGTGCATGGTGAATGAAGAACAAACTAGCAACTTGTGCTTAATTTAATATTTCTGAACCCAAACTGTTTAATTAGTGATTGTAATCTTTTCTAGGATTAGAATGAAATAACGTTAACCTGGAAGTGACTCATATTTTCCATTTGTTAGGATATCTAATTAGTATTGGGAACAAAGCATTGTTGAACCAAATTTGCCTTTCTCAGATTACCTGATATCTAATTCCTAATTCCTATGCTTTGCTGCTGGGACCAAAAACTGGGTGGTCACCACAGTAGAGAAGAGGAGTACTTTTTAGATCTGGCTGTACAAATTAGTGGTTATCTGATAATGCCTGGTAAAACACCATACTCTTTACTTCAAACAAGCTAAGGATTCTCTGTTGCTTTTCCTAGTTTTATGACTTAAGCCACATTTTCCCCTATCAGGAGTCTCTGGCAGCTAGGCTTTGGGAAATCCATGATGGTATGACTTCTCATGGGTGCCCATTCTAACAGTTATTTTTCTTCCTTCCTCAACTGCCCATCTTCATTCAGCAGTTTTAGACAATGGCCAAGTACCCTTAGTTGCTGATAGGCTGGTAAGCAGGAATACTCTGAAAATCCTGTAGAGGACCTTCTCATGGTAAAAAGAATATAGACCTCTACCCATACCCTAAGGAGCTCAATGAGTACTAAGGCCTTCCATTTCAAGAGTAGGATCTGGCTGCCTGACCATCCATTTGGCCACAGTGATAGGCCACTGTAAAGTACAGGTGCCTGAATTAACAGCCATTAGAGAAGTTCTTTGGACTCACTGGTGGTTATCTCCTGTCACTTTCTGGTAACCTGTAAAGATTTTTCATCCACCTGTTTGGATTTGACCGAGCTCATAGGAAACTATGTCTTTAGAAAACCAGTTCAGTATTCCAATATATATGTAGCTCTCAGAAAATCCAATTTATTAACTTATAAGGCACTGTTCAATTTATAAACTTTAAAACGTATTTTCAGGGGTTCTTTTTATAAAAATTAAAAAACTGCTTATATACAGTAAATTACCAATTAAGGGTCACCTTTTATCTTGGATACATCTTTATGTTTAAAGTTGCAGAATAAAATTATTAGTCACAAATTCAAAGCAATGTTCTTTCCTACAAGTAGATTTGTAATATTTAATAGGATAAAGGAAAGTAGCAGGCATTGGGTCTAAACTCTGATTTTAATTTTCACTATATTAGCTTTAAAGAAATATGATAAAATCAAAATAAGAAAGGGAATGAAAAATGCTTAATGAACATCCTTTAAGAAGTGGCTATTGGTTTTGTTTATGAAAACCTATGAATATATATGTGACATTAATTAATTGGTTTAATTTAAATTGTATAAACACAAATACTGTAAAACTTTTAAGAGAAACTCTGGAGAACTTTTTGTATCTTTAAAAACCATTAAAATAATTTAAAGACAGAAGGTACACAAAAAAGGCAGTAAAATATTTAGTAAATTATAATATTTATTTATTTGAATAAATTCAGGAGTTAACTTAGATTTGATGAGGCTACACATTCAGAAATGTGTCAGTCCAGGAGCTCATTCATTTCATCAGTATGTTAAACTGTTTATATCTAGATTTTCCTGGGACAGTTCAGGATAATGCCCAGCATACATGTATGATTATAAGTAGCTTTCTCCTTCATTTCAGAAATGTCTCAGTTTGGACATAAATTATATTAGTCAATTTAGTCCTTTATCTCCCATTATCTGGCCACTATTATCTAATTGTTACAGTTGAGAGGATAAATGAGTGTCTAAATTCCCAAATACGAGATATGATGTGGAAGAGCTATATACATCTTTTGAATCTTGAATGGCCCCTTGCTCTTAGACACTTGTAGGATTTGGGCAAATTAAAACATAAGCCAAAGACTACTTTTTGACTCTGAGAACTTAAGGAATGGCCTACAGGCAGTCTGTTGTGCAATGATATTTACTGTATATGTTTGTACTATTGTGTGTTGTCTATGAGTGAAGAAGTTAAAAAAAAGAAGAAGAAAAAATATTCTGAGTCTGCACTGAAGACATTCTTCATAGGTACCACACTGGAGAGTGTAATGAAGGTTCTCCACTATAAACTTGGCCACCCCACTACTGAGTTTAATGGTTAGAAGACTGAACAAAACAGTCTTGAGGCATTTCTTCCTTGTTTGGGATGTAGTAAGATGACGAATTCAGTTATGCCATGAAGCTTTGAAAGTATATCTGTAGGGTGCCTGAGTGGCTCAGTGAATCGAGCATATGACTCTTGATTTACACTCAGGTCATGATGCCAGAGTTGTGGGATCGAGCTCCACAATCAGGCTCCACACTGAGCATAGAACTTGCTTAAGATTCTCTCTCTCTCCTTCTGCCCCTCTTTCATGATCTCTCTCTCTAAAATTAAAATTATCTATCTATATCTATATCTATATATCTATATATCTATCATAAAGGCAAATGGAGTTGCTCAGAATTGTGTTGTCTAAGGCAAATCTGACTTGCTTTATAAGAGGAAGCATATTCTCTTCTAGCATGAAAAATTACAAATGCAACAATATACCCTATAGCAAGCCAAGATTACATGTATCATTAATTTTTTGGCAAGACTGTTAATATGCTTTAAGCAAAGAAAGAGGACTCAGGAGGATAAAATGATTTCTTAACCTGCAGGGGAGAAATGATAAAAGTAATCCCCTGGAGGAGTCTTTACCAACATATTCTTGGGCCCCTCTTTAACATTCTAGAACTAGAGAAGTAGAAATAATGCTGGTAGTTTTTGTAGGAGAAATAATAGGAATAAAGAGGTTTGCTAAATATTTCCCTATTTTTCTAATTTATTTGTTATAGTTTTTTTTTTTCTAATTGTGAAGTCAATGTAAATATTGATGCTTTTTAATTCAATCATTATTTTTAGTCTTTTCTGAAAATTACATTCCTATGACAATGCCCAGGCAACCAAAATTTAAACTATGGATTCATGAAGTATATTTTATGTCCATGTAATACTGGATTGTGAAATTAATAGCGAACAGTGATCTACAAACTTTAATAGCCAAGTATTTTAATTAATAAAAGATGATCACAAAAATAACAGAAGTTCAAAATTACATTATAAAAACAAATTGATAGCTAAATTTATGTATTTACACTATTTAGTTTTCTGCTATTTGAATTACATGAATAAATGCCATTTCTTTCTTACATACTTTGTTTTATACATCCAACATGATGTGTGAAGGATACAATGATACAAATTACATTGTTTCTACCCCTTGGTAAATTTGAGATTTTGGTATGAAAGGGAGAATACTCCCAGGCCAAAATATGCCATCTTGGTATATTGATTATTTTGAATTAAAGGTACCTGAGGCATTATAACCAGAGATAGGGAGTTTAGGACCTAGAAGGATATACGAACAAAGTTCATTTACCAATTTACTACCTAAAGTCCAAACCCCTTTGTCTTGCCACTTCTTCACAAATTCATTGTTTCTTGATCTAAAAGTAAAAGGTACAAAAACTTCCTGCTTCTATCACTTGAGTTTCATATTTTTTTTTATTAAAAAAATTTTTTTTAACGTTTATTTATTGTTGAGACAGAGAGAGACAGAGCATGAACAGGGGAGGGTGAGAGAGAGAGAGACACACAGAATCTGAAACAGGATCCAGGCTCTGAGCTGTCAGCACAGAGCCTGACGTGGGGCTCGAACTCACAGACCGCGAAATCATGACCTGAGCCAAAGTCGGCCGCTTAACCGACTGAGCCACCCAGGCACCCCTTGAGTTTCACATTTTTAAGGGGCTCCCATATATACAAAATATTTTTTTTCCTATTGATCAGTGTTATGTCGATTTAATTATTACACCAGCCAAATAATTTATAGGGGAAGAAAGAAAAAATTTTCTTCTTCTACAGCACATAACAAATTATTTCATAAGTGTTCATAATTTATTAATCCATTCTTCTTTTGTTAAATTTTTGCTTTTAATTTATTGTTTCTACTTTCTCATGATTTTTAATATACTTTTTAAGTAGTTTAAACATATTTAAACTCCTACCAACAGTATGTGAGACTTTTATCTTGCAACACCCCCACAAGTATTAAATATTATTAATTTTTTAATCACTACTGACTTTATAGGTAAACGTTCCCATTTATAATTTTGAGTTTCTTTTCTTACTGAGAACAATTATTTAATACTTATAAGTAACTTTTATTTCTTTTTGTAAAATTATTTAATTATGGACTACTAAAATAATGATTTTAGTCCTCATATTGATTGGTTTATATTTATAGATTAGAGAAAAATCACCCATTTTCATGCTCATTACCAAAAATGTGCCTTTTATTTATTTTAGGTATATTAAGAATTTAAATACGTATATGTGTGTTAACATTTGATCCTAGCTTTTGAAATTTTTTTATTGATTTTTGGATTACTAAAACTTTGCTACCTTTGAATCAGATAAAACTTGCCTACATGTTCTTCAAAACTACTTAATGGTTTCACGTGAATGTTCAAGTGTGATGGATGTATATATCTATATATAGAGGGACTGATTTTAATCTTTTAATCCCATAAAGTTTAGAATATGATTTTAAAACATGATTATGAAGTTAAAATCATGATTTAGAAGAGGGAATGATTAGCCACAGCTAAAGTACAATAAAAATAAGTAAGGTTGGCTAATGTGATAGAGAAGTAAATTCCTGAGTATCTGTCTAAAAGCAAAGCAAATTAAAATAGTTATTCCTTGTCTTTTGTGAATTTGAAAAAGTTTTCTTATCACCAGGACCAACAATATATGGATTTAATTCAACTGGGTATTGCATACTAAGTAAATGAAAAGACCTCATCTATTAGAGTAATAATATCTTTGAGGTAGGCTACCATGCCTTATTCTCTTCTTACCTATACTAACTAGTTGATGGTAGGTAGCACTAATAACTGAGTGGTTTAGTAAATCTCCAATATTTTATAAAGTAGAGCTTAATATTAACTATGAAGTATAATAAACAAGGTATAAAGAACTTCTAACCTCTCTATAATCATTTTCTAGAAAATTTATTCATTATTTTTGAACAAAATATCTTATTGTAAAGGATTTTTAAAATGCAAAAGTAAAAAGAAAAAAGGTATCATTCCATTTCTCAAAATGCCCACTTCTAGTGGTTTTAGAATCTAGCCTCCCAGTTATTTTTTTGAAACCTAGAAATTTTTTCAGAATCTGTAGCTCAATTAAGGAACTTGCTAAACATTATTTGACAGACACTATACATTAGCTTACTTGATGCTGATTTTCAGGTGTGTTCTTTGGTGCCTTTTTTTTCTTTGTAGGGCTTGAAATGCACCAAACTTGATTTTCCAGGCTGCCATGTACTTAGGGATGGCTATGGGGCCACATTCTGACTATCAGAATCTAAACAGAAGTTTGCTGGTTATGGTTTGTTAAAAATACTTTTTCTTTCTCGGGGCACCAGGATGGCTCAGTCAGTTAAGTGTATGGCTCTTGATTTTGGCTCAGGTCATGATCTCATAGGTCATGAGACTGAGCCCCGTTTCAAGCTCTGTGCTGACAGCACGGAGTCTGCCTGGGATTCTCTCTCTCTCTCTCTCTCTCTCTCTCTCTCGCTCTACCTCTCCCGTGCTTGTGTCTTCCTCTCTCTCTGCCCCTCCCCTGCTTGTGCTCTCTCTCTCTCTCTCAAAATAAATAAAAATTAAAAAAAAATGCTTTTTATTTCCCAATGAAAAGGGACAGAAAACACTATTATTGTCATTTTGTTGTACATCCTTTTTTCTTTTTTTCTGCCTTGAAAAGAGATATGCTGCCTGGATATGAAGCCAGCATCTTTATTGGAAGAAAGAAAGCAACACATTTTGTATGATAGAAGAGAAATAAAGAAAGATCCTAAAACCATGAATTATCACTGAATAGTTCCACTACCTCCAGCAAGATTCTATCTCTGTTCTTGTTACATGAGAAAACACACACACACACACACACACTCTCTCTCTCTCTCTCTCTCTCTCTCTCTCTCTCTTGTTTAAGAAAGTCAGTTTTGCTGTTACTTTTAATGAATGCATTCCTAACTGGTAGAATTACTTACTCATCTTTGTTTTCTCCAATTTCAGTGATATGATTCCCGGGGAACCTCTCTATGGCTCAAAAAACAAAAACAACTGTTGAATATTTGTCCTAATAAAAAGAGGGAAGAGGAACACATACAACTCTTTCTTGGGCCTAGCATACCCTCATTTAACCTTACTTCACTATGAAGTGATTTTTAGATTTAAATACCTTGATCTTCTGTTTGGGTCAACTGAGGGAAATAAAAATGAAATTTCATAAGCCAAAGTAAGTAACCTTCACATTTGAAATATGGAATGAAAAAGTAAATATAAACCCAAGTTATTTTCTCATGTGCTCATTCACTCATTTAGTCAGTCAACCAACATTTATTTGAAGGTTTATTATCTGACACATACTGTATGTGTCTCAGGAAAGATGTGGTGAATAATATTTTTGTGTTGTTTCCTTCCTTCCTTTCAATTGATCTTAAGCTTTTATTCTAATAGAGGCTGGACTCTGACAGGCATTATGAAAGTGGATCTAAATTGGATTATATTTCTCTATTTTAGTGGGCTCAAAAAAGTGTTTCAGACCACAGTGGACCAATCATCTGTATTCAGAGAAAAAAAAACATTACGTTATTTCCTACCAATATACAGCCTATAGGAAAAAAAATAATAAGAGAAAAAGAGGGCAAATATATTACATTTGTTAAAATGACTTGTGGGATAATTTGTTATTTAATTACTTTTAAAAATCAATGGAATATTTACAGGTATAGGAGCCCATACTCAAAATCTGAATTAGTAAACAAACACAACAAAAATGTAGTCAGCTAATTTTCTCTTAACAAGCAGATTAAACTCATATTTCTACATTAAAATAACAAATTACTGTGGTTACAAAACATTAGCTACAGATTTCGATAGTTCTGCCTCTGTCTCTATTTCATGATAACACCTCCTTATTCCTGTTTATTTCTAATGGAGAGTGGAGTGTAAACTGACCTTATAGATAAATGACTTTATCTATATGCAAATATCTCATGAAAATACCTGGTGAAACAGTTATTTACAGGCCTATCTTAAAAAAGAAAATCCAAATGTCAAATTTTTAATTTGTACTCATTCTTTGTATTATATTTACAACACACTTTTATCTTATCATTACTAGTTTTCCAGGGGTTTTGTGCTGTTTGCCAAGGTTAAGAAAAATGTTATATGGGTAAAGGTCAGTCCTTTTTTCTTGTTGGCACAAATCAGTTCAAGTTACAACACCCTCATAATACACTAACCTACCTAGGCTTTTGCCAATAGCACTTGAATTAGATTTATTAAGTTTTTAAGCAATAATCAAATAAAGTGAAAGCTAAACAGCTGGGATAAGTTGTTTTCGTTAGTAATAGTGAAATCTCCAAGAAGTTTTTCATTTTTAATATAAAACCTCTGTAAATAATATTCATGTGATAATAATTCCTGTTAACTCAAAAATTAGCATTTTACTTCGCACCATTAAATTTAATTTAGTTTCATATTGCTCATTCTTAAATTGTATCTGGAATTTGAGGACCTGAAGAATTATAAAGTTTTATTATTCCCTATGCTAACTGAAAGGATTATGTTTAGGTAATATTAAAATTTCTTTAAATTGCATTACTTTAACTATAAGCACACATTTATTATGTAAATATTGATAATTTCATTTTGTCATTAGTTAAGATTAATAATGCCTCACATTATTTTCTGAAGACTAAAATCCATAAAAATACCCTTTTAATTTCCCTTTAATTTTTTAAAAATAAAATTACCAGCTATTTACTTCAAAATATCTATTTCTAAATGAGAGAACCATACTAGGTCTTTGGAGAATCGTTCCTTTTCCTCTCTACAGATTTTAAGTAATGAACAGAGTTTTTTTTTCTAGCTGTCCTTTTAAACTTCATTTTCAAAAAAGTTATGAGCATATTAATCAAAGCATCATTACTAAGAATATAAAGCTTTATCATCTTGGGCATGGGCTTACAGACTATGTATACCTCTTTTTATAAATAAAGTTTTATTAGCACATAGCCATGTTCTTTCATTTATGTATTGTCGATGGCTGCTTTCCTGTTACAAAGGCAGAGTTGGCTAGTCTGACAGAGAATATATGACCTGCACAACTGAAAATGTTTACTATCCGGCCCTTTACAGAAAAAAAAAAAGTTAGATGGAAGGGGGATACATGCACAGATCTAGAATCTACCTATAGAGAATCCTCATATTTTTTATTTGGAATAATTATTATAAACTGTCCAGGAGCTATGAGTTCTCAGTTTCATATCTACTGCATTATAGTCTCTCCTTCAGCAACACATATCATCTTATATTTTTTCTTCTGTTAATTTTGTGTGTCACAATTATAGCAAAAGAAGGTATAACTTAGAAAACAGTTTTGATATAATCTTGAAAAATTCTGTAACTTGATTTTTGTATTCTACATCCTTTCTACATATTAATAATTCTACATATTAATTCTACATAATTCTACATATTAATAAATACATTAAATTGTTAACTTACTTATTGAAACTATTTCTTAAGCACAATAAATTTTATATCTTTACATATTTTAGTTATTATAAGTAAAGAAAAGTAGCTGTACTATTGCTTTGAAACCTATTTAGCTAGGTACACATAACCACTTTAAATAGAAGGCTTTTAGGTAAGGCATCATAAAAATTTACCTTAAAAGTGCATTCCTTTATTTAATCATGTATTCCTTTATTCACCAAGTATTTATGAATACCTTCTAGGTGCTAGGCAGTCTACAAGGTTCTGAAAATACAGTAATGAATCCAATTTATTTCTAATTACAAAGCAGAAATCATTTAGATTGGCTGTGACAACACCTGTAAACATTTCTTTAAAATAATTTTGACATGTTTTATAGTTTGCCAGAAACACACCTATAAGCCGTGGTCATTAATAAACATATATTGATTCTACTTAGCAGTTAACACTGCCTTTAAAAAATAAAAGGCTAATTATATAGAGTAGTTAAATAACTGACTAGAGTTACGATGTCAAAATAAAGGAGATATTTGAACTGTAAATATTAGCTAGTTTTGCTATATAATTTTCTATTAATTCTAAATTACAGATATATTTAGACTAACTAGAAAGTGGTTAGTAAGTCATCATAAAACTTTTAAAAAATATTCACTTATTTAATTATTCATCCACTCAAAAAATATGTCTTGGGTGTCTAGTATGAGTCAGATTCACTGGGAATATAGCAAATAAACGTGACAGGAGTCCGGGCCTACATGGAATTGGAATTGACAAAATACATGTGTAAGTACAGGTGTACCAGAGAATATATACATTTTAAATTTGAACTCTTTCTTATTAAATGTATCTTTTAATATTGTTTTTTCCCTCTAAAATTTATTGAATGTTATATTATGAGCATATGGATATTAATAAACAGCAAAAATACTTATATCTGAATCAAGATAAAATATTCTGAAAGACCTAAGAACACTTTCTTTTTAAGTAGAGAAGGATCATTTTTAGTTTCAGTAGCCTCCTTTGATTATGGTGTCCTTCAATTTAGGCGAGATGTTATAGTGAGAGACTAACAGAGTTTGTGTACTCCAAGGACAGCTCAAAGACACCTGGAGTCTATACGTTTACTGTGCTAGCCTCGCCACATTTTCTATAAAGTCTGATAAAAAGCTATCTTTATTCATCTTTATTTTCTGATAAGCATGTTTCTCATTTGCAATAGGCAGAGAAGCAAAAAGACTGGTGTGAATCAGGTGTGATTAAATAGAGTTTTATAACTACCACCACTCTCTTCAGGCCCAGGTTTCAACAGGCAGTGTGTCCTAATGGTTAGGAGTGCAGAATTCTGGGGGCACCTGTGTGGCTCAGTCGGTTAAACATCCAACTTTTGGTTTCTGCCCAGGTCATGATCTCACTGTTTGTGGGATTGAGCCCCGCATTCAGCTACGTGCTGACAGCATGGAACCCGCTTGGGATTCTCTCCCTGTCTCTCTGCCCCTCCCACTCTCTCTCTCTCTTTCCCAAAATAAATAAATACATTAAAAAAAAAAAAAAAAAAAAAAAGAGTTCAGAATTCTGGACCAAGACTCTTTGGTTACCAATTCTGGTTTGTCCATGGCCTAACTGGGTGATACTGACATTTTACTTATTCTCTGTGTGTGTCAGTTTCCTTATCTGGAAAACACCCAAAATAATACCTTATTCGATTGGTTTATTTTATAAATGAATATAAGGGCTAGAAAGTGTCTGACATAGTAAGTGATCTCTAACTTAATCACATTAAATGAAGGTTAAGCTTCATTTTTCTTAAAATTCATTTGAACTCCAAAGAATAGATTATTTCTTAAGACATTTCCTGAAACATTAAAAATAATTGTCAAGTAGGAAGTCACTTACAGAAGAAACAACTGTCCAATAAATGCTAAAGACAGTAAGAGCCATGGAGAACAGGCCCAGAAAAATAAATGAGGGACTAGTTAAGAAGTTTGTGATTCATAACACCTCTAGGCATTTAGGGTCACATTCACTTTAAGTGTCCTTGTTCACTTTAGCATGAGAAGAGTTGACAGACTTTCTAATGACCTGGTCAGCAGTAGTACAGATATACATACCTAAGCCTTCTCTTCCCTCATCTTCCATGTAGGTACCAAGATTCTGACACATCTGTGAACTCACTTCCTGTTTTAGACTAGTAAGGCTATTCTCAGAGGAAGTATCCTTTTCATATACCTGGACTCATCTAACCAGATGTATAATAATCACTGCCCCCCCCCTTTCTTACCTGAACTAATTGTTATTTGTACATCTCTATTTTCTAATATTTCCTCTGGGTATTCTGTTAAGGTAAAACACAGCTTTATGATGCCCTTTCCAATCAACACCAGACTATTTGTTTCAAGATAGCAATTAACTTCCTGCTTAATTTGTCACACTTAATTTGAAATTAGGCATGCAAAGCTATTAAAAACTGTGGTTGTGGTGTTTGCATCTGGCTGAGGCAGTAGCCACTGGCAGCCTTGATTTATCACTCTTCATTTAAATTCCTGTGCCAATGATTTTAGTTCCTAAATGCTGTGACTGGCATTTATGGATTTCAAAATCAAAGTGAAAATAAGCTACAGTTAAGAACTCAACAGCTCAGATCGATGAAAAATGGTTTTATAACTGAATGCCCCGCAGTTAAATCCTAGGGGCTTGACCAAAAAAGTGCTTAGTGCTCAGAGATGTTGCTGTGGGAAGATGAGTATCCCACTCTCATGGCTGTTTATAAATCACTATCAAAACTCTGCATCTTGTAAGAGTGCCATGGAAATTTGTTCCCAGATGGAAACTATTATTTTGCTAGGCCTGCTTCTTAAAAGAAAAAGCCCCACCCCCAAAGTAAGCTTCCTGTCTGATAAATCTCATCTTTGATATTCAAATATTTTTATCCAGCATTGCTCATATTTGAGGAAGCAGAATATAACATTGCTACTAAAACCTAATCCCTAATACCATGCACAAAATTGTTTCCTAAATTGAATGAGTATGATTCTATAATTTTCTTATCAAAGACTGACTGTGGCATAAATCTTGATTCAGTGAAGTCTTCAGATTGCACAGGAAGAATTAGGCTTTTCAACAACCCTGACAGAAGCAAATTGTAAAAACCTGTTCCTCCTGCATGGCTTCATAATCTCAAGGCTCAACACTTCTTGTGTGGCCAATCTAATTGTTCCTTTAAGGCAAAGCTCTTCCAGGAAGTATTCCAGCTCAATTAATCTTTTCTCCTCTGAACTAAAGCATTCACAATCTGTATCTTACCACATAAGCGCTTAAAAATCTTTTTCTCTCTTTTCTTGTTAGCCTTTTTTAGTCTGCTAACATTGTCTCCCCAATTAAAGTAAGGATTTGAGGAAGCCACAATAGCTTCTTCCTTTCCTATACTGCATGATGGACTATAGTACTGATTACATATTATGGCTTAATAAATGTTTGTTCATGGCTCAGTACACTATAAATGTACTGTTCAAAGCTCCAGGGATAAAGTGAACCAACCAATAAAATACAGTGAAAAAGTCCAGTACTCATGGAGCATAAATTCCATTGCTGAAAGACCAAATTATATTTGGAATGTATTACATCATGGAATTAAGTAGTGGAATAAAGAACACACACAAGCCACTCTGAAAAAAAGTGACTTAGGTACTATCATAGGAAATAAACATATGATCAAACCAAGTGGAAACCAAAAACCAAAAAGTAAGGTTGAAAGTGAAAGAAAACAAAGTGTGAAATAAAACAAAAGGAAAGAGGAGAAAGAGATATTCTTCCTGTTATGCTTAAACCATGAAAATTGTTTCTATTTACATTCTCAGGTTTCTAATGTGATATATATTTTTTACTTTCCAGTAACCATAAAAAACTTTTATTTCTTATCATGGAGTGTAAAGTGATATGGGCTTGAACATGGAGGAAATGCTAGTGAGATGCCTATTTTTACCTTCTAAAAATAACTGTATAACTTGAAATCACCAAGTCAAACTTTCAAGAATACTGCAAAATAATTACAGTGTAAGGCCTATAGCAGGAGTTGTATGCATGGAAAGTTACAATTAGATTTTTAGGAGAAGGTATCCTCTTAGAGGAGGTGTCAAAAAAGTTTTGCATCTTTATCAACTATTTTTTTTTAATTTTATTATATCAAGTCTTTGGGATTATATAGAAAACTGGTTTTAAATACGGAAAGACCATGCAAAGAATGTTCACCATGTTATTTGATACAATATTCTCATTTTGCAGATGAAAAATGTGAAGTGTAGAAAGATTAAATAACTTGCTTGAATTTACACAGCTGGATAGTAGCAGTTTAGGGACTAGAACTCAGAGTTGATCAGATTCTAACCAGCTGTTTTCTGTCTCTCTGTAGGACTAAACTACTGGACATTTTCAAGAGAAAAGAAGGAATGACATTATGAGCTATACATTCATGACTATGCAGATGGTAAATAGCAGACTAAACTATGTAACACAGGATATGAAATTTTGGACCCTAGAGATCCATAAAACCAAATGGACAATAATCTCTCCTGCATATTTTCAGGGCATTCCTGCTTAGGTTTACACAACTGAATGCCTTCAGAATGCCTTCTGAAGATCTGTTCCAGGACAATGAACCTATGAATAGAATACTTACTGTTGATGTCCCTAGTAAACACTTTAAGACTAAGGGACAAAATTATGATGGTATTAAAGCTTTAAAAGGTTCACTTTGAGTATTGTAAAATTTTGTGTTTGTGTGAGCATGCGTGTGTATATGTATACATATGTATACATACCCACACACTTAATTCACTAATTTATTTAGTAGATATTTAATACATAGATTTTAGGTGAAAGGAACTATGTTAAGCCTTGGGGATACAAATATTTATCAACAATCCAGTAGAAAAAACTGACATGCAATTGAAATGCAGAGAATGGTGATAAGTACAGTAACAGGATAAATATAAGGACCTATAAAAAGACAATCAGGTCAGCATCATGAAGGACCTTACAAATTACTCTAGAGAAATCATCAACCATAATCCCACCACACCAAGTGAAACAGTGCCAACATTTGAAAATGTTGAAAATGCTATTCATTTTTCTATGAATAATGTGTATCTTAATTGTGTACATAATTAATTGATAATATATAGAAAGCTTCCATTGTGGCACTTACTGATATTGTTAGCATTATTCTCTTTCATAAAACTTAACATTCCACCTTACAGAGATAATGCATTTTACTTATTATGTTTTGTTGGTCATTTAGAATATACATTTCCTTATACATTATGCATGTTTACACACACAAATAGTTTTTCTATATGTCTTATCTTCCCTAGATATTAATGCAGAATAGCAAATGTAAAAAGATAACAATTTTAAGGTGCTAGAAACACACTGCCATATATTTTTGTGGTTACTTCTGTAGTCCTGTAGTGGTATGAGAGTTTCGATCAAATCACACCCTAAGAAGACATAAGCATTACCATTTACCAAGGAAAACTCCACAAAACACAAAAAACATACCCAATCTAGTTAGAAGAAAATTACCTACCATTGTTTTAACTTTCATTTCTTTGATTTTTAGCAAGAGTGAAATGTTTTTTAATGCATATTAGGCAAATACATTTTATCTGAGAATTGACAACTCTTGTCCTTTGTCTATTTTTATCATGTTCTACTTATCACAGGTATTTACCCAGCTTGTCATTTATTTTCATTTTATTTATAATGACTTTGATGTATAAAATTTCAATTAAGCTCATCTGTCTTCTGCTTTGTAATTTTTTTTTCTCCATTCACTAGTCAACATTTACCTATATTTGCTTTTTCTTAAAATTTTTTATTTAACTTATCTGCTAAATCCTTTGGAATTTTTTAAAGGGTATTTTCTTCGTTGAGGATTAACTGGAAATGTGTTACTTACTTACTTTTTAAA
The DNA here is from genome assembly GCF_024362965.1 of Panthera pardus. NCBI lineage: Eukaryota > Metazoa > Chordata > Mammalia > Carnivora > Felidae > Panthera > Panthera pardus. Next base: position 44,960,963 of record NW_026526721.1, on the reverse strand, counting down.
TATTTAGTTAGTTAGTTATTGAAAGAAAGACTGTCAGCAGAAGAGCAGAGAAAGAGGGAGACAGAGAATCCCACGCAGACTTTGCACAGTCAGTGCAGAGCCTGATGCAGGGCTCGAACTTACAAACCGTGATATCATGACCTGAGCTGAAATCAAGAGTTGGACGTTTAACTGAATGAGCCACCCCAGGCGTCCCTTGGATGTTTTAAATAATAATTTTTCTTTGACAAATTTTATTCGATGATGTATATTTATTTTCCCATTAATTTCAGATGCATTCTTTATCCTATGTTAAATATTTTTTGCAAATTAAGAACTTTTTTCCAAGGCTATCTCTTCTTTCCCTTTGATCACAAACTTTTTTTATCTTCTCCTTGGGAAAACAAATTAATTCCTGAAATGCAGGCTAATTATTCATTAGGTTATTTTCATTAAATATACTTTTCATGTTTTAAGGGGATATTCTTGGATGAGATTCCATTTAAGAAATGCCATACCCAAATGGAGCAGCATAACATTTTGCATTTATGTAACACCTTCATTATCTTAGCAACAGATGACTTTGTCAATATCCAAACAGAATGCACCAAATTTTTGTAAAATATTATGGAATTGTTATGCATACTTCCAAAGAAAACTTTTACACAGAAAGTTAAGCAAAATTTTAGTAAAGATATTTTGAGAAAAATACCTAGTTTTTGAAAAGTAAGAATTTGAAAATAAAGGTTGTTTATTTGTTTTGCAAATTCTTGTACAGCAATACCATCTGTTTGCCATGTTTATACATTAAGTTTAGACAGTGTGGAATCAGAGTTTTTGTCTGGTTGTTATAAACCTCAAAAATTTACTCTTTTTAGCTGTCTAATAAATTAATACAGTAAATAAGTGGGCAACAATAACTTAGGCATCTTTTGGCTCTAAAATTATAGTTTTCCCTTTAAAATCTAGTCCTTATTGGCCAAATTTATGTCAAATAATTAGTAGCTTTTCCCATATTCTACTTATTATAATTCTCATAACTTGACAAAGTATAATGGTTTTAAAAGTCAAATAAAGGCAGGTATATGACCTCATTCTCTCGTCTGATACTGGGAGACATCACAGGGAGGAAAATAAGAATTGATGGAAGTAGATTATGAAATTAAAGTCAAAATTGAAATAAATTAGATTAATATTAATATGAGAAATGAAAAAATTGGAACACTTGTAGAAAACGGTTTAGAGAAAGATATGTAGTTCTGGACCATAGTTTAAGAATGAGAATGTCTGCCTTGAAAGTTCATGAAAACTTTATCTAATTCTTCATTAGTACCATAGGAAAAGTTCTATTAGAAGGTTAATGCGGGGCACCTGGGTGGTTCAGAGTCTGACTCTGGATTTAGGCTCAGGTTATGATCTTACAGTTTGTGAGTTTGAGCCCCGTGTCTGGCTTTGTGCTGACAGTGTGGAGCCTGCTTGGTATTCTCTCTCTCTCTCTCTCTCTCTCTGTCTCTCTCGCTCGCTCTTTCTCTCTCTTTCTGCCCAACCTCTGCTCCTGCTCTTTCTCTCTTTTTTCCAAAGAAATTTAAAAAGTTAAAAAAAAGGTGAATGCAATTTGGTTACTTTTTTCATTTATCATTTTGGATTTTTTTACTGAGAAAACTAGAATAAAAATCATATATGAACAATTTACTTTCAAAATTTTATTTCTAATACAGAAATAATTATTTTTCATGTTACCTGTATCTAATATTTATTCTTCAAATAGCAATAAATTATATACAATATTAACAGGAAACTATTCTTATAGTTTAGCAATAAATTATATGGAATGATATTAATAGGAAACTATTCTTATAGCTTTATTAAATCAATAACCAAAGGCCATACTGTTGAACATAAAACTCTAAGACCTTTTTCCCACATTTCGCCTAAATTTGACATAGAGAAATAACTAATCTCTTTATTTTAATTTATACTACATTTAAAGTTCTAATTACTTGACTATGTCAAAATGTGTTATATATTTTTAGCATGGTCTGACCATTTTAATTTCAGCTTAGTCATATAAAAGAAGATTCAAACATTCTGCAATATTTTAACATGAAATTTCATATAGTGGATTCTACAAAAATAAACTTTTAAAACACGTATAATTTTTATAGAACACTTTCCTGTTTCATGGTTCAGAGTTGAAAAACTTAAGATTTTAAGAGTAAACTAAACCCACTGATAGTTCATTATCAGTAACTACACACTATTTAGAGTAGCTTTTTTTTTTTTTCTTATACAAATGTTACTTGGAGGCACCATTACTATGGCAGAATGACATGGTGGAGGTATTCAGATTTTGAAAAGTTTTTGTGATGATTCCATGACTCTTAATTCTCCTTTTGGAGAGGATTCTCTTCTCTGGAGCCTAACACTGCCATAATGGTAATTTAAGAGAATGACTGTGAGGCTCTCAGATTACCTTGAATATGCATCCAAGAGGACCTCTTGAAGAGTCCTTAATCTGTTATACTATCTCTTCTCCTGTGGCTCCTGTTAAGATTTGTGACCATAAATTCATAATACTTCTCCAGTCCACCAGAATTAGAGAAGAGTAGAAGCAATTGAATTGGGGATGATAAACTTGCAAATAAAATAAGTAGGGATGATCCAATTGGAATGTTCCATGGATAGTCTGTCTACAGAGAGTGCTGATGGAGGGAATGGTGACCCTCCACCTCCTGGAATACAATTCATTTTTTTCATTTTCTTATTATATAGATTAATAGGCAAAAGAGAGATTTTAGGTGATACATGGAAAATCATGCTAAAAGAGTCAGCTAAATGATATTAGAGGATTGGAAATATTTCTTCTAGATCTCTGAAATTAGATAAAATAACATTTATTATATTTATTTTACATGATATTCATATGTGCATCCTGCCTGATGACTTGTTGAAGTCTGTAGTCTTTTGAGTTTTTTTTAAGGCATGTGAAAATTGTCACCTTGTAAAATAAGTGTAAAACTGATATGAGATGGCAGCAGTTAGGTTAATAAAATTCAGATAGTGGAAAATAGTTTATTTTAGGAAATAATTTCGCATGTCAGTTATAGCTTAAATTTAAATATATAATTAAGTAGCATTTGAAATAGAGTTTAATTGTTCTGCTCTTAATACAAGTATCTCACATTTTGTAAAACCGCTACATAAAAACAGCAGTTGAATCTTTTAAATATTCAGCACATTAAATGTTTCTTCTCATAAAAATAGAATGAGGAGCCTATTCCCAACTTTTAGGAATCTTAATGTGGAATTCATATCTACAACTGGCCAACATCCTTATCTTCATGAAAAGTAATTTAAAAACTTAAAAATATAAAATTAGGAGATAGGACATAACTATCAAATAAACTTATCGAAATATAATCTAAACTCATAGACAGAAAATAGTCAATCATTCACTATTTATATAAAGAAGCCTTGAAGTAGGAAGTAAAAAAGATAAGTCATCAATTCACATATCTTAAAGCTGAAGAGTTATATATATTTTTATATAAAGTAAAAGGTAATAAATATCATAGATCAGACTTATATAGTTTTTTAAAGGCAAAATGAAATGGAATAAAAAGTACATTTCTATCTTCATATACTTGCTTTAATGAAAGAGTACTTAAATATGTAAGCTGGGTTACAATTTATTTTTTTATTTTTTTTTTACCTTATTTATGTTAAGTTTTTTTAAAATTTAATTTTATTTTTAAATTTACATTCAAATTAGTTAGCATATAGTGCAACAATGATTTCAGGAGTAGATTCCTTAGTGCTCCTTACCTATTTAGCTCATCCCCCTCCCTACACCCCCTCCAGTAACCCTCTGTTTGTTCTCCATATTTATGAGCCTCTTATGTTTTGTCCCCCTCCCTGTTTTTATATTATTTTTGTGGATTACAATTTAAAAGGATGAATACACATAATTCAAGCCACATCATAATTATTTTGAGGAAAAAAAACCCTCTTCTCTATCTAAGGGTATACCTTGGAAATGACTCAGTATAACAATACATAGCAGAGCATAAAGGGATCATAGTTATGAAGACTCACCTTTGGTCTATTAGAATGTCAAAATAATTAGAATAGCATTAGGCGCATTTTGGAACTAACTTTCAATTATCTTGTTTTTAATCTTTCATAACTGAAAGCTTTGCTTGGTGCCTAACAGAATAAATGTGTGGTCAAACAACTAGGTTCTCTTTCATAAAAATAGATAAGTGAAATGTCAACACTCACTCCCTGTCATATCACTATTTAATCATTCATTACTTTATACATATTTTAAGGACTTGTGTACTAATACTTCAGGCACTCAGTTCCTGAAAATGTATACAGAATCAGGTATCATATAGTCTTTTTTACTTAGGTAAGCTCTCCCTTTTAAATCTAGGGAATGAAAGACTGACTGTTAGCTGCTCCACAGTAGGCAGCCCATCGCAAACACTCAAACATGCAACTTGTTTTCACTACATGGCATACAGCACAGTACTTGGCACATCACAGTCACTGAGTACATTTGTTTGCTGACTAACACATACAGGTAAATGGGAAAAATAATACATTACTGTTTTGTAAATTGTTTTCAGGGCTTGTTTCATGAATGTGTAACTTACCCACCTACACAGTTCCCTCCTTCCATGTAAGGTGTTAATGCTCAGCTACTGCCATCTTGCAATTGGTAACAATTTTATCTTTGAATACAAGTTTTGTAAGTGAAGTTTGATGGGACAATGAGCATGCACTTGGAGCTTGGAGGCCTGGCTCTAAGTAAGGTCCAGCCTCTAGCCACCTTCCCACATTTCCAAGATGTATTTTCCAAGGCAGACTCCCCTGCTCTCTGCCATGCAATCTTCCAATTCCTGTCTCACCCCATCATTGCTGCCACCCTCCACCTGAGTTAGGTGATTATGTTGACCACTGAGGGGTCAGGATCACATTTCTAGGTTGTCTCCTGTCTCCAGAGGGGGTCTGGACATGTGTGTAGGCAGGATCTAGGTTGGGTCTGTTAGCCCTGAGTAGTGTAAAGTTGTGTGTGTGTGTGTGTGTGTGTGTGTGTGTGTGTGTGTGTGTGTTGGCTGTCTATGTTCTGAAGAGGCCATGTCTTACTAGGGGCAAGCTTCTCACCCACCCCCCTCATGCAGGTAGCAAACAGTTTCTAGAAAGGCAGTTTAAATATTTTTTAACGTTTATTTATTTTTGAGAGAGAGAGAGACAGAATGAGAGTGGTTAGGGGCAGAGACAGAGGGAAACAGACTCTGAAGCAGGCTCCAGGCTCTAAGCTGTCAGCACAGAGCCCAACGCAAGGCTTGAACTCAAGAGCTGTAAGATCATGACCTGAGCCAAAGTTGAACACTCAAACAACTGAGCCACTTAGGCACCCCTAGAAAGGCAGTTTAAAGACTGTAGGGGTCCTTCCTTCTACTGTGGGTTGTGTACTGTGGGTACTGTGGGTTGATTACCTAGGGGTGTCTTCTCCCTAAGGGTATCCTTGTGCAGAGGGAGTGACCACTGAACTGGCTCCGTGTCTGGCAAGACCTCTCTTCCTCCTTCCAACCTTTCTGAGTATGGCCTACATTTGTCTGTTCTGGTCTGCTTGAGAAACCTTTAGGGACTCTGATGAGGGAGGAGGGACTATAGAAAAATAATTCTGTGACTTTGATGATTCCACAGATGAGTTAAACATTTTAATATTTGAATTTAAAGGTGTCACTGAGCTATATAAAAATGAATGGTAAAGTTTATGTTAATTTGCAATTGTATTTTTCATTACTTAGAAGAACATTAAATGGCAATTAAAAATCACCATGACAAGTTGAGAGAAAAATTGCAGAAAGAAAAGGCTTTATATTTTAGTATCTTTAATGACTCTTTTTTCCTGCTTTTTGAACAAAGGGTCTTGTAGTTTAATTTTTCAGTGGGCATCACAAATTATATAGCTGAAACTGACTGTTTTAGAGACCAAACCAAATAGAAAAGTGCTGAGAAATACATGGAAGAAAAAAAAGCTATTTGATCTAAAAATTCTATATAGAATTTCAGTCTGATTAAAAGGTCAACAGTTTGTTTTCAATCTTTACAAATTATTTAAATATGAAGACATTTCACATTTTCAATAATGATCAGAATAATCTATCAACCTTGAAAATCTTTTAGTTTAGTTATTACACATTAATGCTTTTTCAATCTTTTATTATATATGTATGTATGTATGTAGGAGAGAGTGCAAGCAAGGGAGGAACAAAGAGAGAGAGAGGGACAGAGGATTGGAAGTGGGCTCTGTGCTGACAGGCTGACAACAGCAAGCCGATGTGGGGCTCAAACTCATGAACCACGACATCATGACGTGAGCCAAATTTGGATGCTCAACTGACTGAGCCACCCAAGCACCCCTGGTCCTTTATAATATTTAAAAAAAAGGAGGCTTTTGGAAAATATATATTTTAAAAACCTAGTGTTTAATAGTAATCTCCAACAAATCAGTTATCCAAATCAGTCAATTTGTTTTGTAGTCAGAGTTTTACTGATGAAATTAAAATGGCTTCCTTCTCCAAAGAACTGCATTGGAAATGAGCAAATAATTGGCTAGCATATTCCTAATCATAAAGCCTTATGACCTATGGCAGATATAGATTCTGCACAATGTGATCATATGCATTTATCTTCACTACTAACCACATCTATTTTTGCAGGATTTAAAATATTTTCCTAAACAATCTCTACCAACACTTTTCAGTTTGTGTGAACAAATGCTGTTAACGTTGTTAATGTAGTAATAAGGCATTATAATAGCAATAAGATCTTATTACTTTCTACTAAAGAAAACAGTCATCTTTCCTGCAAAATGTGCAAATGAGAATTCCTCAGAGAAACAGCTGATAACTCTAAGAACCAACTGCTTAAAATCAAATTTAGGATTAAACACATTTTTCTAGCAATGTATGATCACCAAGAAAAAAAAAAAGACGATTGCTATTAAAGGATGGTTTAGTGTTGATTAAAACCTTTTGTTGAAAATTCTGTAAGCATAGCATCAGAGGATTTAGTGAGCATGAAATTTAGTATGTGGTAAAGAAAATATATGCAATAACTTTCTAGACAAATTCCTACTTAAATTTAAGATTTTTCCCTTTTTTATTACCACTGCCTGCAAGTCTTTTATATATTCACAGATTTTCTCTTCAACTCATGATCTGCTCAAGTGTTATGCTATCAAGAAAGGTATTTTTGCTTTCCCCATGTAAAATGCCCCCTTCTCTTTCTTCCAAATCTCCTACTGGGACATATCACTATTTGCCACTAAAACATGGTATCTATGAAGTCAGGGACACTTAACTGGTTTTTGTTATTGTTGTTTATTTGTTTTTCTCCTTTATTTGCTATATACCACTAGTTCATATAAGAGTTCCTGGCACACAGTAAATATTCAATAAATATTTTTGAATGAATTAATGGATAAGTTAATGAATGCAAGACAACTCAAATCATCTCCTATTTCTGTTAATGCAAGTCAACAGAGATTTATGAATCAATACAGACAATGTAGGTTGAGAATATTCTTAGTCAAAAACACATCATCTTTGCTCTCAAGAGGCTCACATGTTGGCTGGAAAAGCAAAATATTAAAAAATACATATTTATGGTTCAGTGAGGTATAAAAATGTGTGCTATTGAACATAGCTGACTGGGAGCGGTTCAATTTCTTCATTTGTTGACTGAGAACTGAGGCACCAACTAACCTCAGCAAATTAACTTCTAAAGTCTAAGAGCCTTTTCTAGATTACTCAAAAGATGCATGCTACAAAAAGGCACTAGACTTGGATGTAATTTGATAGTTCTCAGGAGTAAGAAAAGTTTATAATCATCCACACTCTATTATAAGTTAATATTTGGCTGAACCATAAAGTTATTTAGTTTTGATTAATTAGACAGACATTTCAATTATCTTCCATAAATAAAATATCTGGCATACTTTTCAGAAAAGAAACACTTCTTGGACATGAAAGTTTTATCCTTCAATATAAGGTGTTTGTAGGTTTTGTAATATGTAATTTTCTTGTGTTTAAGAAATATGAAAAATACAAATAATAGAGCATCTCTCTTAAATTATCATTATTGCCTTTTTGAAGAAACTTATACCATTAGCTTGTGTTCAGTGTATATTTAGTAAGCATTTAAAACATACTGATTTTTTTTTACTTTGAGTAGACTTGCACAGATTCTAGAAAAATAAGTATTTGTTGTCAATAATTTTGACAGGACTGTGAGAGATATCCTGAGATAAAATAATTTAAAATACAGACATAAAGATGAATGAATGTTTACAGTGTCCTTAATTACCTACTCGAACAATGTATAAAAGGTTGGCATTTGAGATAGACTGTATTTCCAAAATGAAGCAAACTATAAATCAAATAGACATTTCAAGTTTATAAATATGAGAATTTGTTTTATTTAAGTCTATTTTCAATGCTAGTTCAATTAATTATTTCTGCCTGAGTAAATATACGAAATCTCCAACCAAAATATGAGCCTAAGGCAAGACCTATGCAGAATAGTCATCCAATGGCAGAGAGAAGAGTGTTAAATGTACATTTTAAGAAACCAAGGAATTAGACAACCTGGTTCTGACAAGAATTGCTTTAAAGACCCGTTAGCAAATATCAGCAGAATTGGTTTGTAATTTAGCATTTCTTTCACTTTGAACATGGTCCCTAAAGGTTTTTGCAGATGTCAGGATATCTACAAACACAATTTGTTTCAGGTTGACTATCCATGATTAACATTCTCTTTTACTGTCTATGAGCTGAATAATTCCTTTTACTGCACTACACACCTTAGTTTTCCTATCATGCACTAAAGATTAAAATAAAATGTTTTCTAGGTGTTACTTTCTAAATGAAACACTTTTAAAGACCATTTAAATACACTATGAAAATAGAAGATTGCAAAAATAGCTCTGAGGGATTGTAGAAGTCAGTTAATTAAGGTTTATTGCAAAGATTCCTAATTATGGGAGTCATAGTTTTAAATCTATAATCTTATTTAACCGACTGGAATCAGAATAATCAAGGAATGTTTCTCCTAACTACAGCTAAGTGTCTCTAAGTGATTTGGATTTTTTTTATATTTGTTTAATTATAAACAGAGAACAAACAATTAAGTCAGGGTTATTTAATATGGTTTCCTTAATATTTCTTAAAAATAAGAAAAGATATATACATATTAGTCGACTACATTAAAGAAAAGGCAATTCAATGAATATATTCTCTTTATCTCCATGTTTCACACTGCACACACAAAAAGTAGTGAAAAGATAATACAGTTGTCTCTAATATTTTATTTCATTACTCCTACACGTGTCACCTCATAAACAATATTATTATTTTGCTGATTTTCTTTTTCCCTGTTTATAGCCCTGATAATATAACAGCATCTTCTGCTAAATGGTTGATTCCCTAACTTGTCTTGGCTATTTTACAGACACTCACCACTCATTTCTTCAAATTTTAAGTTATATCTTCAGTCCCTTCCTCAAATCCTGCTGTACCTCTGCAATATATCAACTTTTTAGATAACTTGGGTACATTAGTTATCACTACCTAATCCCTCCGTTGCTTACCCTTTCTTTGCTTGGTTCCTTCTGCTCTGAATCCTTTTCTTTGCCCATCCCAATCTCATTTTGCCTACTCATCTCTCAAAACAAAACTTAATATAAATGTCAGCTCCTCAGGGAAACTTCATTCCCCAGACTTGGAGAAGACGCTCTCAGAGCACCTTGCTCTTCTCTGTAGTGGGACTTACCACATACTAATTATATATTTGTCAAACTATTTTTTTATTATCTGCCTCCCCACCAGAGTGTAAAGTTCATAAGGGCTCATTCATCAATGTCTATATGTCGAATAAATTAAAGGTTTTATGAACAGCATGTATCACTGTTCCATTTTAGTATAAAAACAATGATATGTAACCTACAGTTAATAAGAAAAATCTTTGACTCTGGTCCCCTTAGTCCAACAAAATTGTAATGTATTATCTACCAGATAACTTTGGAAAGTGTTTCAAGTTGCTTTAAGGAGATGTTCCAAAGAGACCCAAGTGGGATGATGGAACATACCCTCTTCAATTTGCAACAGTAAAACTATTATCTTATTATAAAAAAGGCTGGCACACATTATGACGTCTGAAGTCTGGTTCTAGGAAACTCTAGTTACTATTAGCTCCTTTTTATACCCAACACTCGGATATGATATGATAAGAGTAACTTATACATGCACAGACACAGACTGAGTTATTTTATACTGTTCCCCTTGCTTAAAGCATTTTTTTTTAATTTTTTTATTATTATTTTTTTCTTTTTGTTTTTGTTTTTTTTTTCTTTTAAAAGCATTTTCATTTTTAAAGATGTGATTCTCTACTGTCTGAAGTTCAGGTACAATGAGACAAGGCCTTCTTGGTATGTCTCAAAATTGACCTGGAGACAGTCACTCATACTTACTTGTAGAGCTGGTCATAATATATTTTTTGTTAGTGCAAGATAAATGTATTTTAATATTCAGTAGCTCACTGCCATCCTGCATATGTCTACTTTTGTTATTTTTTTGAAGATTCTATTTGAATTCCAGTTAACGTACAGTGTTATATGAGTTTCAGGTGTACAATACACTAATTCGACGATTCCATACATCACCTGGTGCTCATCACAAAAAGTGCACACCTTAATCTCTTTCACCTATTTAACTCATCCCACAACTATCCTCCCTCTGGTAACTATCAGTTCATTCTCTATAGTTAAGAGTCTGTTTCTTGGTTTCACTCTCTCTCTCTTTTTTTTCTCTTTGCTCATTTGTTTTTTGTTTCTTAATATACACATATGAATCAAATCATATAGTATTCATCTTTCTCTGGCTTATTTTTCTTAGCATTATTCTCCCTAGCTCCATTCATATCATTGCAAATGACACAATTTCATTCATTTCTATGGCTGAATAACATTCCATCATATATATATTCACCACATCTTCTTTATCTATTCATCAACTGATGGATATTTAAACTGCTTCCATAGTTTGGCTATTGTAAATAATGCTGCTATAAACATAGGGGTGCATGTATCTCTTTGAATTAGTGTTTTTGTATATTCTGAGTAAACAGCCAGTAGTGCCATTGCTGGATCATCGGGTAGACCTATTTTTAGCTTTCTGAGGAACTTCCATACTGTTTTTCACAGTGGTTGCACTAGTTTGCATTCCTACCAACAGTGCAAGAGGGTTCCTTCTTCTCCACATCCCGTCAACACCAATTGCTTCTTGTGTTGTTGATTTTAGCCATTCTAACAGGTGTGAGGTAATATCACATTGTTGTTTTGATATACATTTCCCTGATGGTAAGTGATAATGAGCATCTTTTCGTGTGTCTGTTGGCCATCAGTATGTCTTCATTGGAGAAAGGGCTATTCATGTCTTCTGCCCATTTTTAATTGGATTATTTATTTTAGGGTATTGACTTTTATAAGTTCTTTATATATTTTGGATACTAGCCCTATCAGCTATATCATTTGTAAATACCTTCTTGCATTCCTTAGGTTGCCTTTAGTTTTGTTGATTGTTTCTTTTACTGTGCAGAAGCTTCTTATTTTGATGCAGTTCCAATAGTTTATTTTTTCTTTTGTTTCCCTTACCTCAGGAAACAAATCTAGAAAAAAGTTGCTATGGCCAAAGTCAAAGAGGTTACTGCCTGTGTTCTCTTCTAGGATTTTTGTGGTTTCAGTTCTTACATTGTATCCATTTTGAGTTTATTTTTTTATATGGTGTAAGAAAGTGGTCCAGTTTCATTCTTTTGAATGTTGTCCAGTTTTCTCAATACCATTTGTTGAAGAGATTGTCTTTTTCCCATTGGATATTCTTTTCTGCTTTGTTGAAGATTAGTTGGCCATATGTTTGTGGGTCCATTTCTGGGTTTTCTATTCTGTTCCATTGATCTATGTGTCTGTTTTCATGCCAGTGCCAAACTGTTTTGATCACTACGGTTTTGTTATGATGCCTCCATCTTTGCTTTTCTTTTTCAAGGTTGGTTTGGCTATTTGGGGTCTTTTGTGGTTGCATATGAATTACAGGATTGGTTGTTCTAGATCTGTGAAAAATGCTGTTAATATTTTGATAAGGATTGCATTAAATGTGTAGACTGCTTTGGGTAGTGTAGATATTTTAACAACATTTGTTCTTCTAATCCATGACCATGGAATATCTTTCCTTTTTTTTTTTTTTTTTTTGTTGTTGTTGCCTTTAATTTCTTTCATCTGTGTTTTACAGTTTTCAGAGTACAGGTCTTTCCACTCTTTGGTTAGGTTTATTCCTAGGTATAAAATGATTTTTGGTGCAATTGTAAATGGGATTGATTCCTTGATTTCTCCTTCTGCTGCCTCAGTATTAGTGTATAAATGTAACAGATTTCTGTACATTGCTTTGTATCCTGTGACTTTACTGCATTCATTTATCAATTCTAATAGTTTCTTGATGGAGTCTTTTGGGTTTTCTATATATATATATGTAGTGTCATGTCATGTGCAAATAGTGAAAATCTTAACTTCTTTACTGATTTAGATGCTTTTTATTTCTTTTTTTAATCTTTAGGTCTTTATTTTTTGTACTTTTTTATTGAGGCATAACTGACATACATTTTATTAGTTTCAGCAGTACAACATAATGATTATATAACTGTATATATTATGAAATGATCACCACAATATCTAGGTAACATCATCATCACATATAGTTACAGAATTTCTTTTCTTGTGATGAGAACTTTTAAGACATACTCTCAGCAACTTTCCAATATGCAACACAATATTATTAACTATAGTCACCATGTTGTACATTACATCTCCATGACATTTATTTTATAAATGGAAGTTTTGACTCCCTTTACCTATTCTTCCTACTCTTCACCCTCTGCCTCTGGCAACCATCAATCTATTTTCTGTATCTATGATCTCATGTTTTGTTGTTTTGTTGTTTTTTATATTCCACATTTGAGATCATGTAGTATTTGTCTTTCTCTGACTTACTTCACCTAGCATAATGCCCTCAAGGTCCATCCATGTTGTTGCAAAAGGCAAGATTTTATCCCTTTTTATGCCTGAAATATATATATATTTATATATATATATATAAATATATATATATAATCACAATTTCTTTTGTTCTTTTTTAAATGAAATAATTAATTTTCTTCATGTAAGCTGTTTTCTTTCTTTAACTTAAATTTTTAAATAGTTAACATACAGTGCAATAATGGCTTTAGGAGTAGAATTCAGTGATTTGTTATTTACCTACAACACCCAGTGCTCATCACAACAAGTGCCCTCCTAAATACCCCTCACCCATCTAGCCCGTCCCCCACCCCCCTCCCTCCATCAACCCTCAGTTTGTTCTCTATCATTAAGAATCTCTTGAGGTTTGTTTCCTTTTATTTCTTTTTATTGTCTGATTTCTCTGTCTAGGACTTCTAGTACTATGTTGAATAAATGTGGTGAGAATTATCTTGTTCCTGCTGGTCATAATATTTTATTAAATATTTTGTGTATTTTAGCTCAGTTTAGGTCCTTTATGTACTTTTCAAATAAAATTTAAATATATTTTTATTTTTCTTATTATTTATATCTAAAATACAGTTAAATTAAATTATCAATAATTATTTCTTAATACTCTTCAACAAAGAAAAATTAATTGAGGAGGACTATTTAATAATATTATCCTTCCAGAATGTATCATCTCAACATATGGATACTATATTTTGTTTTGTGCCTGATTAACCTTCTGTCCTCAAAGCAATATAGTTTTAATGAATTCTATCATTTTAAAAGTGAGAAACAATTATATTCTGTCTTTCTGCTAAGTGGAAGAGTGGACTAAGTAACTCTTCTAACCCTAGAATGAAAGACTGCTGAATATAATATGTATGAAAATATGTAAACACAGTTACATATATATTTTATTTAAAGTGATACATTGTCTTTATCCCTCAACTTAATTATATATACCCTATAGTTAAGAATGATTGTTCTGAGTTGTATTTTTTTGACCCAGCTACAGCCAAAAGGCCTTAGAAGTAATCTGCTAATGCTGAGAGGAACAGAAGACCCTAATCTGTTTTATCCTGAAGATACTTTGACAAGATTTTGTTGATACTATGGGAAAGAAGGAAAAAAAAAGAGGAAATAGGAATTCCATTTTAATAGCCATAAAGCAAATTCTATGGTGTGTAACTATTTGCTAAATGAAGGGGAAAGTTGCATGGTAAATACAAAGATGATGATTGTATGGCACTATTTGGCTTTGCTTTATTTATTAGATGCATTTCTGAAGATTATTGACAATGGGAATTTATGTTTAATACTTTAAATAAAAGTCACATTCATCTACAATGTTCTTAGTAAAATGTTAAAGTTTTCTTTCTGTGCATTTTACAGGTTTAGCAATTTTTTTTAACTTTTTGTTTTATAATAATTATAGTTTCATAAAAATATGTATAGTGAAGTCTCATACACCCTTTACTCAGCCTCCTCAGTATTAACTATTTGCATAACTATGGTACAAATTCAAACGCAGAAAAATGACATTGGTAAAATCCACTGGGCATGTTGTGTGTGTGTAGCTCTATGAACTTATCATATATGTAGCTTAATGTAACTACCACCACAAAAGATATGTAACTGTATTATCATCAAAGCTCTCTCCTGCTCTTGATAGCCATATCCCTCTCTCCCAAATCCCAGTTCTGGCTACCACTTATCTATTCCTCATGTCTATAATTATGTTATTTGAAGAATGTTAAATAAGTGAATCACACAGTATGCATCCTTTTGAGATTGGCTTAAAGTTCATCTAAGCTATATGTATCAATAATTTGTTCCTTTTTGTTGCTGAGTAGTATTTCAACACTTTCAATATACTTCTATTTTAAATATCACCATCTGCTGCCTTTAATGCACCCCCATGTCCAAAATTCATATGTTGAAATTCTAACCTCAGTACCTCAGAACGTAACTGTATTTGGAGATAGGGCCTTAAAAGTAGTAATGAAGGTAAAATGAAGACAGGCTTCAGAATGAAATCAACCTTGCTGACACCTTATTCTTGGACTTCTAAACTCTAGAACTGTAAGAAAATAAATTTCTGTTGTTTAAGCCACATAGTCTATGGCATTTGTTAAAGCAGAGCTAGCCAACAAATACAATGTGTAAGAATGGTTTTATCTTTCTTTATAAATTGTCTCATATATATATGCTCATATATAACAATACTTTCTGCTATGAGACAATTCTTTGTGTGTCCACATAATTTATGAATGCTTTTCAAAGGGAGTTTTTAAAATCTCTGATGCTTTTACTGTATCATGTACTGCAATAAATCATGTTTATGAGGGAGTTAAAGAAAATACACACTTATAAAAATCATAGGGGTATTCCTGCCTAACTATGTTGCAGTAAAAATCTGTAGTGTTATGATGGGGGCATTTAACTGAAAGCAATTGGATTTTTAAAAAAAGACAATGTAACTACTTTTTACAAATGGTACCTAACAACAGCATTCGGATTCATTTCTGGATATTTTTTTTGCTCTTTTCAGAGTGGATAATAGTTAAACATGTTAGCTGTGATGTTTGTATAACATAGATATGCATTATAATTAATATTAATTCTTACTGTTTATTTGATATGGAAAAGAAATGGCACCATAAGTGGAATAACTAGATTTCAATTCACTTAGCAACATTTTTTTTATCTGATGTTTGTTGGTAAGTTAATATGGACTTGCTCATTAAGATGTATTTGTATAGGATTATATCAAAAGCAATGCATAAACATTAGAGAGAAGCCTTATATCTAATTAACCTTACTAATAAGTTACTAAATAACCTTACTAATAAAAAAATATCTTTCTGGACCTTAGGAAGCAGCAAGAACAACAACCAGAAAATCACTGCTTTGGCATATAGAGTATACAACCGCACCTCAGTGAATATAATTCCACCAGGGATATTATGCATCGAAAAGGAATTATGGGTTTGTTTAGAGAGAACAGCAGTGGAACTTACCATCTTGATCCGTGGTCACTGTAATAGCTGTGAATGGCTTGGGAGAAAAACTCAACTCAGAAACTCCATTCATGGCTTCTATTTCAAAGGTGTAATTCACGTGAGACACAAAGTCAAGTACTATCACGGAATTGTTGATGAGGCCAGAATGTCTTGGGATGAAGCGGAGTCCTCCACCACAGTCCTCACACTGGCTGGTATCTAAGCCACATTTCTTACAGATTACACTGTATGTGAGATCTTTTCTCCCTCCTGTGTCACTTGGTGGGCTCCATTCCAAAATAAGGGCTGTTTCATTGATGTTAAAAGCCACATTCCTAGGAGCTGAAGGTGGCCCTAGAGAAAAGCAATTAAAAAACAAATGTACATGTGTAGGACAATGAATGAGAGGGTGCTACCTTGAAAACTTAATCAATAAACATTTGTCTTTTATATTAGTTTGAGCTCTTTCTTCTAATGGGAACCATAAAGAAATATGGTGAAAAACATCTGATTAAGTCTAGTAAGAAAGGAATCTTAGGGGTGAAGATGGTCTATATCTTAACTTTTTGATATATGAATATGAGTATTTAATATCAAAGCCAAAGATCTCCAAAATATATGGTAATTATACTTTGAAAATTTGTTTACTGAAATATATAATAAGCAAACATTATTTAAATTATGTGACGATTTTAATTACGTTTTAATAATTATATCACCATTTTCAAAGTTTGAAAAATAATAACATACATATACAAAACATACTGTCTTCAGTCTTTCAGTCTTCATACTATATTCGGTATATAGATAAAACTCCCACTTATCACCTTTGACAATCCCTAAGGATCTATTTCTTGTAGGTTGAGAAAAAGTTATAGGTTTTAGGTAGACAGAGAGTTTGGAAGAAGAGGAAGAGAAAGGGAAGTTGGAAGCAGCAGAAAGGCTTTTACTAAGGCCTTGCCAATTTCATGGAATAAAAGTATTATATGGATGGGATAAAGGAGGGTATACATAAGATATGGTGATTAGACTTTTACTTAGATTAACTGTACTAAACACAAATAAGTGTGTTTTAAAAGCTAACAGGAGATCCACAGAATCTTCTTTATCATCAAAACTCTGCATAAACCAAGTCAGTCCTAACAAGTGCATGAGCATCTTTCCTCAGTCTCTTTTCTCTCTATTTTTCCATATGGATCTCACTGCATAGAGTACTTCATATCCTTTAACTACTCCAGTCTTGTCTTAAAATTGTGTCAATAAACTTTTACACTTATGTGAGTACTTCAAACCTCAGTTTGGTATTATTCATTGTACAAACATTAACCAATGCTCTGTTCAGTGTCAGGCACCACACTATATGTGAAATAATACAGAATCCTTTATCTAAGAGACTGTGCTTTTTATAAATACTTTAAAAATAATTCATTGAATAAGTAACTAATGAAATACATCCCTGCCATTCTTTAGAAAAAAATTAGCTTAAAGGAAATCTAAAATAATTCCTCAAATTTATGCTATCTAGAAAATTTGCTTAGATGATGGGAGGGAATTATCTACAACTTTCTTTCCACAGGAAGAGATTAAAGTTTTGGGATAGGCTCCTTTTGGATTTCAAGATACAGTCATTACTCATGAAATAAATATTTTTAAGTGACTACTATGTGTCCCAGACACTCTGCTAGATCTTGGACTTACAGTGTGAATGTAATAGACATAATTCCGATTTTGTTATTTACATTTTAGTTGAATGGCAGATAAACACACAAACAATAATAAAATTCAAATTATAATAAGTGCAATTGCAAAATCAAAAGGAAAGGAGCTGAAATACACATTATCACGAGAACTAATCTGGAGAAACATTCTGAGAAAGCCTCATGGACTTAGTGAGGAAGATGTCAGAGGAGTGAGAATACTAAGGGTAGAAGGTTCTTTAGTCAAGAAAGATCTTAAAATAGTCATGGAACAGGCAGATAATCACTGTGGCTAGAATGCAAAAGGAAAAAGCAAGAAGTGAGGGTTTTTCTTTTTTAAGTTTACTTTTGGTTTTGCTTTTTGTTTGTTTTTTTTGTGTGTGTATGTTTTTAAGAGGGAGAGAGAACCAGTGGGGGAGGGGCAGAGGGAGAAGGGATAGAGGATCCAAAGCAGGCTCTGTGCTGACAGCAGACAGCCTGACATGGGGCTTGAACTCATGAACCATAAGATCATGATCTGAGCCAAAATCAGATGCTTAACTGACTGAGACACCCAGGAGACCCAAGAAGTGAGTTTAAAGGCAGAAGAAAGGGTTGGATAACACAAAACTTCTAGGGTCATTAGAATGAGTCTGGACATTTTTCTATGTACAACAGAAACAGACTTACAGATTTAACATATGGAGGTAATGTGTTTTAAAAAAAAACATTCTGGTTGCAGTGTAGGGAATAGTTTTAATAAGCATAGGGAACTTATTAGTAAGATCTGTCATACAGTGTTACAGTAGCATAACATTACTCATAAATGTGCATGACTATGTATTGGGTTTGAGATATTAAGAATTGTTATTTTATATTTTCCTTTTTCTTTTTGTTGGATTCTGATAAAAGCAACCTGATGGGTAGGGGCCTCAGCCATCTGTTTGTATATCACCTAAAGTCTGACCTAGAAATGGGGTGGTTAGGTTTTCTAAAAGGTTTCTGCATACTTTGCTTTATGCCATTTCATGTTCCAGAAAGTTGCAGAAACGTCTGCCTTCAGAAAGTAAAATATGGAAGGCATTACAAACTACAGCAAAGGGACACATGTTGCTTTTTGCCTCCAACCTAGACGTAGGCCTGGGAGATAAAGATTCATTATCATTATCATAAAAAGGTCTTCCTACAGAATGACATATTCATATTGTTGCTCTTTTCTCTTATTTATAATGGAAAACATGAATTATTATTCACTTATATTTTCATGAATAGGAAGAATGTTATCAATTATGTTATGGGTGTCTGCAAGTATATAACTGTCCGCCTGGAGATACTTTCAAAAAAAGGCAGACACCCTTCTTACTCAAGGGCCCTCATACCAATTTGCATGACGATTAAATAGCTTTTTAATTGCTGTTAAATTATGCCAGCTAAACTGTGATTTCATGCAAATATTAAGCTGTAATGACATGCAGTGAATCATTTACTAAGATTTAAAACTTGGAACAAAGAGAGACAATTAATTCTAATCCTCAGATTCAAGCAAATTATCTGTCACTGGGCTTTTATGAATGTGGCCTGATTGCTTTGTTATCATTTATAAATTATACAAAGATTATGTGACATTGGAAAAAAAAAAACCTGGTGCAATAACCCTTTTGGAGACATCTGTATAGAAAACTCTCAGGGATTTCCTTATGTTGATTTTTTTTCTTTAAAGGAAACAAGTAATTCACATAGAAGAGACTTCACCCTCCAGATTGACTTCATAAGAGAAGGACAATTATTCTGATTTGCAACTAGCTGTTTTTCAAGTCCATCGTATATTAAACCTTACAATAAAACTACAATTTTACTTCTACTAGTGTATCTAGCAGGTATACTTTTAATCTTTTGCTTCAGTTTGCGTTCCCCTGTGACATGTTTAAAGAATAAAGGAATGTTATTTTAATAGCAACTTATGAAACAGCCTGGTGGCAGTACAGTCTATTCCCAGAAAAGCATCTGAGTCTACAGCCCCCATATTCCTCTCAGTAGCAAAGGCCAGGTGGGCTATGATTTTTGTTTTATTTCATTTTATGTAAAAAAAAATAAAAATAGAACTGTATTTCCCAAAATATATCCTTTCAATATTTCTAGCCCCATGAGATGTCACACAAAAAATGAGCTTAGTTCTCAAATTAAGACTCCTCTGGTAGACTGATACTGAAATGAAAAATAATACAATTTGCTTTGCTTTGTTGAATCCAACATTTCTAAACATTTATTCATAGAACCTTATTTTCCAAGAAGCATCTACAGGAATACTAGCATTCTGCAGAACACTCTTAAAGGCTGACACTGAACGACAGCAAACTTAAGGATCGTATTTAAGTTACTACATCAATTGCTATAGATTTAGACACCATGATTATAATTGTAGAAATACAGTAACTCACAGATAAACATGGATCTTTTTCAAATTGACTCAAGACTAATTATTCATCTACGATATAGCTAGTTGTGTTCGCAGATGCATTTTCTAACCTTAAGAACAATGAAAATTTGATCCAAATAACTGAGAGTATCAAGTTATGGAAGGCTATTTTACTAAACTATATTTTATGAGTTAAGTTACTCCTTGGCAATAATTTAAATGTGTTTGTTAATTTTATGACTATCATGAATATAGTAGTATATGTCTCCAGAAGCAAGGGAAACAAAAGCAAAGGGGACTATTGGGACTCCATCAAGATAAAAAGCTCCTACACAGTGAAGGAAACAATCAACAAAACTAAGAAGCAACCTATGGAATGGGGGAAGATATTTCCAAATGACATATATGATAAAGGGTTACTATCCAAAATCTATAAAGAATTCATCAAACTCAACACCCAAAAAACAAATAATCCAGTGAAGAAATGGGAAGAAGACATGAATAGACACTTTTCCAAAGAAGACGTTCAATGGCTAACAGATACATGAGAAGATGCTCAATATCACTCATCATCAGGGAAATACGAATCAAAACTACAATGAAATGTCACCTCACACCTGTTAGAATGGCTAAAATTAACACAGGAAGTAAGTGTTGGCAAGGATGTGGAAAAAGGGAACCAGCCCTCTTACATTATATTGGTGGGAATGCAAACTGGTGCAGCCACTCTATAATTTAATATGGAGGTTCCTCAAAAAGTTAAAAATAGAACTACCCTACAAACCAGAAACTGCACTACTAGGTATTTATCCAAAGGATACAAAAATACTGATTCAAAGGGACACATGCACCCCAATGTTTATAGCAGGAGTATCAACACTAGCCAAATTCTGGAAAGAGCCCAAATGTCCACTGACTGTTGTTATATATATGTGTGTGTGTGTATATATATATATACGTATATATATGTACATAGATATATACATATATATACATATATACATAGATATAGATAGATATAGATATAATAAATATATATATCACATATATATACACTCACACATACACAATGAAATATTACTCAGCCATCAAAAAGAATAAAATCTTGCAATTTGCAATGATTAGGATGGAGCTAGAGCATATTATGCTAAGTGAAATAAGTCAGTCAGAGAAAGACAAATACATGATTTCACTCATATGTGGAATTTAGGAAACAAAACATATGACTGGGGGAAAAAAGAGACAGAAAAATCATAAAACAGACTCTTAACTATAGAGAACAAGCTGAGGGTTTCTGGGGGATGGGGTGGGAGGATGGGTTAAATGGATATTAAGGAGGGCACTTGCTGTGATGAGCACCGGGTATTGCACATGTACAAAATTCTACTATTGAAACTAATATTACACTGTATGTTAACTAACTAGAATTTGAATAAGAAGTAAAATAGGGGCACCTAGGTGGCTCAGTCGGTTGAGCGTCTGACTTCAGCTCAGGTCATGATCTTGTGGTCCATGAGTTCGAGCCCCTCATTAAGCTCTGTGCTGACAGCTCAGATTTTGGAGCCTGCTTGGGATTCTATGTCTCCTTCTCTCTCTGCCCCTCACCTGCTCACTCTCTCTCTCTCTCTCTGTAACATAAATAAACATCAAAAAAATGCATATAATAGTACAGTCACCTAATAAATGGGAATTTCTTTATATCTATGAGTTTACAAAGGAGATAAAAATTGTTCTATGTTAATCTATCCCAAAAAGAACATTTAAAAAATATATTGAACCATCTAGAGATGTCTAGGTAAATAATTTTGCAAATGAGTAAACTGTAAAATATACTAAAGAAAGATAAACACATAGGAATAGTTCATATGAAAAAGTACATTTCTGTATTTTAATAATGTACTACAATATAGGTTGCCAGATTTGCATATGGACATAATTTAAAACTCTAAAAGCCATCTTACTCTTTGAATTATTGCTCTTAACTTTAACTTTTATCTATAGCCATATTATTAATCTAATGTCCTTCCTATATGATCTTTGAAAAATGTATTTAATAAGTGTATCTGTAAACAGAATTCTGTATTTTCCTACTCTAAGCCACTTTGTGCTCTAAGTTTTGTTCACAAAATGTTTGTATATTTGGAAATAAATGGTAAGTAATCACAAACATGGAGCTTCAACCTCATTGGAGGGAAGATAAATCAATTTAGCCAGATAAAGCAATGAGGCCCAGGAAAGTACTATAATTATGTCAAGGTCATACAGTGTACTAATGGTAGGATGATCCCTAGGTCTTTTTATATTTATATTTTTTTAACTCTACTACATGTATTCATCCTATAGGTAAAAAACACATGTGATATTAAAAGTATCTTATAGTGCTTTGCTTAGAGAGTATTGCCAAATACAAATTTTCAAAACATACAAATTAGAAATATATTGCATTCTGATGGCAGGTTCTTGAATAATGTTATCTTATAGCATTTTTTAAATGTTTTTATTTATTTTTGAAGGAGAGAGAGAGGGCATGAGCAGGGGAGGAGAAGAGAGAGGGAGACACAGAATTGGAAGCAGGCTCCAGGCTCTAAGCTGCCAGCACAGAGCCTGATGCAGGGCTCGAACCCACAAACTGTGAGATCATGACCTGAGCCGAAGCCACATGCTCAACTGACTGAGCCACCCAGGTGCCCCGATCTTAAACCATTTTAAAACAATTTTATATACAGAAGAGCAATTGAAAATTAAAATTTTAAGATAAATATTGCTCAAAATACAGCAGCGAGTACACTTCAAATTCTTTGTATTTCACGTATTTTCATTTTCTTCAATATGTTTGCACCTACTTCAGTAATGAAATCGACATTCAAAATTAACACTTGCTATCCATTGAGGCACCTGGGTAGGTCAGTTGGCTGAACAGCTGACTCTTGATTTCGGTTCAGGTCATGATCTCACAGTCAGTCATGGGATCAAGCCCTGCATCAGGCTCTGTGCTGAGTGTGGAGTCTGCTTAGGATTCTCTCTCTCTCCTTCTCTCTCTGCCCCTCTCCCATTCACATTCTCTCTCTCTCTCTCTCTCTCTCTCTCTCTCTCTCAAAATAAATAAACTTACCAAAAAGAGAGAAAAAAAAGACTTGCTATCCATTTACATTTTCATAGTACTGTGAATGGTGACTTAGATAATTCTTTTTAGATTCTCCATTACTTCTAAAACTCACAATTAAAGGAAACAAATGACAAAAATCTTATCGGCCAAATACCACTCACTTCCAGAATAAAAGCTAAACCTCTCAACCTTGTCACCACGTGTCTTCATAACCAGGTCTCTTGCTCCCTTTTGCTGCATGTCAATGCTTTTGTACATGCTGTTCCTTTATGTCCTTTGTTCTGTGGAAGATTCCTACTCATCCTTCAGTTTCCAATTTAGGTGTTACCCACTTGTGGCATTTTCCTATTGGTCCTGAGGCAGAAATGAGCAGTTTTATACTTTTATAGGTATGAATTTTTAAAATATAGCCAGCATCTTGAGCACTCATTTTGTTTTAAGATGTGTACTTCTTACTTCACATGATTTCATTCATCTCATAATAAACCCAAAAGTTTGTTCATCTTTTGGTGATGAAAAAAAACCCAAAATGGTTATTCATCACCATTCATAGAAGATGTGACTAACACTTAACAAGGGTACATATTGCACTGAAATATTTGTATTACTGTACACAAGTTTATCCTGGTCCAGCCTGATCCAAAGGCAACATGTGCTTTTACTAAGGGGACAAATAGAATGCATGGCATTATGCAATCCTCCAATAATTATTTTTCAAATAGTGCAAATTTTGACAAATATTGGAGAATAGGAAGTTTGAGGTTATGATCTTTCCAAGATCCTGGTGTTATTGGTGAAGGATAGACTCACATAACTTGAAAATAAAGAAGTGGAAGGAAAGGATATGTTACAGTAACTGAGATTAACTAACAAAGACCCATAAACAAAAAGGGCAGTCACCCATGTCTCTATCCATTGGGAAGGAACTTACAACTTCTCAAATTTTAAATTTGTTAAGAACTTTTAAATTCCTTAAAACACTTAAGAATTTGAAAAGTAAACACTTGTGGCCCCAAATTTCTATGCTATAGAGCACAGATATAATTTTACCTGGGAAAAATTCCAAGAAATGGTTATCGGCCACCCTTATCAATTCAGAAAAACAAAAAAGGAAACCCATAGAATAACTAATTGTATGAATCACAGAAATGTATTATTGCTGTACAGGTCAAGAGTTAAATGCAAAAACACATGTATGATAAAAGCACACTAAAATACAAATGAAATAATGAGAAGGCTGGCTTTGTGTCTTCTGAGTAAAATAGCATCCAGTTCCCTAATACCATAAAAAAAATTATGCACACCTACATGTAGCCTTTTCTGTGTTTGAGTCAATTATTTTTAATTAAACACTCATTAGAAATAGAAAAGAGAAATATGAAAAGACTAAGTACAGTCATAACTTGGGAGGGAAGATAAAACAATACATGAATAGATTAAAGCAAATTAATAACCTTTCTCAAAATGCATAACACTGTGAAGATAATAATGAATGCTCCTTTTCCAATTATGGATGCTTCTTGGTAACTGGTTTGTTGTGTACAAGTAGATGATACTGAATGGTACAATATTTTCTGGATTCCAACTGTTAGAGGCCTGAGAGCAAGTGGTAACTCAATTCTCCAGCATCAGCAGAATGACCACTTAATATTTCTTTCTATAGAGGAACCTCTCCCAGGTGATTTGGTAAAAGAACCTCCACAGAAATAAAGATTAAAGTATCTGCATTTAGGAAACTCTATGAAGCTCAAAAGATATCCTACATCAGTGATCAGTACTGGGGAAACTGGGATTCATTGCATACAGGTATTTATTCCATAATGTAAGGATCATTTTAATTTTAAAAATATACCATTGCAATACATTGAGTTAGAGCTATTTTCTATAGTAAGACAAGAATATAACATAGCCTTCTAGAAGTAAGAAAATCCATCTTTGCAACTTCTCCCATTCTAGTGTCTGCAGATTGTGGTTCCTACATTGTGCTTACAATGAGCCACCTGAACAATTAGTTGCACTTTTGTATTTCACTTGTGAGGTGGAAAAGCAAGGAACCAGAATCGTTTTCTCCATGCAAAACATGCTTAGGAAAGAGAGAAGAAGAAAACTGGAAGATATGGGAAAAATAAAGAGAAAGCAAGCACAGTGGGGGTCCCTGGGTGCGAAATCCTGTACCCACCCAGAAGTAGGGGACATGAGTCGGGCAGCACAAATGAATAACACCTGTTGCATCTCAACACACTACTTGTTCCACTCAAAATAAGAATGAGAGATACTTACTTTAAAAAATTTTTTTAATGTTTATTTATTTTCGAGAGAGAGGGAGCGTGAGCGGGGAGGGGCAGAGAGAGAGACACACACACATAGAATCTAAAGCAGGCTCCAGGACCTGAGCTGTCAGCACAGAGCCTGATGCGGGGCTGGAACTCACAAACTGCGAGATCATGACCTGAGCCGAAGTCAGATGCTTAACCAACTGAGCCACCCTGGCACACCGAGAGATAATTACTTTTTAAAGTTGCAGATTATTCCAGCAATAAAGAAGCGATTTTACAATATTAGCCTTATAGCAAAAGTAAATTCAACTTTTGTAAGTTCATGTCAATCCTCATCACTGTATGTCAAATATAAAGACACAAAACCATGGAGTTTGCCTTTATATTAAGAATGAAGTTTGAAAAAACTGTGTTTACTCCTAAGATACTTGATTCATATTTAGAAGACGAAAAAAACAGAGAAATCCTTAATGATGTCCATTAGAATTACCCATATATATATATATATATATATATATATATATATATAATTTACATTTTACGTTTTGAACCTTTCTAAGTGGGTAACACGAATGTTTGCTGAATGTGTTAATCTTCCAGCATCTGTTTGGAAGCTTTTAAAAAATCCTATTGATTTAAACACAAGAGAAACAGCAAAGTAAAAATGCTATGACATTGTAATTATATTTTGTCTAACTTTTCATGCAACCATGTATTAGACCCTCACTTCATTTCTCTTGACCCCTTCATGCTCTCTGCCTTTCCTGCTGCACAAGTACTTTCTT
This sequence comes from Panthera pardus, assembly GCF_024362965.1. Classification (NCBI taxonomy): domain Eukaryota; kingdom Metazoa; phylum Chordata; class Mammalia; order Carnivora; family Felidae; genus Panthera; species Panthera pardus. Next base: position 44,934,600 of record NW_026526721.1, on the reverse strand, counting down.
GGTAATTCTTATTTTCCTTATTTTCCTTTGTGTCTTTAACCTCAGTGAGTACTTTTCCCTTCTGGCCTGGAAAAGCCTTAGATAGTTATTTTGATAACAGATTTCTTGGCAGGCAGCTGCGTCTCCTGTGCTCTCAACTGCTCTCAAAGGCAGCCCTAATTGACCAAGATCTGACATGAAGAAGTGTCCTCCACAGTTCATCCTTCAAAGTACAGAATATACATTAATTAGTCACCTGGGAAATAAAGTTAAGGGTTTATGAAGTAGATTAAAAATTCAGAGAAAACATTTTGGTATTTCATTTTAAATTTCTTATTCACAATTTCTTTTATGTAATTTGTAGTTCAAGCAAAAACGACATAAGGAGTTTTTAAAAATCAAGAAGGCCTAAGGTTGCAAGTATGTTGCTGATATAACTGGTTAGTAGGGCTGTTTGAGAGATCCTAATATAGTTAAAATTAGAGAGGGAGAGGAGCACCTGGGTGGCTCAGTCTGTTAAGCGTCTGACTTCAGCTCAGGTCATGATCTCGTGGCTCGGCTAGTGAGTTTGAACCCTGCGTTGGGCTCTGTGCTGACAAGTCAGAGCCTGGAGGCTGCTTCAGATTCTGTGTCTCCCTCTCTCTCTGCCCCTCCCCCGCTTGTGCTCACGTGCTCTCTCTCTCTCTCTTGCAAGAATAAATAAACATTAAAAAAAAAAATAGAGATGGAGAAAAACAGGCCAGGATTTTGAATGTCCTTGGATTGACTTACAATTTGGGAAATGGAGGTTGGGCTTTGAAAGACCATAGGAGGAAGTGGTAATACAATCAAGGTTTATTTTTGTTTCTAATAGTTTGGAATATTTGGAGGTATAGAAGGCTAAAGGAAGGGGACTAGCCAGGATATTATTAAATTAGCCCAAGGGTGAGTTGAAGCCCTCAACTAAAAGGATAGGGCCAGGAACTAACAGGAAGGAATGGACTGAAGAAATGCTAAGACGCAGAACTGATAGTACTTGTGTCTACAACATTGATAGGACATGTTAAAGTCTGGGCAAGAATTATGATTCCAAGCTTTCTGGTTTAGATGCATGGGCAGATGAGGATTCACCAGGACAAGGACATAAAGCTGGGGTGGATGAGAAGGCTGAGAGACAAAGCAGTCAACTGACTTTTGCAAGTTGAGCTTGAAATTATTAGTCTACTCCTTCAACAAACAAATGAATTCTAAATAAATTTTAGAACCTAGTGCCTAGTGCCTACATACTATTATTAGTGCTGGAGAATAGGAGAGAAAGAACATCCATGATCTCATGGGTCTTATAGTCTAGTGGGGCTAGAATAACAATAAACAAAGAAGGAAATGCACAAATAAATCAGAAATTTCAAAGACTGTTATAATCCATAAAAAATAAAAAGTCACAGGGGAGCCTGGGTAGCTCAGTTGGTTAAGCATCCGACTCTTGATTTTGGCTCAGGTCATGATCTCGTGGTTCATAAGTTCAAGCCCCACATCGAGCTCTGGGCTGATGGTACAGAATCTGCTTGGGATTCTCCTTCTCCCTCTCTTTCTGTCCCTCCCACATGCTTTCTATCTCTCTCTCTCTCTCCCAAAAATAAATAAAAACTTTTTTTTAATCTTTAAAAAAAAGTGACATTAAAAAGAGTACTGGGAGGAATTCTATTTTTGAACGGTTGGTCAGGAAGTGCTTGTCCCAAGAGCTGGTATTTGAGCCTGAATGGCAAAAAGAAAACAGCCATAAGAAGACTTTGAGGAAGAGTATTTCAAGTAAAAGAAACTGCTGGCACCAAGGATGAGAACAAGCTCAGAATCTTGGACCATGGGATCAATAACCAAAGGGAATATGGTATTATGTAAGGTCAGACATTTGGGCAGGTTTCTATAGGACATATAGGTTGTCAAATCCCACAATTAGTTCGCTAGACAACTTTGGACTTAGGAGAAAAGACTAGGATATGAATAAAAATATAGGCACCATCCATTTAAAGGTAGTATTTGAAGTTATGAGAATGGGCACATTGAAAAGATAAGAAAGCAAATAAAGGAACATGAGGAAAATTAATATTTAACAGGTAAGGAAAAGAAGAGAAACTATCAATGGTGACAAATACAATGGTGAGAAAATTAGAAGGATGAACAGGTCCTAGAATAAAAGGAAACAGAGAGTTTCAAACAACAGAGTTAAATACCATGAATAGCAGGACAAAAGCATTACTAAAACAAAATGGCAAAGATAATTGGTGAATTTTTCTTACATATTTTACATGAAGTGGTAGGGAAAAAATCTGATTGCTCTCCTAGAGTGAAGAGCAAAAATCTTAATACAGTAGAGTAAAAAGCAAATAAAAAATGGAGAAGTAACCATAGCCAATAAAGTCTGCTTTAACAAGATTATATTTTTTGTGGAGAAAAAATTTTAGACTTGGAGTATTCTTTTAATGACAGAAATTCAAATATACTTATAGGTTGTGAGGAAGGAGTTAGTGGAAACTAAATGGCAAAGAAGGAAACTACAATAGCCATGTCCAATAGGTTGAAGATCAGGTCACTCTCCTGCCCACCACCATTGGAAGAATTAACTTTGAATGTAAGGCATCATTTGTTTTCATTGTAACCACTTGTTTATGGGGACACCACTTCAAAGAAGATAGATGGATGACGAAAAGCATATGAAAAGGCGCTCCACATTACATGTCAACAGGGAAAAATTACAAATTAAAACAACAATGAGATTCTACTATACACCTATTAGAAATGGTCAAAGTCCAGAATACTGACATCAGCAAATGATGGCAAGGATGTGGAGCAACAGGAACTCTCATTCTTTATTGGTAGGAATACAAAATGGTAGTTTGGTAGTTTCTTAACAAAATTAAACATACTCCTACCATATAACCCAGCAATCTCACTCCTTAGTATCTACCCTAAAGTGAAAACTTATGTCCACACAAAAACCTCCACATGCACATTTACAGCAGCTTATTCATAACTGTCAAAACTGGGAAGCAACCAAGTTGTCCTGCAGGAAGTAAATAAGTAAACTATGTCACATCCAGACAATGGAATATTATTCAGCACTAAAAAGAAATGAGCTATCTGGCCATGGAAGACATGGAGGAATCTTAAATGCATATTACTAAGTGAAAGAAGCCATACTGTATGATTCCAACTATATGACATTCTGGAAAAGGCAAAAGGTATGGAGACAGTAAAAAGATAAGTGGTATCCAGAAGTTAGGGGGTAGAGGATATGGATAGGTGGGGCACAGAGGTGTTTTAGGGCATTGAAAATAGTCTGTAAGATACTTCAATGATGGATACATGCCCTTACACATTTTCAAAACCCATGGAATGTATGACACCAAGAGTGAACTCTAATGTAAACTGTAGACTTTACGTGATTAGGATATGTCAATGTAGGTTCATCAATTGTAGAAATGTACCATTTTGGTAGAAGATGCAGATAATAGGGGATGCTATGCATATCTGGGAGCAGGGAGGTTTATGGGAAATTTCTACATTTTCTCTTAGTTTTGTTGTGAATCTCAAACTGCTCTAAAAGAATAAAATCTTAATACAACTTTTTATGTGAATAAATTTTACATATGATGTGTCTCAAGATTATGAAATAAAAAGATACCTATCTCTACATTGAAAATGCAAAGAAATCATAAAAACTCTTAATGGTGAAATTACATTTTTAAGGGTTGCTGTTACAGTTTTGATGATGGCACTAAGGAGCAGTGGAAGACTTCTTACGGTCCTTAAAATCATATCAATTATATGATCACATACTATACCTATATATAAAATCTTTCCCTAGCAGGCCATTTACTAGCCAAATGTCCTGGTTTATCATTTCCAACATTTCAGTCCTTCACTTTCTTTTAAACTCATACATTTAAAATCTCTATGCCTCTGATACTAAGGGAAAATATGCCTCCTTTTAAATCCCTAAAAAATTCTCTGAATGCAGTTTCAAATGCTAAGACTGACAAAAATCCCAGAAAGTGATGGCACTGACTGCTTAACTAACCCAAATTCTGCACTTTAGATAATACACTATTGGAACAAAGGTAATAAAGAATGTCTAATTCATAGATACATGATATAGCAGTTAAGAAAGCAAGTATCTATTAAAATGTGGCTATTGTTTGTGATTAATGAAAGATAGGAAAGGCTGATTGCTTGATTCTTGGCCTCAAATGTTCTAGATCTCAGTGAACTTATCCTGGTCCTCTTAAGTCTGATTGTTCAATGATCTCCTGTCATTTTCTGATTTTTCTTCCCTAACAATCTAAGTTTATGATATTTAGGAGTAATGATACTTTGGAGTTTATGCTCCTTACCTTTTCTGTATATATTGTAATAACTGTTAGGGTCTCTCACCCTAGTCAGACTGTGTTTCAGAAAACCTGCCTATTAGATAGGCAATGGAGGTACAGGACTTAATGTATTTTGTGAAAAGGTCAAGAATTCAGTATATACATATTTTCAATTTGTAGGAATGCAGATGATGGAATCCATGAGCCTAGTATAGTAGTATCAACCATAAACTGTGTAATAGTTTGAATACTAGCTGATCAAAACCTATTTCAAAATGAACTGTAAAGAACAGCTTTCTGTGCTAAACAAACATGTACGTAGCACCTACTATGTGCTAGGTATTGTTCTTAGCACTTTTCAGCTATTAACTTATTTAATCATTGTAACTACAGAATGAGTTACATACTGTTATTAATAACAGTACTGTTATTATCACTATGCATGAGATAACTGAGGCGAAGAGAATTGGCCCAAGGTTACACAGTCACGAAGTACCAACACCGAGAATCATGCACAGATAATTTGACTCAAAGATGGTGAGCTTAAATACACTATGCTAAGTCTTTGTTATAACATCACACAGAAGTCCTTAAGGAAGTAACACAGAGAAGCCTTGAGAGGGGAGCCTCCTAGGGCTTGACTAGGGAGATCTGACTAAAGCTTTCACCTCTTTTAGGAGGGTCTTCTCTTTCAATTTTTGATGCCAACCTCTATGCCGTTCTCTAAAACTCTGCCCAACAATAACCAGTATCAAACCTTCCTCTGCTTCCGCTTGGAGAGCTGTGACTAGCATTGCCACAATGAGCGCCGGGTGATGTATGGCATTGTGGAATCACTATATTGCACCCCTAAAACTAATGTAACACTGTATGTTAACTATACTGGAATTAAAATAAAATGAAATGAAATGAAATAAAATAAAATAAATCCATCATGAACAAGACATTAATAAAGATGGCAAAAGATCAGACAATTACAGTTCCCTGGCAAATGATATCTACTGATTAAAATGAAATTAAAACATACAAAAGATAAAAAAATAAAAACATGTAAACATAATTTATATACCAAGGATAAAAAAGGAAATATTTTTAAAAGAAATAACCCTTAAAAACATAAACACAAAGCTGATAAGTACACATCTCTGATTCAATGACTGACTTGTTTATCAGCTTCATAGACCATGTTGCATCCGATATTTATTTCTTTAACCAGACTCTGACTCCAAAGAACTGCAAGTCTACCCTGCTACCTTACTGAAGGGTATTCCTTCAATTTGTCAATTGTCTATTTATGGCCTCCTAAGAATAAAAAGAAAAAATTATCCTCTATCACTCACCTACAAAGTTCCACCCAGTTTCCAATACAGGTTTTGAGAAATACTTGCCTAGCAGTACTGTACCCATATGAAATACCACCATTTACCTAAGTTGAAGTCTGCTGTCCACAATATAATAATATACAGTAACCATGCAAGGAGGTTTCATGTGTATAGTAACAGCAAGATTTTCCTACTAAAAATTATTTCCATAATTAGATAAGAAAAATATATTTTGAATTTTCCTCTTCCTATTTATTAAGTTAAAATATATTCCAATGAAAAAATGCCAAGTAGTAATCTCCCAGGCTACAATTTTCTGAAGAAAATGGTCACTCAGTATTCACAATCAGAAGGCAAAATTTACATCTGCTAATGAATGTGTTACATTTTTATTAAATGGGTTCTATACAAATATTTTATATTAAAGTCTGTAGTAATGAAGATAAATCTACAAACTGCATCAGTTAAAAGAAATGGGACATCACCATCGTCTCTAAGGGATATTTAACATTATATAATTCTCAATCTATTTTTGCCTTTATGGAATTGCATAAGATAAGCAATAGTTTGGCACCAATTCATCAAACAGAAGGGCAAATTTTCACTATAATATCTTATTTATGTATTTAACAAGACTTTTATAGCTATCTAAGAGGTGACATTTTACTTTTGCATAGCTTAGCAATGCATTAATAGGCTTCATTTTACTTTTTAAATGTAAACTATATTTCACAATACTTTATAATAAAAGAGTACAAATAATTTAAAACTCTCAGTGCATGCATTAAAATAACCTTCACATTTAAATTTAATATTCTATTGGTTTCAACCCCAAAACTAGAGAGAATGTGAGAGGTGAAATGTGGACAAACCAAAAAAATACCTTCCCTTAAAGACAAATGTCAAGGAAAACTAGAACTTTTCTGCAAAACAATAGCATAATAACTTTAAAAGTTCTGTCTGAAAGCCCCACGGCTCCCCAACACACATAGTAAACTTGATGGTCCTAAATTGATGTGCCTTAAAATGGATAAGGGTGAAGCAAAGAACAAGTTTTGCTTATAAATTCTTGGGTAGCCTTAAACTGCTTTAACCTCCTAAGGACAGACTAAGGTTCGGGAAAATTTTCAGGGTCTCAGACCAGCACTGGGATTTGCATGTCATGGGTCAACGTGAATTCTGAGGAATAAACACTTTCTTTGCAGGCAGATGAAAAGCAGTTATGCTGAGAAGAAAGAGAAACTTTCTTCTTCATTGCTATCAAAGACAAAAAACACTGTTGCTACAGGATTTTGTATATCTTTTTAAAAAACAATTTAGAATGAAGGGGCCAAAAGGGTTGAAAACAGGATTTCCAAATGCAAAATGTGTAGACTTACTGGTACATGCCATGGAAGGTGGGTCTTTTTCAGCTCGGAAGTAACCTTTTTCACACTGACAGACGGAAGTTGCTTCCATGTAAGTTAAACTGTGTGGAGGGCACTTAGAACATTTTGTGTTCCCAGCAAATGCTTTATAGAATCCTGGTCTGCAAGCTGTAAAAACAGGAAAAATAATTTTTGTTATTATTTCTAGAGTTCATTTGCACGTGTACAACATACTTTAATTTATACACACTTTAATCTCAGAGTTCTGGGTCACACATATACAGAAGAGTCAATATATGGTAACATTTAATGAAATTAGTTATTCAAAATTAGTAATATAATGATAACTTCACATTTCAGCTCAGGAAGCTAATTTTAGAAAGCATACCTGAAACAAACATATACAAAATAAATTGTCTACCAGAGCATAGGGATGCGCTTAAACTAGCAGTAAGGGAAATGATTTTGTGTAGTTCTCGGAGATAGCATTAAATAACATTGAATCACACTGTTTAAAATGTATTTGCATTCTGTTTCTTCTTCAGTCCTTCTGAGTACTAAAGGAAAAAGTCCTAGTGTGGTGCTGGTATATCTTAACACGTGTCCTATTGGTGCTTTTTATTTTTTTAACAAAAGGAAAGCTGGCCTTATGTTCAGAGTTTAGCAAGATCTACCTATAGTTTGAAAACATTGTTTTATTTTTATCATGTTTGTTTTTATTTTTTTAAATTTTTTTAAATGTTTATTTATTTTTGAGACAGAGAGACACAGCATGAGCAGGGAAGGGGCAGAAAGAGAGGGAGACACAGAATGTGAAGCAGGCTCCAGGCTCTGAGCTGTCAGCACAGAGCCCGATGCGGGGCTCGAACCCACGAACTGTGAGATCATGACCTGAGCCGAAGTCGGACGCTTAACCGACTGAGCCACCCAGGTGCCCCATGTTTGTTTTTATTTTTTTAATGGCAAAAATTTTTTCTGTTTATTATACTGAAATACATTCATTTAAAAATTTTGAACTAATTTCAAAAGTAGGCAGACAAAATATTAAGTAAATAAAGTATATGTACTATACACATATGGCAAGAACCATGAAAATGTAAGCAAATAAGTAAATTAAAATTTTTTTTATACATTTATTTATTATTGAGAGACAGAGAGAGACAGAGCACAAGCAGGGGAGGGGCCGAGAGACGGGGAGACACAGAATGTGAGGCAGGCTCGAGGCGCCAAGCTATCAGCACAGAGCCCAATGTGGGGCTCGAACTCACGGACTGTGAGATCATGACCTGAGCTAAAGTCAGATGCTCAACCGACTGAGCCACCCAGGTGCCCCCAAATAAGTAAATTAAAAAAAATCACTATGTGATGAAATGTTTTATTGGACCTCATTTGCTCTTTGCTTATTAAATCCATGTTGTCGTTTACAGTGTACATGTTCACAGGAATGGAGGCTCTAAAAAAAGGATCCTATGCTAGGTATGCAGCCAAGGTCCTGAAGGAGGAGCGGGTAGTCTTAGTTGTTTCTGGTCTCAAACAAACCACGGCTGATTAGTTTTTAAATTAACACTGTTAGGGGCACCTGGGTGGTTCAGTCGGTTGAGCCTCCAGCTTAGGCTCAGGTCATGATATTGCGGTTTATGAGTTCAAGCCCCACATCGGGCTCTCTGCTGTCAGCACAGAGTCCTTCGGATCTTCTGTACCCCTCTCTCTGCCCCTTCCCTGCTTGTGATCTTTCAAAATTAAACATTAAAATATTTATATATAAACACTGCTAAACAAAATAAAGAATAATGTATTATGTTTTTTAAAAATGTTTTAAAAACTTTTTTTAGTCCAATTCATTTTCACAAAATCCTCTTTTTAGAAATACACAAGAATCTTAACAATAATCTCTTAATAAGGTTTCCGCTTATATATTCAGGAGAGAAAGAAAAAAATGCCACTTATTTTTTTTAGGTAAATTTAATGAATCCCCCCAAAATAACTATGTGTCTTTCTCTAGGTACATTTTGATGAATATTCCTACAGATCTAAATGACTGCAATTCAACTTATACCAGTAGTATACTATGCACCAGTGACTCATCCTCTAGGAGGGCATAAACCACAAGATGTGCATGTACATGCACACACACACACATTTGCTGTAAATGGATTATTTTGGATAGTTAATGTTTCCTTTTATAGTAACATTTATCATAAATCACCTAGCAATTCAATAGAAGTAAAATGATCAATTCTGTACAGTAAAATTACTATTAAAAATTTGGTTATTCACTATCAATGAAGCTCTAAGTGGTGATACATAATAAATATCAACCACAGTCTATTCTCTAACTAGCTGATAAATTAATACTATGTCACTAATCAATACAAACACCATATCATTAAAATATTTCTCTAAGCCTGTCAAAATTTAGACTATGTAAATAATATGTAATTAACCCCTAACATAATATATAATATAATATATGTAAATAATATATAATTAACCCTGGATCCAGCTTGAGGGTTAACCATCCTGTTACCTCTTTCGTTTTTTATTTCTTTTGAGAGAGAGAGAGAGGAGAGAGAATGAGGAAGGGCACATATGAGTGGGGGAGGAATAGAGAGAAGGAAAGAGAGAATCCCAAGCAGGTTCAATGCTATCAGGGCAGAGCTCCATGCTGGGCTCGAACTCACAAACTGTGAAATCATGACCTGAGCCAAAACCAGAGCCAGGTGCCTAACCAACTGAGCCATCCAGCGGCACCTCTGTTACTCTTTTCAACAGCACCATGACATGCACTTGTGTAATGGCTGAAGGCTCTAAAGGACAGACTGGTAACACTGATTATCATAAAGTAGGTGTTCAATACATTTTCTTTTTTTTTTGCACTAAATTGAACAGAGTGTGAGTACTCTGTTAACTGAATTCCTGCAGACGATTATACATTTCTACTTAGTGCATGTTCTGATCATAGTATAATTCATCTTACCAAAAATTTAGGGTTTTGTTTTTTGTTTTTTTGCTTTACTATAAGAGATGGAAGAAGTGAGTAAAGATATAGAAAGTGATTGAACTGCAGCTCAAAACTAATTATTCTAATACCTCCAGATGAGCTGGCTATAAAACAAAACAAATCTTTTCCATTTGAAATTATTATCCACATGAATTTGAAAATTTTATCACCACAAAAAATACAAATACAAGTTGTATATTGGTACTGCCACTCTCAAACTTATCTCTCATTTGAATACACATAAAAATTTCCTTTAAAAATTTTAAAACGTTGAACTTATAAAAATACATTTGAATTATTAAAATATTACTCACCTTAATATTAAGGTTTCATATAATATTTCATTTAAAAACAATGGATAATGCTGTTAAAAATGTTAGAAAGCCATTGTTCTAGGTAGTCACATTCTCTTTATGTAGTACGCAGTAATGGCACACAACATATACTTCTCTTTTAGCTTGAATCATATTAGATTATAACTACTTTGTGACGTTTATCACCTCAATTTCTTGTAACTGCCACAAGCCAGACATGGGCATATATCCATAATGCTTAGCATATTTCAAGTATATATTTAGTTTTTACAGAGGTTTGAAAAATTTAATGAGTAAATGAATAAATAATTCACTAATGTCTAGTATGAAATTACTAGAACTCTAAATGTAATAAACATTCTATATATTCATTCAGTTAGTGATTCTAGATTTTGTTTGTATTTCTGTTACAGATGAGATATGAGTACCTAAGCCTTAAGAACTTTTAAATTGTTTTCTTCTTCTCTATCACTTTTTAATTTATCTAATTATAGGGAATGTAAAATTCATTTCCAAAAACAAACCACTGTAGATAAGAGTATTTTCCAATGTATGTCAGTACTGCATGTGTTTGATATTTCTATTAATTTGTAAGAGCTGTTTATTAGCAATATTACAGTTATATTTATTGTTTTTATGTACATTTTTCTATCCATTTTATGACTTTGTGCATAAAAAGAAAGATAATAATCCCATTCATTATAGCATCAAGAACAATGAAATACGTTGGAATAAATTCAACCAAGACGTGAAATATGTATATGGTGAAAATTACAAAACTTTGATGAAAGAAACTGAAGAAGACACAAATGAAAAGATATTCCATGTTCATGGATCAGAAGAATTAATTGTTAAAATGTCCATACTACCCAAAGTCATTTATTTGTTCAATGCAAGCCCTATCAAAATTCTAATGACATTTTCCACAGATACAGAAAAAAAAATTCCTAAAAATCTGTATGGAACAACAACAACCACAACAACAAACCCTCCAACAGCGAAAGCAGTTTGGAAACCAACCAACAAACAAACAAAACTGGAGGCATCACACTCCCTGATTCCAAACTATAATGAAAGCTATAGTCATCAAAGCAGTAAGTTACTGGCATAAGAATACAAACAGACCAATGGAACAGAATAGAGAGACCAGAACTAAATTCTTTCATATATGGTCAACTAATCTTTGACAAGGGAACCAAGAATATGCAATAGGGAAAGGATAGTATTTTCAATAAATTGTATTGGGAAAACTAGAAACCACAAAGAGAAGAATGAAATTGGATCCCTATCTCGCACCACTCACAAAAATTAACTTGAAATAGCTTAAGGACATATTAAATATAAGACCTGGAACTATAAAACTCCTTGAAGAAACAATAGGGAAAAGCTCCCTGATGTTGGTTTTAGCAAAAATTTTTTGGATAGGACAACAAAAGCAGAAGCAACAAAAGTAAAAATCAACAAATAGGACTACATTAAACTTAAATGCTTCTGCACACCAAAAGAAACAAGCAACAAAATGAAAAGGCAAACCATCTATTTGATAAGATGTTAATATTCAAAATTTATAAAGAATACATGCAACTCAACAACAAAAAAGTAATTGGATTAAAAAATGACTATAGGAACTGAATAGACATTTCCCCCCAAAAGACATCCAAATGGCCAACGGACACATGAAAAGATGCTCAACATCATTAACCACCAGAAAAACGCAAATCAAAACCATAATGAGATATTACTTCATATTTGCTAGAATGGCTATTATCAAAGAGACAAAAAATAACAAGTGTTAGTGAGGCTGTGGAGAAAAAGGAACTCTTCTGCATTGTTGATGGGAACATAAATTATTTAAGCCACTATGGCAAACAGTATAGTTTCTCAAAAAATTAATAGAATTACCATATAATCCAGTAATCCCACTTCTGAGTATTTATCCAAAGGAAATGAAAACAGGGTATCAAAAAGATAACTGCACTCTCGTATTTATTGCAGCATTATTCACAACAGCCAAGATACAGAAACAACCTAAGTGCTTTTCAACAGATGAATGGATAAAGAAGTTCTATCGTGATTCTATTTTTTAGTTTCCTTCCATAATATTATAACCTTATTATGTAAATCTGTATTTCTTGTACTACTGTATTCATCTCATCTGCTTGCCTCTGCTTTCTCCTTGCTCAAATCTGTGCCATAGTTACTACCAGTTACATTACTAAATCGTAGAGATGACCATGCTGCTGTCTATTGTCAAAAAAGTAGGAGCTGGCAAACATTGCCCTTTGGCCAAATCTGTCCTAGCCCTTGGTTTGGTAAAGCTTGTGAGCTAAGAATAGCTTGTGGATTTTTAAATGATTACATAGGTACATGGTAACATTGATTTTGACTCTTGGCCTGCAAAGCCTAAAATGTATACCACCTGGCCCTTTACGGAACATGTTTGTTAACACCTGGTCTCTAGCATAAAGTCCAAACTCAGTTTAGCATTTAAATTGCTTCAGAGTTGAGCTCACACCTGTTTTTCCAAACTCAACTTCCACTGTTACATAAATTTTAGACTTCTTCTCCCCACACACACCATATTATTTTTAGCAGTTTTATTATGGTGTACTTGACATGAAAAAACCTGCAGGTACATGTAAAGGGAACAAATGGAAGAATTTTGACTTATGTATACAACTATGAATATTTAACTGCAACCAAGATAGTGAACATATACATTCAACTCCAAAAGTTTCCTTGCATCCCTTTATTTTCACCTATTTGCATTTTTATATTTATTTTATTTATTTTAAAGATTTTATTATTAAGTAATCTCTATACCCAACGTGGGTCCCAAACTTAAAACCCCAAGGATCAAGAGTCACATGTTCTACTGACTGAGCCAGCCAGGTGCCCTGGATTTTGATATTTAAAGTATATGTCCTGCAGGTAGCACTTTTCTGGGTCATGCATTTTTTTTTAAATTCTAATCTGACAACTTCTTTCTTTTAATTGAGATGTTTAGTGTATTTACATTTAATGTAGTTACTGACATTACTAGATTTAAGTCTATCTTGCTACTTTTTCCCCATTTGTCCCATCTGTTCTTTGTTCCGTTTTCTTCTTCTTCTTTTTTTTTTTTTTTTAAATAACTGCATGCTTATTACAATCTCATTTAACCTCCTTTGTTGGTTTATTCGCTCATGAGCAAACTCAGGTGAACACTCATGGGAATGTCTGCAGCTCTCTGGAGCTCTCTTTTAGGGACACACTCTCCTTTTTCATACTTTGTTTTGTGAAATCTAGCTGTCTGGGTCTACATGGACTCTCAGATCTGTCTTCTTAAGCCACAGAAGGAGTCTACTGGCTTCTATCAGGGTCCCTCCTCCCTGTACCATGGCCTGGAAACTCTCTCAAGACACTAAATGGGATAGTTGTACGGCTCTCCTCTTTTATCTTTTTTATTTCCCATCTCTCAGGGATCACAATCTTTCATAATCTGATATATTGTCTTAAAATGATTTTTTCATATATCTTATGTGTCTTCTAGGTTTCTTTCAGGCAACAGATGTTACTAAATCTTGGCTGCAAGTAAAAATCAAACTGTTTTAATCATTTTGAATTATTTTTCTAACTGTCTTCATATTTCTCTGTTTTATAATGTTTTTATCCTAAATTCACCTAGTTTCTCAAAGACATACTTGAAAAACTTACCTTAAAGTACAATGCAATACAACTACCATCTACCAGATTGCCTAAGGTGAAAAAGACACACAATACTAAGTGTTGGTGAGGATATGGAGCAACATGAGCTCTCTCATACGTTGTTGAAGGAGTTTTAATTGGTACTACCACTTTGGGAAACTGTTTGGCAGTATTTACAATAGATGAACATAGATATATCTTTTGACATAACAATCCTACTCCTAGGTATATACCCAACAGAATAGCACAAAGTGAAAGTAGCTTCTATACCATTAGACAGGCATACCAAATCTATTGCCAGGTGAGTCATCACTCTTCCATTCGATTTTAATTTCTGTAATTTTGTTAACTTGTTGACCTTTTTCACCTGAGGTATTTTCTACTCCTTTCATCCCCTACTTTGTCCTTGTTGCTGTAACTTCTATGTTCCCTTACTCATTTTAATGAAGTATCCTGAGGGAATGGAAGTAAACTGATATGTTCAATCAACTATGCTTAACAAATAAGTTTACACTTTAGTAAATTTCTAATCATGTAATTAGAGTATATTTAGTTTAAAATAAACAAATTACAATCAGGCCATTATTTATGAGATATTTGTTTAAATGTTTCCATGTGCCTACTTATAAAGATAGCAACAGTGCTGGAAGAATAAATGCAATGTAATTTGATAATGGTAGATCTATAAAATACAAAATATATAAGTATTCTCATAAAATTATATAATAAATAATCTAAGTTAAAACATAAGTCTTCTGCTTCAAAAATATGTTGATAATCTGAGGAATTTTAAATGCTCAAAATAATAAGAGATTTCATACATATTATAAGGTAAAAATAATTTTTACAAAAAGCATGTATTAAAGGCACATTCTATATGAGTATAGTTACTGAAATACTACTAATATTAATGAAGTATGTACCCTGCAATGCAAGTTCCCTTATAAATTTTTGAAATTTCATTGTCTTTTATTCCTAAAATACAGTTTGAAAGTACTTTCTCTCTCTCTCTCTCTCTCTCTCACACACACACACATTCATGTCTCTGCTAAAACAAAATCAAGAAATGTACGAACTGTTTTATACATACATTATGTTAAAAAAGGAATGGTGAGGCTATACATAGCTAGCAATGTTTTGGGGATTTATCTTCATTATCAGAGAACTCTAAGACAAAGGACCAAAAGAAATCCTAGTTGGCATATCATGCAGTTCTCACCATTTGATGAAATATGAATTGCATCTTGTGTGACAGAAACTGCTATTAATATAATTGACTCCCTTTCTCTCATCAGTGTTCAATAGTCTGTAAGTTTAGATAATCCTGAATGACTTATCAGTAAAATATGTGATCTTCATCATTTCTCAAAACATTAGAATTCATGAATTTAAGAAACTGGGATAGGGAATATCATCACTTCTTTCTTAGATGCTGTTCTGCAGTTATGAAAATTAAATTTTGCTATCATGTAAGCAGAGAAGGCAGGAAAGATTGGGGAATTAAAAACTAAAAAGAAAAGAAAACAAAAACCTAAAATCTAAGGGTAAATAACCATGGATATTTTGCTTCTTTAATCTATTAATAACAATCCAAGGAAAATCTCAAGACCAAATGCAAATCTATTAGTAGTAAACTTGTAGGTTGTGCTTCAAAATGTTCAGTCTAACCTTCCTTATAGGGGACTACCATAAAGTCCTCATAAGATGAGGTATATAAAATTGCCCTGTTACTAATTCCAATTTCTAACTTCCATCAAAGAAATTTCTAAAGTGGACTTTCTCTTGAATAAACGAATAGAAAAAACAAAATACCTACAAAACTATATTGTAGGTTACATAACTTTTATCCTAAAGAATCAGAGGAAGGGGCTTTGGGTTCTGAAAAGGATGGAATAAGCAAACTATGTCCTCTTTCTCTTGCTTATCTACAAAATCGGAGCACGCTATACCCAGCAGATATTTGAGGACTCTGAAAAGTAAGTTGAAGCAGGTATATTGGAGAAGATCAAAATATGCAGTACTTCTGAGTTGGTGATGGGTTCACCATCTTTCTCTCCTTCTCTCCCTTCCCTCCCCCCTGCCTCCCCCAACACTTGGAGCCTAAACTTAATGGACTGAACACCAAAAGTTGGCACCAGGTCACAGACAGAGGTCCAGGACAAGCCTGCTCATCACGGTTTTGGGAGTGGGAAACACAAATCCTAATGTTCAGGAGAGAATGTGAAAATCTGTTCCTCCTTTGCTTCTCTTTCTTTTTTCCCTTCTCTCCTGCCTATCCCTCACATAATCATGTGGTGGTGCTGGTGGTGGTGATGGTGGCCAGTAATGACAGTCCACAGGAGCCAAAATTCCTAAGAAGGGAAAACCTCCTCTTCATTCACTGAAACTGTAGTTCAGAGAGGGTAGTGTCAACTCCCATTGATTGCATTCCTTTTTCTCTCTGCCATCATCTCACTTGGCCCTGGATGCATATCCAGCTGATGAAGTGCACACCAGAGTGGAGTACATAAAGATTCAGCCAGCCTTGTAGCCAAGAGACCTTGATGAGGAGCCATAGTGAACCAGAGAGTACTGGGAAGAGTGTGGAGAGACTGGAGCTTGAGACATCAGTCCCATAGGCTTGTTTATGAACTCCTGGGCTTGCTTCCAAACTGCACATATGGGGATGGCATTCTATTTAACATACCAAAGACTGAGAACTGAACCAAAAGACCACTAGTGACTTTGGTCTCAGACTAGCAATAAGATTTTGAACTTCTGGTTAGGTAAAAAACCTAGAAACTAAATAGTATTTTTTTAACTATATGACATAGTAACTTATAAAATAAAAAGATACACACAGGCAAATCCACACAAGTTGCCATTAACAAGCATAAAGTGGTTATATCAGATCTTTGTTTTATCTTCCACCATTTTTCTCATTCTTAGATTTATAATTTATATGTTAAAGATGATTTGAAAAAGCATATTCCTTCAAGAGATGCATAATTGTCAACAACAGGGCACTACTTGGAAAGTCAAGTCAGAAATACATTAGTAGTCTGAGGCTTGTGACATGCACAGTTAAAATTCTAAAGATGTAAGGTACTTACATCTAAAGAGTAAGGTAGTGGGGGTATGGAGACCAAAAGGTTTATATTAGCTGTTTTTTTGTGATTGGATACCATTTTAATTTTTATTACCATTTATCACCAGTTTGAAAGCAATCTGGCAATAACACTGGCACAATATTAAAAGCTAACCATATTTTTTTAAATACAGATCACCATTTCAGTGTTCTAATATTCATCTTCTAATATAATTTTTAATTAATTTGTTACTCTCAGGTATATTTTAGTCTTAAAATTAAGCCTTATTAATTAAACATTATTAATACAACTTCCTCCATATTTAGCATGACTTTTAAAAATGTGTTTGTTGCATCAGTCATATTTCCAGATATTCTGAAATGAGATGCCATTTAACTTTTTCTTCCCTCATCAGAGATTCTTATTCTTATTTCACTATTTTTTCTAGACATCTAACTGTAATGACAGTTTCTAACTTTTTCTTCAACATTCCTTTCTTTTATACTCCTTAAGCCAACCTAAATTTACTTTTATGAATAAGAAAAGCCATCCCCACAGAGAACATACCCAATGATTCACTGTAATATACAGTAGTAATAATAGCTACAGCAAAACTATTTATAGTTACTGAGCATTAAGAATGAGCCAGATAACTGTGAAAAACATTTTGTACACAATTTTTTAGGTATGCTTATAAAAATTAGTTACAAAGGATAATAAAGAATGTGGCCTTTGGAGCTAGATTATTTGGCTTTGAGTTATGTTCTTGTATTTTACCAATTCTGTCACTTCAGGCAATTTATTTTTCTGTGCATCATTTTCCTTGTCTGGAAAATGGGGATAAATGATAGCACTGAACTCAGAGGTTGTTGTGAGAATTTGAATTAATATGTATAAAGTGATCAGAAGGGTGCCCAGCACATTACTACTTTGATGAGAAAACTGAAGTTAAGTGATATTAAGTAACTTTCTAAGGCAGATAGTATTTTCCAGAAACAGCCTCAACAATTCCTCCCACTCTCCCATTCTTCTGACAATGTCTCATGGGTGCCCTTCCCACAAAAAGTTCTTTCAGGTCCATGTTCCCCATCTCCTGAATCTGGATGTGTTTGTGACTAGTGGGAGTCTATGTGACTTCCTAGGCTAGGTCATAAAAAGTGAGAGCTGTTTCTTCCTTTTGGGATACTTACATTTAGAAACTGGCCACCATGACAAGAGGAAGGCCAAGCAGCCATGGAGAGGACCATGTGGAGAACTGAGGCCCTTGGCCAACGGCTCTGGCTCAGCACCCAGCTGACAACCAGTACTGTCTTGCCAGCAAGGTGAGTGAGCTCCCTGTAATGTAGATTCTCCAGGTCCTTGTATAACCACCTCAGCAAATGCTGTATAAAGCAGAGATGAGCTGTCTTTGCTAAACTTTGTCAAATTTCATACTTAATGATAGTTGCTGTTTTAAGGCAGTAACTTTTGGGGATGTTTTCTTATGAAACACTAACTGGAAGACTTGCTTAAGGTCATATGGTAGGAGAATCAAAGTTAAAACCCAAGTCCTTTCTAATCTGTAATCTGAGTTCTCATCATAGGGTATATTGGTTACTCATTATATCTAGAACATATCTATTCTGTAATCTAGAGCAGTGAGGGAGTGAACTACAACTTTTAAAGGACAACTAGTGATGGTGTTTGAATTATAAATAACTGCTGTAATAAAAATCACTCTTTTGTAGGATTTAATTGACAGATAACAGTTTTAACTAATGGTTTTATGTCTTCGTACACACTATCTTTTTTCGTAAGAAGCAAAACAAGTATAGCTTTTTTCTCAGACCATTAGAAATAAACATGTATTTCACAACTTTTATCATAAAATTCTTTTGTGACAACCTCATTTTATGGAAAAAATAAGCAAGGCATTTTATCTTTCAAGCTAGAATTAAAGAACAGACGCATAATAAAATGGCTTGTATGCATACATGATTTGAACATTCTGAGCAAACTCACTCATCACCGCTCTGTCTCAAGTACTCTGACACTTTAAAGTTTGTGAAGTTTGACAACCATATCTGCTTCTGGCTTAGCAACAAACTTAACAATCCATTCTTCAATCTGACAATCATGAATGTCCCGTTGTCATGTATTTGTGGCATTTCTGTAGCTGAATAGCATAGAAAAGTAATGTAAACATTATTGAATTATACACTAAAAATTTTGCTAATAAGAAAAGCATACATTCTTTTTATAGAGTTACTAATCATATTGATAATTGATATAATAATCACAATTTATCATCCACTGTGTTTTACAAACATCATTCTACTTAAGTCTTATAAAAACCCAAAGATGTAGGTATTAACATTTTCATCTTATAAATGAGGAGATAAAGGCTTTAACGGTTGCTCAAGCTTATATGAGCAAGCCAGTATTTGAAACTGGGCCTCTCTGACTCTTTAGCCCAAACTTTGTTAGGGACAATACCTTGTCATTATGTGAATATTCATATATGTACACAAATATGCACATACACCTATATATGTATATAGGCAGATATATGAACATACATGAAGATATTCCTGGCAATACTTATACATATTTATCTCCTCCTAAATAACCTACAATTATGATCATCATTTGCATTCCACATTTTGGCACCTGTTATTTCTTATTTCGTGACAGAACTATGTTGTAAATAACATAACAACTTATGTTATATATGCTATTGCGTTGGGACAATACTGCAGATATAGCAAAAGCTCAAATATAAGCCTTACAGATTACCTTTATACATACTTAATATACTTACTAGTCAAAATTATGTGAGAATATTATAGAATAAAGCTTGGCAGAGTAGACACTCAAAATATTCACTACCTTCTCTTCTTAAAAACTGTAAAGATAAAGTACTACAGTAGGATTTAAAATTGATAAGCTTTTTCATTGAGTTCACCTTCTTCATTAGTAAATATTCAGATAATATCTGTTTTTCCATAGAAGCTTGAAATGGTTATTTATACCACTAGTTGAAATGTGAATGGGTGTTTTCAATGTAGTTCCACCATAAGTACCCTCTACAGTAAAACTCTGTCTAGTGCTTGAATTTCATAATTATACTTTCACAGTTTTACTTTGTATTCAGTATCACAATGTTTGCATGTTGAATAACAACTAATGGGGTAACTGAACAATAGTTACTTTATCACTTTCTATTACCACTTTAAAATAAGCTATCAAAACCTTGGTTTACATTTCATTGGAGTTCTCTGACATACTGAATTGAAGGAAACTGGAAAAGCATCCAGTTTCAAGTACAAGTAGAGTACTTACACTGATCCAGCATGGTTTAGATATAACACATTCTCACGGATCATGAGGGCACATTCAAGGGTGAAATACTGCATGTAGCAACAGCAGAAACTTAAGATTCAGAACCTCCAATACATTGCTTGCAAAAGCTCTACATGGCTATATAATCAACAGAAACTATGATATGCAGATTTTACAGATGTGATGTTTCTGACAAGAATATGGTCTCTTAATTTGGTTCATATCTAGTTCCAGCATGAAGAGCCATTCTATATATTAATGCCATTGACCTGAACCTGAATTTCCAAGTGACGATTTTACACCCAGGCAGATCATCTGTAACCTGGTGCTTGGATAAATCCAATTTGCATAACAAGCAGGAGCTTTCCTGAAACACCAGTTATAGCATTTCATGAACCCATATAAAGTGTTTCTATTGGACAATTTGGAACTAAAAGAGGCAGTTTTCAATTTTAGCTATAAATCCCACTAATCAGAAGTTGTGTACTTATAAAATCTTGTGTAAATCTTTTATATCTGGGCATGTGTAAATATTTTAAACACAGTGGAGTAATTCTTAGCAAATCTTTCTTTATGCAACTCCAAACTCTCTAATTAATCTATTTTATACATATGTAGATCAGATTTCCTCAAATTGGATCATACTCTAAAATACCTAGGCAAAATAGGTGTTAGGCCAAAAACATTTCATTATCAACTTAAGCCAATTTGTGTCTCATGTCTGTTCCAAGTGCATATTACACAGGCCTCCATTAAAACAGGTATTTGTTTTGCAGTGCTTTGATTATCTAGGGCCACCTCAACACCAGTATATGAGCACTTGTGAGAAGAAACTAACTCTGTGTTGAAATTCTCATTCTCTAATAGTGTTTATTATATATTAGGTGCTCAATAAATATTTGCTAAATGAATAAAAAAATCTGTGGTCTTTGATATTCCTTGGCTTACAAAATCAATGTTTAAATATACAGTAAATATTACTAAATTATAAGTATTCTGATACAACTTGTCTAAGTAGGCAGGAACACTTGCAAAAGATACCTGGAATTAACATAAAATTTTACTATACCTGTTATCAAAGAAATATATTCAAGCACTATTTAAAAAACTAATCCTAAATTGTTATCCAGGCTTTTATTTTGAAGCCTACAATTTTATAACTTTTGTCTCAAATTGCTGTATTGACAAATATATTCAGCTTCCATGTTTGACTGCATATTTTAATTTGAATGCATGTGTAATTTTCCCTTTTTGCACCTTTGCAAACACAAAAATTAATACAAAAATAACAGTGCTATTGCAAAAACCATTTAGCTGATACTGCATTTTCAAGTACAATCACCTTTGATTATTCTCAAGTGGAACAACTTTGGTAAATGCATAATTGACTACAGTTACTATTCACTCAGCATATAATAGAGAAGTCGTGGGTAGAGATTGTGTAAGATGCAGTGAAGAGGTAATGAATATACACCTCAAGTTATATGAGAATATTAGACACTACATGATTAAATACCTCATAAATGGTAGGGATAATACATGCCTGGAGTTTCAAGAAGAAACATGTTAATATGGAGTGCCGTAGCTAAAATCAGCCTAGAGATGTGGCATTTTAACTGGTCCTTTTCCGTGAAAGGTAAAATGGGAAAAAAGAATGAGAAAAAAAGACATAAAGGTGAAAGTAAGTATCACAAGTTCCTAAATCACAGAGGAAACCAGCTTGGATAAAATAAAGAGTTGACAGTGGAAAAGGAGATAGAAAGTAGTTAATGGAGGATGATGATCAGGAGTCTTATAAAATAGCTTAAAAAATTCATATTGGGGTGCATGGAAGGCTCAACTGGTTGAACATCCAACTATTGATTTATACTCAGGTCATGATCCCAGGGTACTGGGATTAAGCCCCGCATGGGGCTCCATGCTGAGCATAGAGCCTGCTTAAGATTCTCTCTCTCTCTCTCTCTGTCTCTCTCTCTCTCTCTCCCTCTGCCCCCTCCCCTGCTCATGCTCTCTCTAATTAAAAAAAAAAAAAATTACTGGGGCGCCTGGGTGGCGCAGTCGGTTAAGCGTCCGACTTCAGCCAGGTCACGATCTCGCGGTCCGTGAGTTCGAGCCCCGCGTCAGGTTCTGGGCTGATGGCTCGGAGCCTGGAGCCTGTTTCCGATTCTGTGTCTCCCTCTCTCTCTGCCCCTCCCCCGTTAATGCTCTGTCTCTCTCTGTCCCAAAAATAAATAAAAAACGTTGAAAAAAGAAATTAAAAAAAAAAAAATTACATATTTACCTTGAAGAACACAAGTTTAAACTGGAATCTACTTAAAATAAACAAACAAATACACAAACAAACAAACAAACTTGAATCTGCTGACAGCATACCAAATCTACTAAAGAAGTCTGGGATAAGAGACCAAGTAGGAGACAAAGGGATTGATCCTGAGAAGAAATATTCAACAACAAAGCAGGTGGTGGTAAAAGAGGAAAAAGTGACACTATGAAAAAGATAACTTTTAAAATGATATGGAAACAAACAAGGTAGAGATTAAGTACAGTTTAAAAATACCTATTAAATATATTTAATATACTTACTGATGTTAAACTCTATATGATTGTGAATAGGGTTTGCAGCTTTTGACACAGAAATATTATATTCAAATCCCACTGGTTAAAATACATTGCCTTAGGTTTATTTTGGTTAATTATTTAACCCCTGCAAGTCTGAATTTACTCATCTGTAAAATGGAGATGAAAACAGATCTACCTGTTGGTATGATGCACAATATAATGTGTATAATGGATTTAGTTGATACCTAGCTATTATAAGCAATGGATGAAGGCTAGATCCATGTTTTAACATCAATCAGTCCATATACATTCATACTGCCAAGAAAGAAACTCTCTTGTATTCTAAATAGTCAGGAAGACAGATGTAATGGCCAAAGATGCCAGTCATGTATTTCATAGATGAATTTCCATTTTCCAATAAATGGAATTTTAAATGCATAGTATGCAACTGTAACTATACTTAATGAATATATTCTATCTTATATAATCAAAAAAAGCACTTTAGGATTTAACAAACTTATGTTTAAGCTTTGCAATGTCTGATTTTATCCAAATATTCATACTCAATATTTTTAACTTTTATATTCCTTCAAAGTAAATCAGATAAAAAGAAACTAAATTTTAAACATGGATTAGGTTTGTTTTGTGGAAGAAAGGTAATTCAGGAGAAAGAAGTCTTTCTACATTTTCCAACTCAGAAAAATAAAAGTTTTTGTTTGAGACAAGTGAATTTAATTTTGTGGTAACCTAATTCATTGTTTGAAGTAAGTCTAAGATTTACAACAGAGTTATACACATATATATTGCTCAATTTTACATGTACTTTTAAGAAAAATATAAGCCTGGTAGATAGCTCTACCAAATATCCAACAAAAATTTCTTCTCTTTTCCTCTTATTTTTTAGGAAGATGATCTCTTCTAAACCACTCTAATCAAGTTGTCTTAAAGATTAGTAGGGGAAACCTACCTACTGTAAGTGAATCCACTTGAAACCTATTCTAATGTGAATCCACTCAATAAACATATACTGTGTGCTAGTTTATTCAATCATTTCTGCTAAGTGCATAAAAAGGCTTTGGGTGATAAAATCTCCTTTTAATTTCTTCAAAATTCCTTTTATGGAATTTAAGGGTCTTCTTCTTTTTCTCATAATGATGGATAATAATTTATCATAGGAATTCAGGAACTGCTTCTCTATATTAAATTCTCAAGAATACAGGCCTTCCTGGGGCACCTGGGTGGCTCAGTTTGTTAAGCGTCCAACTTAAGCGTCCCACTCTTGATTTCAGCTCAGGTTACAATCTCATGGCCCTGAAATCAAAACCTATGTCAGGATCCTCGAAGGGCATGGAGCCTGCTTAAGATTCTCTCTCTCTCTCTCTCTCTCTCTCTCTCTCTCTCTCTCTCTCTCTCTCTCTCAATCTCTCTCTCTCTCTCTCTCTCTCTCTCTCTCTCTCTCTCTCTCCGCCCCCCCCCCACCTTCTTCCCTTCTCCCCTGGTTTCAGGTGAACTCTTTCTCTAAAAAGAAAAAAGAAAAAAGAAAGAAAGAAAGAAAGGAGGGAAGGGAAGGGAGGGAAGGGAAGGGAGGGCAGAGGAGGGAGGGGAGGGGAGGGGAGGGGAGGGGAGGGGAGGGGAGGGAAGGGAAGGGAAGGGAAAGGAAAGGAAAGTAAAGGAAAGGAAAGGAAAGGAAAGGAAAGGAAAGGAAAGGAAAGGAAAGGAAAGGAAAGGAGAAAAAAAAGAATACAGGCCTTCCTTTATCAATTTCAGACATAATGTAACATTTAGGGGCAGAAACCCTAGTGCCAGATAAGTTGGATTAAAAGCTTGACCCATCCACTTATTAACTATGTGACCTAAGGAAAGTTAACTTCTCTGTGTCTCATTTTCTCATCTATGAAATAGTTGTAAAAACAGCTCTTATAAGGGTATCTTGATAATTTAATTGAGTCAACATTTTTAAAGCAGTATCCCACACACAGTAAGTGCTAGGTAATGATTCTCTTATATATGATTTTATCTAACCATGTAAAGTATCTTTATATTTTGGGAACTTAACACATAAGAAACGAATTATGATTTAGAAAATGGTTAGCTATTAATACATAAGGCAAATATTTTATGATTTCACTATTTCTTAAATAAAACAGCATCAGCTTTCATATGAATAATAGTTACTTTTTTCAAAGTTCTAGACTGTTTCCAAGGTTTAAAATGGTCTATAATTTGATGAGAAAATTATTTAAAACACACAATTATATACACTTTTACCATGCATCTCTCACCCATAATGTTTCAAAGCAAAAGACTAAGTGGGACTATAAAATGTTTAAGCTATTAGTGACTATAGAGATAATCTTCTTCCACAGCACTCTTGTTCTACAAAGCAGACAGAATGTTAGAAAGATACAGCTCATTCCTCAGAATTTCGCCTTGGGACAGTAACAGAGCTGGACTTAGAACATAAGCCTTCTGACTCCCTGGATTTCCTGGAGGAAAGATTTCCTCAATACCACAATCATGCATCAGGTCTCTACACCTTAGATATTTCATTAGCTTTCTATTATCTCTTTCCTTCTCCTTGGAGTATCATAATCAGAGTCACCTGTAGTATTTTTGAAGTAGAGACACTATGATTTTGTTCAGAATTGGGTATGATGACTAGTTTTGTGGCAACTTTCCCACTCTTATGAACAATCTGTATAAACATCCAATGTCTTATGTGGTTTCCTATCTTTGCCTTCAGCTGGTAAATCAACACCTCATTCCTGTGGCTCTAACTCCAAAAGATGCTGCATCTGTCTCTTTATCTCCAAGTCCACATCATCATCATCTTTTGCCTAAATGGTTACAATGATTCTTCTACTTTTGCACCCACGACCTTAAAATATAGTTTTGACACTATAGTCAGAGTGATCTTTTAAAAATGTACATCAGAGGGGCGCCTGGGTGGCTCAGTCGGTTGAGCGTCTGACTTCGGCTCAGGTCATGATCTCTCAGTTCGTGAGTTCGAGCCCTGCATTGGGCTCTGTGCTGACAGCTCAGAGCCTGCAGCCTGCTTCAGATTCTGTGTTTCCCTCTCTCTGCCCCTTCCCCGCTCATGCTCTTCTGTGTCTCTCAAAAATGAATAAGCATTACAAATTTTTAAAAATGTACATCAGAGTTTACAGGCATAGACTTTAGAGTAAAATATTTCACCTTACTCCTTGAATCCTCTAATTGCTAGAATTACAGTTTGAATAAAATCTAAATTACTTATACTGCTTAAAGGGCAGTTCTGTAAGATCTGGCCCCTGCCTACCTCTCCAATCCCTCTCCTCTACCCTCATTTTGTTCCAGTCATACTGGCCCTCTTACTCCTTCTGAAATACACCAAAGATATTTGTGCTTTAGATTTGATCCTCTAACTAGTCTGTATCATATCATGTGTTCTTATGCTCTGCATAGTATTAACTACAAGTTGAATTTATTTTGTTCATTTATTAGTTTTTATTGCTATTCTTGAGAGCAGGAAACATTATTCTTATTGATGACCTATCCCTTGTCCCTAGAACAGAAGTTGCCAAAAGGAGTTTATTCAATAAGTATTTGTTGAATGAGTGACTGTGACTCTTATGGTCAATATAGGTTCAACTATCTTCCAGGTCAATTATCAGTAAATTGCTACCACTATTTACTGGAGAAGATATATTCCTTAATATTGTTTCTCCAATATATACCCTCAGGATGCCCCTAGCAGAACTTGGACCTCGGATTTCTTCAAAGTGCTCTTGATCAATTTCAACAGTTTCTCTCTTAGGTCTACAATAAACATGATCTTTGTTCACAGAAAGAGAGCCTATTTTGAGCATCATAAAGGAGTTTCTTGCATGAAGAGTATATATAAGAGTTCTGTCTAAGGGGTAATATTCATTTATGTCTCTAGCCTTTCAGTAATTTTCCTTACTTCATAAAACGCAATTTTCCCCATTACTCTGTCAACTCCTTGAGGCTTCTTCTTTTGCTTGCATGGAACCCTCAGATGTAAAATCAACATAGTCAGCATGTTTGGTTATGTGTGTACCCATTAGAGTGCCTAGTTACAGTAACTTGCCAACGATGAGCAATCAAAAATTATGAGCTAGTGATGAAGATTCTGGTCCTTATGTGCCTGTGTGCCAGTATTAATTCAGGCAGTGAGGAATTTATGTCTTCACTGGGTATTGGGTATTGGGAAATATAAGGGCTATGTGTTGCTGCATATAACAGCACTTTCTTAATTAAGATTGGAAGCCAGAATTAGCTTTACTCAATATGTATTATTGCCTTACAGATGAGAACACTGAGGCAGTGCAGCATGATGAAAGATGCCAGCAGTTTAATTACAATATCTTAGTGTTATATGAAAAAGATCATTCTGTTCCTTATACCTGAAAAAAAAAGGTTATTAAATTATTGAAAAGAACTTAATAGTCGCTTTTGGCAGGTTTTCAAGTATATTTCCTAATTAAATAATATTTTTGGACATGTTTACTTTTCTTTAATAGTAAATAATGCCACAATGGTTGTACATTTTTTACTTTTACTAAGAGGTAAGCTAGTGTGAATCAGGAAACCTGCACAGTGTATAGACAATAAAAATACCTGAATTAACAATTCAAGTTTTTGTAAATATTATTAATAGATTTAAGGCTTCAAGTAAATTTTCATTTTCCTATATTGACTGTGACTATGAAAAATAATTTAAATAATTTATAAAATACTTAAGATTAAAGAAACATACAAAACCAATGCTGATCAAATATTCCCCAGGACAATTTTTCAGTGTTGTCATTTTTATAGATGTGGTTCATGAGTAAACTACTTCAGTGATTTGCATTAAGAGACTTTAGAGAAAGTGACAAGGGTTACTGCTTGATAATTTATTAGAGGAAATGAAATTCTCATTTACTGAATTCTATAAAATATATCTTGATATCTTGTACACATTCATGTTGAAATGCAGTACAAATGCCTAAGTGATAAATTAGCTTTTGTTTGTTTGGTTATTGAAAAATAGATAACATTCACAAACTGAGCAATTAGACATGTTTTCTTCTATTTCCTAAGATGCAATTTGATTATAATTCATGTGTAATTTCTGAACCACAGTACCTTAGGCTTTTTGCCAAATGATTCCAACTTAAACCAGCCATTATACTTTGGCCTAATTAAAAAATAAACTGCATGGAACTCTCAGATTTTCACATCTGCCCTATCTCTGCCTCCAGCAGGCAATCAAAACTGTGTCCACACTAGCCTTGTATTAGATGTTTATGAATATACTATCTCAACCATTAAACTGCAGACTCCTGGAATGCAAAGAATATGCCATATTCATCTTTGTATCCTCTTACACCCAACAGAGGGTCTGCTAAATGGTCTGCTGAGCACTAGTAAACTTTCAGTAAATATCTATTGAATTAAATTGGATGAGAGGACTGAGAAATTACACTAAGAATCTGGGTAATGGGACTGTCAGTCACTGTGTAATTAAGCAGTACAAGGGAAAATGCTGAGTGTGCATGCTTGCATTGCTGCAGGGAAAGCAGGCACAAAGGCCACCAGATTGAAAGCATTACAGGACAGAGACATGTAATTCACTGAGCACTTAATATGTATCAAGTATGCGGTGAAACACCAACATTCACCATCTCATTCAATCAATCACAGCCAATTTATAAGATAGGAAGGATTTATCTCACTGCAATATACATGAGAACCTTGAGGCAATATGGTGTGATGGTTAAGACTTAAATGCATTCTGCTTTCAGAACTTGAGTTTGATTCCTGGTTTTGCCAATTAAAACCACTCTGTAGCACTGACACAGATAGAAGCCTAGATGGCAATTGGGAAATATTTCTCAAAATGTAAAACAACATTTTTTGACATCACTATCAGATTTCTATTATTCCTCTTATATTTGAATGATAGCCTGGTATTTAAGACCCTTCACATTTTTTTTAATGTTTATTTATTTTTGAGAGAGAGGGAGAGCACAAGCAGGGGAGGGGCAGAGAGAGGGAGACACAGAATCTGTAGTAGGCTCCAGGCTCCAAGCTGTCAGCACAGAGCCTGATGCAGGGCTTGAACCCACAAACTGTAAGATCATGACCTGAGCCAAAGTCAGGCACTTAACCTACTGAGCCACCCAGGCGCCCTGGAATCCTTCACAATTTGATCCTGGCAAGCTTTCATAACTTCTTACCTATTGTATAAATCAATGTAGCCACCCTAAATACTTTTTGTTCCCCCAATATACTCTGCATTCTCCAGAGCCTCTGCAAATACTGTCCTTTAAACTAGAATACCATGTTTGAAGTTGACCTAAAATCAGTTTCATCATGAGATTCAGATTTTTCTATTTAAAAGGCATTTTTTGCTGCCATTGTTGTCCATGATTTATCTGTATCAATTAAACTCTATTATTAAAGTTAAATTGGGGCCCCTGGGTGGTTCAGTCAGTTAAGTGTCTGACTTCAGCTCAGGTCATGGTCTTAGAGCTGGTGGGATCAAGCCCCCATGTGGCTCAAAGCCTGGAACCTGCTTCAGATTCTACCTCCATCTCTCTCTGCCCCTCCCCCGCTCATGCTCGGTCTCTTTCTCTCTTTCTCTCTGTCTCTCAAAAATAAACAAACATTAAAAACAATTAAGTTAACTTGTAGTCATCCCCAGCCCCCTACGCTAGCTAATGAATTCTTTGAGATCAGAGACAATGAAGCTTTCTCTTTGTCTCATATATGCCTGTACTAACAACCCCAATGCTTCAAGGCTCTGGTGTTCTGTTTGGCCAGTGAACCCTGTTCAACTGCAATTAAGCTAACTCTTTTAGGAAGCAAGAGCACTAGTCTTGCTTGGTCAACTGGGGAGAGAACAAGCAGCAAGAGCAGGCTGAATAAATGCCAGACCTTTCTGTGTCACATTCAAGTTGGAGCAAGTGACATACACATAAATATGAACTTTCAAACCAGTGAAAACTATTTTGTTTCCCTAATTTTGGGTTCACACTTACACAAACTGTTTTCAGGCACTGACAATTTTTATTTTTGAAAATTATCTTTTTATTCTTTTTATTTTAAATTTTTTAAAATTTAAATCCAAGTTAGTTTACCTATAGTGTAATAACGGTTTCATGAGTACAACCCAGTGATTCATCATTTATATATAACACCCAGTGCTCATCCCAACAAGTGCCCTCCTTAATGCCCATCACCCATTTAGCCTGTCCCCCCAACCCAACATCTCTCCAGCAACCCTCAGTTTGTTTTCTGTATTCAAGAGTCTCTTATGGGTTTGCCTCCCTCTCTGTTTTTATCTTATTTTTCCTTCCATTTTCCTATGCTCATCTGTTGTGTTTCTTAAATTCCACGTATGAGTGAAATCATATATTTGTATTTCTCTAACTGACTTATTCCAGTTAGCATAATACATTCTAGCTCCACCCATATTGTTGCCAATGATGAGATTTCATTCTTTTTGATCACTGAGTAATATTCCATTGTGTGTGTGTGTGTGTGTGTGTGTGTGTGTGTGTGTGTGTGAAATCTTCTTTATTCATCAATCGATGGACATGTGGGCTCTTGCCATAATTTGGCTATTATTGATAGTGCTGCTATAAACACTGGGGTGCTTTCAATGTTAAATCTTTGACGACTTTTCATTATAAGTGACTTTGTTATTTCAAGAATATCATCAGACAAAGGAAAGAAATCACAGTAAAATCTCCATTCTATTAAGTTTGGTTTTTATCCCTATGTAAAGTTGGTTTGGTTCCCTCAGCCAAATGAAAATCTAAGGAATTAAAAGGACCAAAGCAAAGTGCTCATTAGTTCCACCTTATACCCTCATGTCTTCTTATGATGCAGCTGAGAAATCCAGTGCTATTTAGTCATATCCCATGCAGACATGGCAAAAGTGGAGCCAGGGATAGGGAGTTCTGTAGTTATTGGGCTAGAATTTACGAGCTGGAAGTTGGAACAGCAAGTAGATGACAGCTAGCAGCTACCCTGAATCTAGAATCAAAAAATAAGCCAGATATAGATAATATCACCAAGGGAATGTAACAGTCACAGACATATTTTTTTTTTTTTCCTGTATAGGTCCTTACAGCTCGAGCAATGTTTTCAGACATTAGGATACCTTAAAGATGCTTTTTAACTAGAAAGTCCCCTTATTTCTCTTTGAAATATAATACAATCTTTTAAAATGGTTTTAAGAAGCTGAGTTAGAATATAGAAGGCAACTAGGTTCCTTGAGATATTGACTTTGAAATAAAAATCCAGTATGAGTCGTTTATCTGGAAAGTGAAGGGGGATGAGTGGGAGGCAGCACATTAAAAAGATGTTTTTAAGCTAGCTACCAGTGTGGATGATTGTGGAGTTTAATCTAGTTGGGAAACTAAGAGAGCCAAGAGTAGAACAGGTAGCTGAGAATTATCCCACCAAAAAGCTGAAGAAGTTGAGATATTTATATACCAATTCTCATCCGTCATTCACTGAGGGCTGCTCCTGGGGCACATTAATTCTCCACAAAGTAAAATCCAACCTCAAGGGGCTAGTGAATTCTGAAGCAGTAAGAGTAAAAGGGTGAGACAAGACAGCACCTGCTACAAGTGTACATTTGGTTGTTGTGTGCTGTTCCTTTCAGAATTGCAATGTCTTCACGTAAGCCCTAGGACATTCGAATCACCCAAACTCTCCTAGGCAGTCTCTACTGATCCTGCCCATTGCTAGTTCCTGCGTCAATTTATGAGGGATTGCAGTATTTCCATTCAGGTTTAATCAGACCTTCATTCATCACATATATATTATACACTGCCACCCACAGGGAAGGAAGCTCTGCCAAACTAAAAAACTCTGAATTCTTAGAATGACACATGAGTTTTTTTCACAAAATCTGTGTGCATCTTTAAAATATTGGTCATTTTTGTATTGTAAAAGTAGAAATGGTTTATTCAGTAGAAGTTAAAATTTCTGAACTAAGTAGAGATCACAAAATGAACTAAAATTTGAAATGGAAAAAGTGGGCCCATAGTTATAAGCTTCTCTTGAAGCAAACACTAATAATTTCCCATCTCCAAAGTCAAAAGGATATAAAGGTTAAAAGTAAAAGAACTGGGGTGCCCAGGTGGTTCAGTCGGTTAAGCGTCCGACCTCTGCTCAAGTCAAGATCTCACAGTGAGTTGGAGACCTGCGTTGGGCTCTGTGTTGACAGCTCAGAGCCTGGAGCCTGCTTCGGATTCTGTGTTTCCCTCTCTCTCTGCCCCTCCCCCGTGCTCTCTCAAAAATTAATAAATTCGAAAAATTTTTAAAAAGTAAAAGGACTTTGTGGTGAAAACTGGGGGGATAGGTAGAGATAGAGGACATTTCTAAAGCTATGTTCATCTTTCTAAGGAAACACAATTAGAGTTCTATCCTACTTTACCCATAGTGACATGTAAATGCCTACGCATTTAAAAAGCATTATGAAGATAAAAAGCTTCTGCACAGCAAAGGAAACAACCAACAAAACTAAAAGGCAACCAACGGAATGGGAAAAGATATTTGCAAATGACATATCGGACAAAGGGTAAGTATCCAAAATCTATAAAGAGCTCACCAAACTCCACACCCGAAAAACAAATAACCCTGTAAAGAAATGGGCAGAAAACATGAATAGACACTTCTCTAAAGAAGACATCCGGATGGCCAACAGGCACATGAAAAGATGTTCAACGTCACTCCTTATCAGGGAAATACAAATCAAAACCACACTCAGATATCACCTCACGCCAGTCAGAGTGGCCAAAATGAAGAAATCAGGAGACTATAGATGCTGGAGAGGATGTGGAGAAACGGGAACCCTCTTGCACTGTTGGTGGGAATGCAAACT
The DNA here is from genome assembly GCF_024362965.1 of Panthera pardus. Lineage (NCBI taxonomy): Eukaryota > Metazoa > Chordata > Mammalia > Carnivora > Felidae > Panthera > Panthera pardus. The sequence continues at coordinate 44,901,750 of NW_026526721.1, read as the reverse complement.
GGTTCAGCCACTCTGGAAAGCAGTGTGGAGGTCCCTCAGGAAATTAAAAATAGACCTACCCTATGACCCAGCAATAGCACTGCTAGGAATTTACCCAAGGGATACAGGAGTGCTGATGCATAGGGGCACTTGTACCCCAATGTTTATAGCAGCACTCTCAACAATAGCCAAATTATGGAAAGAGCCTAAATGTCCATCAACTGATGAATGGATAAAGAAATTGTGGTTTATATACACAATGGAATACTACGTGGCAATGAGAAAGAATGAAATATGGCCTTTTGTAGCAACGTGGATGGGACTGGAGAGTGTGATGCTAAGTGAAATAAGCCATACAGAGAAAGACAGATACCATATGGTTTCACTCTTATGTGGATCCTGAGAAACTTAACAGAAACCCATGGGGGAGGGGAAGAAAAAAAAAAAAAAAGAGGTTAGAGTGGGAGAGAGCCAAAGCATAAGAGACTGTTAAAAACTGAGAACAAACTGAGGGTTGATGGGGGGTGGGAGGGAGGGGAGGGTGGGTGATGGGTATTGAGGAGGGCACTTTTTGGGATGAGCACTGGGTGTTGTATGGAAACCAATTTGACAATAAATTTCATATATTAAAAAAATAAAAAATAAAAAAAAATAAACTCCAAAAAAATAAAATAAAATAAAATAAAATAAAATAAAATAAAATAAAATAAAATACAGGCTAAAAAAAAAAAAAAAGCATTATAATTTTGTTTGGAGACCACAACAAAGAATTACAGTAGGATTGTTTTTAATTTCATTGCTCTCTGTCCCTACATAAGTAACAATATTATTTTAGGCAACAAACCTCACCTGACCTGCATGATTCTACATTCTGAGAGCAAGCTTGTGTTTTACAAGGTATATTTCGTAAACAATTTAAAAGAAGTATTTAAAGAGCATTTTGTGATACTGATAATCTTCACTTGTACTTGTTGACACATCTCATACTATAGTGTCCACAAAGTCTGAAAACATAAATAATATTATTTATTTTTTACAGATAGAAGTTGTCCTTGATGGTGCTATATTTTCACATGTCCAGATTTTATAGATATCCTATAGGCCAGTTTCCAATATCCTTAGCAAAACAGAATGTAATAATATCATGGTGGCAGGTAACTTTCACAATTGAAAAATTTTTTCCCCACAATAATGTTCATAAGAGTTACTCATGTTAAAATATGTAACTGTAGTTTATTCACTGCAAATGATGTTCAGCATCCCATTTTATGAAAATACCATAATTCATCCATTTTCATATTGCTGAGAGTTTACATTATTTAAGACTATTTGCTTTTAAAAATAATGCTGTGATAAACCAACTTACACATGCTATTATGTTATGCATGTATGAAAATTTACTGGAAAAGTATGGAATTTCTGGATCATAGTTTATGTACTCTTCAGCTTTATGAGACACTACCAAATTTTTCTCTAAAGTGATTAAACCAGTTTATAGTTTTAACACCAGTAAATAAGAGTTCCTATTTCCCTACATCTCCAAACATAGTTGGTATAATCAATATTTTGGATTTTTTTCCAAGTCAGAAATGTATGAAATGGTATTTTATTCTTGTTTTAACTTGCATTCTCTTGATTTCTAAGGAGTGTATGGATGATAACACAATTATTTCTTACCACTTACAGCCCTAACTGTAAGAGTACTGCACCTACCTACCCTATCCCCTCACTGACATTAGGTTGATCCTGTGTCTTCCCAATTAGGTTAATTTGTGATAGGGACACAAATGACATATGACATTTCTAAGGAGAAACTTCAAGAGCCATCACATCATTCTGCCATTTCTCCTTTCCCTCTGCCTCATAACAGAAATCTCAGAAAAGGGCTGATCCTCAGCCTGTATTAGAGAATGAAGAAGAGCCATAGGGCTAAGCCCCACAGTGAACATAAAATGTTAACGACAGATAAAACCTCGTTGTTTTACTGAGGGTTGATGGGGGGTGGGAGGGAGGGGAGGGTGGGTGATGGGTATTGAGGAGGCCACCTTTTGGGATGAGCACTGGGTGTTGTATGGAAACCAATTTGACAATAAATTTCATATATTGAAAAAAAAAACCTTGTTGTTTTAATCCTCCATTGAGATTTTGGGTCATTTGCTATCACAACATAATCTAGTTAATGTAGAAGACATTACATGAATTAGCCCTGAAAATATGGTGTTTCTATTAAAAACAAACAAACTAAAACATGTGGTATCATCTGGGCCAGGCTAGATAATAGTTATTGAATTAGAAAGATGGCAACCCATATTATATGATGGTGAAACTCTTGGCAACTTGATAACACACCAAAATAGCTCATAGTTTTAGATGAAAAGTCTGATAAATGTATTGGCTGTGTTTGACAATGTCACAAGAAGAGATGAGCTCACACACAAAATTGGCTGTCTTGCAGAGAGCAATGGAAGTCCTCAAGATTCATGTCTTGTAGGATTGAAAGAATCGATTGTTTCTCATCTCTAACAATTGAGAAATGTTTTCAGTGGCAGAGGCAAGGGCTAGGCTATCACACACTTAAACTTTTTCACTGATTAATTTGGCACCCAATAAATCCTTTAGGACAAAATGGCTAAGAAAAGACAATAAAGGCATGGTTCTACCAAGGTCTAGGTACTGGCAGTTAAGTTGAGAGAAAGGGGCATTATCTCTATAAGATTTATGAGTTTAGCACATGGAACAGGTTAGAGTTAATGGATGAAAAGATAACAAAGTTTTAACAGTTGTGAGCTGTATAGCCACTGAAAGCTACCACTCTGGATTAGAAAAGCTAAAAACTTAAAAACAGTCATTGGGTCCCAAATTCTATCAATAGGAAGCAGACTGAGAGGAAAGCATATTTTGAAACATCTGCTTTCATATATGGCTAAGGAACATCTTGGGAAAGGAAGGACAACCCAGACAATGAAACCATGGGCCATGGGAACAGTACATTGGGAAATTATTTCTAGAGTGTAGAACCTAAAAAGTAGAAACAATCGCTACTTTTGAAAACATGTCACATTTTATTAATTTCCATTGCTTTTTTTAAAAAAAATATTTATTCATTTTTGAGAAACAGAGAGAGAGCATGAGTGGGGTTGGGACAGAGAGGGAGGGAGACACAGATTCTGAAGCAGGCTCCAGGCTCTGAGCTGTTAGCACAGAGTCTGATGCAGGGCTCGAACTCATAGACTACAAGACCAGGACCTGAGCTGAAGTCAGACGCTTAACCGACTGAGCCACCCAGGTACCCCTCTGTTGCTTTAAAATAAACGTTGACAGCTTTTTTTTTCTATAATAATGATAGTCATTTCAAGATGTTAAAAAAAAAACAAAAACAAAAACAACTGTGAGCAGTGGTCTATAAAATAAAATACCATGGCAAAGGTATATCTCTACTATTCCATATATAATTCTATCTATATAATTCATATAATTCTATCTATAAAACTATATATAACATATCATTTTTAATGGTACTTTTAATTTTTTTTGAAATAATCAGTTAATTTTATTATCTCAAGAAAAACGGCTGACTCACTTTAAACTATAACATAGAACTGAACTCACCCTGCTACTTGAGCCACTGCTGAATGCATGTCAGCTGCTGCAGAATCCATTGATTGCCTCAGATATTGATTGGTTAATTTAATGAAAAAGGAAGGTTGGAGTCTAAAGAAATTTATAATGCTGACTGACAGGATCTTACCTGAAGTTATGTTCAGCAAAACATTCACATCCATGTGTATGCACACATGTACAGCACACACTCTCAGTCAACACTGCCAATAGTGACTAATATTTTTAATATTATAAAGTGAGGTCCTCACTTATAATTTAACTAAAGAAGATAAAAGATATTCACAAAGGAAAATCCTAACTAGAATAACATGTTTTTACATGAATTTGTAAAAAATATGAATAGCTCACGAAGTATTCCTTCACTTTCCCTCAAAATGAACATCTGAGAGACTCTTAATTGTACTATCTAAAATGAGTCTCTTGTAGGCAGCATATAGATGGATCTCATTTTTTACTCATTCTGATACCCTATGTCTTTTGATTGGAGCATTTAGTCCATTACATTCAGAGTGACTACTGAAAAGATAAGAATTTAGTGCCATTGCATTACCTGTAGAGTTGGTGTTTCTGGTGATGCTCTCTGGTCCTTTCTAGTCTTTGTTGCTTTTTTTTTTTCTTCCCTCCACTCAAAAAGTCCCCCTTAAGATTTCTTGTAGGGCTGTTTTAGTCTACTGGTCATAAACTCCTTTAGTTTTTGTTTGTCTGAGAAAGCCTTTTTGTCTTCTTCTATTCTGAATGACAGCCTTTCTGGATAGAGTATTCTTGGCTGCATATTTTTCCCATTCAGCACATCAAATATATCTTGCCACTCCTTTCTGGCCTGCCAAGTTTCTGTGGATAGATCTGCTGAGAGCCCGATCTGTTCTCCCTTGTAGGTTAAGGACTTTTTTTCCCTTGCTGCTTTCAGGATTCTTTTCTTGTTTGTGTATTTTGTGAATTTGACAATGATATGTCTTGGTGATAGCCATTTTTTTGTTGACTTTACTGGGGGTTCTCTATGCTTCTTGAATTTTGATGTCTGCCCTCTCCCAGATTAAGGAAGTTTTCAGCTATAAATTACTCACCTAAACCCTTCTTCTCCCTCTTCTCTCTTCATCTTCTGAGACTTCTATGATACAAATGTTATTACATTTTAATTACTGAGTTCCCTAATGCCTTCATGATTCCTGACCTTTGTTTCCCTCTTCTTTTCAGCTTCATTATTTTCCATAATTTTATCTTCTCTACTACTAATTTGCTCCTCTGCCTCATCCATCCTCATTTTTATGGCCTCCATTTGGGTTTACATCTAGGTTATAGCATTTTTAATTTCAGCCTGACTGGATTTTAGTTCTTTTATCTCTGTAGAAAGGGACTGTCTGGTGTCTTCTATGCTTTTTTTCAAGCCCAGCTATTATCCTTATAATTGTTGTTTTCAATTCTGGTTCAGACATCTTACTTATTTTTGCACTGATTAAATCCCTGGCCATTGTTTCTTCTTGTTCTTTCTTTTGAGGTGAATTCTTCCATATTGTCATTTTGGAGGAAGAAAAAACAGTAAGAATAATAATAGAAAAAAATAAAATTGTTTTAATTTAAAAAATCAAATAAAGGTAGCTAGGTCCTAGGTGTGTTTTGGTCTGCTTTTTAAGAGAAACTTAATAGGAAAAAGAGAAAGGAGAAAAGAAGAGAGGAAATAATTAAAAAATTAAAAATTAAAAAAAGTAATAAAAATAAAATAACATAATTTGTTCTTTCTGTAACCAAGAAACAAAAGAAAAGAAAAACAACAGAAACAGAAGCAACAATAAACAAACAAATAAACAAACAAAAAGACCAAATGAAGCTAGATCAAGTTTCCCCTAGAGCTGAAACTTTGCAGCAGTCTATGGTCAGTAGACTAAGCTCCTGGAAGGGATTTGCTTGTCTTCTAGGGTGCAGTGGGGGGCTGCTGCTCTGATTCTCAGGTTAACTGGCCCTAGTGGAGATATGCTTGGAGGGCACAGGGGGCTGGGGCATAATATAACCACTCTGTTCTCCACTTGGTGGCGCTGTTTAGCTCACTGGGGTGATCAGTGTTGGTGAACTAATGGTGAAAATGGCTTCACCTCACTCTCTGGTCTACAGAACAGGAAGTTTGCACCCTCACAGACACGAAATCAGTTACCCCTCCTGTGTCCCGCTTCCGTCAGCTCCCCACCTTCTCCTTGTGTCCAAGCTGTCCATCTATCTACCAGGCTGTTTTATCACAAGTCGGCTGTGTTTCAAAACTTCACAATTCAGAGAACACTGCAGTTCAGACCACAGCAATCTTCATGGGGAGGGTCTCATCACTCTGTGGCTGGTGCTGGCTTGTCCCAGGAAATAGTCTTCCACTGGGCAGCACAGAGGCTGCATAGCCCTCTGAGCCAGGGTCTGCTGCCCTCAGCACACCTCTTTGTTCCTATATGGGTGAACATAATAGCTTCATGGCGCCTTCAGGGTCTTTTGCCCGTGGAGAGGCTATATTACCTCTCCCAAATGCACTCCAAGCCGGGGAACTGCTTCCCCCCATCAACCCAGGGGATCCTTAGACTGCACTGCCCACTCCTGGGGTTCCACCCTGCTTCCTCACTGGAGCACCACCAGGCGCTGACCTCTAAAACTTCATACTCTGTGCAACGCTATTTATAAAAATAGCGGTATTGAAACCTCTCCTTTTCCCTCTGTCAATGATTCGGGGAAAGTTTTCTTGTGCAGACCCCTGTGCTTTTCTTCACTCTTTCTCTCTAGCTGCTTTCAGGGGGAGTGCTTTCTTGGGCAAACCGGATGGCTGCTCTCTCTCCCCTCCATCTTTCTCCTCTCCGCAAAAATGGCTCCCTCCCTTCTGTGGCACGATGGATCTTATCTCCCCTAATTCACCTCTCCACACCACATACGTGCCGTGTTGTCTCCCTCAAATTATGCAGATTATTCTGTTAATCATCAGATTGATTTCCTAGGTGTTCAAAATGGTTCCATGTTCATCTAGCTGTGTTCCAGGGATGAGACAAGCCCAGGGTCCCCTTACTACTCTGCCATCTTAACTCCTCCTCTTTCTGCGTTCTTGATTTCTACAAAATCATTTTGACAATTGAATAATATTTTAAATATATGATGTATAGTAATTTAATTAGCCATTTTTCTTTTATTACACTTTAAGTGGTTTCTATTTTCTTACAGCTTTAACAAAAATATAAAAAAATTTGTTGGAAAACAGCTAATGCTCATTCAGGATTATTTTCTTAGGATAAGTTCCTAATGAGATTGTTGAGTAATGGTAAGCAATTACATTGTTTTTCAATGTATTGTTAAATTGCCAGCAGAAAGGTATTGCTGATTCTAATAGTATTATATGAAAGGAATAATTTTCCTGCCATATATTATCCCTATTTTCCTATTGCTTAATAATTTATAATTTAAAGTTGCATATCATTGTTTTAATTTGAATTTTTTTGATTTCTTGAGATAATCAACATTCTTCCAAGGTTAGGTTAGGTTCCAAGTATTTAATTCTTACTTAAACTTAAGTAAAATAGTGGGATAATATTTGGAAAATTACATTGACTCTACTTGATCACACATCAATTGAAAATGGGGATAATATAAATATTACTCAGGTAACACGTGGAATCCTTTATGAATTTCAACTGCAAAGCATTAATAAGTGAAATTAAGCTAAACAATTAACGCAGGATGAACTCTACCACTTTTGGTTGAGCTTTAAAAATAAGGTAAATCATGTCAAAAACAATGTAAACCCCAAGAGAAGAGAAGATAAAGTAGATTTAAAATATATATATGCTTCCTCCATAAGAAACAAAGGGGCAAACTGCCGTATTTAAAGATTTCTATTATATATATATTTTTAAAAAAGAATACAACTAGTAATTGGGATACTAAAGAAAACTTAAAAAAATAAACATTTCTATTATAAATTTTTGTCTTTCTTTCCTCTGGCTATTGGGCCCCAGGCACTTTGGGTCCCACTATAAAGCAAAACAAAGGTTGTGGTCTTAAGTTTATCACTCACATAATTCAAACTTCCTTATTTAAGACACTGAATTAGATCTATAGATCTTTTATGATATGAAGCCATGTGGGAAGTCACACTGTTTGCAAATATAAATGAAGAAAATTGTCAATATTCTTAATGGTACTTTCTCCCAGAATAGACTTCCTGGAGCTAATTTCTTCTGCACAAAATCATCAGGGCTAGTGGAAACTAGACTAATTTCTTGATGTTTCTGACAAGATTAAGATCTACTTATCTTGACTTCATTAATTTTCCATAATTGCAAATGCTGCTTATGTCCCAGAAATCACAATATACTAACAATAGAAAAAAAGTATAGCTTCTGAACAGCCAATTGATAACAACTAATTATAAAAAAATGTCAATGCAAAATTGATAATTCTATGTATTTCTTAAATCTATTTTCAGTATTGTTCTACTTTAGATAAGCAAGTCTTTAACATGGAATTATAATGATAAATTTAGAGGAAAAAGTCAGCATTCTGAAGGATTTTTAGTGGGAACCAATTATTTGTCTCAGGAAACTCTTAAATTGTTGTCATTTGAGAATACATTAGAAAGACATATGAATATCATTTGAGTTATAGGCAACATAAGCCAAACTAGCAAAATGAAAGAAAGAAACACAAGGTTCAATTTTTTGAAAACCAACTGAGACATCCTATCTGACCTCTAGAAGGGCAGAGGCCAGCGTACCCCCTGGGGACCTTTGTAGCAGAGGTCAGTGGGCCTTTTCTCTGAGGTATGGCCACCGGCATGACTCATCTTCCTCAATTCTTGGCTGTTACATTTCTCCTATTCCAAGTTTTAATTCAAAGAAGAGGGGTTCTAATTGGTCCAGCTGTGACTGCTCATAGTTAAATCACTATGTTTAGAGGTCAGATTCAAAAGCAAAGCCCCGGTGTCTGGGGTAGCCACTGTGTACCAGAACCATCCAGATAGAGGTGATACTCAAGAGAGAAAACTTCAGGTTGCTTAAATAGACTTGGTGTCCCTGCCCTAAGTCTAGCCTTCCTATTTGCCTTCTTAAAAAAAGTCATCAACCATTGTGTGTCTACTACTGATACTTCAAAATCAGTGTACTGACATTCTAATGATTATGCATAGACTATTTTAGGTAACTTCAAATTTATTAAATGGAATTTTGAAACAGTAATTATTGTGCATAGTACTTACATGACTTATTTTGCATACTAGAAAGTGTCCATAAACACAGAAAAGTAAAAGGCTTAGTACATGTTTACATTTAAATGCATTATATGTGGCTTTGGCAGGGATTGATAATTACAAATTTACACATTTAGATTAATGACTTTTATCTTCATCTCCTATTTGAATTGTAGAATATATTTACCTGAATAAGTAGTAGACTAATAATTTTACAATGATAAGAAGAGACTTGCTGGGAATACTTGTAGAATTGAGACTCTAGCCAACATTTGTTTCGATGGGTTTACTAGATGTGTATTTCATAATACTTTTCTACATTTGCATGAACCTTGGGAAATTTTTTGGATGAACAGAAATTTCTACCAATAGCTCATTGTTATGGACTGAACTGTGTTCCCCTAAAATTCATATGTTGAAGCCCTAACTCCCAGAACCTCAGAATGTAACTATATTTGGGATTGGGCTTTTAAAGAGATGATTAGGTTCTCCATCCCTCTCTCTCTCTCTCTCTCTCTCTCTCTCTCAAAATGAAATAAATAAACCCCCCAAAAGTGGGGGGCACCTAGGTGGCTCAGTCAGTTAAGTGTCCAACTGTTGATTTCAGCTTGGCTCATGATGTCATAGTTTGTGAGATGGAGCCCTGCGTGGGCTCTGAGGGAACTGCTTGGGATTCTCTCTCTACCTCTCTCTTTCTGCCCCTCACCTGCACACACACTCTTTTTCTCTCTCAATATAAATAAACTTAAAAAAAAAAAAAGAGATGATTAGGTTAAATGAAGACGTAAGGCAGGCCCTAATCCAGTCTGATTAATGTCTTTATAAGAACAGGAGATAAGGACATACAGAGCGACATCAAGGATCCACAGAGAGAAAAAGCCAAATGAGGTCACAGGAAGAAGAGGGTCATCTTCAAGCCAAGTAGAGAGGTCTCAGAGGAAACTCAACTTGCAGACACCTTGATCTTAGCCTTCCAGAATCCAAAACCGTGATTAAATAAATTTCTATTATTTAAACCACCCAGTATGTGGCAGCCTGACCAAACAAATATGCTCACATTTATTTAAATATCTTGTAAATAATGTTTTAAAACATTTAATATAAAATTATTTCTAGACTATGCTACCATGTTCGTTACCTTTGACATTTATGTTTTAATACATTTTAAAAGTAGTTTATGACATTTTACATGGACATTTATTACTACTAGTAGTTTATTTAACCTCTCAAAATTTAAGTCTAGGTCTAATCAAAACCTCTGAGACATTTCAAAACATACACAATATATTTATATAGCATATGGCATGAGAAGTAATAGAAAATGACAAAATCTTTCATGTTAGACTAAAATATCAACTCATATTCTATGGAAATCTGTATGTGAAATAATTATGTTGTTGCTGACTACAAATCACTTTCCAGATCTTCAGTTACTCAAGGTCAAAACCATGAATAGCATGCTGTTTGCTCAATAAAAATGTAAATAATCTTGATTCCTTGAAAATACAACAATTTGGTTGTGCTATGTACCTAGTCATTTGAGCAATAGGACAGTGGACTGATGATGCTATTATTCAAAGGAAGCCAGGTGAAATATTGATCTATAGTATAACAGTAAGTACATTTCTACATTTTAGAGCAATTTCTTTATTTCAGGACATGACACTTTTGGAATGTTATGATAAAAGCAAATGTATACAAATCAGTGATAAATATTTATGAGTCAGAAACAACACTTAAAAATAAAGCTAATTCAGTCCCCCTGCCCTGAAAAAAAAATATTTGGTACTGTGTTTAATTATATACTGATTTTTATATGCTTAAAGTTGTGTCTAAGCATGAATTCATGTTTCCTCTATGTATATGTACTAGTCAGGTATTTTAGAATGAGTAACAATCACAGTGCAATTAGATAGTTCTGCTTAAACTATCTATTCCTGAAATAGTTGCAAGGACAAAGTTTCAGGATTCTAGATAGGAAAGTAAGTAGCTTTCCAGCTGGCCTTCTTGCTCACTTATTCATTAATTCAACACTTATTTTTTGAGAGACTTCTCTGTGCAAGAACTGCAAAGCTCCACAGGAGATATACAATAGCTAAAATATAATTCCTATTTCTGCATATTTCACACGTCTGGATACACTGTTGTATATCCTATTTAGCTCACTACACACTCTGTCAAACCATTCACAGCAAACGTTCAAAAGACCAGTCTGTATATACCGCACATTCATGCCAACACCCACCACCTCCTCAGCTCATTACAACCTGGACTTGACTCCTACCATTTCACAAAACCCACAGTCTTAAAAGTTGCCATAAACAAGTTATGGATTGCCTTTCTCAATTCTCCACACAAATATTGCATTGGGCAATGTTGAAATGCTTCTTTCTTGATTTTCTGCTTTGACTTGTATGATGGTACAGATTTCTTGCTCTTCTGTAACCACTCTTTAATTTTAATCTATAGGGACTCTTCCAAAATTGATTCTTGGTGATTTTCATGGTTCTGACCTCTCAGGTCACACAGCTTTATTACAAATTATCTTCTGGCCATCTTATTAGGTGGATATTTAAACTCATTCTGTCCTGAGCTGAACTGACCATTTCCCTCTCTTCACTAACTGTAGTTAAATCTGTTCCTCCTCTACATTGCTATGCTTCTGGTAATAGAACTACCATTCTAATAATCACTAACTCTCCAATAGTGGAGTTAGCTCTGCCTCCAAATTCACCTAGACATCATATCAAACCAATTCAAACATCCACTGGCTCTGTGGTTGCAATATCTTTTGCATGTCTGCCTTCCTCTCCATGCCTGTTTCTATCTTCATTATCTCTTACTTCTCATAAGCATAGATGACTGCATTCTTGGCCACCTTTTTCTCTCCCAGATTCTACCCACTGATAATTACTCTCCTACACATTAATCGTACTACTTATTTCTTCCATTATTGAAACAAAATTCAAGCTTTATCTACCTCTCTCATCTTCAATTCATTAGATGGTAGGCAATTTGTTTCTATACCTTTGGAATAAATGTTTGTACTTATTTTTTTACATCATTCATTCATTTATTCAACAAACACTGATGAAACTTTTTGTCTCCATACCATGTAAAATCAGTGCTTTCTATCTCTTATAAATCTGTAGCTCATGCTAAACTCTTGTGTTCTAAAATCTTTTTCTCTAGCTAAGACAGAATTCTTTCCTGGTTAGTTTCTAAACATAATAATGAGCTTATCACTGATTTTTGCATGATTCTCAAGAAAATAAAAGGACTCTCAAGACCCCACAATCAGCAATATGCAGAGCGCCTACGTGTCACTCCTTGGAATTTATTTCTCCCACCTGCTTTCAGACCTGGTCCTATTTCTCCTACTCTCTTCTAAGCACAAACTTTATATTAGCAACTGTATCCATGATTAGAGCTTCATTAAGGGCTCATTCATGCAGGTTATACCTAAGGTGTTAAAAGAAGTTTCATAAGAGTGGTCTCTGGGGTGCCTGGGTGGCTCAGTCCATTAGGCATCCACTTCAGCTCAGGTCATGATCTCACAGTTTGTGAGTTCGAGCCCCACGTCGGGCTCTGTGCTGACAGTTTGGAGCCTGGAGCCTACTTTGGATTCTGTGTCTCCCTCTCTCTCTGCTCATCCCCCACTCATGCTGTCTCTCTCTGTCTCTCAAAAATAAAACAAAAAACATTAAACAACAACAACAAAAAGAGTGGCCTTTCTTGGATTTCTTGATTCAGCTGTGAGTGCCAAAGAAGTTGGCATTAATGGTAACAATTTTCACTTGCTAATTGCCTTCGGCTATAAAACTGCCCCTCTTTCCAACTCCATTCCATATAGGGCTCTCTTGTCTAATTCTTGAAGTTGCTTATGGTATTTAGCAGGTGCTTATAAATAACACGTGTATTTTTCTTCGACTTCAGCTCCCTTCCAGCCTCCTTGTTCAGGTGTACATTCTGAATTGCATATGAAATCTACCGGAGATAAATACACAGAGGGTTAAAATCTCTATAAACTTTATTTTTAGTGGGGGAAAATCAATTAATTTATTTAATTGAAAGGTATAGGATGAGGCTGAATGAGGGAAAGAGGGGAAATAAGCAGATAATTAATACATAAATAATTGCATTTTATGAAGTACTAGTGTCTAAATATGTATCTGTATACTTACATTAATTTGACAGTGATTCTATACACTTGCAAATGAAATGGGAAGATGTGTCAAAGAATGTCAAAGAGAGGCCATAATAAGCATCTAAAAAAAGTGTACAAGGAAATCACATGATACATACGAGATACTAATGATATTTAAACCAGATGGGGAGAAAAAGAAGGGTAGGGGGAGAGAGGGTAGGGGAAGAGAAAAAGGCAGATTTAAACACTGAAGGGAATTCTACCAGCCATTGCCCTGAAGAAATGTATATTCTAGATTGAACATAAAATAGAAGAGAACCTGTGTCAGAATCTTTGATGAAATGAAATAGTAAAAAGAATATGATAATTATTTTTAATGACTTTATGCTAAATGCCATTTCTAATTCTGTAGCAACACTAGAAACAGAATTATTTTAAGGGTATATGCCATGATGTAAAAAGATGGAATTATTAGATGTTATTTACCTTAAAAATGAAACCTAGAGTGTATTTGCATGATTAAATTCATCCAAATGGAATTCTATTATAACTTACAACTACTACTTAAATACTGTTATTTCTGAAACCAAGGAGAGAGATAGTCTAAAACCTTAACTTAACTTATGTAGTAATGAAATAAGTAAATAAAGCTTCATAGGATTAAAATTGATGCTGTGGAACTAGTAATGAGAGTTGTGAGAGATCTCTTTTTTAAAGAGCTTCTGGCCTCAATATGTGATATATTTCAAAACTTATTATCCAATAGAATCAATTATTAATAAACAATAATGTTGGTTTTAAACAGATTATATACTAATATGACTTGGATAAATTAGGCTGTTCTTCAGGAAAAGTATCTCAAGGAACACTATATTTTAAAGTCTGATAACATAAAAAAGAACAAAAGTAATCATTGATGACACCTTATAACTTAAAACACAATTATCAGCTGGCTAGCTTCAGTATTAATAGTCAGGGTTTTGAATTTCAAAATTAATGATGTGTCTAAGTCAATTCTCTATTTCATTTGGATAGAGATTGTTTCTAAATAAAAATTTAAATCTGAATATCCATACCTCAACATATAGTAAAGTTTTTAAAGAAATTCAACTAAAATGGATGTATAGAGAGAATTCAAACATAAAAAATTCAGAATCTAAGTGAAACAGAAAACAGAAAGATCTCATTATTCATTCATATAAAAAAGCCTCTGGTAGATTTTATTATTGTTCTCCAATATTCTCTGCCTTATCTTGCAAGAAGATTATACCTCTCTATGCCTTGGTGAATTGTTGTCACTCAAATTACTCCAAAAAAATGTAAGCAGAAGTTTTTCTATTATTTCCCAGTATAAGCTTTAGGAGCCTAAGCATGCTTTACTATGCTTTCTCAACCCTTTCACCACCACCATCACTTTCATCATGACCAGAAATTCATAATAAAAGACATACCTTCAGCCTAGAACATGCATGAAAGTGACATACATCAGAGGAACAGCCTGTAAGCAATGGTCATACAGAAAGAGCAACAAAGAAGACTTTGTTATGATAATCCACTCTGATTTAGAGGCCATTTGTTATTGCAAAATTACATTGCCTCTTCTAAGGTATATGGAACCACTGGAGTTAGGCAGTCTGTAGCCTGAACAACTGTGCATAGCAGCCCTTATACTGCATTCTTAATACAATATTGCCCCCAAAGATTCTTTAAAACCAGTGATTCTAAAAAATCTGCCATATCTGAACAAATGTGATTTTTTTAACGTTTATTTATTTTTGAGAGAGAGAGAGAGAGAGAGAGAGAGAGAACATGAGTGGGGGAGGGGCAGAGAGAGAGGGAGACAGAATCTGAAGCAGGCTTCATGCTTTGAGCTGTCAGTACAGAGCCCAATGCAGATCTCGAACTCATGGACTGTGAGATCATGACCTGAGCCAAAAGTTGGATGCTCAACCGACTGAGCCACCCAGGCACCCCACGGATGTGATTTTTTAATCATGAGAAAACACTTTTAATTTCTATTCAAATTTAACGTTCCAACCTAATGTGATAAACAATATACTCAGGATATATACGATCCCAGGCAGGGTTTCCTCTATGCACAGAAACCATTATCCACAAGTTTGTTGCTTTGATTAAAAAAACAAAAAAACAAAAACAAAACAAAACAAAACATACTTTCAGCTTTTCTACCTTAACTAAAAAGGGTAAAAATACAAATATTGTGTTAATTATTATCAGACTTTTTTAATTATAAAGGTTTAAGGTAAAACTAATTGTTTACGGTAAGTATTCAGAACTAAGAGCCACGTTTCATGTCCTTCACAGCAGCACTTACATATTTGCACATAACAACAACAGATGGTATTACCAAATGCTTGTTCCATTAAATTTAAAACTTCCTTTGGGAGGCTAACTGCTTTCTGCAATATCGCAATCACCCAAATTCAATATTAAAGAAACATAGAGGTCCCTTGGAAGGAAAGACTAATCTTAGAAGGAAAAGATAGATATTTCTTCATATTTTCATACGTGTAAAGAAATCTAATCATGTCTTTTAAATGAAAACTAAAAGTGTCTGTATTTGTCTGACTGCACTACAAACTTGCTTTGTATAGACAAAAGACACATTGCAATTTCTACTGAATACTTAAAAATACACTTTCAAAGAAATTATTAATCATCAAAAGATAATACCATTTCAACTTCCAATATGAAGCTCTTTACCTACTACTTTCTAGATTATTTGTTCCACCCAATGGTGCTCATCAATGCTAGTGAAAGCTTCATTCCCTTCTGCAGAAAACTTAACTGGCAGAGTCATAATGATCCAGGCAATAACTAACAATCACTTCTAGCCTTTTTCACTTCAGTCCACACGCCCTGGCTTCTCTGTTCATTACCAGCCTCAGACATTTTCTGTTCCTCCTTAGAGCTAAACATTGTAAATTTATTTGCTCTGATTTCCATTTCCCATGATTATTATGTAACCTGCAACTCACCAAACACTTATATCAATGAATAAAATTTAAGAAATGCTTATTAAGTACCTTGTAAGTTTAATGGTATGTATACCCTGCCAAAGATACACTAATGGATATTTTATTGAAAATATGTGTAATCCGATGCTGGAATTATAATCCATTATAAATCCCTGAAATAGATTTTAGGCAAACTCTTGTGAGATTTCAGAGAACAAGAAGGTTATATTTTGTTGAGGAGTCAGGAGACATTTGAGGAGATCTTGGTGTACAGATGGTTATCTCCAAGGAAGAAATAAGAGATGATAGGTCAGGAATAAGGAAGTGACAGCCAGTGATAACAGCACACGCAAAAAGATGCAAAAACCAAAAAAAACCCACAAAAACCACAATTTAATAAACAGTAAAGTGGCTGGTTTTGCTCTAGCTTTGTATATGTAGGAGAGCAGTAACAAATATGTTTGAGAAGGTGTTTTATCTGCTAAGCTGCGGGTTTCATATTTAAGTTAGCTGGCAGTGGTGAGAAGTAAAGAATATTGCTAAGAGTCCTGCTCTTGCAAGATTAAATCAGCCTCAGAGTGGATTGAAGGCAGAAGTGATTGAAGGAATAGAATCATTACATAAAAGTTCCAGAAAGAGTTAATAGGGCCCTCAAATAGGATGGTGGTAATAGGAATAAAGATATATGAATGGCATCACGAAAGCAAAGCCAGTATCTGACAACTAATTGTCCGTGAGAGGAGAGAAAGAGTAGAATTACTTACTCCCTCGTGAAGAGAACACTGTTTCCCAAAATAGCAACATATGCCACTTGAATACAGTCTATCCTCAACATCAAATACTCAGGATTTCCAATTCACAATTTTAAATAATATTTAACCAAACTGGTTATTTGTCTTACAACTTTAAGGGAAATAAGAATACCAAAAAAGTAACACAGGAGAAAAAAAGTAAGCAACCCAAGAAAAGTAGTTAAACTTACAGAAATCTAACAGTTTGAATAAAATACTTAACAAATAAAATCATCCAAAATAATGGTCAGCGATCATATTTATGTGGGTCATTTTAAACAATTTCTATTAATGCATATAAAGTGAGCTTAGTCAGTGCTGTGGAAGAATGTGGGTGATACAGGCAGAACAGCAATTTAATAAAAAGGTATTGGGCAGACCACAGAATACGTGGCAGGCAGAATTGGATTCAGAGGCTACATCCAACGTTCTAACTAGATCCAGGCATGAGATGTCACAGAGTGAACTACCAGCACCCCCAACACGGGTCACTAGATATCGCCAGTAGAATTGCTGTTTCTCCTTTCTCTGGAAATCAGATGTAGCTGCCATCATGGCCACGACTTATCAGCAGAAAGAAGACTGGTAGTTCCTACAAATCTCATCTGCAGAACCTACAGCATGCAGTGCCCCAATTGAGAGGGAATCTAGAGAAGCCAAACCCTGGCATTTCAAATTCTATATGGAAGGAGGCTCTGCCATTTAAGAGGCCACAGACACTGGCAGACCTGAAGGATGCTAGATAAAACATTGCTGATAGACACATATTCAACATTTAAAAAGAAGTATATGAAGTTATGTTATTCTCATTGATGTTCTAAGTGGCAAAATTCACATCAAATGGTAAGTATTTAGTACAAGCATATTTATTAGTCTATTTAATATAAAAAATAATGGGATTTCAGTGATGTTTGGTCAAAAAAACCATTTTACTTGATATGTATGTATGTGTCAAGTCAAAGCTGCCACGAAAACAAGGCATACATGGGGTAATGCATTTTAACGGAAATATGTTAAATTCAGAAATAGGATAGGTATCTACTATAATGTTACTTATGATATTTGGACTAAATCATGGGACTTATTATTTATAAAGAAAAAAATAATAAGATTATAAGTTTAGATTACCACAAAATGTATAGTTCCTGGAATGAGATCCACAAGAGGTACTAGTTATCTGAACCACTCACTAATGACTGAATTTATGTCCAAAGTGGCCTTCTGTGGGAACATATAGACACAGAAAATGATCTGATTAGATTTAAAGATGCTAATGACTCTACTTCTAGTAGTAAAGAGAGCAGTGATTGTCTATGGCAAGATCTGGCAATGGAGATATGTACAACATCTCCTTAGGATACTCCTAAGCAATAAGAAACAAGGATATGATTGTTGTGTATATGATACTTTGAACATTTTTGGCAAACAAATATAATGGCTAGTTGCTCCTAATGTCACTATACAAAATGGGGAGAGAAAAAGCTGAGCTCAGGAATTTGAATTCCCTGCATAGATGACCTGCTTCCATGTGAGCCCTCAGAGACTTTTCTCCTCTACCTGCAATGCTGAGAGTACTGAAAACTAAATTCAGAATTGTATTCTGTGACTGGCTAAATTACAATGTAAGTTGAACTCCTAGCCTTAATGAGTACCTACTGTTCAAGTTAGGACACTGACTGGGGGAAAAATGGGATACTGTAAGTTGGAACAGAGATGTGTAGAAAGATTCCAATGAAGTTGGGGACATTGAATTCTGATGTCTTCTTTGCCAGTGAAAGAGGCCTCCCCACCCCCATTGGGAGTATCATCCCCATCTGCATCTGAAGAAATTAACCCTGCACTGCCTGAGGAAACTATAATGGCTCCCCTGAGACAGTTGCCTTACAAGAAAATGCAGGGTCCTCAGGACTCACCCTCACCACCCTTCTTTGCTTCTGGACCTGTGATTATATTCAAATCTCAGTAGGAGCCTAAAGGTGAGGTAAAAAGTGTGACCCATGAGAAGGTGTGCTATATACTTCAAAAGAACCCCTTGAGCTTTCTAATTTATACAAACAGAAATCTGGGGAACCCTGTAAGAATGAATGTTAAAAATGTGGGATAATTGTGGAATATAAAGTTGTATCAGGTTAACTTTACTGACAACAGGCTTGCTAAAAATATTCTGAATTTAATGTTACAGCTCAGGAAGTTACAAAGGTTCTCTCTGTTTGTTTGGTTGGCTGAAACATGGACCAACACGTGGCCCATGTGAGCAACCTGGACAAGTCAGAACTTGGTTTAATGCAGAAGAAAGAATTCAAAGCCATAGGGAGACTAGAATGGGTAGAGTGAATGTGTCATTTAAGATCTATTTACCCATAGTGGGAAGGTTTAGAAAACATACCTTTCACCATGACTATGAGAAATAAATTTGTGAAAGGAGCCCCTACCATCCTTTGGAATGATCTCTGATGATTCTGTTCTGTAGGCCAAACCTTACAGTGGGAACTACAATAACTGAGATGGGACACACAAATGCAATGCAGGAAATTGGATCCTGTGGTAGCAGGGGCCAACTGGAAGCACACAACTGCCAGGGCAAGGCAGGAGTAGTTACTATTAATGGACATCAGAGTCAAAGCAGCGATTAGAAAAGTTTGACTCACACAGACTTTTTGACTAGTTGATCATAGTGTTCCTAGAGGAGAAACAGGAAGCCTACTAAATTCTTATTGATCTGTATAAGCAGAAAAGTACTAGGTCAAATGAACAAAAGTCTAGCCTGAACCATAAAAAAGAGTCACAGCCCCTCTATCAATTCTCACCCTTGAGCCAGTTTATGGACACAAACCCCTTAGAATGAAGCGGGGGCCAAGTCAGAAAAGCCTTTGGTGCACTGCCAAAAATTTATATTATTAATCTTTTCTCTCAGACTTTCCTAAAGGGATCTGTGGCCTTTTACCAGGATAACTGTGCATTGGGGAATGGAAATTATCAGACATCTGGGGGACTATTGACACTGGCTATGAACTGGCATTAATACCGGGAGAATCAAAACATCACTGTGGTCCATCCATCAGAGTAGGGGCTTATGTAGGTCAGGAGAACAATGGGATTTTAGCTCAGAGCTATCTCACAATGGGCCCAGGGGCCTCCCAAACCCATCCTGTGGTTATTTCCTCAATTTCAAAAAGCATAATTGTAATAAATATACTTAGAAACTGGCAGAATTCCCACATTAGCTCTCTGACCTGTGAAGCTAGGGCTATTATGGTGGCAAAGGCCAAGTGGAAGCCACTAGAACTGCCTCTACCCAGGAAAATAGTAAACCCAAAGCAATACTGCATTCTTGGAGGGATTGCAGCGATTACTGCCATAATCAAGGACTTGAAAGGAAAAAAAAAAAAAAGCACTTGAAAGATAACAGGAGTGGTGATTCCCATGATATCCCCATTCAAATTCTCCCAGTTAGCCTGTGCAGAAGATGGATGGATCCTACAGAATGACAATGGATTAGATTAAGCTTAACCGGGTGAGGACTCCAATTGCAGCTGCTGTACCCGATATGGTTTTAATGCTTGAACAAAATTATACATCCCTAATAACCTGATATGCAGCTATCGATCAGCCTTTTTCTCCATTCCTGTCAGTAATCTCCAATAGAAGCAGTTAGCTTACATCTGGTAAGGCCAACAACACAGTCACAATTTAATCTGAAGGAATTTTGATAGCTTTTCTCTTCCACAAGATATCACATTGGCCATTACATTGATGCTATTATGCTGACAGGACCTCAGGAGCCAGAAGTTGCAACTAATCTAGACTTACTGCTAAGGCATTTGCATGTTAAAGGGTAAAAAATAAATCTGACAAGTTCAGGGGCCTTATACCTCAGTGAAACTTCTAGGGATCTAGTGGTCCTGTGGGGAATGTTAAGATATTCCTTATAAGATGAAGAGTAAGTTCTTACATCTGGTCCCACATTTTCCTCATTTGCATGTGTCACTCCACCCCATTTACTTAGTGACTCAAAAGCAGCTTGTTTTGAGTGGGGCCCAGACAAGAAAAGGCTCTGCAACAGATCCAGACTACTCTGAGTTGTTCTGTCACTTGAGCTGTATGATCTAGCAGATCCAATAGTACATCAAGTGTCAATGGCAGTTAGGGATGCTGTCTGTAGTCTTTGGCAGGTCCCTTCAGGGGAAAAAAAAAAGAGTGCAGGCCCTTAGGGTTTTGGAACAATGTCCAGCCATCCTCTGAATAATGAATAACTACTCCTCTTTTAAGAAACAGCTCTGGGTCTGATGCTAGGCCTTATTAGAGACTGAATGCTTAAACATGAACTACCATGTGACCATGAAATCTGAGCTGACCATCAAGAAATGGGTGTTATCTGACTTACCAAGCCATAAAGTCAAATGTGCACAGCAACGCTTTATTATCAAATAGAAGTGATAACATATGCTATCAAGTCTGAAGGTGCTGAAGGCACACGTTGTATGAAAAGAGGCCCAAATGCCCATGGTTCCTACTCTTGATACACTACCTTCTCTGTCCTAAATTGCATGTATGGCCCAATGGAGAGTTTCCTACAATCAGTTGACAGAGGAAGAGAAGAATACAGCCTGGTTTTCAGATGGTTCTGCATGATATGCAAGCAGTCTCCAAGAGTGGACAGCTACAGCACTACAGACCCCCTTCTGGGACATCACTGAAGGGCAACAGTAAAGGACACAACTCTGAAGGACAGTGTACCTGGCTTTCACTTTGCTTGGAAGGAGAAAGGGCCAGCTGTGTGATTCATGGGTGGTGGCCAATGTTTTGACTGGATGGTCAGGGACTTGGAAGGTACATGATTGGAAAATTAGTCACAAGGAAATTTAGGGAAGAGATATGTGCACAGATCTCTCTGAATGGCTTAACAGAACAGTGGAATGGCCTTTTGGAAACTCAGTTACAGTGCCAGCTAGATGGTAATACCTTGCAGACTGGGGTAATGCTCTCCAGAAGGGTGCAAATGCTCTGAGTCAGCATCCATAATATGGTGCTGTTTCTCCCACAGCTAGAATAAATGAGTTTAAAAATCAAGGAGTTGAAATGGGAGTGGTAAACTCATTATTACCCTTAGTGACCTACCAGCAAAAGCATTTGTTTTCTGTTCCCACAACCTGGTACTCTACTAGCCTAGAAGTCTTAGTGCCAAAAGGAGAAATGCTCATACTAGGAGATACAGAAATGATTTCACTGAACTAGAAGTTAAGGCAACAGCCTAGACAGGGGCTCAATCCCATGACCCTGGGATCATGACTTGAGCCAAAATCAAGGGTCAGATGCTCAACCAACTGAGCCACTGAGGCATCCTAGTCAAGGTTGTTTTAAATTAGATCAGTAGCTCTGTTAATCAAAGTGAATCACCATAGGCAATAAGTGATATCTTTATATTCATCTTCTTAGTTAATATTTGCTTTAATAAGTTACATTTTGGGGGAAATTTTTGTTAAGTATATTTATTTTTATCAAAAATGTTAAGAATTAGTCTCTATATGGAATCTGCTTCAGCTGTGACCATTTATTCCACAAGTCCCTTTTCCTTCTTGCATTCTGATAAGATTTTTTACTAAACTCATTATTGGATTAAAAGTTTAGTCACTCTAGTCTTAAAATTAATACTTCCTTGACTCTGATCAATAGTGTTTAAATCCTCCAGGTTCATTCTCCTGTTTCCATTCTCAGAGCTAATAAAATAACTTCACTTCTGTTTTACAGTATGTGGCAGGCAGAAAGTGGCATTCCCAAATGCTGATGTCCTAATCTCTGGAACCTATGAGTATGTTATAAGGTAACATGGTATAAGGGACTTTGCAGATATCATTAAGTCCATACTCCTTAAAATAGAAATTGCTCTGGATTATCCACTCATCTGAGTGGGATTAATGTAATCACACAAGCCCTTAAAAATAGAGGACCTTCTCTAGGTGGAAAAGAGATATGGAGTAGAAAAGGCATAAAAGAATGGTGGCACAAGGGGCAATCAGAGAGCTTCCAAGCATGAGAAGAATTTGACATGCTATTGCTGGCTCTGAGATGTGGGCTCCTAAATGCAAGCATTCTAGTCAGACAGGAAATAAGGGCAGTCTCACCTCTGTAGGCAGGTTAATGAAACCTCAGACCTACAACCATAAGGAACTGGATTTCTTAGAGTCTCTCAATAAGACCCAGGCCAGCTAACACTTTGGTTTCTATTTTATGCAACACAGAGCCAAGAAACCAGTCCCATCAACCTGGACTTCTGATGTAAAAGGACTATGGGATTAAAAATTTGCATTTAAGCTTCTAAATTTGTGAATATTTTTTATGGAAGTAATACAAATACACAGAAAACAAATACACAGCATTACAGCATTTTTGTATTGAGCATTTTTCATATTTATTATGAAGTTTATTTCTAATCATCCAGGTATTTGGGAAGGGCATTATTAGGCCGCTTATTCAATGCGTAAAATGGGTCTCAGAGTAATTGAATGACTTCCGAAAGATTCTGTTCAACATACTGCCAAGGGACAAAGCCCACCCAGGTCTTTTAGGTTTGGGTTCAAAGTCTTCACTCTAACAAAAAAAGAGGACCTAACAGGATTGTAAATGCAGAGCAACATTAGAAGTTGGAATTTTACTTCTTAATACTACCTTTCTTGACAATTTAAAGGAATCTTTATTTAGTGTTTACTTATTCTTATTTTTAAGATAAGGAAAAAAATAATCTTCTAATTTCCCCTCAGCTATTTAAAAAAGTTAACCATAAATTAAAATCTCAAAGTGTTAAAACTCCTGAGAAAACAGAATAGTACAATGCAGTATAACCTCTATTTCAAATACATCTTATATAGAACTAGGTTGTTTCCTTGTATGGTCATCTATTTTACATATTCAAATGTGGTCTAATAATATGAATGAATTATGTATATTTTAATCCAATTGCCTAAACTTCTAATTCAGATGGCTATGGCATCATTCATCCCATGTGATGTCAGGATTAGGTCTCCTGAACTGCTAATCTAGACAGTACCCAAGAAAGACTGTTTGGGTGCGTCAGTTGGTTAAGCATCTAACTCCTGGTTTTGGCTCAGGTCATGATCTCATGGCTTTGTGGGTTTGAGCCCCACATCAGGCTGTGTGCTGACAGCGTGATGGCTGCTTAGGATTCTCTCTCTCTCTCGCCCTCTCTCTGCTCCTCCCCCACTCTTGCTGACTCTGTCTCTCTCAAAAGTAAAAATCAATAAACCTTAAAGATTGTTTGTGAAGGTGTGCTTTTATTTATTGGGGTCCTTTCTTTTTTCTTTTTCGTTAAGTCTAGCTACAGTTTATCAATTTTATTAATTTTTTCAAAGAACCAGCTCCTGTTTTCATTGATCTGTTCTATTGTTTTGTTTTGGTTTTTGGTTTCTGTTTAATTTATTTCTGCTCTTACAAATGAGGAGAAGAATAGCAACCAACACCACACCATGAGACAGGAAACCAACAAAATCCTAGAGAAGAACACGGGCAGCAACCTCTTTGACACTAGCCATAGCAACTTCTTACTAGACATGTCTCTGGAAGCAAGGGAAACAAAAGTAAAAATAAACTATTGGGACTTCACCAAGATAAAAATATTTTGCACAGTGAAGTAAAAAATCAACAAAACTAAATGGCAACTTTTGGAATGAGAGAAGATATTTGCAAATGACATTATCTGATAAAAGGTTAGTATTCAAAATTCTACAATGAACTTATCAAACTCAATACCCAAAAAACAAATAATCCAGTTAAGAAATCGGCAGAAAACATGAATAGACATTTTTTCCAAGGAAGATATACAGATGGCTAACCGACACATGAAAAGATGCTCAACATTACTTATCATCAGGGAAATGCAAATCAAAACTACAATGAGGTATCACCTCACATCTGTCAAGATGGCTAAAATCAAAAAGACAGGAAAAGAAAAGATGTTGGCAAAGATGGAGAGAAAAGAGAACCAAACCTCTTACCCTGTTGCTGGGAATGCAAACTGGTGCAGTCACTCCAGAAAACAGTATAGAGGTTCCTCAAAAAGTTAAAAATAGAACTACCCTACGATCTGGCAATTGTACTACCAGGTATTTATCCAAAGGATGCAAAAATACTGATCTGAAGGGGCACATGCACCCCATTGCTTACAGCAGCATTATCAACAATAGCCAAATTATGGAAACAGTCCAAGTGTCCACTGATTGATGAATAGAAAAGGAAGAGGTGGTATATATATGTATGTATGTGTATACACACACACACACACACACACACACACACACACACACACACACACAATGGAATATTACCCAACCATAAAAAGAATGAAATCTTGCCATCTGCAACGACATGGATAGAGCTAAAGAGTATTATGCTAAATAAGTCAATCAGAGAAAGACAAAAATACCATATGATTTCACTGACAATGTAGAATTTAAGAAACAAATAAGCCAAGAGAAAAAGAGAGAGAGAGAAAGAGAAAGAGGCAGACCAAGAAGCAGACTGTTAACTATGAAGAACAAACTAATGCTTACCAAAAAGGAGGTGGGTGGGGGAATGTGTTAAATAGGTGATGGGGATTAACGAGAGCACTTGTGATAAGCACCAGGTGATGTGTGGAAGTGCTAGATCACTATATTGTACACCTGAAACTAATATTACATTATATGTTAACTGAATTTCAGTCAAAGCTTTAAAAAATGCCAAAGAGGAGCTCCTGGGTGGCTCATTCGGTTAAGTGTCCAACTTCAGCTTAGGTCATGATCTCTCAGTTCATGAGTTAGCCCCACATCAGGTTCTCTGCAGTCAACACAGAACCCACTTCGGAGCTTCTGCCCCCTCTCTTCCTCCCCAACTGTTTCTCTCTCTCTCTCTCTCTCTCTCTCTCTCTCTCTCTCTCTCTCTCTCTCTCTTTCTCAAAATAAATAAATAAACTTTTAAAAAATGCTAAAGAGATAGAGCTGTTGCAGTAGTGAATTTTATCAATATAAACTCTGCTAACAACAACTATTATTTTCCTTTTTTGATTCAAAAAACCTTGGGAGAAACAACCCTAAACAGTGTGTTAGCATAACTCTTCTCTGCTTCTTTTGTCAAGGATTATACTTAGTGAAACACAGACTTTGTAAAGGAGTATAATCTCCAAATCAAGCTTAATTCTTGACACCTTGTTACTCAATCTTTATGGCCATTAATCTTCAAAGGCTACTTATGTCTCCAGGCAAGCTACTTAATGTCTCTAGATTTAATTTTTCTTCCCACATTACATATGGAAATAATAACAGAATGTACCTGTTGGAGTTATGGTGAACATATAAATGTTTAACACAGTAAATGGGTAATAAATTTTATTTATTATTAATACATACTAAATATAATCATATAATATGAGAGTGTTATATATTATATTATAAAAATGTTAGTTGATCACAATATAAATTAATCATAGAATATTATCAATATGAATTATAGTAATTTTAATAATGATGCCACCAGAGTTATATTTATTATACTGATTAAAATGGAAATAAATTATTTCACTTTTTGTCATGGAACTTTGTCATGCAATGATTGTCTAAATTTATGTTTCAGGTTATTTTATTACTTGTTAGGAGCTCTGAATCTTCTCAGTAAAGAACAAAGTCTAATTATAATCTTTATTTAGTTTTTAAAAATGATGCAAATAAGGCCCAAGCCATGCTAAACTCAGACTAGCAGACCTATGCTTTGTGTTGCTGGTGCTCAAATGGCCAAGTCTGAAGGAAGAAAGTATATGTTTAAATTGCATTTGGTTGGCAGAACATGGTAGTTAAAGAAAGTTTTGGGTTTGGCTTGTGAAGCTTTGGGTATTTCTCATATCTGTATTTAGTTTCTTATTCATTCCAATTTCATTGAGCACCTAAGTAGGAAGCAATGTAAGAAATAAAAGATATATAGGATATTTTATATTTCCTCAAGCAGGTATCATTTGGTATAAGATAAAGGAATGGATTTAACAATTACAATATAAATGAGTGTCATATAAAAGGAGACAAAGACAAAGATCACTTCTAAGTTAAAAGGGAAACATTTATAAAGAAATTGTTATTTAAAACGGGCTTAGAGCACAGACTAGTTTTTAGTAAGTGCAGATCCAGAATCACAGTATTTTAGGTACAGGAATGAACACAGGCATAGGGTTGGAAGTCATAGGATCTATTTTGTGATTCAATCCAGGATGTTGGAACACATGTTCTTTAAAGAGTATAAAGTAATACAAGAAAGCCAATACTGGAATGTTCTATCTTAAAACACTGCAGTTGTCCTCAAGCTTATGGGGGCCAGTTGCATAGCTAACTTATCATAACATCCTAAGTTTAGGCTATCCATCATAGCCTAAAAAGTGAGTCATAAATGTGCTTTAAGATGTTTGATAAATGCATGAGTTAGTGTTGTACTTTAATCAGTAAGCAATGGGTAGCCAAGAGATTTGAGTCAAAGGTGCACATTAGAAACAATGATCAGTGGATTAAAGAGGTCAGAAATTACAAGACGAGAAACTAAAAGGAACACTTTTTGTGGATTTGAGTGTCAGGAACTGTGAAGGGGCTGAAATTTCTCCTACTTGAAAGCTTACCTATTTGCCACAGTTTCATGAACACTGGCAAAAGACAACAGATTCCTGGGTCAGAGACAAAGGACTTTATTGCTAACAGGTAGAGAGGTAATCAAATATCAGCAATTGTGTTGTTTCATCAAGTGGCAATTCCCATAGAGATAGGTGGCATATGCATACCCAGTGGGCTGCATTACAGTAGAGGAAACTAAATCTTTTACATCAAGTAGTAGGCTGACAAAACTTTGTTCCAGAGGTAGATGAACTTTATTACACTGGAAAGTAAACAAAGCTACTCTTTGCTCCAGAGAGACCCTGTCTTTTTTGTCCAAGGCTGTTAACTATACAAACGTCCTTGAAAAGGTAATCCAAAACAAAGACAGCTTAAAAGATGTGCAGAAACATGAGAGACCCATAGAGAATTGTTTCCCAATAGTGAAGGCCTGAATTTAGGATGTAGTAGTGAAAACTGCATTCAAATAATCACCATACTCATGAAGGTTTCTGTGCTTTTATTTAGTCTGCAGGTCAAAATTTTTAACTAGAGAAAGAGACGTTTCTTGTTATATTGCTTTTTTTTTCAAGACTAGTAGAAAAGATAATACTTTATTGCTTCTATATCACAGTTCATCATAACTCAGGAGGGAAATGTTGACTTCTCATAAGAATAAATTATAAGTCAGATTTGAGCACTTCTAAGCTTTGAAGAAGGGAGTTAAATTCACAGAATTCAGTGTTTATTCAAAACCCCTCTAAGGAGAGTTTCTGTCATCTTTGACAAACTCATATGTGTGTGTGTGTGTGTGTGTGTGTGTGTGTGTGTGTATACACATATACATATATATATCAGTATATATACTGATACATATATATTTGTATGTATATATATATATGAATTAAAAAAACAACATAGCAAAAAAAGATGAATAAATTTTATTATCATATAAACTCAAAAATCAGAGTCAATATGCTTTGTTTTGAGCTGTGAATATAACAATGGCTGTAAAAAAAATAACTAGAAGCAACATGAACACACACTTATTAAGTCCTGTGGCAAGGAATTTAGCCTTACCTAAAATGAGATCTGGCCTGTTTGACCTGACCTCTGAGAGGTTATCTCTTAGTCTTTATGATGTCATGCTTGACAGGTGTATCTTTTCAGGGGAGCCCTGGGCCAGCCAAGTAGTTGCAATGTGATTTAGGATGGATTTTGGGTCACCTGGTATTAGCTGATATCCGAGGAGGTGGAGACTGAGATCAGCCCCATTGAAAATCAATCATGCCTATGTGATGGAGCCCCAGTTAAAATTCTAGACATAAAAATTCAAGTTAGCATCTTGTATTGGCAATACCTGTGTGTACTGTAACATACTGATACTGGGAGGGTAAAGATACCTTGACTCCTTAGGTACAGGACAAGTGGAATCTCCATGTTTGGAACTCTCCTGGACTCTATTATGCCCTTCTTCTCTTGTCTGATTTTAATCTGTATCCTTTAGGTGTAATGACCATTAGTATAGCAGCTTCCAGTGAATTCTATGAATCTCTTTACTGATTTTTTTAATGTAATGGTGGTTTGGGGAACCTCTGAACATACAGATGATGTCAGAAATCAGGGTGGTCTTGTGTGGAGTGTGTTATCTCTAACTTTGCACAGTTCCCAACTCTAGAAATTTTATATTCAGGAGATAATATTTCATCTTTTTGTAGAACATATTTTACATTTTTGCAATTTCAAAATTTTGATTTGCATATTTTAATATGTAAAGGAAACATTATATTTTACTTTTTACAATATACATTTAAATATATATATGAATGTATATATATATGTATAATTTCATGAAATTCTAGAATCCGTTTTACAAATACATTTTTAAACTTTCCTAAAAAATTAACAAGATTGACTACATCTCAGTTGAAATAAAGCATATTCATCTTTCTAATTAAAGATAAATATATATCAATCTTATGGACAAAATATTTTACAAATTAATCACATTTTACCTAAAAATATATATTCAAAATGATAAATTTGATTCCTTCATATCATTTTATTGAAAATGATAAATTTGATCACTTTATATCCATCAGAGGTTAATTTTATTTCTCAAGATTTATTGTAAACTTAAAGAATTTCACATTTTGAAATCTTTTTACAGGAAATTCTTGAATTTCCTAATTAGAAATATTATTAGCTATTGCATAGCCCTGAGGATTCTCATTAATGGAAATGGAATCCCTTGCTGGTTAACAAGGAGTTGGAAATGCCTTTCTACAGAAATATGATTTAACTGTTTTTTTTTTTTAAGAGTGTCTTAGCTACAGTAGGGATAGACAAACTGACCAATTATAGATTCTTGCTGGTGCAGTGGTGTGAAAGGTAAATTTACATGCCTTATCATTAATAAGTGCTTATTTTATGCCTACTGCATGGAAGCTGTACACAGAGAATTGTTAAGCCTCTTCCCTAGTAATGTGGTTTTGTACCCAGCCTCTGCAGTTTTTAGCCTCAGGGTTTCATATTGACTTGGGCGGGCCATGAGCATCAAAGTTCTGTAGGTAGCCTGCATGAGAAAATATGTTCTCATTACTTCCCTTAGCACTGTAACCTGGTGACAGTTCTTCTTTTAGTCATGGGCCAGAGGAAGCAAGCCAAAAAACCCTTGTCATCTTCTAAATTCACAGCATGAGGCTATAACATTTCTTTAAGGCTTCTTCTTTTATTTCTGTCTCCTACTGCCAGTCTGACTGTCAAAGTCACAGCAGGAGATAAAAATGAAAAGAACCATCAAAGAAACCCATGTGCAGAATTTCCCTACAGGAGCTTTCAGCAAGAGGGGTAAAAAAAAAAAATGAAAGTGGCTACATTGACATTTGCCCTCCAGCAAAACATTAATAAAAAGGGAAAAACAAATGTGTGCTTGCCCACCCCTCAAATGTGTCCCCTGATATCAGAAAACGGATGTTTTATGTTTGTAATAGATGAAAAGACCAATTGCTCAAGCATATTTTGCTGTGAGGAATTTTAAAAATATAAAAATTGAAAATGGTCCGTAATATTCAGGTAGTCAAAGTCAGTATGAATTTCCATTGATTTCGAGGTCAGAGATTTACAAAAAAAATTGACAAAATCAGGTGAAAAATAATGTCTTCAAATTTTGATATAGAACAGATCATTAACATGTAGTGTGCGATCATAAAAGCATTTATATCTCCTCAATTTAAAATCAACCTTATAGCAAGTAGCTTATAATAAAAGAAAAATTGCATTTTTAAACAATTACAACTTCCACTAAAATTTTGAAAAAGATACACATTTGTAAAAATTGAAATGTTTTTATTGCAAGTGTTCTTTGAGTGCACATACTGTTTAGAAAATCTGTATATTGTATTATGTTAACAACTAAGCCATTTGTTGTTACGATTGCATTTTTGAAAATAAACTTTTACTTTGGAATAATTTTAGATTTATAGCAAAGTTGCAAATACATTATGAAGAGTTAGTTTTCATATACCTTCACCTAGTTTCCTGCATCAATACCTTCTAGTACATTTGTCAAAACTAAGAAACTGATGTTTGCACATTACTATTAACTATCACACTTTATTTAGATTCTCCTAGCTTTTCAGTTTCTTTCTAGGATCCAATCTTGGTTGCCCCGTTGCATTAGGTTGTCATCTCACTCCTGGTCTGTGACAGTTTCTCAGACTTTCCTTGACTTTCATGACTTTGACAATCTCAAGAATTACTGGTCAGATAGTCTGTAGAATGCCCCAAATATGGACTTTCACAGTTGCTCTTTAATCCTATCAATCTGATGCATGTTTGTATAGTTTTGCTATGTATAATTGTTGCACAACTAATCACTTAAATGAATAGACAAACTAATGGATGAATATTGTATTTCGTTACTAAAAAGGAGGAAGTTGTCCTTCCAGAAAGACTTATTACAATTTTTTCTACTAGTCAAATAGCTTTGTAATAAGATTTTTCATCAAGATGAGATCAATTCATTAAATCAGTAAGCATTTATTGAATGACTACTTTGTGTCAGGCACTGTGCCCTGCAAAGAAAACACAAAAATAAAACATGCAGTTTCTTTCTTCAGGGAGGACATAGTCAAGAAAAGGGAAAAATCAAATAAGCAAAAAATTACCACAGCAAGTATGGAGGATTGGGTGGGAATTAATGTCAGAGACATACCCAGACCGTAACACCCATAAAGGCAGGTATCTATAACTATAAAACTATCAGATGTGTTCAAATATATATCATCACCTCTATAAATGTTATCTGCATTTCACTCTATTGTAAAAAGATGTAAAAAAAAATATCTGTTCAGTCATGAGGTAACATCCAAGGTAAGTTTTGTAGATGAGCTGGGTTTCACCAGGGGAAGAAGTGAGCAAAAAAGTTTTAGGTAAGGAAGTAAATGTTTTAGTGTGGCCAGAGCCTATGATGCTACTAGCATGCTTTGATACTGTCTTTTGAATTTCATCGAAATGAAGATGAAAAGTTAAGAGAGGATTATTTTCCCTACTTATTTTAAGTAAAAGCCTGACAAATAAGATTTGCATTTTTAAATTTATTGAATTATTTTTCTTAAAAGAGCAACTTACATCACTTCACATATTGCAACTTTTTTTTTCCTTTTAAACTTCTTTGCATTTTAGAAAGACTATATGGTCAGCAACATGGAGAGCAAACTGGAGGTAGAAAGAATTAGAAACAGGAAATTATCAGAAAAATGTTAATATGATCAGGACAAAATAATGAGATTATGAACTAGGGATGAAGAAGAGTCTTTAAAAAGAGGTAGAATCTGCTGGATATGTACAAAATGAATATGGAAAATAAGAGGAGAGAAAATATCGCTTTTGAATTTCTACATAGCTGATAAGGTGACCTGCTGGTGTGAGTTTGTCTCTTATACAGGCAGAGTGAGGGGGCTGAGAGATGTGAAAATATTTCAGCTTTGAACAGACTAGGTGTAAGATGCCTGAGTTGGAAGACATAATGTAGAGGTGCCCAATAGGCTCGTGATTATTGGAAATGAAGCTAAGGAGACAGACTGGGATACAGTTTGGGAGGCATTACCATATAGATGGTATTGAAAATAACAAAACTAGATGATACCCTCCAGCAGCATATAGAATGAGAAATGAAGGCTGTTGTTGGAGCTCTCAGAAAACACCCACATTTAACGCATGGGCTGAAGTAGACTAACCAACAAAGGATACTAAGAAAGAATGGCAAGGAAGAATAGGGTAAAACTAAGAAAACTTTTTCACAGAAACCAGGAAGGAGGTTCAACATTCAAGGAAAGGAAATCTAAAAGCAGAAAAGGGTCAACAGTGCCAAAGCTACAAATATATCAGTCTATATAGGTATATTATTCTAAAATAACTTTTCACAGGATGTTTCTACTGGTTAGTTTTAAATAAGCAAGCAAAGAATATACTAAACATTATATTTTAAACTGTACATTTTAGGACAAATTTGCTAATATATGAGAATAAACTGATTCAAACATCTGCAAAAGGAATAAAATTATGGAAAAACTAATACTCTGTAACATTTGCACACGTGGAGATTTTAACACTGTTTTATTATGTACTCCACAACAATGCTTCAAATAACCAAAGAGAGTTTCCATAAAAAACAGAGCACAATGCTAGAAAATTCACCAAAGTATACTAGAGATCTTCCGACTTGCTAAAAAGTAGGTAACAAGAATTTTACAACCAATACATTCATGGAATTGTTGGAAAGTACTCAACTCTCTATATGATGCATTTTGCTGTTCTCTTTTAAGCTATAGTCTGCACTCAAAATACTGCTTTTTAAAGACAAAAAAATCACTTTGCTGGTTTTATTTCAGCTAACAAAAAATCTTCACATTAAAAAAATAAATTCTTCAATAAATGTGGTTTGATACAAAATAAAGGATCTATGTAGTAGAGTTCCGTGACTGTTTAGGAATTGCCAAATTCTTCCTATTACAATTTATTTAAAAAATAAATGCCATTTGTAAAAATGAGAACAAGTGGTAATATAACTGTAAAATAGGACATTAGCATAGTGCATTAAAATGTTTTATTTATTGTTATCATTTCCTAAAGCTATCGATGCTGTCTTAAAATTAAAATTAGGAAAGTCAAGAGAAATAAAAACACATAAGAAAAAGCTATATGCAAGGATAACAGGCAACGGTATAAATAAACATATTGAATACTAAAAATATTCCTGTTTAAAAAATGAAAATAAAACCAATTAGAACAGGAGAAAATCAAATCTAAAAGCTCAGAATATCTAGGAAGTACTGACCAACTTAACTTTCAGTGAGAATTTCTGGACAATACCCCAAGACACCATCTACATGGTATAGATGGTATTGTACATTCTCATTCATATGAGAATGAGGGCTGTATCTTACGCACAATGAGGGTTGTAAAGACCTGTAAGATATGATTAACTTTGGAAAACAAATGCAGAAAAATTAGAGTAAGCTCCCTCATGTATTAAAAATTCAGAGGGTGGGGGGTGCCTGAGTGGCACAGTCAGTTAAGTGTCCGACTTCGGCTCAGGTCATGATCTCACAGTTTGTGAGTTCCAGCCCGGTGTTGGGTTCTGGGCTAACAGCTCAGAGCCTGGAGCCCACTTCAGATTCTGTGTCTCTGTCTACCCCTCTGCTGCTTGCACTCTGTCTCTTGCATTGTCTCAAAAATAAATTAACATTAAAAGAAAAAAATTAAAAATTCAGAGGGGAGAGTTACATTTCATTGCATATCTGTCTGTATTGCTTGATTTTATTTACTACGTACAATGAACACATTTTCAAGGTAAAATAAAAATTAAGAAAAAAGTAAACTTAACATTAAGTTAAAATGATGTTTTTTATTCCCTATTCAGATACAGATATACAAAAACGAAATATTTGTGTTTTTTTTCTTCTTCCAAAATTTTATTTAAATTCAAAATAGTTAACATATAGTGCATATTGGTTTCAGGAGTAGAATTTAGTGATTCATCCATCACTTACATATAACACCCAGTGCTCTTCCCAACAAGTGCCCTCCTTAATGCCCATCACCCATTTGGCCCATCCCCCACCCAAAGCCCCTCCAGCAACCCTCAGTTTGTCTCTACAGTTAAGAGTCTCTTTATGGTTTGCCTCCATCTCTGTTTTTATCTTATTTTTTCCCTCCTTTCCTTATGTTCATCTCTTTTGTTCCTTAAATTCCACATATGAGTGAAATCATATGGTATTTGTCTTACTCTGACTTATTTCACTTAGCTTAACACACTCTAGTTCCATCCACGTCATCGCAAATGACAAGATTTCATTCTTTTGATGGATGAGTAGTATTCCATTGTATATATACACCACATCTTCTTTATCCATTCATCAAGCAATGGACATTTGGGTTACTTCCATAATTTGGCTATTGTTGATAGCGCTGCTATGAACATTGGCATGCATGTATCCCTTCAAATCAGTATTTTGGTGTCCTTTGGATAAATACCTAGCAGTGCAATTGCTGGGTGGCAGGGCAGTTTTACTTTTAACTTTTTGAGGGACCTCCACACTGTTTTCCAGAGTGGCTGCACCAGTTTGCATTCCCACCAAGAGTAAACATTTATGTTTCATAATTTTTTTTCTCAAGTGCTCAAGAAGCTTTGATAAAATTCAGACTATAAAAATATGAGAGCATTAACACAGGAAAATGCTCTACATATGGTTTCAAAACCGGAATTCAGCAGAGAAACAAGGCAAAGGAAATCCAAGAATCAGCAAAAGGTAGTCTTAGGACAACAACTGTGCCTCAGACATTAAAACAAAAGCAAAAACAAAATGAGATCCACCGAACAAAAATGTACAGGGGGAAAGGAAGAAATGTATGAGCTATTTAAGTGTATGAAAGTTTTATTAAAATACGGCACATAGGATATGTAGGTAAATTACTTTCATGTTTTAAGACAATTAACTACACTAAGAAAGATATGAAGAGATCAGTAATTCCAGTTAAAAAAAAAACTGTAGAGGAAAAATTTTCATTTCCTTGTGCATTATATGGTCCAGCAGTGAACAATAGTTGTAGCATTATAACAACAGAAATCTTGAATATGGATTTAGCAACATTTGAGAAGGGGAAAGTTAACTTAAAGTGCTGTAAATCTACTACAATAGATATAAATAATGTCTAAAATTGAGATTATGGCATATGCATTTTATTTAGATATATGCAGATAAAAAACTAGAAAAAAATGCCAAAGAAGATAAAAATGATTTCCTCTGGGTAATGGGATAGGAAATGAGGTGGGGGTACATAGGGACTGGTTTATTTTTGTTATAAACCTAAGTACCTATATGATTTTAAAGTTTTTGCATATAAATAATTTTAAATGTATAAAGTATATTAAATGAAAACATAGAAAACTCCAAAAAAACAGAAGATACTTAAACTCACTGTTGATCAGAGAAATTTAAATTAAAGCAGTATGAGACCACCTATACCCACTCTATTAACAAAAATGGATAGTTTTCTAACACTTATTTTTGGTGGGGATACTAGAAATTCACCCAAACACACAAAGTAAACTACTGACTAAACCACGGAGAATAACAACATTATGCTTATAAGATTATAATATATCTTGATCGTACTACTTTTTGGCAAACTAGTACTGTTCAAAAAATAACTTTGCTACCTAATATCTAGCAGGCTTTTGAGGTAGCTGTATGAGCAGTCATTCTCAGTACTCTTTCCAACGGGCATAACAGAATTGAATCAGACACAGTGAAAACCTTTTCCATGTAGTATAGCATCATAAAAGAATATGGTCATGGTGCAATCTGTAACCTACAGTATTTTTAAATTGATTTTCTAACTATTCCATATTTTAAGGAAGTTAATCTTTGATTATTCATAAGTGCTGAAACATAAGAATGCAGACAGTTTTTTCTTACTCATAAAGATGTAGATGAAGAAAGAAAAATAGCAAAACAAGTTTCTAGACCTAGTCTACTACTGGCACTTGGCAAACGATTTAATTCTTTTTTAGCAATAAATACCAATATAGTTTTATAAAAAATTCTTGCTAAATTAATTTCTATGTTAAAGGCATTGGAATATTTGATAATTTAAAAAAAAACAGTATTGAGCATTTGTCATATTTCAGGCACTGCTCTGAGTGCTAGCATTATTACACCTCACTTAACCCTCAAAACAACTTCAATTTTGTAGGTTCAATCACTATCTCCATTTTACAGATATATAAACTGAAAAAGAGGGAGAGTAAGTTGTCCAAGTTCAAATGTTAGATCCAGATTTGAATCCAAGCAATCTGACACTAGCCTACATTTTTGGCAAGTAAAAGCCAACTCTACAGAATGTAGAATAAGCAACCATAGGGCAGAGAGACTGTACAAAATGGAGAATCAAAGACCCAGAAGAGAAAGGATACAGGAATTGTCTGAACTCATACAAAATAAAGAAACACACTTTAAATTGCAGCCCTCCAAATAATTTGAAAAGTGACAAGTCTTTTCCACCTGTCTGTACAGTGAATTCATAAATGTGACTTACATAATGTAAAATTTTAAATTACCTTTATGTATTGATATTTTTATACTTATTTTTTTAGTTGTAAAGAATATTTACATTCCAGATATAATTCTTTTCATGTGAAATAGAAATTCTTTTGATAGTATTTTATTACATATAATTATGACTAAGATTGAGATTTGGATATTTTTATGTTATTGTTTAGGGTATCCTTTTGAATATGATTTATTACCTTCTTAAGGAATACTATCAAAAATTCCACTAATGAAGAAATATTGTATCATAATTTATGTATTTTTAAATGAAAGTATCGTCATTTAATCCTCCTACCTTAAAGATCATTTTGTTGGATAATTAATACTGGACTGATGGTTATTTTCTCTTAGTACTTTAAATATACCACCCTATGCATGTCTGTCTTACATTAAAGCTTTCAGAAGTCTCCTATCTGTCAATAGTCATCCTTTTGTAAGTGATATTAAGTGATATGCCCTTTTCCTCTCTGGATCCTTTTTTTTTTAATGTTTTTTTTTTGTGAGAGAGACAGAGACAGAGTGTGAGCAGGGGAGGAGCAGAGAGAGAGGGAGACACAGAATCCAAAGCAGGTTCCAGGCTTTGAGCTGCCAGCACAGAGCCCGATGGGGGGCTCAAACTCATGAACTGTGAGATCATAACCTGAGGTGAATTCAAATGCCC
The DNA here is from genome assembly GCF_024362965.1 of Panthera pardus. NCBI lineage: Eukaryota > Metazoa > Chordata > Mammalia > Carnivora > Felidae > Panthera > Panthera pardus. The sequence goes on along the minus strand of NW_026526721.1, from coordinate 44,864,140 downwards.
AACCAACTGAGCCATCCAGGTGCCTCTTTCTGGATACTTTTAAGATCTCTTTTTGCTGTGAAATTTCTTCCCAGCGTGTCTATGTGTATACTTATTTTGCTTATTATATATGGAGCTTCCTGAACTGTTGATTTGTATCTTTAATCAATTATGGAAAATACTTAGTCATTATGCCTTTAAGTACTTTTAATTACCATATTCTCTACTTCTGGGATACCATGTAGTTAGATAGCATAATTTCTCATTCTGCTCTGTAGGTCTCTATATTTTCTACCTACTTATCTGTGTTGCATTCTGAGTAATTTATTCAAATCTATCCCCCATTCACTTCTCTTATTCTGTCTGTCATTTAATCTATCTATTGAGTTTTTATTTTCATCTTGTTTTTTTTATTTTTAGAAGTTTTCATATGGTCTCATTTTGATGGTTTCTTTACCTCTTTAAGTTTAAGTTTAAGTTTCTTTACCTCTTTACATCTTTAAGTTCTTTAGATATTTTATATACTATCTAGGTCATTGTCCATTTAGGTTTGCTTGAGTTTTGTTTCTGCTGAATCATAATAGCTTGGTTCTATGAATGTTGAGTACTTTTAGTTTAGGAGCCCACATTTCATTGAATGTCATCTGTGGGAATCATAAAGGCATAATTGGGAATGCTTTCCTAAACAGAAAATGCAGAAATGATTCTTCGGGGAGTCTCTAAGTATTAAAAAAACTGAGATCACTTTAATCCCTTTTGAGGGTTCCTGCTTCAATATAAAAATTTCAGGTCCAGATCTGCTACCTTGCTAGGAATCCAAGACTTTTATCTATGTGATGCAGCACTGATACCTGCTTTGGCCTCAGTACAACCCCATTTTATGTTTACCACTCATAGCTTTCTGCTAGAATTTCAGCTTGCTGGTTGTGTGTGTGTGTGTGTGTGTGTGTGTGTGTGTGTGTGTGTGTGTACATCCCCATTTAGTATTTACTACTCACAGTTTTCTACTATAGTTTCAGCTTGCTGGGATGGGTAGGAGTGTGTGTGTGTATGTGTAGGTTTCTTTTACTTTCCAGCAAACTCAGAAATGCAGTAATACTTAAATGTTTTTTGCATTTGATCTTGGATCTAGTTGAATTTTATACAAAAGTTCTCTCAGAGTGTTTACCTATCTATATAGCCAAAGTGTGAGTTCTTTTATATCCTGCTACTCAAGATAGATTAAAAACATCAAGAGCATTAGCATTATCTGGGGATTTGTTAGCAATGTGGAATCTCAGGTCACACCTAAGACATTCTGAATCAGAATCTGCATTTTAAGAAGTTTCCCGAGTAACTTGAATGCACTTTAAAGTTTAAGAAACACGGCTCTAACAGACCCTCCCTTATACTTATTAAATATCTTAAGAATGAATGAACAGAAATCGAAGTTTAGGTAAATTTTTTCCAACTTTCACTTAGTAATTAGTATTTATTTTCAATACCTTCTATTTGTGTGTCAGCAAAATTTTTTTAAATGATTTTTCAAATTTTCAAATGGAGATGGTTCCAAAGAGAAATGCCAGGGGTGGATGTTGAGATACAATCAATGAAGTTTTGGGCTCAAAGATTAGAAAGTTCAACTGGATCAGAAATATATAGCTTGCATAGATTAAGTGATTTTTCTCAACTTCATGCAGCTTGTTACTGAAAAAGCCAAGCTTTGAATGCAGGTTTTCTTTCTTTTGTGTGTGTGTGTATGTTTGTTTAACCTTTTTTAAATGTTTTTTTTTATTTCTGAGAGAGAAAGAGAGAGAGAGAGAGAGAGAGAGAGAGGGAGAAAGAGACAGAGAGATAGCATGATCAGGGTAGGGGCAAAGAGAGAGGGAGACATAGAATCCAAAGCAGGATCCAGGCTCTGAGATGTCAGCACAGAGCCCAATGCAGGGCTCGAGCTCATGAACTGCGAGATCATGACCTAAGCTGAAGTTTGACAATCAACTGAGCCACCCAGGCTCCCTGAATCCAGGTGTTTTTTTACAGTCAGCATGTCATATCCTCCTGAGTGTTGGCCACAGGCTAAATAAATGCAAATATGTGTCTTTGTCAAGGTTTTGAGTGTCATACAGGTTTTACCTTTCTGATTGCACTCCCTCCTAACTTTAGGGAAATAAGAGAAGTACTTATTTTATACTCAAATTCTTATGAAATATAGAAAACAAAACCAACATTCATTTTTTTCCCATTTCTTTTTATGTTTTACACAGTACAAAAATGTATTTCTGGACAAACTAAACTTAGTCCATAAGAGATTAAAATGAATTAGTCATTTGTATTTTAGTAACATAAGTTAAAAGCTATAAAGACTGATGTGTTTTCATCTCAAATGCGATACTAAGAAAACTGTGAAAAGTCAATAAACATGTTATTCAATTTTTTCTTAAATATCTGTTAAACATTTAAAATTAGAAATTTATAAAAAATAAATGTAAATATTTAAAATTGTGATTCATGTGCTCAGTTATGTTGAAAACTCTTCAAGATACACATTTCTAAATTCAAATAAATGGGTCATTATTTATTCAGTACTATTATTTCAATTTTTTTTTCCTTCATTCTAGTTATAGTCTAGTTCTTGATTTCTTTTTATTCAGTTAAATATGTTAAAAATCAGTAAATACGAAATTTTATTTTCCTTTTTTCTTTATATTAATACATTTTCTATAATGTAATGATTTTCCCCTAACTTAGAATGTATTTGTTGATTTTTCAGTTTTTAATGTTAAAAATATGCATTAAAGTATTATTATGGGAAATCATTTTAATAGAAGATAATTTTACTTGGTTAGTTTCTTTGAAATCAAATCCAATATTAAGATCCTGCAAATATTTGCCCATATTTCAGAACAGATGATACTTGATTTCTCTTCATTGTTTGCAGTCTGGTCAGCACTACTCAACCATATGAGTAGATTTGCAAATATACCAATGTCCAAGATGCTCACATCCTCAATTACCTCAGATTCTCCTGAGTGTGGGACACAGATATCAGTATTTTCTAAAATTTCCCTGTATGATTCTAACATTTATCTAGAGTTAGAAGCCACTGATCTATCTTACTCATTGAAGTTTCAAAAAACAATTCTGCCTGAAAAAAATATCAAAGAAACAATCTAAATATATAGCTTCTGAAATACTATACTATTAAAAGAGATGTTATTTTCTTATGTTGATAAAATACCTATCCAGTGGGAGAACCTCATGTGGATAACTAAATATAATGCATATGAAGTTTAAACTAAATGTATATCAAATCATTCTTCATTTGTTTTTAACTGATATTTGACTCTAGTAATTTTCTGCAGTGTGTTATATTTATGTGTGTGTGTGTGTGTGTGTTTAATTTCATGAAAACAAACCAGGGCAAAAGCAATTTTCTTTAGTTCAAATATGAGGTTACTTTTCTAAAATCACACTCTGAGCTGCTAATAGGATTTTATATATCATATTCAGTATCAGTAATCTGCTATAGAATTAAGAGCTTCAGTTACGTTGATACACTTAAAAGGATAAAATTTAGAATTCCCTCTTGGAAACAAATTAAACTTATTATTAGAGAAGATACTTTTGACCTCTTTGATCTCCTACATGGTATAGGCATTCCTATGGCATTCTCATCACTTTCATACTGCTAAAGTCTCAATTACTAATACTAAAAATTTTACTACAAATTCCAATAAGTGAACACCATTATGCCATTCAAATACCTAGTCTGTATATTCAAAGACATTTTACAAAATACATTATGATTTTATGTTTGCAAATTAGCATTAGGTATAGGAATATTTCCTGATAACTGTAACTCTATCTTCTAATTGTTGAATGTAAATACTTACGGTCTTCAGAGTCATTCTGACCATTTTTGTCAATTGTGCTTTGTTCTAATAAATATTTAATAAGTATTATGATAATTATTTTTTTCTAAGAAAACAGAAGACAAAGAAAATATGAACATTTGAAAAATTTAGTCATAATTACCTTGTGCCAATTTACAAGTTCAATTTGAAAATGCTTTAAAATCTGAGAGAAATTTGTCACTGAAAATTTGAGCAATTTTGTCAAAAGCTGACTTTGCCAAATATGCATGACTTAATCCAATATTCTAGGCCCAACATAAAGTACTTCCCTACTTTATCCACATCTCTATTTCAGTCACTGTAAGCTTCCTGCTCACTACTACTGGGTGTCATGCCTCTACAATATACGTCTATTATCTTTTAATACAAGTCTCAACCTTTACCAATCACTGGAAGGCTTTAAGAACACCAGTTATCTTTTCTCCATGCTATCAACATTTATGGGCTAATTATATAATGTTCTATTTTAAAACTGTGTGTGTGTATATGTATATGTATATGTATATGTATATGTATGTGTATATGTATGTATACGTATGTGTGTATATGTCATTTTATAATATTATTGTGCTACAACAAGAGGGAAAATTTGCCTTGAGTGGCTATGGTGCAATATTCTCAAGGGAAAACAATATTTTCTTTATTTTATTGTTTTATATCTATTGAATTTTGTAGCAATTTTAGGCCTGGGAGAAAGTATACATTGATTACTTCCTGTAAATTTACTTTGAGTATTCATTTATCTACTTCTCTACATGACAATGTTCCACTTAGACCCACTCTCCAGGTGATGCCCCATATTGTGCAATTGTGCCTTCGCTCAGCTTTGGATTCTCAATTGGCTAAGAGTAAAGCAATCTGATAAACTAACATCTTAGAGATTGTAGAATAAAGTTGATAACAGATTGATGTGTCAAGCCCTGCAAGGTGTACTGTGATTTTAGAGGATATTTATTCACTGTGCCATTTAAGCAGGGAAATAAGGAGGTGAAAGATCATTTTGAGCAAGTAAACATGTCAGTATATCCTTAAATATAATCATGAAAGGAACTATCTACCTTGACAGATACAGTTTTTTTAAAATTTTTATTTATTTATTTTGAGAGAGAGAGAGAGAGAGACAGAGAGAGAGAGAGAGAGAGAGAGAGAGAGAGAGAGAGCATGAGCTGGGGAGGGGCAGAGAGAGAGAGAGAGAGAGAGAGAGAGAGAGAGAGGGAGCATGAGCTGGGGAGGGGCAGAGAGAGAGGGAGAGAGAGAATCCCCAGGAGAGAAAGAAGGAAAGTGAATTGCGGGGCTTGAACCTGAGCCACAACCAAGAGTCGGATGTTCAACCTATCGAACTATTGAGCCACTGAGGTGCCCCAATACAGGAGTGTATTAATAGGGGTATAGTAAGAAATTAAGAAAGACAACAGGTAGAGTGAATGACTTAACAGTTTTCCACCTCCTATACTTTGTAAAGTACCTCTCTTGGAATGTACTGTATGTATATTTCAAGTCCCTGAAACAGTCCCTGACACATGGATAGTTCTTATCAATTATTTATTTTGTGAATTGATAAATATATACATTGATTAGAAAATGGATGACAGCTCTGTAAAGCAAAGGCTTTGATTAGTTTTTAATTCTATAACTAATTAAATATATATTTATATATAATTTTTGCTTTCATTATTATTAAATTGAGGGCTAGCTTCTTTGAATAGTATAATGGCATTCACAGATATTTGACAAATGGGTAGTATTACATTGTTCCAGTACCATGTAATATACAATTTTTATACACTTTAAATGTGTTTAATTTTATTTTAATCTTCGGCGGAAAACATACCAGTTTAAACATGGCATATCATTTATATTATAATTGAAACCACCACAGGCTGCTTACCTCCAGAGGCTGATTTGCTGACAAAACAGCCTGTATACAAATGTATAAGCAGACAGCCACACACTTTGATCAAGATAGCATCTCTCTTGCTTACTATTTTTAGAAATAAGAGTACAATAACAAGAGAATATTCATTACTTCACACACCTTGACTGAAATGAGAACTTTTCTGGTCTGTTAGCTGTTTGCTGCCAATATCCTGACAGGTGCCCTAGATAATACACCAGGCATCGAGTTGGGTCATTTTTAGCTTTCCATTTGCAAATAAGGTCATATGGACGTGACTGTCCTCTCTTGGAGGAAGAAAGGAACTATATTTCTGTGATAATATTGTACAAAAAAATAAATATTATAAAAACTCACAGATTTTTCCTATTTCATCTTTATTATTTTATTATGGAATCTGGCACCAAAAATTTATTATTATAATTATTTTATTGCTGTAGTTAAATGTTTTTTAATGTTTATTTATCTTTTGAGAGAGAGAAAGAGTACAAGTAGGGGAGGGGCAGAGAGAGGAAAAAAGAGAATCCCAAGCAGGCCCTGCCCTGTCAGCACAGAACCCGACATGGGGCTTGATCCCACAAACCATGAGATCATGACCTGAGCTGAAATCAAGAGTCAGACACTTAACCAACTGAGCCACCCAGGCACCCCTGCTGAAGTTCAGTTTAATCACTGTTATGACTAATAAATATTCTAAGTAGGCTTGATCTATTTCTATTTTTATATAGTTCTTTGGGGACATTAACAAGTGTGTATTACCTATTTATCTATCTTCTCTCACTCTCTATTTATCCATATTTATATAAACTTACATATATATTACTGCTTTCATTTGTGTTTTTTAAATTCCCACATCCACAACTATTACATTCATATAATAAAGGCTTCTGTATATTTTACTTCATATATGTCTAAAAGTGAAGTAAAGCACACACTTGGGTACCAATTTACATAATAATACTTCTCCAAATACTAGTTCTTTTTCTTTTCTGCTATGGTAATTTTAATCTGCCATTGCAGTATCAGGGTATCACAGGTGTATATAAACTGCACTATTGATTCTTTTTCCCATGGAATCATGGAAGAATTAACTACTGAATTAAAGATCACTTTGTGTAAATTAAGTGCATATGAATGGTTGTAATAAAATAATCATAGTAAAAACAAACCTCTGCAGTAACATATCCTCTCAGAAACAAATTTAGCCCTTCTTAGTAGAAAAAAAAAAAAGACAGTTTGGTTATAATCAGGGCGAATTGCAGGGAGGATAACTGAAATACTTCCACTTTTAACTGCATATCTAGGGATATACACACTGCCTAGGATAGACATAGTTTTATTAGAAGCCTTATGTAGTCTTAGCATTGTTCATGTGTATATTCCTTAATGTTTCCCTAATGTCAGACGAATTAATGTGCATATTGTCATGAGAATAGCTAAGGAATTTGTCATTCTGGAATGACACATGAATATGCAAGGAAAATGATAAATTAGGATAAATATGAATGGAAATTCTTAAATTAATGTTGTAAACTCTATCTAAGGTAATGGGTATATTGTAACTAGTATGGAAAGATGACAAAAATAACATTCAAGAGAGAGTCAGAAAATTTGAGTAAATCAGAAATACCTATATAATCAAATAGACCATAGATGTTAACAAAACAAAAAAGTTAATAGGATGCTATAAAAATTATATTATATCTGAATTATGGCCAAATCAATTTACAATAAAAGCAAATTAGACATAACCATCCATATGTAGAAGAATTGTAAATTCAGTTTGACAGATGGCAACTAGAGAGCAAATGAAGAAAAAAAAAACTTGAGATGTTAATAAAATGTAGGAAGGGCAAACAGAATACTGAAGAGATACACACAACCTGGCAGGGAAAATAACAAAGGTTGGTTGAGGAAATTAGTGATAGTCTCCAGTACCACTACTAAAGGAAAATAAATAATTTCACTAACAAAACCCACTGTGACAGACACCAAATAATATTCATTTTGATCAAATGATAGACCTTGAAGTTCCATGATAGTTTTATTGCACATTGTTAACACATAATTTACCACTGCACCTTTGTGTACAACAGACACTCAGGAAATTATCTCTGAATGATTATAGCTCATTGATTCCAATGGGAACATAACAATTCAGGTAGTAGAAGAAAGGAAAATATAAAAATATCTAAATAAAAGTAGACATTTTTCAGTTTATAGAGTTCAGACACTTTCTGTATCCAACAAAGCTAGTTATGAAGTAATCTAACCTAATAGAGTGGCATAGAGGTGAGGTAAATTATAATGTCACATCCTTTCATCAAGATTATTATAAAATGATATTTTTCTCTTTAATATTTTATGTTTGTTATTGTTTCAGTTTTATTTTTTGTTTTGCAAGTACATCTAAGCTTTTTGTTGCTTTTTCTTATGCCTCCTCCTTTGGCTCATCCTCTTCTTTATGCTCTTAAAGAACTGATTTTCAATAAACCAATATTGATCATTTAAGCATCAGAACTGAGTGTATAGAGGCACCTGGGTGGCTCAGTCAGTTGAGCGTTTGACTCTTCGTTTCAGCTCAGGTCATGATCTCACGGTTCCTAGGTTTGAGCCCCATGCCATCAGTGCAGAGCCTGCTTGGGATTCTTCCTCTCTTTCTCTCTCCCTACCCCTCCTGCACTCTGTCTCTCTCTCTCTTAAAAATAAAGAAATAAACTTAAAAAAAAAACTGAATATATATACTAGCTTCAGTTCTGATGTATTTAGTTTGGTTATCTTGTTTGACACAGGTAAGGACTCTGAATTTTCACTGTCCCTTAGTACAAAGCAAAAACAGATGTAACATTTATAAAAACCTAGTAGCAATTATCTGAGTGTCATGGGAAGTAATCTGTCATTTTTTGGTGTGGCATATCAATAAAGTTTCTCTATGTCACCAAACTCTACTCAGGCTTCTCTGAATTCTCTTCTCAAGTAGTCCCCGACTTTTGGGCTTCCATGGTCGTCTGTGCATTACCTAATTTTAGCAAGAATCTTTCAAAGTCAATTCAACCAGAGCCCCTCACCCTCAATATCTGGTCATCTTCAATGTCTGTTAATGTTCCTCATCCTCCACCATCCCTATGTAACATATAATCATCTTGACTCTGCCTTCACAAGAATCCTGTTAGGTCACCTTAGCCAGATCCCAAGAATTTCCCATCTACTAAATTTCCGACCCTCTCCTGGGCTATGAATTACCACTTTTCTTTGTTCTATTTGGAGTTGAACCCAATTTCTCTCTCCTATTACAAAACCCCATTGTAGTAACCCCCAGCATTCCCATCACAATAGTGCTCCTTGGAGTTTGTCTTACCATCTTTAACAAGATGTCGTAATTTTTTCTTTATTAAGAAATGTTTCTTAACAATATATCTTTCTTAACAATATCTAAATTCCCAGGACAAAGTTGTTTAGTAGCGAGGTGTTAATAAATTATTTCTAATTATTTCTTATTATGTTTCTTTATGTAATTATTTGCAGTTTTGTGAAATTGCATTATTTGTGCTAAATGCCAAAAATAAAGCGATCTTGGAGATATATATATATATATATATATATATATATATATATATATATATATATTTTTTTTTTTTTTTTTTTTTTTTTTTTTTTGCTTGCTCTCAGACTGACACAGCTATTCAGGAAAGCAAGAAAATTACTGTTTTCTTCAGCACTCAGGGGATGCCAGCTGAAGCCTCACACCTGGAGTTAGCATTCCTGAACTGTGCTCCATGCTGCCAGTGCTATGTGTGGATTCAGAGACAACAGAACTGCAATCCCCTGGCTATTGGAATCAGGTGGTGGTAATAACTTGTTGACATGGCCACCAGGTCTAAATCCATAAATCTCAAACGTGGGTCAAGACAAGAAACCTCGGTGCCTGTTCAAAAGTTTAAGAGACCAGCAATACTGTGAAGGTTAAAAAAAGTTGTCTTCTAAAGTAGTAGGAAATCCCAGACCTGCACTAAGATTGGCTTTTGTCATATAATCACAGCCTTGGGATTCAAGCCTGCTTGCCATTTGATCTTGAATAAGTCTCATTTTGTAACCCATTCACTAAACCAAAGCACAGTAGGAAGTGTGACTGTGATTGAAGCCGTGTCTGTGTTCTACAAAGATGAACTACATCAATAGCCTTTGCTTATGTCCTTATTAGAACTGGAGTGAATACTGTAAAACAATCTTAAAGCATTTATAACTGGGTCTGAAATTCAATAAAAGAGATATATGCGTGTGCATGTGTGCGTGTGTGCGTGCGTGTGTGTGTGTGTGTGTGTGGTTATTTTCTGGGCTAACTGATCAGCCCAGAATTACTGTGATTCTGCTAATAATTAAAACTTAACCACTTATGTATGTAAGTAATATTATCTGAAAGTTTTCAGTTTGATCATTTATTTATCAACATAACTATAAGGGCTTTATAGTCATTTTTCTATTTCTCTTGAAAGAAGGAAAGAATAACCTGATACCTATTTTAAACTTATAATAATTACAATACCAAAAAGTAATCTGCCTTAAATTGTTACAATACCAAAGACAAATTATACTGCTCTGTGTTGCCTTCCAATGAATACCTGTCCATATTGCATTAGTGGAAAAAAAGTAACCCAATAACAGATGTGACCTTAAATTTTCTAGAAGCATTTCTACTTATTTATACATTAGTAAAACATCACAATTCCATACTAGTATAACTGAAAAGAAAACAGCCTTATTGAATTGGGTCACCTTCTTCTATAGGTATCCTTCCATGTTCTGTATTTTATGTATTTTGCCAGAGACAGTCAATAGAAGCATGTTTCAATAAATATCCAAACTAAATATTTTCTCAGCTAAAGGTTAACACCTAAACATCATTTGACTTTAAGGTCAAAGAGAAAAGTGGGGTGCCTGGGTGGTTCAGTCGGTTAAGCGACCAACTTCAGCTCAGGTCATGACCTCTCAGTTTGTGATTTTAAGCCCCGGATCGGGCTCTGTGCTGACAGCTCAGAGCCTGAAACCTGCTTCAGATTCTGTGTCCTCTCTCTGCCCTTCCCCTACTCACGCTCTGTCTCTCCTTCCTTCAAAAATAAATAAACATGTTAAAAAATTCAAAAAAGAAGAAAGTATTAGTCTCTTCTGATGACATTAAACACGCACGAACATGAGTGTGCACGCACACACAGACACACACACACTGAAACACACAAAACAAGGCATATCATTGGTTTCTTCTGTCTTTAAATCTGATAGCTCAAAGGCATGTCCTTTTCCAAGAGTCTGTTATGACACCCTGCATTTTTCTAAGCAATACAACTGGACTTCTTCTAATGAGGTAAAATTCTTTGGCACTTGGAGGGGTCAACCTGCTCCCAATTAAGATTTGTAAAGCTTTTAAAAAGTGGGTCAATTACTTTTTTAGTAAAGATGTTTCCAGCAAGTCAAAAGATAGATCTGGAACTGCTAATGTCCCTTACTGACATTTGATACCTTAACTATAAAATTTCTGAGGTCAATAAAGACAGGACCTGCAGTAGATATTGGGCTTTAGTAACTCCTAGGATCATGCGCATAAGGTTGGATATGTCTTGCCAAAATCAATAATAGTGTCTCAGTATCACTGAATTTTACATTTTATCTCTACCCAGAAGTTTAGCTAGAATAATAGAACTGGGAGAAGGGGGGAGTGGTGGCCTCTCTTCAAAATAATGTCCAAGAATGAGTCTTTTTAAGGTAATTTGTGACAAAATATTGATTAACTTTAATCTAAAAGGCATTAGAGCAAGTAGTGTGAAAGCAAGACTTGGAAAAATCCAGAAAGGCAATCCAAGTTAGCATAATTCTTTTTTCCATTTTTTTTTAAAATCAGGCTGACTCTCCAAACTACCAAATCCAACATAGATGTTAGGTACAGCACTCTATTAAAAAAAAACAGAGTCCTTAATAAAATACTCAAATATCTTTTAAGATACTACACTTATCCTCTTTATTCATCCCTCCTTAAATTTTCTCTTTATGATGATCAGATTAACAATAAAATGGACATGAAGAAATGTCTCACCCTAATGCCAGAAGAATTGCCATTCAATGTTAGTGGGGTTAATTCTAAATTGTATAGGATCAATAAAGAAGCACAGAGATTTAAACATGTGTATATATAAGACATTTCAGCTGAACATGATAAATTACCATTCTCAGGTTTCTTATCTTCCACTTGTATAGAATAGAATTGTGGCATTTAGTTCATTATTTGGGATGCTCCTTTTCTAAGGCATCTTGCTCAAAGTGTATGTGTATGTGAGTGTGTGTGTGAGTGTGTGTGTACATACTATGTAAAATGAGCATGACATAAATGTGGGTCTATTAGAAGGCTGTGAAATCATTCCCAGAAATAAAGCAAGGAGTTACAGCTGGGAACCTGTGACCTGTCAGTTATCTAAGGAACTACTCTCCTCTTTGCTCTCTTTCCATCAGTGTTTGTGGCTAAACGTATAAATAACTACTAGCTCTCAGGGACAGGGAAGCTCTGATTTGGAGTGCTTGCCTGGTTCCATAGTATAAATGTACCACCACGGTAGATTTCAAACTACCTGCAAAAATACCCTAAAGTTTGGCAACTGGTTCTTGTGAAATGGAATAAGGTGAGTTCGGTACACTATTGCTCTAGGACACAATGATCTATTCTTTTTTTTTTTTTTTTTTATATGTCTGGTCTTTCTGATTCTCCTTGAAGACTGTTTTCTATACTGATTTACCATTATGCACATGCCTGAAAATGGCTGTCTCAGTCCCATCTCTGCATCAGTTAAAATTTCAATGACTATGCTCCTAATTTCAATATTTCAAGGAGTTATTTCATTGGATTAGCCTATTCCTCATGTGTTGCTAAATTTAAGGAAACGTGAGGTGCTGATAGCAATAAAGTTGGGCAATACATAGCCACAACCTGAGTGCTATTTAAGGCAGACTGAACTCCTTTCTTGGAATATTATTATATAAGAAGAAAAAAGAAGATGAGAAGCTAGGGCATTGTACATATTAATAATTAGCTATGGAAGTTTATTATGGCAGCACATGTGCGTTTTTAAATACATTACTGAATTTTGAAGACAAGAATCTTACACTGCAATTCAAGTATTAGGATAACTAATGGTATTAGCTACATGTGCTATTATTTACCTATTTAAACTATCAAAAATATTGGGAATTTGTGTCTAATTTGTGATTTCATTTGCCCCTGGATAAGTGATAAAGTGATAACCACACACATTAGCATTCTTTTTTTATATCAAACTTAAAAGCAGCATACCTTATAGTTATTTCTAAATCAGATAAAAATATTCTGGAAAAAAAAAACTACATATACATAAGAACAACAGTTTGTATTCATAGAAATATAAATAAGATAGCTATAAATATTTTTTCAAATTCAACATCAAATAACATTGTCATGACTTTTATTTTTAGAAATGGTAGGATTTCCTTTATCAATGTATCACATATATATTCTTTATACATATATTTTTAACTATATGATTTTATTATGTGTTTTCCATTTTTACAAGCTTTTATATAAATAATTTCATACTGTTCATAATAATTAACACTGTTCATAAATTGCTTTTAAGGCTATTGGTGACAGAAACACATTATCTTCTATATGGATGAAACAGTCTCTTACCAAGTATCTTTCAGCTTCTAATCACTGCTAGATGTCCAGCAATGAAATGCTGTATACAATCTAATAATGAATCACTCAATTTCTTTGATTCTGTAAGAATTTTGTCAGCCTAAAGATATCTGTACTGTTTTCTTTCTTCCCACTGAAATACATTTTGTTTTTAAAAAGGATTAGCCACTCAGTAGAAAATTGGAACACATAAAATCAATAGATTTCCATGCTTGCCAAATCAACATGATGTATAACAGCAAGTAATTCTGAAATCCATTAAAACAGTCTGATTTTTTTTTAAATATGTGTAAATTCAATTGAAAGCCATAGGCATTTCATTTTATGATTATGTGTCAGACAGATGATATTGTTAAGTATAGAAACAAAAAATTCAAGCTGATTCTTCCTACACAGAGCTTGGTAATATCAGAGAAGCAATTGAGAATAGCTCAAAATGAAAGAGGACCAATGTAAGTTTCTACTCATTGTTTCTGTTTTTTCTTTTCTTTTCAGTGGGACATCATGACTTCATGTGAATTTTATAATAATTTCTGGATTATAACTTACGTCAAATATTATCAAATATGCTAGTTATTTCACTTGTTATTAAAGACATATCCGGAAACAGGTTTAGTTCCTGGCACCTATGTTCTCACTGAATAAATAATTAGTGAAGAAAGACAGCAACATCTATAGGCATCAAGGGGTTATAAACTCCCTGAAAATTTACAAAAAATATTTAATAAATGTGCAGGTCAGACAAATACACCTAAACATCCCAGAGAGTTTGAAAACTAGAGAGGGCTTATGATTTGGTGTCCTTCAGTATATTCTCAATATATCTGCCCAGCATTATTGTAGAGCTGGAACAGATTACTCTGCTTCAGGGAAAGTAATGAAGCACAGGCAGCAACAATCATCCTTTGTCTTCTGTCCTGGATTGCAGCCCTACCCTAGTATAATCCTTTCAGTAAATATTGAATGTTGCTGTTAACTGAATCCAACCTCTTGAGAAGGCAGTTATAAAGCCTTCTGTTGTATGAACTTCTGCCCTTGGGCAAGGTCTCTATGGTATGGTCACAATGGCACCCAGCCAATAGGACAAATACATGTGGAAAACTAGTTTGTCATTAGATTCCTGAAGCTGACCAACATGTCTAACTGGATCTACTTAAAGGCAGGGAGTATGCACCAAAATGCCACATAGGCTAGAGGTGGCCCAAATCTTGGAGATCGTCTCTCCTTCCTCAAGAGAATTATGAAAGTAATTCTTCTGGCTATGTACAGGATTACATAGAAGAACTAAGAAGAACTCTCTTAAAGCAACTCTTCTCTATCTCAACATATTCTTAGTGTCATGTTAGGGCTACTTTTAGATTAGGATCTTGAGTAACTGTTCAGCAGGCCACTAATAAATCTAGATCATGAATGTGCATTTGTGAATTTTTCTAGAGCAAGGACACGCAGCTCTTTGTCAGTTTTGCTAAGATGCTCATATCTCAAAATAATTGGAAACTACTTTCTTAGGGTATTGTGAAACTGGGTGATATCATCAGGACTCACTCTTTAAATTGGTAACAAGGGAAATGGGAACATCTTCTATTTGTAGCAGCTTATTATACTGAAACGAATATGGACTTTGGCTTAACTGCCTTTTCTTTCAATAGTTACATGATCTTTTGCAGAACATAACATTTCTGAATCTCTTTTGTCATTTGTAAAATTCCAAACTAATAAGCATTTGAGAAGAGGTATTTATCATCTTAATTTAGAGTAATTTTATCTTTCTCATATTAAACATTATTTAGAAGCCAGTGTTTTTAAATTTATACTATAAAATCATTTGGGGCCAATATACTATGGTATGTTTACACTTATAAATTAATATACCAGGAATGCTGAAAACTCTATTTGGTTAGTGATAATAAACACTAATAATTATATACACTTATCCTGTGAAACCACAGAATCATGGTTTTATCATAGAGAAAATAGCATTCTTTTAAACACATCTGTTTTTAGGTCAGCTTAAGGATAAGTTATGAGACAAAACTCATGACCTATGAATTGTTTGTTAACATAAACATGACAACCTTTTTAGATAATACCCTTTTAGAAAACAACCATGGTTTTCAACCAAGATATTTCTCTTTTTAAACCCATTCCACATATTAGCAGTTTGCCTAGAAGATTTGAGTCAGTTCATTATCTGTTTCTCTAAATTGCTTGGGCAATTACTAATTTTCATGCTTCTGCACTTTCCTAATCATGCAAAGCTGAGTGACTAAACAGTATAAGCAATATCCACACAATGTTTTATAAACACATTTTTATAAAAATATGTAACATTTGCACACCAAGTTTAATAAATCTCACCTGTATCCAGTTTCTAAGAATTACTATTTCTAAGAAAACAAGGACTGTTATGGTTTATTTTAAAATTATACAAATTATAAACTAAAAAAAAATAGCATGTTTACTTCTTCAAAGCACTAATTTTTATGAGATGCAAAAGAAGCATCTAAATTCATATTTTGCTTTATATAGAGAAAGGGTAATTTTTGAACCCCAAAACAATATATGATAAACTGACAAGGAATTTGAACTCCAAATGAATAAGGGATTTTAAGAAGATATCTTGCTACTCTAATATAGTTCAAGTTTTCTTACACAGACTAACTATATCCCAATGTTACAAGGAGACATCCATGTGAGTGTACGATTTTATCAGCGGCCCTTGGGAAATAGTGAGACTGGACTAAGACTGCAACACTGGCAGTGAGCAAATGAGTCTCAGCCTTCAACTGGGTTTATGTTGATCCTAAATGAAATTATATACTATAAATGGGATGGTTAAGAGTTTCTGCAGAAGAAGAATGGCAAAGAACCAGCATGGTTTTACCAAAATCCATTTGACATTTGCTGATTTTTCTTCATGGTAACTTTGTAGGCAACATGCAGCTAAAAAATATGTTAGATGCTAAGGTAAGATGAATCATAAGCAGGTGCAGAGTAATGGATCAGTACATAGTTTGCTGTCATCCTGGCTTACATGTGCTCCCCTCCTAGGTTCAGTGGTTTATCACTGATTCAGGGGGAACTATTACCAAATTCTCAGAAATCAAATTTGGGAACCTAGCCAATAGATACCTGGGCTAACTGGACAAGGATCCAAAAGACTGCTTAACAAGTTGGAGCCACAAGCAGACTCTAACATGAAGCATTATACCAATTATAGTGTAAAAAAGAGGGGAAAAAAATGTATACACGAGGGTGATATGAAAGCTAGCAGCTCCTGTACAAAAAGGATTTAAAATTTTCCTTGACAGCTCCTTGTGAGTAAATAGCATAATTGGACTGCCAAAAAGCAAATGTAATCTTTGTATTACTTAGCCATATCTAGAGTACTTGAAGTGATAGTATTGATCTACCAGTAACCATAAAAAGTCAGAAAAGGAAATTAAAATGTATTAAACTACTAGGGTATTGTATGGAAATATTTTAGACACTTTCACATTTAATTCTCACAACGACCTCTGGGAGATATTGTTGCTAGTGCCATTTTACAGATGAGAAAACAGAATGCTAGAGAATTTAATCAATTTTGCCAAGATCACAGGTACTAAAGTCTGGAAATAGTACTTTAAGCCATGTCTATATGATTCTAAAACATATGGGTTTGACACCATACATATGGATCTGGGTAGTCAAACTGAAATGGATGTGGTGAGCAAACTGGAAGCCACTTCCTCATCAAAATAGAAAAGGAACTAACGTGTTAAGACTGGGGAAGAGAAGATTTATATTAGACAAGATCTTTGTATCGAGATAATTTCAGAAGTAGAGAATTACTGGTCTCTGGGAGAGTTAGCGCAGGCCGAATGAACATTTGTGAAATGTACTGTTCATGTCAGACAGGCATTTGGACTAGGTAGTTTTTAAGGTAGTTTTCAACTAAAAGAATCTCTGATTCTAGCATATTTATAACTGAAAGAGTTCCAAAACTGAAGCAGAAAGCTTAAGTATGAGAAAAGAAGATAAATGATATTCCAGTGTACATGTCAGTAATATGCATACTGAGCCTATACAGCATCTGAATCAGAAGTTGACAGGGACCCTGAAATGGTTTAGAAAGAACCAGAAGATTTTGCAATAATCCTTTGTATATAAAATTGCTCTGTACCAGTAACTTAAAATCAAATCTTAATCCAGTATAATCTTTTAATGATTTTATTCAAATTAATGAATTTGAACTCTTAGCATCCTACTTATTTGATACAGTATTTGGAGACCAAAATGAAGTTTGTAATACATAATACTTCTTTCATGGATGTTTTTCAACAGACATTCATTGTGTTCCAACATTGTGCCAAACACTAAAGGAGGTGAACATAATATTAAGTAATACATGGTTCTTTGTATACGAAGTGATACCAAATGTAGGAAATATATTTTAATATCCTTTTAAGACTAAAATAATTAAGCTGTACTATTCGTCTAACTTTTGGTTTCTCCTTGTAACCAAATTAATTTCTAGCATAGGAAATCTTGTGAGATATAGATGCATAGTTGATTGCAAATGAACACAGTCAAGCTTGCAACCTTAATTTAAAGAGGATAATCCTCTAATCTAAAATATTTAAAATCAGCTAGGATTTTTAAATTGGATGCATGCAAATAATAAGATGTTTAGTTTTTTCCCTTTTACTCTATATGCTTTCACTACAGAAGAAAATATTACATGTAAAAGGAAATTAAGAAGAAAAGTTCCAGTGCTGACTCACCTTCTGTTTGCCTTTGGGCCAAAATTCAAAAACTTTTTATATAATTGATCATTTTTTAAAACTAGACCATTAGATTCTGTGATTCTTTTTCAGGGAGTTAATTAATAAGGGGATTCTTTCTAAAAGTGTCCTTTATATATAGTTATTTGATATGTTTAGATAAAATATAGTGATAGTGCCCCTATAATACAGTTAACTCCAGCATCCTAAAGGCCTTTCATTCCATAACAAAATGAGAATAAACTTAGGGCATAATGTTAAATGAGTGCATACAATGACTGCAATTACATAAAGGGACATACGGCCACAAAGAATGTAATATATGAGTCCTCACTCTTTTTTAATCTCTATTCTCAGGGCACCTGGGTGGCTCCGTCGATTGAGCGTCCAATTTACGCTCAAATCATGTTCTCATGATTCGTGAGTTTGAGCCCTGCATTGGGTTCTGTGCTGACAGCTCAGAGCCTGGAGCCTGTTTCAGATTCTGTGTCTCCCTCTACCTCTTTGCCCCTCCCCCACTTATGCTCTGTCTCTTTCTCTCTCAAATATAAAATTAAAAAAAAAAAATTAAATCTCTATTCTCATTCTCCCTTCTTTCCTCCTCCTCCAAACCCTCAGAATTCCCGTTCATTTCAATGATTTCAGCGGCTGCATACATACTCCTGATGCTGAGTTACAGATGCAAATTTGAAGCTTTCTGTAGAATAAAAAGATCTGGTTGTGCCACAGACACATGGATGAAGACAACATTTCAAAGGTGAATTAATATTTCCTGCCACTTTCAGTTCCTTCTCCTGCAAACTTTAATTACTCTATCACCATTCACTCAGTCATTCAAGCTAGAAACTCCAGTAAATTCCCCACTTCTCTCACATTTTCTTCATCTGCCTGGCAATAAATATCTGATAGTTTTCCCTGCCTTCATTCATAATGCAAGAATTTCATAGCTAGATTATTTAAATTGCCTCTCATTTAGGGTTCCACTGATAATCTAGCCTACACATAAAATTAAAACTTCCTTTCTGAAATAAAGATATGATCAAGTTATTCCCTTTCTCAAAACCAACACAAAACAAAACAAAAAAATCCTTAAATAGCTATCTATTAAATACAGGTAAAATTATTTTAAGGCCCTTTAATATTAGACCTTAATTTTGGTCTCTGTCATGTTCTACTACTCATGATACAGCCCATTTCCCAGCTATTCTGGAAGTACTGTTCATGCATACTCTATGCAGATCAGAAATCAGGCTTATCTGACAAGGATCTGCTCAAAGACAACCTCCTTCATTCACTTTATTTTCTAGTAAATCTGTCAAGAATTAGTTCTATTATAAGTGTTCCAAGTAGCATTTTTCACAGTACCAAAGAGCATTTATCCAATTGCATTAGAGCCACTTGTATATCAGATTCTTCAACCACATTTGTGAAAATTTTGAGGAAAAAAGCATCCCATTCATCCTTCAACCCCTTTGTACACAAAACAACTCCAAAATGGTTCTTTTTTTTTTTTTTTTTTAATATAATTTATTGTCAAGTTGGCTAACATACAGGGTATACAGTGTGCTTTTGGCTTTGTAAGTAGATTCCCATGATTCATCACTTACATACAACCACACTGAGTGCTCACCCCAACAAGTACCCTTCTCAATGCCCATCACCCATTTCCCGTCTCCCCTGCTCCCCTTCCATCAACCTTGATTTGTTCTTTGTATTTAAGAGTCTCTTATGGTTTGCCTCTCTCTCAATTTGAAATTATTTTTCCCCTTCCCTTATCCCTCTTCTGTTAAGTTTCTCAAGTTCCACATGTGAGTGAAAACATATGACATCTGTCTTTCTCTGACTGACTTATTTCACTTAGCATAATACCCTCTTGGGAGCATTGCTATTTACCCCAATGTTTATAGCACCATTTCCAAGATGGTTTTTAAATAAATAAGTGGATTCACAATTTAAAAAGTTTTTTTCTCTTCTTATGATCTTAATCAAATAAGACAAAAATGGTAAGCTATAGAGTTGTAAAAAAATATATCTTAAGTGAGAACATATAGGATCCTAGTTATCATCATTTGTTTATATTTACTGAGAAGAGACAATGTGAAAATAAAATTATACTAAACCTAGAATCATCAAAGAACACTTCTGAAATTATAAAATAATAAAAGAGCACTGAAAATAATCTACACAGATCTCTTACCATGTGATAACATTTTGTTGTGATGTAACAATGAGAAGAGACATTTTGAAATTAATCCAACAGTTCTAAGTATATTAAATTCAATTGTATTTGCTGGTGAAATTAGAATCTTTAAATGTAAGGAATTGTCTGTACCATCAAATGGCCTTTTGTTATTTGCCTGAAGATCCTTAGCAAAAATTTTAGGTTCCTTTTGATGTAAACTAAGCTAATTATTATAAAAAAAATGGTTGATGTGACAAAATTTCCTAAATGTGGTTCAAGTTTATAAAATGTAATTGAAGGTATGGAAGGTAAGGGGGCTTGTTCATCAAGGAGCTCCTGTAACAAAACTGCTTTTGTTACATCCATTTTTCACTTATATATTCTGAATGAATAGCATAATAGCAGCAGATGTTATGTTAGAAGTAGTAATCACCTCCTCATGGTGATCAGGAACTGGCCATCTGTCCCAAGATACCCCACGCAAAGCCAGTGATATTTCTGCAGAATTCTAGTGTAGAGAATGCCTAAAGTTAGTCTTTAGGCATTTATTTCTATAAATGAAATAAAAAGTGATTAAATTTCTCATCATATGTCTCATGACTAGATATACATAAAATATTGTCTTTGTTTTATTTTATTTATAGGTAAAATTATAACGAACAAGTCTACAGAACATTTTTTCCACTAGATATATTTTAAAAGATTTTACTCTATGCAAACTGCAGTAAGAAATACCATTAGAGGCTAGAGGAGCTGACATGGTGGAGAAGTAGAGGGATCTGTACTTCCTGTGTTTCTCAAACAAAGAAGGGTGGAAGCCAAAGTACTTTGAATCCCAAGAGTCTGGGAGGAAAAGAGACTGAGTCTACCAGGGAGAAACTGGGACAACCTGAGAGGCCATAGGTGGGTGACTGCAAACTGGAGGGACATAAAACAGGCCACTTAGGCACGCAGGGAGGGATCCCCTTTTGTGGAGAGATAAAGAGAAGAGAAAGAGCAGCTGGGGAAGCATAGGACTGTATTTGGACAAGGGATAAAAAGTTGGACGAGGATGGAGAGGGATTCCCATCTCAAGCTGCAGGTTAGAGGATCTCTAACTACAGATCCCATCTTCAGACTGGGGCCAGCTGCCCTGTTTGTGCACTTGGGGAGGAGGGAAGCCACCTCTGGGTTCAGTGGTAGATCAAGGGCACAGTCTGCAGCTGGAGAAACCAGTCCCCTCCCTGAAGTGCTGCGACCAGGACAAAACCAGCCAGGACCACATATTGGGAGGTGCTTCCCCAGTACTGGGGAGATTAATTTCCAGCCAAGCACCTGGGCAAAGGAGTCGGTGGAGTGAGACAGACAGCTTCATCTGTGCCCTGGCACAGTGAGGATGGCTCCAAAGGAGTGATTTGGGACACCAGTTGGTGGAGAAGAGACTGGAGGCGGGGGGGGGGGGGGGCGGCGCCATTTTTCTCCCCATCACCACCAAGGCAGGGACTGGGATCCACAGTGGAAGCGGGACCAGCCTACACCAAACCCCACCCCTCTACAGCCTGGTAACTACGTATCTACTAGAGCAGGATAGAAGCTGTGGAACCAGATGGCTCCATCCTCCAGACCAGCTCTGCTGCATTGCATGGATTAATTCTAGGACAATTCTTGTTATATAGATATATTCTCCCTTCCATTTCTCCTTCTTATCTCTTCCCTCCTCTAGGCTGGTTACTCTGGTTATTTGGTTTGTTTAAATAGACATATTTAATCCATTCTCTTGATACATGTTCTACACCTTCCTTTCTCTCTCTCTGGAATAATCAAGCCATATAGTTTCTCTGTCTGGGTAACTTTATCTTTGCTTCTTTTTCTCCACCTCCTTCTTTATTTTCCTTTCTCTCTCTATGTTAGATTAAGACTTTTAGTCTCTCTGCCTGGCCAATGTTTATTTTTTCTTTTTCCCCGCCACTGTCATTTCTCTCTTTGTACGTGCTCTTCCATCAGCACCACCTTCAACCTGTTCTTTACCTGTAGCTGGTGTTTCTGGATGTTTGCTTTTAGATTGTTTTTAGTTTTTGTTTTTGTTTGTTTTATTTGTTTGTGTGTTTACATATTTTTGTTTCCTGTTTGTCTGTTTTCCTTTCCAGAGCTACTTCAAGGAACAAATCAAAGCATACCTGGTGGAGGGTCCAAAACATCACTTCAAGTAGGGAAATAAAATAACCAAAGTTACTAACAACAGAGACCAAGTAACAATCTCCAAAAAACACCTCCTGAAGGGCCAGGCCCTGGACAGTGTAGGACCCATTTTTAATATAGCAGTGCTTGCAAGAAAAGGAGGAAGCTGAGAAAAAGAGAGATAAAAAAACTCCAGGATCATGAGAGGAGAATTAGAGAAATAAGTGATTCAATTAAATGGAACAATATCTGTATCACAGGAATTCCAGAAGAAAAGAGAGAAAGGGGCTGAAGGTGTACTTGAACAAATCATAGCTGAGACCTTCCCCAATCTGGGGATGGAAACAGAGATTGAACTCCAAGAGACACAGAGAACTCCCTTCAGACATAACTTGAATCAATCTTCTGCATGACATATCATAGTGAAACTGGGAAAATACAAGGATAAAGAGAGAATTTTGAAAGCAGCTAGGCATAAACAGGCCTTAACATACAAAGGTAGACACATAAGGGTAGTAGTAGACCTATCTACAGAAACTTGGCAGGCCAGAAAGGAATGGCAGGAAATCTTCAATGTGATGAACAGGAAAAATATGCAGCCAAGAATCCTTTATCCAGCAAGCATGTCTTTTGGAATAGAAAGAGAAAGATTTTCCCAAACAAAAACTGAAGGAATTCATCACCACTAAACCAGCCCTACAAGAATCCTAAGGGGGACTCTGTGAGTGAAATGTTGCAAGGACCACAGAGTACCAGAGACATCACTACAAGCATGAAACCTACAGATATCACAATGACTCTAAAACCATATCTTTAAATAATTACACTGAATGTAAATGGAGTAAATGTTCCAACCAAAAGACATAGGGTATCAGAATTTATATATAAAAAAAAGACCCATCTATTTGCTGTCTACAAGAGACTCATTTTAGACCTGAGGACACCTTCAGATTGAAAGTGACAGGACGGAAAACTATCTATCATGCTACTGGAAGTCAAAAGAAAGCTGGAGTAGCCATACTTATATCAGAAAAACTAGACTTTAAAGGCTGTAACAAGAGATGAAGAAGGGCATTATATAATAATTACAGGGTCTATCCATCAGGAAGAGCTAACAATTATAAATGTCTATGCACCGAATTAGGAAGCCCCCAAATATATAACAATTAATCACAAACATAAACAATCTTATTGATAAGAATGTGGTAATTGCAGGGACTTTAATACTACACTTACAACAATGGAAAGATCATCTAGACAGAAAGTCAGTAAACAAACAACGGCCCTGAATGATACATTGGACCAGATGTGCTTGACAGATATATTTAGAACTCTACATCCCAAGACAGGAGAATATACTTTCTTCTTGAGTGCACATGGAATATTCTCCAAGATAGATCACATACTGGGTCACAAAACAGCCCTTAATAAATATAAAAGAATTGAGATCATACCATTTACACTTTCAGACCACAATGCTATGAAACTTGAAATCAACCACGGGAAAAGTCTGGAAAACCTTCAAAAACATGGAGGTTAAAGAACATCCTACTAAAAAATAAATGGGTCAACCAGGCAATTACATAAGAAATTTAAAAATATATGGAAACAAATGAAAATGAAAATACAACAATCCAAATGCTTTGGGATGCAGCAAAGGAAGTCCTAAGAGGAAAATACATTGCAATCCAGGCCTATCTCATGAAAAAAGAAAAATCCCAAATACAAAATCTAACAGAACACCTAAAGGAACTAGAAGCAGAACAGCAAAGACACCCCAAACCCAGCAGAAGAAGAGAAGTAATAAAGATCAGAGCAGAAATAAACAGTATAGAATCCAAAAAAACCCCAAAAAACCAAAAACCAAAAAACAACAGTAAAGCAGATCAATGAATCCAACAGTTGGTTCTTTGAAAAAATAAACAAAATTGATAAACCTCTAGCCAGGCTTCTCAAAAAGAAAAGAGAAAGGACCCAAATAGATAAAATCATGAATGAAAATGGAATTATTACAACCAATTCCCTGAAGCAATTATCAGGGAATACTATGAAAAATTATATGCCAATAAACTGCATAACTTGGAAGAAATGGACAAATTCCTAAATACCCATACACTTCCAAAACTCAAATGGGAAGAAATAGAAAATTTGAAGAAATCCATAACTAGTGAAGAAATTGAATCAGTTATCAAAAATCTCCCAACAAATAAGAGTCCAGGACAAGATGGCTTTCCTGGGGAATTCTATCAGATTTTAAAGCAGAGATAACACCTATCCTTCTCAAGCTGTTCCAAAAAATAGAAAGGGAAGGAAAAATTCCAGACTCCATCTATTAAGCCAGCATTACTTTGATTCCCAAACCAGACAGAGACCCAGCAAAAAAAGAGAGTTATAGGCCAATATCCCTGATGAATATGGATTCACAAATTCTCAACAAGATACTAGCAAATCAAATTCAACAGCATATAAAAAGAATTATTCACCATGATCAAATGGGATTCATTCTTGGGCTGCAGGGCTGGTTAAATATTTGCTGATGTGATATATCACTTTAATAAAAGAAAAGATAAGAATCATATGATCCTGTCAATAGATGCAGAAAAAACATTTGACAAAATACACCATCCTTTCTTAATAAAGACCCTTGACAAAATAGAGATAGAAGGAACATACTGAAACATCATAAAAGCCATTTATGAAAATCCCACAGCTAATATCATCCTCAAGGGGAAAAACTGAGAGCTTTCCCCCTGAGATCAGGAACATGACAGGGATGTCCACTCTCAGCACTGTTTTTTAACATAGTGTTGGGAATCCTAGCATCAGGAATCACACAACGAAATAAAATAAAAGGCATCAAAATTGGCAAAGATGAAGTCAAACTTTCACTTTTCACAGATGACATGATACTCTACATGGAAAACCTGACAGACTCCCCCCAAACTCTGCTAGAACTTATATATGAATGCAGCAAAGTCGCAGGGTACAAAATCAATGTACAGAAATTGGTTTCATTTTTATACACCAATAATGAAGCAACAGAAAGAGAAATAAAGAAACTGATCCCATTCACAATTGCACCAAGAACCATAAAATACCTAGGAATAAACCTAAACAAAGATGTAAAAGATTTGTATGTTGAAAACTATAAAAATCTTATGAAGGAAATTGAAGAAGACACAAAGAAATGGAAAAACATTCCATGCTCATGGATTGGAAGAATAAATATTGTTAAAATGTCAATACTACCCAAAGCAATCTACACATTCAATGCAACCCCAATCAAAATTGCACCAGCATTCTTCTTGAAGCTAGAAAAAGCAATCCTAAAATTTGTATGGAACCACAAAAGACTTTGAATAGCCAAATAATATTGAAGAAGAAAACCAAAGTGGGAGGCATCACAATCCCAGACTTTAGCCTCTACTACAAAGCTGTAATCATCAAGACAGTATGGTATTGGCACAAAAACAGACACATACACCAATGGAATAGAATTGAGAACCCAGAATTGGACCCACAAATGTATGGCTAACTAATCTTTGACAAAGCAGGAAAGAGTATTCAATGGAAAAAAGTCTCTTTAACAAATGGTGCTGGGAGGACAGGACAGCAACATGCAGAATAATGAAAGTAGACCACTTTCTTACACCATATACACAAATAAACTCAAAATGGATGAAGGACCTGAATATGAGACAGGAAACCATCAAAACCCTTGAAGGGAAAGCAGGAAAAAACCTCTCTGACCTCAGCCGCAGCAATTTCTTACTTGACAGATCTCCAAAGGCAAGGGAATTAAAAGCAAAAATGAACTATTGGGACCTCATGAAGATAAAAAGCTTCTGCACAGCAAAGGAAACAATCAACAAAACTAAAAGGCAACCAATGGAATGGGAAAAGACATTTGCAAATGACATATCAGACAAAGGGCTAATATCCAAATTCTATAAAGAACTCACCAAACTCCACACCTGAAAAACAAACAATGTTTATAGCAGCACTTTCAACAATAGCCAAGTTATGGAAAGAGCCCAAATGTCCATCAACTGACGAATGGATAAAGAAGATGTGGTTTATATATACAATGGAATACTACTTTGCAATGAGAAAGAATGAAATCTGGCCATTTGCAGCAATGTGGATGGAACTGGAGGGTATTATGCTAAGTGAAATAAGTTAGTCAGGGAAAGACAGATACCATATGTTTTCACTCATATGTGGATCTTGAGAAACTTAACAGAAGACCATGGGGGAAGGGAGGGGAGAAAAAGTTACAGAGAGGGAGGGAGGCAAACCATAAGAGACTCTTGGATACTGAGAACAAACTAAGCGTTGATGGGGGGTGGGGAGAGGGGAAACTGGGTGATGGGCATTGAGGAGGACACTTGTTGGGATGAGAAATGGGTGTTGTATCGAAACCAATTTGCCAATAAATTATATTAAAAGGAAGGAAGGAAGGAAGGAAGGAAGGAAGGAAGGAAGGAAGAAAGAAAGAAAGAAAGGAAGGGAGAATTACTATAACAGCCTCTACCTTTAAAGTGCCCATGCTGTGGTTATGAATTTAACTCGTACACACTAGAAAAAGTATAATAAAGTAGAAAATGTAATAAATGTTACAATATAAAAATAGATGAAATGCTATGAAGGTTAAGGGGAGGGGGATACAGAGAGAGATAGAGAGGGGGAAGAGAAGGGAAGGGAAGGGAAGGGAAGGGAAGGGAAGGGAAGGGAAGGGAAGGGAAGGGAAGGGAAGGGAAGAGAAAGGTTTGACTTTGATTAGTATTACTTCCAGATGGAAAAAAAGAGAAAAGCCAGGGAAGACAGTTTTTTTGTAGGTACTATGGTATGCCACCCAGATCTCCTTTTGTGGACTGAGGCCTCATCAGCTGCAAAGCGTGTTGGCTGCTGATGGAATGCAGCTGACTACCTCCTTGGGAACTGCCCTTGAGAAAAGGAGGAGCTTCTCATACAAGGTGTGGTGTGCAGTATATATCAATGGCTTGTTGATGAGTAGAAACAAGGGGATCCTCTTGCCTCAGTTAGGGGCAATTCTGAATGGCTGTTTTAGCTCCAGAGCAATCTGTTGGATTGGGTGAAGCCACTTTTGCAAATGCATCTCAGTTCAACATCTGCATCCACCCAGTCACACTTCCCTCACTCCCTCATAGGTGTTGTTCCTTGGAGCACTTCTAGTAAACGTCCTGAACTCAAATGTTGTTTCTAAGTCTGTTTCCAGTAAATCCGACCTCAGACAGGATCACTAAAATCAAAGCAAGGGTTATACAAGTAATTTTTATAGTACAATAATGTAGAAAGACTACAATTCTGGATAATTATTATCTATAGGATACTGCTAAGCCAGAGGGAAGCAAAAGTAGGCAAGACAAGAGCTTGACACACAGTGGAGACTCCAACTGATAGTTGCTTTGGAATGAGTAACTAAAAACAAGCCAAGTAGGTTAGAAGTATAAGGACAGTAAGTTAGGATGTTGAACTTGAGGCTCACAAATATGACTGAATAGATAGAAAAACAATTATTTTTATGTGAATCATTAAAGAAATATGGAGGCTGTCCTGTCAGTTATTGGTAATGATGGTGAAGGGCAGACAGTGGGATTAACTTTATGGTGCAAACTTCAAGAGAAGGAAAACAAAACAAAACACAATAAAACTGAAAGCGTGCATTAAGAATCCTGTATAAAAGGGACACAGATCCATACCTGAATCCTCTGAATAAAGACCTATAAAATATTGTTTAGGCAAAAAAACTTCCCAAATGTTTAGTAAAGCATCAGGCTAGGCTAGAAGAAACTCTCCCATGGTATACTGTTCCAGACAGAAAGTTAGACTATGTTGACTAAGCTTCATATATAAAGTTAACTTCTTCATGCACGTAGGGGACAATGAAAACTATTATCAACTTTGAACCAATATAATTCTTGAATCCTAAAAAAGCACTTAGCTTTTCTCTTCCTTTCTAACATCCCCAAATCTGACTAGTGTCCCCAAATGTGATTACTCTGACAGGTCTAAATATTGTAGAAATGATCATCAAAGGTATCAGACTTATTTCTCTAATACTCTTTTCATTGCAAATGACATCATTCAAGTCCAAAGTGGAATTAAATGCACTTAGGATACCAAAGAACTCATGAATAGTGTGCTGTTTTTGTAAGCAATAGTTTTCACATAAGCTATTAACCCAAGCTAAACTTTTAGAAGTTTCACAATAAAGACATGCCAACACATAAAATAATGAAAACAACAACAACAAAAATCACTTATAAACAAGCAAATGGAGAGTAGGAAAAGACAGATTAAAATTTTCTCATTGTTTCCTATTCATGGAAGTCATCAAATAAACATCGTATCTTTACAAATCACATATTGTAAAGTGAAATACTGGTGAGAAAATTTAAAACCACATGATGTGGAAATATAGTTAAGGTACTCTATGCCTTCTTGGATACAGGCAAGGACATTATAATACAAAATGGAAACAAGTAATAAATAAATGATATTTCTTATTTTACTTGGAAATGAAGTTAAAATATAGCATATTTAAAATATTGAGTCTAGGGCTGTAATCTTTCCTCCGTCCGGGTGAGCAGGAGAACCTTCCTTAAGTGGCAGTCACAGCTTAAATTCCCTTGCTTGCCAATCAGATGAATGTGGAAGAACAAGGTCTCAGTTACAATGCTATGTACTGAGTAATTCTGTCCTTCAGGGATAAATTTAAGCAAATATCATGGAGCTTTACTGAGAAATAAGTGCATATTGCTTGAATGAAAGAGAGTAACACAAATGAAAAAAATCCAAAGGATCTTGGGAAAGTTGTAAATTGCAAGAAAATATGTTACAATAATATAAATAAGGTCTTTCAGTGTGCATCTAACCAGAAAAGCAATTACATTTTTGTTTCTGGGGAAAAATATAATTTTAACGATTCATTTAAATGATGGTGACCTGCCCACCCAGAAGCTGTTTTTCCTTCCTTCCAATTTATCTGTAGATGAAAATATGCATTACATATTGCCACACAGCTGTCACTCTCTACTTGGCAGGAAAATTGAAGCTATGATAGCACATATTGCTTATTATGCTAAAAGCCGAAAACAAGTACTTAACTAGGTACATGTCAAATACAAGTTTTAAAAATTCACTCACAACAAATGAACACCACAATAATAGATACTAAAAACTTAATTCAAAGGATATATTTTATAACATGCAAAGAAGAAATTCATGAATAAAAATTAAATTTTCTCACATGAAAATTCCACATTTATAAATGGATTATCATTGCTGCTGTACATAACCTCTAAGTCTGTACATGATGAAAATCTCTAGGTGTATAACTCAGAGCCTTTAATCCCTGGCTGAGTTTGGGGGAGTTTTAACTAACAGTCACAGAAGCACACTAGATGGTATCATTTTTATATGCAAAGCTCTCTCTAAATCTTTTTCTAAAGATCTCCAATAATAAAATTTTCAGGAAAAATGTTGCCTTCTTACTATCATACAAACTACATAAATATAAATATATTCAGTAATTATATATTTTTCAGTGCTTCCTACAAATTATGACAACTCTGGTCTAATCTTTGTAAGATTTGAAGCATGTCACATTATCTCACTGAATTCCAATTTCCTCTTCTGTAAAATGAAGGATCTACATTGGTGATCTAGTATTTCTGGGTTTCTAAATTAAATCGACAACAACAGTAACAAATGAAATCTGAAACAATGTGGTTTAACACGGAAAAAAATTAAAAGAAAGTGAAACAGACACAACAATCAAATAGAATCAAATAGTATGATTTCCAGCTGCCCTTTAGCTGTGTAACTGTGGGCGGTTATCTGACATTTCTGCTGAGAGAGTTGTGTAAGTGGCAAATTATATCATGGAGGTAGTACCATTACCATGTCTAAGTAATTTGCACCCATTATCCACCCCCACCAGCAAATATCTTAGTCACTCTAATCACTACATATGAAGGTAAATCTACCTGTTTCACTGAAGAGTGTTAATTTAAAATATAATAAATATGTTAAGTATCTATCTCATATAAAGATTAAAATATGGTTAGTTTTCATTTCCTCAAGAAGTAAGAAATATAATGAATAAAATTTCAATGCTCCTTAATATCTCCTAAAATTTAATTTTTTATTGATCTAAAATATGTTTTTCAACATGATGTGTCTCATATACACCAGCACTTCCAGTGACAATGATTATTTTGGTTGAATAATGATCAGGTTAGCATATGATCACATCTATACTTATTATGACTATCATTAATGACTTAAAATAATTATAATTTTTGTCTTTCTTCCACTAGACCATCTGCTTCATAAGGCCAGGAGCATTTGTCTATCCAGTTTACTACTGTTGGTATCTGTCACAGTACCTTGCCTTTTCTCAATAAATATTCTGCAATTAATGAATAAATGAATGCTACACATCTTCTTGACATCCTCATCTCCAAGGTCTCTGCTTCTCATATGACTTTGTTTCTAGCGTCCTTCTCTGTGAGCACAAAAAAAATCTCTGTACTGTATAAAAGCTGAAAAAGTGGAAGCTCCTAGCATCTTCTTTTTTTTTTTTTTTTTTACTACAAGTAATGGCATTATTGACAGCTATTTTTCCAAGTCTTCTTAAAATTTCACTTGAAAGTGTTCATGAAGCTTTTCATTTAAGACCTTAAAGCACTCTCCTTCCCCTGCAAGAGTTAAGTTTTATCCTATTTAGCTCTACTGGAGTGAACTAGGCCCATGGGAGATGGTTTTATTTTATACCAAAACTAACTTCATAAATCTACTTTTTACCTTAAGCCTAAACAGCCTTCACCCTAAATTTGAGCCATGGATGTCCACAAAAGCTAGACTGAAAGATATCCATTTATATGTTTGATTAGGCAGCTTTCAATGGAAAAAAGAACTCACCCAAAGAAAAGTGAATATTGCCTAATTTTGGCTGAGTACAGAAGCTTAGAATTGTTCATTCATTCAAAAAATATTTTTGAACTAAAAAAAATCACAGTGCTTGCTCTCACTCATCTCATACTCTGATAGGAAAATCCTGACAATAAATCAATAGTTACATTTCCTTATAACTGTTGTGCCAAATGAAATAGGACAAAGAGGTGGTTATAAATATTGGCCTTTCATCTGTTGCTGTGGTTGCCCTATGCCCTAGGAATGTTATAATTGCCACTGGAATGGCTCCTACATTTGGTGTTCATCAGAGCCTTGAACATCAACATTGGAAGTAAGAGCAACAAAGGAAAATGCTGACTGCAGTATTGCTAACATGAAAAAGAGTCCTCAGAGCACATTCATGTGAACCCTTAGAAATTTCAAGAAATAACAAGGAGTATTTGGAGAAGTCAAATATCCCAAACAGGGTAAGAGTAGCACCAGAAATTCAATAGTTTGTTAATGTTTCCCTTGTCCACCTATTCTTGGGATAGCTTGGGGAATACAGATTGTAGATGAAAACTATTTAAAAATGGGATATGCTATCTTATAAGATAGTAAATTCTGTGCTCAGATCCTCTCAGGCAGTGATTTTTGTTATACAGAGTGTGGGGGGGGGGGTGACTTATTGGAAAAGATTCCCTTTAATTCCTAGAACTGTGATGTCATATAATATAGCATTACACCTGTCTGTAATGTCATATAATGTAGTATTACACATGTATTTTGGTCCAACCATTGTGTTCTTTTCCTGTGTACTGCCTTTCTTTCTTGGCACTGCAGCCATATTTTGAAGAAATGGGCATTTAGGATCTATAAATATAACAATAGGTGTGCCATTTCCTGAAGCTCCTTCATCGCTGTTTCCTGTCCAATCCTAAAATAGAGTTAGAATGAACAAAATCTGCAAATATCAATGTTTCATGCTGACTAAGCTATTTTGGCGTCCATTGATTGATTTTAAATGGGAACCTTTGCCATCTAGTTTAACTACTGATAACAACAAGCATACTGTTTTCATGTGTTCTATCTCCTACTGAGCTCACCAGTGACTTTCTACTAACACTCCTTTCCTACTACTTCCTATTGTGGGTGACACTACGGCAGCTTTTACCTAGCATGCAATTTACCTAGGTTTGCACCACATGATATGGGAAGTACTAGCCAGAATTATAAAGGTTTCAGAGATAAGAAAAGGTACCCCGCTATGTTTTGAATGAGGCCAAACTTAGCGAGGGAAACTTAGGTCTCCTATGTACAATAACAGTGCCGGCACTTGAAAAGTATCATGTAGTTTTATTTGAAAACCTGAGAATATAAGCTTTAAAATAAAATAAAAAAAAAAAAACCTTAAAATATACAATACATAACTGACTTTAAAAGGAATGACCTGCTTACAAGTAAAATGAGATGCCTAGTCTGAAAGAACTCACAATCTACTTGAGGAAATACATAGAGAAAAACAATGAAGAACACCAAAAGATAACATCCATTAAATGATAAATAATGTAGGATGGGCCCTATTTACTGTCTAGAAATTCAGTCTTTGTAATCTGTCAGAATCAAAGAAATCCTTGTGGAATACATGAGCATGAAATAAGACTGAATAAGATTGTACATGAGCACTCCAGAACAGAAACAGCATAATCAAAAGTATGCAAACAGGGTTAGGATAATTTGTGTAGGAAACAAACATGAGGTTCAGCCAATTACAAAGAACTAACCTTATGGGAGCTGGAGAGAAAACAGGCTTAGTTTATGAAAGGTCTTGCAGTAAAAGTTGAGGAATATAGACTTAATTCAGTGGACAATAGGTAAGCAACATATTGTCTTGAACAAAGTTGTCAAATGAGGAAAGTGGTATAAAACAAACATAGACAGTGTCATCTAAGATGACTTGTGTAAGGAAGAAAATAGGAATGGGTGCAGGGACCCCAGCTAGAAAACCAGTTTAAGAAATCCAGATGAAATGTGGAAGCAGGTCTTCTAATTATTATCAACTTCTTGGATCTTCAGGAAGATTCCATGACTGCCCCCCACCATATAAGATACATCTCAAT
Source organism: Panthera pardus (assembly GCF_024362965.1). Taxonomy (NCBI): domain Eukaryota; kingdom Metazoa; phylum Chordata; class Mammalia; order Carnivora; family Felidae; genus Panthera; species Panthera pardus. Next base: position 44,830,510 of record NW_026526721.1, on the reverse strand, counting down.
GTAATTATCATGTAATTTTCAATATTCACTTAATAAAATATAGTATTAATATATACAGAATTCTGAAAAGTAGTATGGTATGTGACGGGTGCTTTAATTCATTCATTCATCCATTCAACCTTTGAATACCTAAAATGAACAAGGCAGGTGGTAGATTTGAAGATGTAAGACTAGTGAATTTTCTATACTCATTTCTTATACCACTTTCTTTGGTAGTCCCAAAGATTTATTTCTCAGTCACTTTACAGTTCTGTGTAGTCAGTAAAGGGACTCTGTTCCATATGAACATTCAAGGATCTAGGCTAATTTCATCTTGTGTTTCTCCGTATCTCTGTGGCCGTGGAGTTCTCCACTGGATTTCTGTCGTTAGGATGTGAGAAGAAAGATGGGAGACAGACTGGCAGATAATATGGGAAGCCATTTAATGGACCAGGCCTACAAGTGTTATATATTGTTTTAATCTTCTCAGTTGCCAGAAAAATTACATGAGTCTACCCAGCACAAAGAATGCTGGAAAATTTCATCCAGGTGGGTGACAAAGAGGAAAAAAATGAGAATTAGATAAACATATAGTATTGTTTCTGACATAATACACTATCTGATTAGTAAGAGATACTTATTAAGAAATATCTAATGCTTTAATAAATATGCTTACAGGAAAAAAATGTGAAGATATTTGTGAATACCAAAACACAAATTCTATGCAATATTAAACAGATTTCTGACTAAAATAATTTCTTAATTTTAAAGACAAGTTTTTAACATTTTAAATGATCAAAAATTTCCTAGTTAGAAATTATAAAGTTGACAGGAAAGAATGTTTAAATTTTATGGTTGGCAAAGCATGATGGGAAAGTTGTGGATCAGTTTTCTGAAAATAGATTCCCCAACTGTGATTAACAATAAGGAAGCTTAAACTAAATTAATGAATATACATGTTGACTTTAAGCTTCAATTCACTGGAATAATTACTTCACATTAACATATCAACAAGCCAGCAATAAACAGTCTAAAGTCTCAGGTCACTGACTACTACAAATATATATTTTTTTAATTTTTATTATTATACATCCTTCTGCAAATTCTCTGTCCATATTGTTACATGCTTAATTGCACAGAATCTCATAAATTCTTACTGAAACTGTTTTCTTAATGTTAATTTTATCATTATGTTAATGAGAATATAATAGAACTGCATTCTGATAGTAATGCTGACAGCAGAAGCCACCAATTTGTTAGCAATCATCAAACAGCAGCAAACACATTCATCAATGGTGGACAGAACAGCATAACAATGGTATCTCTATTTTCTTGATAAATATAGTAGATTATAAATTATGATGTAGCCTTCAAGGTATTCCAGATAACCCCTTTCTTTTGTAGATCTATAACAGAAGTATTATCTTTTCCCACCTTACTGACTTCTTTATCTTAAGGGGCCTAGAAACAGTCTTAAGAGGCTCAACTACTTTTTAATCATAAGTTAGGCAAAGATATTTCACGTAATATGCCATAATCACATGACATCAAAACTTAGATGATTCATGTTTAAACCGATTCATATTTAAAATCTACTCAGACCTGTTTTAATTTATCTTGCCCTACTTTTCCTGGAACTGTTTTGTTTCTCCCATAAACTGTGTTGTCTACCCAGATGTAATACCTAAGAAAGGTAACATAAAAAGCAGGAAGATTTAAGTAATCCTGCAAATCAAAAATTAAGTCAGCAATTCAAGTTTGTAATTTCCAACAGTCCCAGAAATTTAATAACATCCAAATAATTTGAAATAAAAATAAAAAATAATGTGAATTATTTAGATGTTTTAGAGGTCTAGAACAAAGGCCTAATTAAAGCATGTACCCTGGAGTCCGACTTGATTTAATCCTTGGTTCTACCACGTGCTAGCTGTGTAAACTTTTCTGCACTTGAGTAGCCATATCCTCAAAATGAGGATATTAACAATGCCATCTTAAAAGGTTTTTGTGAGGGGCACCTGCATGGCTCATTTGTTTGAGTGTCTCACTCTTGATTTCAGCTCAGGTCATGATCTCACAGTTCGTGAGACTGAGCGTGATGTTGGGCTCCACTGACAGCACAGAGCCTGCCTGGGATTCTCTGTCTCTCTCTCTGACTCTCTACCCATCCCCCACTCATGCTTTCTCTGTCTCCCTCAAAATAAATAAATAAACTTAAAAAAAAAGAAAGGTTTTTGTGAGACATATGCTAGTTTCTATATATGAAACACTTGGAAAAGTCCTAAATAGCATTGTTAACTTGAGTTATATAACTTGAGTTATCCAAATTCAAATTCCTAAACAAGATTTATTTTACACTGGTATTAAAAAACTTTAATTTGACAGGAAGGGAGATGTGACATCTCTAATGATATAATTCCTATCCACAAATGTAATTTAATAACCACTGCATACATTGAATTTTCATTTTAGATATGTTAGCTGCATGCATTCTTCTCATTTATCTACTATGTGATTAAAATATTGGTATTTCTTAGCATAAACTTTGACAATTCATCAGTTACTAAAAAACATTTACCTATTGTAAACACAGGTTTGATATCTGACATATGTGTCACAAAATATGGGACATACTTTAGTACTCAGGATCTTCTATTCTGGCAGTTAACATGTTAGGTTTTAATCAAATAACTATAAAATAATACATTAAAAGTGTCACGTGGTAATTTCATTATAAAAAAAACAATGTGATTTTATCTAAATTGACATGGTCACTCGAGTACAAGTAACATTTTAGCATCCACAATTTTTTTTCTGGTTTTCAAATTCAAAGCTTTTAATCCAAAGTTTTTTAAATTTAATTTTATTATTATTATTTTTAATGCTGGTATATCTCCTTCCTCCATAAAAAAAGGAATGACAATTATGTAGCTGGTTATGACTTGTTTGCTTTGACTACCAGCAAACAAAATATAGCAATGATGTCCAGGCATTTAAATTATTCTTTACATCATTTTTTAAAAGCTTGTACTTTTCATTGTATTTTTCCTTTTATACATTTTATTTCCCTTTTATTATTGATTTACTTATGTGTAAGTCACCTAATTCTTCATAAAACATATATAACCATAAATACTCAATACTTACATTTTAAAGAATTCTTGTAGCTTCTTAAACTATATTTTATCTTTTTTTCTTTGTTCTCATAATATCAAAATATAATTGCTTTAATGAGAAGCATTAGTGAAATATCTGAAAGTTGGATTTTTTCTGTTGGAATTTGAATTTTCATTTAAGTGTTTATTACTGTACATATTCTCAGGGAACTACAATGAAGAAAAACATTAGATGTGGGAATTTAACTTTGAGTTACTTATAATTTTAAAAAGTTGGTTAACAGAGATGATAAAGGCTTTATTTGACTTATTTCTTTTTCTTAATATAGGTCTAAATTTGAACATAAAAGCAAAAGCTTGCTCTATAGCCCTTATGTTGAAGTAAATACTAGCTTCTGATTTTCACTTTTCAATTAAAATGGACATTTCTATCATTAAAACCACTCCTGATTATTCAAACATTAAGAAATTTAAGGTTGTGTAAATAAAGGCCAGAATTTACCAATGATTTTAGCATTAAAAAATACCTGAATATACTATTCTTACATGTCTCACTAAGAATTTAAATGCCTTGGTCAGCATAACCCATGACAGGTTATAGTCTCCTTTTGAGTTATATTCAGTAGTTCAGAAAATCGAAAGTCATGAGGTTAAAGGCCAAGCATTCTCAAAACTTATAAAGTCAGTAAATCTCATTATTAGTCATTATCCTTGAACATGTTTATGTACTACTATAAAATACTCATAGATTTAAAATATATGTATACAATAACATAATTTTAAACTACTCTAAATATAGCTTTGCTACAAAAATTTAATACGCAAGGGTAAGATGTATTTGTATATCCTGAGGTTAAATATACAAACACATACTTTACAAGTATTTTCCTCCATATAGCCAGATACATATAAAATCATTTTATTAGACCAACGTTGGAAATAACAGGAATTAAAGCAAAACCCATTACATCGGCTCAAAGATGTCTTAATTGCTAAATAATGAATTTCATATTAGATCCTCAGTCCTCAGTTTTGGAACAAATATTAGTTTTAAAATTCCCTGGTGTGCACAAGTGTTTGGGTGAAAGACCACCATCAACCACTGTAAGAAACTTAAGTGTAGGAAGGGTGGGGAGAGTGGTGATCCAATTTTATTTAATACATTTCATTGCTATTAATTAGGTTTGGTTGAATTTGACAGAAAATATAAGTTAACAAACAACTGAGACATTTATTTCTCTCTCACAGAAAAATATACATGTAGGCAGTTCATAGTTGATATAGTAGCTCTGCAGTTTTCTGAAATCAGGCTTCCAGCTTTCTTATCTGCATTCCCAGGACCCTCAAGTTTACGGATCCAGATGCAGCACTAGCCATCACATTCACATTCCAAGCGTTACAGTGGACGAAAGGACAAGGCAGAGGTTCCCAAAGTGTAGCTCTTAGACTAGCAGCACCAGCATGTTCTAGGAACTTATTAGAAATGCAAATTCTCAGTGGGGATGCTAACAGGACCCTAGGCTCCTCAACTCCCTCAAATACAACTAGAGAACTATAGGATCATTCTGAATACCCAAGAAATCGACCTGAAGACTGACAGAACAAACACTACATCCAGTAAGGTATGAAGTGCAGACACACGGTTTGGTAGAGAAATGGATCACAGGTGCTGTAAAGGGGAGAGACCCCTGGTCTAGAAATACAAATTCTCAAGCTCCTCTCCAGGCTTGAGAATTTATTTATTTATTTAACAAGTTTTTCAAGTGATGATGATACACATAAAGTTTGAAGCAAGTTCAAAGGATGTAACCAAGGAGTTACACACATCAGTTTCTCTCACATTTGGTTAGCCAGATTTTAGTTGCATGGCCACATGTAGCTATGAAGGCAAGGAAATGTAGCTGTTGTTTTAAGGAGCAATAGCCCAGCTAAACATCAGGGATTTCATTAGTCTAAGGACAGTTGGAATAAGGGGAAACACTATCAGCCTGTGTCACATAATTTTATAAGGAAAGGGGGAGGGGGAAACTACAACTACAGAAAGTAGGAAGTTATGTATTGTTTTCCTTTTCTTTCCAGTGAAAAATTCTACTTTTCTTAGGAAAAGAAAATGTTTTTGATTAAAAAGAGAGTGCTATTTTTCTTGGTATTTATTCATTTTAATGACAGCCTTTTTCTCTTTATTCAATTTTTAAATCAAATACTAATCATAAAGAATGGGGATCAATTTTGTCCCTCTTTGGAAGATAAGGAAACTGAAAGCTTCAAATTATAAATTTCTTACTCGGGAACTCACAAACTCACTGGTAGAAAGAGTCACACCTAGAAATCAGATTTTCTTTACCCAAAGTTCTTTACCCTTTACATTATATCACATTTATTTAATGAGGGCCACCCTCTTTATCTTCAATGTTTCAATACCTCAGCTTTCAACTTTCCTTTTTTTGTCCCTCCAAATACTTTCTTCCCATGAATCTTGCCCATTAAAATGTTGAAGTCTTTTAAAATGTAAAGGCTAAAATAATAGTTTATGCAGCCATACTAAAAGAACTTTACAATTATACTACTAATCAGAGTGAGATACACTTGACATTTCCCTCTATTTCTTGTTTATATTTCAATCATTGAAACATAAAAGAAGTAACTGGATTTTAATAACTGAGAAATGTTAATAACTCAAGATAAATAGCTGCCTAGCACTAATATTTCTAAACTTTGATTTGAAGTTAAACTAATGTGACAATGCAATCTTTAAGAGACCGGGACAATTGACATTAAATTGTTGCTTGCTTGTTCTTCCGTTAAAAAACCGAGAAAATAGTTGTTATGACAGGAACTATAATGAGAGTAGAAAGTGATTAAAAGTTACTCTTTATTTTTGATATTCTGATCAGAATATTCAGCTCAATTCAAGTCACTGACTCTTTTCTCTAATGTTTTAGAAACATTTATTGCCAGAGTTTAATAAACTATCTGATGATTTGCTCCAGCATGTTAAAACTTCCATATGAAAACAAGGTACATAGCTTACAGATATGAAGATACATACAACATAATCAATGTAGCACAGTGTTAACAGCAGCATAGATTCTAGAACACAGAATAAAAGAAGCTTTACTGATGCTGAAGAGCAGTCCTTATGTTCTAACTGGCATAAGTTTTGAAATGCAACGAGAGTAATCAACATGGAGGGTGCTCTGGCCATGACCTAGACAAACCCAGAGGACACCCATTTGGTTATTACATGACTTGTCTGAAGCTGCATAGTTATTGACCAAAAAGGGCCATTTTTCAGTCCCAGAAAAGTAGCTGAATTTCCCTGACAGAGCCCCTAGCCATGAAAGAAAAGCATTTGCTATTCCTATGCCTGTAGGAAAGAATGCTCATAAAATAAGGACACAAATAGTTGTAACTTTATAAAATTATGAGATTTAATCACTTTAATAAATGGGACAGAAGTATTACATCACTAAAGTAAAGAGACGGAGGAGTAAGTAATCATCTTACGTATACAAAGCACAGAGCACATGATGACGAAAATAATAATAGCATGAACCATATATTGAGAATTAATTTTACACCTGACCATACATCAAATACTTAAGGTACATTATCTCATTTACTCTTTTTACTGATCTTTCAGGGGTATTATTCTCTTTTTTTCTGTGAGGAAACAGAATGATGGAAATACATTTTTTTTAAGTCATACAGTTAGCTTGGTAAGATGGCTGGATATGCACCAATATTTTGTATTCCCTTTCCAAATGTATCATTGCAGCTAGGAAGTAGCTGTCCAACTAGGGATTTTATTTATCAGCTCCTCTTTTTATGAGGGTAGGTATGTTGACTGATTCTTGCCAATGAATGAAGGTGACTATGTCACTTCTAGGTCAAGATATTTAATAAGCTGGGCTGGTTGGAAAATGGTGGCAGAGCAGGAGGACCCTAGACTTACCTCATCCCATGAGTACAACTACATAACTTTCAAATCATCGTAAATACCCCAGAAATTGACTTGAAGAGTGGCAGAACAACTCCACAACTAAAGGCAGAGAAGAGGCCACATCCATGAAGGTAGGAAGGGCAGAGATGAGGTTTGAAGGGGAAAGGGTTGAGACTGCTGTGGTGGGGAGGGAGCCACGGTTGTGGAGAAGAGCAAGAGACAGATAAGCACACAGGGGAGTGCACAGGGAAAACAAAAGCCCATAGCAACTGACATGAAAAGTGAGAGTGGCCAAATTTCGTGGCTTCTGGCAACTAGCAAGACATATAATCTGGAGTTTTAAAGGTCAACAGGCTTGGCAGGGATAAGTCCTGGAGGACATTATACTACCTTTGGATAGAGGGTAGGCAAACATCCTGCAGACATACATCATAGAAACAGCATTCTGAAGAGCTCCTGGGCTACACAGTGGAGAGGTTACTTGCTTATTTCATAGTGTGTCCCAGAGACATAGAATTCACAGGGAGACCTCTCCAGCAACAAAGAAACTGGCAGGTATCATTTCCCTTCCCAACCCCTCAGCATAAGCACAAGGCCACTGGCAGGAACCAGAACAACACCTACACTCACTACCTAAATTCCTTACAGCAAGCCTTGCCGCCCCATACTCTGAGACCCTTTTCAGTCTCCCTTTCCTTAGTGCCAGCACAGTTTGTCCCATCCTTCAAAATACCTGCCTAAACCCCTACTCCCACTGCATCTCCTCACGGGGAGTTTTGCAGAGCCTCAGTTCTTGCAATGGCGATAATAGGTCTCATTTCACAAGAATACCAGACTGCAACTTGTTAAAATGTGCCACATTCAGTCCAGGGACCTAACCATGTCCACAACAGGCAAAAGAGCCTCTGCTTAATGGATAAAGCAGCCAGGACAAAACAGCAGAGCGTACATAACACAACACTGGAGACACTCCCATAAGCACGAGTCCACTGGGGAACAGGGGATACTACACAGCAGAATACTACAGGACCTCTTCTTCATAAGGTCATTACTGTTAAGAACAGGAGATATAGCTGACTTTCTGAAAACAGAGAAACAAACAGACTTAGACAAAATGAGAAGATAATTTATCCCAAATGAATGAACAGGACAAGGACATGGCCAGAGATCTAAGCAAAACAAAAGAAATGTGCTTGATGGGATATTTAAAGCAATGATCATAAGGATCCTCACTGCACTTGAGAAAAGAGTAGAAGGTATCAGTGAGACTCTTAACAGAGGTAAAGAATAACACAGCAGAGGTAAAGGGCTCAATAAGCAAAATGAGAAACACTTGATAGAATGAACATCAGACTGGAAGAAGCAGAGGAATGAATTAATGACCTAGAAGGTAGAGTAATGGAAAGTATTCAAGCTGCACAAAATAGAGAAAAAAATGATGTAAAACAAGAATAAATACAGGGACTCAGTGACTCCATCAAATGTAATAGCATTCTTAATATAGGAATCCCAAAAATATAAGAGAGAAAAGGGAGCATTATTTGAAGAAATAATGGTTGGAAACTTCTCTAATGTGGAGAAGGAAACAGACATCCAAATCCAGCAGGCACATAGTACATGCAACAAAATCAGCAAAAGCTGATCCACACCAAGACATACTATAATTAAATTGGTAAAATATAGTGATAAAGAAAAAATTTTAAAGGGAGCAAGACAAAAGAAGACAGTAACACATAAGAGAAAAGCTACCAGCAGATTTTTCAGCAGAAACTTTCTAAGCCAGAAGGGAGTGGCATGACATATTCAAGGTACTAAATGGGAAATATCTACAACCAAGAATATTATATACAGCAAGACTATCATCAGAATACAGTGAGAAATAAACATTTTCCCAGAAAAAGACTAAAGGACTTCATGACCACTAAACCTGCTTTGCAAGAAATATTACATAGAACGCTAAGAGTGGAAAGGAGTGACCAAAAGTGACAGTATAAAAGTAGGAAACAAAAAGCAGCAAAAATGAGTATTTCTGTAAAAAAAACAAAAAAACAAAAAAACAAAAAAACAGTCAAGGAATTCACAAAATAAAAGGATGTAAAATAAAATATGTAACAAAATATCTCTAAAACATGGGGAGAAATAAAGGATTATTTAAAGTTAAACGTCCATCAACTGAATACAGACTGCCATATGCAGAATAGGTTATGATCAAACCTGATGACAACCATATATGAAAACCACTAATAAACATACAAAGAATAAGAGAAAGAATTCCAAATATATTCCTAAAGAAAATCAGCAAACATTGAAAAAGACAAGAAAGGATGAGAAAATCTTTAGTGACAACCACAAAACATGTAAGAAAATGGCAATATATACATATCTATGAATAATTACTTTGAACATAAATGGACTAAATGCTCCAATCAAAAGACACAGGGTGTCACACTGGGAAAACAACAACAACAACAACAACAACAACAACAAACACAAAAAAACCCTAGACCCTATATATGCTGCCTACAAGAAAATCATTTTAGACCTAAAGGCATCTACAGATTGAAAGTGAGGGGATGGAAAAAGATGCATCATGCAAATGGCTGTCAAAAGAAAGTCAGAGTAGCAATACTTATATTGGAAAATGTGGACTTTAAAGCAAAGACTGTAACAGGAGACAAAGAAGGACACTAGAGAATAATAAAGGGGAATATCCAACAACAAAATGTAACAGTTGTAAATATTTATGCAACCAAAATGGAAGCACCCAAATACATAAAACAGTTGACTACAAACATAAAGGAAAAAATCCGTAATAATAAAAATAATAGTAGGGTATTTTAACACTCCACTTACCTCAACAGAGAGATCATCTAAACAGAAAATCAACAAAGAAACAGTAGCTTTGAATGTCACACTGGAACAGATGGATTTAAAATATATGTTAAGAACATTCCATCCTAAAAGCATAGAATACACATTCTTTTTGAGTGCACATGGAACATTCTCCAGAACAGATCACATATTAGCCCACAAAACAAGCCTCAATAAATTGAAAAAAGAGTGAAAAAGAGTCATACCATGCAACTTTTCTGACCACAATGCTATGAAACTAGGAGCCAACCACAAGAAAAAATCTCAAAATACCAGAAACATATGGAAGTTAAATAACATACTACTAAACAATGAATGGGTCAGCTAGGAAATAAAAGAAGAAATAAAAAAGTACATGGAAACAAATGAAAATGAAAACACAATGGTTCAAAACCTTTGGGATGTACCAAAAGTGGTTTTAAGAAGGAAGTTTATAGCAATACAGTCTACCTCAAGAAGCAAGAAAAATCTCAAATAAACAACCTAACCTTACACCTAAAGGAGCTAAAAGAGAACAACAAACAGAACCTAAGCCAACAAAAGGAAGGAAGTAATAACAACTATAAAATAAATAAATGATATAGAAACTAAAAAAAAAAAAAAAAAAAAAAAAAAACAAAAAACTAAAACAGTCAATGAAACCAGGAACTGGTTCTTTGAAAAGATCAATATAATTGATCAACCTTTCACCAGACTTGTCATGAAAAAAAGAGAAAGGACTCAAATAAATAAAAGCACAAACAAGAGAGGAGAAATAACAAACAACACCACAGAAATACAAACAGGGATGCCTGGGTGGCTCAGTCGGTTAAGCATCTGCCTTAGGCTCAGGTCATTATCTCGTAGCTCATGAGTTCAAGCCCCATGTTGGGCTCTGTGCTGATAGCTCAGAGCCTGCAGACTGCTTCTAATTCTGCATCTCCCTCTCCAGCCCCTATTCATGCGTGCTCTCTCAAAAATAAATAAACTTTAAAAAAAGTGAACATGTTTTAAACAAAAAAAGAAATAACAAACAAATGTAAGAGAATAATATGAAAAACTATACGCCAACAAATTGGACAACCTAAAGGAAATGGATAAAACCTTAGAAAGATACAAACTGCCAAACCAAAGCAGGAAGAAACAGTAAGTTTGAATAGACCAATAATGAGCAAAGAGATTGAATCAATAATCAAAACACTCCCAACAAACAAAACTCCAGGACTAGATGGCTTCATGGGAGAATTCTACCAAACATTTAAAGAAGAATTAATACCTAGTCTTCTCAAACTATTCTAAAAAATAGAAGAGGAAGGAAAACTTCCAAATTCATTTTATGAGACCAGAATTATGCTGATACCAAAAATCAGATAAAGACACCACTAAAAAAGAGAACTGCAGACCAAACTCCGATGACAAAGATGCAAAAATCCTCAACAAAATACAAGGAAAGCAAATAAAAAATACAGTAAAAAATTATTCACCATGATCAAGGGGAATTTATTCCTGGGTTGCAAGTGTGGTTGAGCATTTGCAAATCAATCAATGTAATACATCAAACCAATAAGAGAAAAGATAAGAATCATATGATCCTTTTTATAGACACAGAAAAAGCATTTGATAAAGTACAACATCCATTATGATAAAAACCCTCAACTAGTAGGTATTAGAGGGAACATACTTCAATATCATAAATATCATACATGAAAAACCCATAGCTAACAACATCCTTAATGAAAACTGAGAGCTTTTCCTCTTCAGTAAGGAACAAGACAGAGATGTCCACTCTCACCAATTTATTCAACATAGTACTGGAAGTCCTAGCCACAGCAATCAAACAACAGAAATAAATAAAAGGCATCTAAATCAATGAGGAAGAAGTAAAACTTTAATTATTTGCACATGACATGATATGATATATAGAAAACCCAAAAGACTCCACCAAAAAAACTGTTAGAACTGATAAATTCAATAAAGTCACAGAATACAAAATTGGCATATAGAAATCCATTGCATTTCCATATACCCAGAAAGAGAAAGAGAAATTAACATAACGATCCCATTTATAATTGCACCAAAAATAAGACACCTTGGAATAAACCTAACCAAAGAGGTGAAAGACCTGTACTCTGAAAATTATAAAACACTGATGAAAAAACTGAACACAACAAAAAGAAAGGGAAAGACATTCCATGCTTATGGACTGCAAGAACAAATACTGTTAAAATGTCTATACTACCCAAAGCAATCTACACATTTAATTCAATCCCTATCAAAATACTAACAGCATTTTTTCACAGAACTAAAACATACAATTCTAAACTCTGCATGGAACCACAAAAAGATCCCAAACAGCCAAAGCAATCTTGATAAAGAAAAACAAAGCTGGAGGAATCACAATTCTGGGCTTCAAGTTATATTACAAAACTACAGTAATAAAAACAGTATGCTACAGTCACAGAAGTAGATAGATCAATAGAAAAGAATAGAAAATCCAGAAATAAACTCACACCTATATATGGTCAGTTAATCTTTGACAAAGCAAGAAAGAATATTAATGTGAAAAAGACAGTCTCTTCAACAAATGCTGCTGGGAAAACTGGCAGCTAAAGGCAGGGGAATGAAACTTCACTATTTTCTCACACCATGTCCTCCTGATGTTCCTAGACAGATTTGAATAGAACTGTTCAATATTATAACATGTTTTCTTTCATGAAGGAGTCACACTGCAAACAGAACAAAGTACCAGTAACATTAGTAACCAGCTCTTTTATATCTTGAGAAGAGAATATTAGTAACTCGTCAAAGCAATAATGATGATGATGACAATAGTAACAATAACAGATATGTTGAAAAGATTGATTCAGACTACTTTGTAGAAACACTTTTGTCTACGAATTCATTGAGTAGGGGCTCCTGGGTGGCTCAGTCAGTTAAGCGTCCAACTTTGGCTCAGGTCATGATCTCACGGCTGGTGAGTTCGAGCCTCACATAGGGCTCTGTGTGGACAGTTCAGAGCCTGGAGCCTGCTTTGGATTCTGGGTTTCCGTCTCTCTCTGCCCCTCCCCCATTCATGCTTTGTCTCTCTCTCAAAAATAAATAAATCTTAAAAATTTTTTTTAAAAATCTGAGTAAAACAGACCCCAAAATATATATTCAAGGAGAAGTATCAGGTCTCTTTTTGCTTAGGTGTAAGCCTTTTCCTCGAAGACAATTTATAGGAGCTATGCACTAGAAGGTTAGGGAATAATATGTATGTGTATATGGAGTTGAAACTGATCTCCATTTGAATATTAATATTTTGTCTATAACCTTAATTGCTATCATCACTCCCATTCCAGTAATGACATTCCCATTGCTTGACATGAGAATAAGATGTGGGTTTATATAACACATTGTTAAATTAAAGAAAGGAGTAATGTAGCAAGGATTTGTAATGTCCAAGCTCTGCCTTTCCAGGTAAGAAGCTTTATTTATTATTCATTTAGTTAAATGTGGTGGTGATAATATGTTAAATTTAAAAAACAAACACACAAAACCTTGCTAACGAAATAATACATTAAAAAGAAAAAAAAAAACTTTTAATTGAGTCTATTCTGAAACACCAAATTTCCTATCACAGTGGTTCTCCCATCATAATGAACTGGACCTTTCCCTTGCCCTCCACCCCTGCCCCGACCTCACCCCCCCACCCCCCCGCCCCAGCACAGCATAGCACTAACTCAGAAGCTACAGAGAAGACACCTGGGTAGTTATTTTTTAAAGGTTTACATTTCTTTTTTTCTTAAAAGTACCACAAGTGATGCTAAGACAACCAAACTCTATTTTGCATAAGAGCCATCTTGAAAGAAACAATATATAGTTCCTATCATTAAAATGTTAAAATAAGAAGTAGCTAACATTCAATGAGTGTATAATGCATCCATACTAAGCAGAGTGTGGCCATTCTTTTCCTTTAATCTTCACAATAATTAAACATAGATATTAGCTAATCTTACAGAATGAAAAACTGAAGATTAGAGAAATTGAGCACATTTCCCAAGGCCACAAAGTCATTATGCAATAGGACACAAATAGCTGTCCTCTTGCTTTGCATAGTGTATTTTGCTTAGATTCTGAGGGCAACACTGGTCTGACTGGCCCCATCCAAAAAACATGATCCAGTGTACATAGTTTTCCACAAATTTTTGTCTGTTTTTAGGACTACTGTTATTCTGATCCATAGCAGAAAATATTTTTTTAATTTTTTAATGTTTATTTATTTTTGAGAGAGAGACAGACAGACAGACAGAGCATGAGTGGGGGAGGGGCAGAGAGAGAGGGAGATACAGATCTGAAGCAGGCTCCAGACGCTGAGCTGTCAGCACAGAGCCCGATGCCAGGCTTGAACCCATGAACCATGAGATCATGACCTGAGCCAAAGTTGGACACTTAACCAACTAAGCCACTCAGGTGCCCCTATAGTAAAAAAATCTCTTAATGTTGTTGTTTTCCATTATTTTGGGTAGCTTCCTTTGGAAACAATGTATAGAATAGAAAATGACAAAGAATTCCAAGACTATTTTCATATTTTGAGAGGAACATCAAGGGACAATTTATTTCGCAAATAACTCCACTGTCAGAAGATTGGTCTGAACAGGAAATCATATAGCTCAATTTTCTTAGGACACTGTTATTTGTGCCTATTGTCCCAGTCAAATGAAAAAAAAGAGTAATGTTTTAATCACAGGGCTGTGGAGAGGACTGAATATAATAATACACATGAAGCTTCTGGCAAATGGCTATACCTGCTAAGTATGGTATTAGCATTAGAGATTATTATAATTATTAGTAGCTATTTCCAGGTGTTATAAACATCTAGCTCTTTTATTCTCTATGGCAGATAATTTTATATTTTTCTTAGTTCTAAAAGTATAATATTTATCATTTCCCTAAGTTCTATTCCCCATAGTAACTAAGAAAGCAATTTTAAAAGTAAATCTCAAGTCTTTAAAGTTTCTAGAAATTGTTTTTACTTATGGTAATTTTGTTTAGCCAATGAGTCCATCATGAATCCCAATTTCAGGTACAGAATGTTTACAATTGAGATAATGACTCCATTATCCAAGCTGAAACACAATATTTCAGCTTTATATGTACTATATCAAAGAGAACATGGTAAATAGGTGTTTCCCTTGTGAAATGTAAACAAATTAAACTCAGATCATATGAGGCAATAAATTAGAATTTGTTCTTTAGTTACTATAGATTGCCTTTTCCCTTCCATTTCTTGAATTTTCAAATCTTGTTCATGCTGTAATTTACACACTTACTGAGCTGAATATATTGCCACACATTATAAATTGAGAGTAAAAAAAGAAATTTGCAATGTGTAACCACCCCTTTCTTTATACTGTAATGCCTAACAGGAAAAAAAAAAAGATGTGAATTTATAGTGTGATCTATAAGTAAATGTATACAATGTTCAAAGTCATGATTCATAAACAAAGAATCCACACTATTTTTTTTTTTTAATTTTAAAGGGTTTCACAGAATCTGTTACAAAATGTCCTCATCAAATAATCTAACCAAAAAGGCAAAAGAATAAGTAACTTATTTCATTTTGAAATAAATGAAGTAGCAAATAGCTTGTTTCAACTAAACTAAGATAAATTCCCTATTCTGCTTTCTAGCGTGAGGAGAACATAATAATTTTGTGAAAAAGGCCCTTGATGTCTCTCTATTAGGACATAAGATATGAATAGCAATTACAATAATTAAATATAATTACATTAAAATAATTAGTACTTAAACTATCAATTGCAGTGCTCTACTCAGCAATTAAACACACAGACAAAATTTCAATATAATTTATATTGCTCTGTTCCTTACTCAGGAAGTGATGAAAATAATCTCCCTGTGTGTTTTCAATTAAACCAGCATTGCATCAGTTTTACATCAGTTTTCGAAGCTAGAGAGGTCATAAAACTTATGAATCAATGAACTTTCTTAGTGGCCGTAGTTTGATGGCTTTACCAAATGCTCTAGAAAAGTCACTTTTCTACTTCTAGAAATTCCTACGATGGAAGCTGGCCCTGCCTTGGAACCTATGAATAGTGACAGATTTTATTGCCATTTCCACATCACAGGCTTCAAAGTGGACACTCAGATACTACTGATATTCATTTACAAAATAGGTCTGAATAATTCTGATTTCCATTTGTTTGGGTAGCTCCCTTTGGAAAACAATGTACAGAAGTAGAAAATGATAGATTTCTGAGACTCCAAAATTCTCACTTAGTAGGGGAGTCAAGGGAAATCTATTTTGCATGAGTTTCAGATTGTTGACATTCCAGCATTAGAAACATCACTCAATAGGGGCGCCTGGGTGGCTCAGTCAGTTGAACATCCGACTTTGGCTCAGGTCATGATCTTGTGGTTGACCAGTTCAAGCCCCGCGTTGGGATTCTGTGCTGACAGCTCAGAGCCTGAAGCCTGCTTTGGATTCTATGTCTCCCTCTCTCTGCACCTCCCCTGCCCCCACTTATGCTCTGTCTCTCTCTGTCTCAAAAATAAAATAAATATTTAAAAAATTTAAAACAAAGAAAGAAACACCACTCAATAAAAATTATTACAGAAAAATAAGTCCACAGACCAATGACTCAGAAACTAAATTACATTGTAAAAATTACAGTATGACACCAATACCTAGAAAAGTGGACCGTGAAAAGATTATATAATACTCAGCATCTCATTAACAGGTTTGATATTTGTTGTTTTTAATAATTTTTAAGCCAGTACTCCCTAGTAAAACACTGTAAGTTGTTAAAATGTGAAGTACTTCTCTACCAATTGGTAAATACCTGGTATCCAAACTTTCTGAGTTACCATTTTGCTGCACTGATGTTTATCCTGTTTTCTCTTCTTCTAACCTCTCTAAGATCCAGCAAATAACCCTGATGTAGAAGGTGTCAAGGACACTACTACTGTCATAAAGCCAGCATCTATTTAGTGCCTTATTGGCTATAAAACATAGTGAATACACCCTTGGAAAGATGCTGCGCTAAACCATCAGCAAACCTTTCCTCAAACTTTCTTAGTGTCTGGCATGTCACGGATAGATGTTGCTTTTAGCTAAGACCATTTCCATATGTAATGTCGAATAAACCAATGTTGATGGAATGAGCTGGCATTTAGCATTTAGCAGAATCTAAGGACATAGACACTGCTAAGAGATGTCAGGGACGGACAATCAAAGCAAAAAGGGATAGAGGAAACCCAGTGCTCTCCCAAGCAGACACTGAGATCTATGGTGGGGAATAACCCAGAAGAGCAGGGGGAAAGAGAAGTTAAAAGTACAGTAAAGGCAGAGACAACAAAAATCAACACAAAATGTGTTCCAATAAATCTGTATCCATCACATGGGGAAATATGAGAAAAAAGATGGACAGAAATGAGGCATGAAAATACATGACAGCCATACAACTAGGGTTCAGGTATGCTTCTCCGGATACCTGACAGACCGGGCCAACTGAACAGCTCTAGGTATCTTAGAGTTAGAGTGAGTCCCAGGGATGATCCTTGCTCAGTATTTGCCCAAAAAAGCCGATTAAGATCAATTTCCCAGCAAGTTACAGTGACTGAAAATCTAGTATGGACTTACAAGTCACATAAACTTCAACTCACATCTTAGGGTTTCCACTTACTAATTCTGCGACTTCAGGAGTGACTTAACATCTCTGAATATGTTTCCTAACTGAAAAATGTTTTAATGGGATATAAGGAAACAGGTATTTTTAAGTTACTTTGGACTTGTCAGTATTGAGCCGATAAAAGCTATGCCAATAATGATTGCATTGAATAGTAAGAAAACTTCATCAGCAGTCTCTGCTATCTTGCCAGTTAAAACTCCGTTTCTATCCAGAGGATATGAACGTAGGTGATTGACTACTCATTACTATTATCTGAGATGACACTCTGGTGAAACAATCAACACATGCTACTTTAATACACAGACTCCTGCAATGAGTATAAATATACACCACAGTACTCAGATGAAAAATAACTTTAACCTTTTAGTTTTCCACTTTCTGAATCAATCAAATCTGGTTCTGAATACCCCACCTGCCTAGCTGACAGGATCCTTCCCCTTTGTTAAGGTCATAAATGTTTCTGGCTTCTTACACAGTCCAGAAATCTTGGGAAAAGAGATGACTTTTCAGTTCAATTGAGATTTTCATTATCCATGTCTCTTTGGTCTGACCATCTTGCCCACTTTCCAATGATAATTTTAGTCAGTAGAGCCTCTGTTGTTATTTCCAATCTCCTAAATTTGAGACTCAGTCTTCAGAAATTTACCTCCAACAGAAATAATTCCATCAAGCTCCTACCATGATTGTTGCAGTATAGATGGAGACAGGAGGAGACACCATCCATGCACTGTCCCCAGTTTCCAAAAATCCACCTCATCTGGGGCCAGCACAATTCTTGCTCTTTTAAGTAATCTAGGTCTTTTTCTTCCCATAGTTTAGACATTCCTAAAAAGAGCCATTAAACTTTTGCCCTCTGGCAAGGGCAGTGCCTGGATAGAAGGCAGGGCTCTTTTGTGACATGCCCACAGGAAAACAATATAAGTCTTTCTTCTACTGAACTATATTCAGCATGGTTTGTGGTGATCTCAAAAGCCATGAGTTCTATTTCTCCACTAATAATTCCACAGTATTTAACTGCTCCTAAAATTACAAATATACAATCTGATGATAGACTAAAATTGAAACTTTTAAGATAGCTATAAATTATAGATTAGTAACTCTTTAAATATGAAAATTAATAAGTCATTAAAATTTCTTCATCAGAATAAAAAATTACTCATGTAGAAAACCTTGATTTTCCTTTGCGATATAAATACATTGAATGATTGTTATTTAGGTAGATATTTAAATCTTTAGGATGTTCAAAATATTAAAAAATATAACCAATGAATGTTAAAGAATACTGCCAATGTAGGTATGTTTATATGTATGTATATGTGTTTATATTCTTTTTGTTGTTAAGGTTTATTTATTTTTGAGAGAGAGAGAGAGAGAGAGACAGAGCAAGCAGGGGAGGGGCAGAGAGAGAGGGAGACACAGAATCCAAAGCAGGCACCAGGCTCTGAGCTGTCAGCACAGAGCCTGACATGGAGCTTGAACTCACGAACCGCAAGATCATGACCTGAGCTGAAGTTGGACGCTTAACCAACTGAGCCACCCAGGCACCCCTGTCTGTGTGTATTCTTATATTTCCTGGTAAGCCCATGTAAATTAATACCTTTTCCATTTCTTAAGTGTATCACTGAAGAGAGTAGGACAATAAATTTAGTATTGTACAACTAAATTAAAAATTTGATAAACTCTACATAAAGTTTAATATTTGTATTGCTATAAAATTCAATATTATTTAAAACCAATGAATTTCAAAATCGTTTTATGGTAATTACAATAAAGATAAACTATAATTTGGGGAATGCTTATTTGACACATAAGTAAATTAGAGTTGAATATAAATACTAAAAAAGGTGAGATCTTTGTTACACATGGAACTGTGAAGCTTCAGCATGAAGAAGACAATATTATAGCTCAATATATTTAAGATATTTATTACATATTAATTTTACCTTAATCCAATAATTTCCAGAGAATTTTAAAAATAATTGTAATTTATAATGTAATCATACCGATAAATAGCTATCAAATGGGAATTTTATCTCATCGATTTCAAAGAGAGGACTTGATTTATTTTATTGATATGAAAGAAATATACTCAGTCTGGCTAACTAAAAAAGAGATGGAAAGTATTTTAAGAAATAAAAATAGAAATCAAATCAAAGCTCAATTGTGTTTCCGAGGCCTACAATAAACAGTCAAGCATAAATGTAACAGAAACAACAAATCCAATCGTAATATTTAACTCATACTATCATTCTGTTTTATCTGAATTTGTATAGCAAATTTGTTTTGATAACATCCAGATGGTCTATAAATGAAATGTAAATCTGTGAAATTTACTTTATTAGGCTATCAACAAGCAACTATGATATTGGACTCATATAAAGCATGTATCACAGAACACTGGATACTCTTCAGTAAACTCAAAGTAACTTGCTTAAGGTCACATGCAGCCATTTTCTCAAAGAATCACTGTGCATGAACACGTTGGCCATGTGCTGTGTCACTTTATGTTTATAGTATTATTTCTTCAAGTTTGTACAGATTTTATGACTCAGTTTGTCAAAGTTTTTTAACTCCATTACTCAAACTAGACTTTCTGAGAATAAAAGAGAGCTGGTGAGTAGAGGACATGTATTTCCTAAGACTGAGTTTGTGAAATTATGTTTAAAAGTAAAATTAAACTTTCACATTCTGACCATACACACAACTTGTGCAAATTGTTGTCTGGTGAAAGAAACATTTCTTTATAAAATTTTGATTTATTTTGTCATATCATGTTAAGTACCAGAGTGGGTTATAAATTGTTATTGGAAGTCATTTCAAGGTAGAATATTTTGAAGCAATCATGTGTCTTATGATCTTAAAATATTTTTAAGTTAAACTGGTACCATTCATAAAACTTTGAAGTACTAAAAGGATTTCTATGTAATTACTTAAATCATGAAATGTATTATTTTGTTAATGATTCTAAGAGCTTTCTTAACTATCTTTAGATTTACAAGTGGTTTTGTAATATTTAGATAAATAAGTTTTTTTAAAATAATGACAGCCAAGGGGCACCTGGATGGCTCAGTCCATTAAGCTTTCAACTCTTGATTTCAGCTCAGGTCATGATCTCAAGGTTTGTGAGATCGAGCCCAGTTATGAGCTGTGTGCTGACAGCACAGAGCCTGCTTGGGATTCTCTCTCACCCTCTCTCTCTGCCCCCTCCTCCATTAGTGTGTAAGCTCTCTAAATAAATAAATAAATAAATAAACATTAAAAAAATAATGACAGCCAAAAATGTGGCATATACATTACTTTCACACTTATTGTATCATTACCACATATTTATCCTGTGGTCATAAGCACATAAAATGATGTCAGACATTATGAAGTTACAGTCATATATTTCAGAAAGTCCATGCTCTAGAGCATCTTATGAACTAATGAAATATTTTTTTTTAAATCCTATTATCAACATTGTCTGTAAAATAGCAACATGAATAGATTAAGAAAGAGGGCGTTAGGGGCTGTCTGGTTGGCACAGGTGGTTAAACATCTGACTTCAGCTCAGGTCATGATCTCACTGTTTGTGGGTTCAAGCCCCACGTTGGGCTCTGTGCTGACAGCTTGGGGCCTGCTTGGGATTCTCTGTCTCCCTCTCTCTCTGCCCCTCCCCCACTCATTCATGTGCATGCGCTCGCATGCTCTCGCTCTCTCATAAATGAATTAATAAACATTAAAACCTTTTTTTTAGAAATGGGGCTTTAAATTAAAGAATTTATAATAAAAAAAGAAGACAGGACAAGATTATCTGGAAAACTGATTAAATATAAAATAGAACAATCTCAAAATACACATAAATAACGATAAAGAAAGCACAAATCATGTAATTGGAACCAACTGGAAGTAGTTGGTTAAGTTTTTTGATTGGATGAGTATTGTTTGGAAAAGCAAATGACTGGCAAACAAAAACTGAGAGTAATTTCAGACAGTTTAAGAATGGTAACTGCACAGAATAAATGAGGTCAGGACAAATTTAAAGTAAAACCTGTGGTTACATTAGACTCAGTGATGAAAGAACCTTGCACAGAACGCAAAAAGCAGAGAACACTGCACAAAAAAGTATTTCTAGTATAACAATGAAAAGCTGTAAGAGTCTGAGTTATTCCAGGGAAGCAGAAGTATGTGAGTGAGAGTGAGAGAAAGAGAGAGAGAGAGAGAGAGTGTGTGTATACACTGTGATCACCTCAAAAAAGTCAGATATTTGGCTCTGCCATTTTTGTTGTGAATGATGCAAATAAATTTAGCAATTGATGTTTTGCAATGGGTGAAAAGCAGGATAAAATTTCTTCCACAGAGACATTCTGGATAAAAAAGAGAGCTTACTATAAGGGTTTAATTTTTCTCTCCATACTATAATAGGGGCCCTGCATCTATATTAATATATATATATATATATATATATATATATATATATATAAATAATTTTTAACATATATGTAGATAGATACACAAATATCTCTCTATATTTTTAAGAACTTTAATAAAAAGCACCATTCCTATCTATGCATTCATACCCACCTACAAACACATAACACATACATATAATACCTATTTTAAACAAAAATGAATTCATATTAGTTATACTATTATGCTGATTTCTTCACTTTGCACCGTATCATGGATAGTTTCAACCTCAGATTTACCTTGTTTTTGTTGTTGTTGTTGTTGCTGTTGTTGCTTTTTAATGGCTTTATAGAATTCAATGTATATATGTACAGTAGTCTAACTTACTTATTTTTCTTTTGAGAAAATCTTAGATTTTTTCATTTAACTGTCACAAAAAATGATTCTGTGATTATCTTTGTGTATACATATCTGAAAATTTGTGTGAATATGATTATTGAATGAATTTCTGAAAGTGGAAAGGCTGGAAATTTATATTTGAAAGAAAGATTTAAAGTGGTGGTAAACATTTGTGCATAGTTCTAAGCGTAAGTATAGATTTTTGTTGAGGGAACAAGTTTAGGAATAGAAAGAAGACCTAGCATTATGAACATAAATATAGCTGAATGAAAGCACTGTACAGAAATGTGGCAGATAGAAACACAAAGGAAAGAAGTTAAGGGTAAGTCCTGTTATCCTGTTCTTAAATTTTATAGAAGTAACATAAATGATAAACATAATCAGTTGTGATTTGAAAAAGATAAACGGCCAGGAAGCAAATTCTAAAGAATCAAAACTAACAAGTGGTTAACGATCTTTAATTATTAAAAATTAACAGTCTTCATTTTTTTAAAAATTTTTTTAAAATGTTTATTTATTTTTGAGAGAGACAGGGACAGAGAATGGGCAGGGGAGGGACAGAGAGAGAGGGAGACACAGAATCCAAAGCAGGCTCCAGGCTCTGAGCTGTCAGCACAGAGCCCGACGCGGGGCTCGAACTCACGGACCGTGAGATCATGACCTGAGCATGAAGTCGGACACCCAACTGACTGAGCCACTCAGGCACCCCTACAGTCTTCATTCTTAAAAAGGAGTGGTGAGGATGGTGATACTGAGATTAGCCATGAGATCACAGTCACACTAAGGAATAGTTTTGTAAAAGACTCATGATGAAGATATAAATTAGGAATGACCAGGCAGAGATAGGGAAGTGAAAGTAGAAACATGTTTCAAAAAAGGATGGTAATTGTAGGGAAAGTAGATTTGAGACAGCATCTGTCTTCATAAAAGACATTTGTTGAAATACATTAAAGGAGGTTGAGCACAAAATAATTCTTATAACATGAATTAGGTGGTCTTAAAATGATGTGCTCTCACGTGATAGATCTGAGTTATAGAATGGAATATTAAATATTTAATTGATATAATCCAAAAAGGAATTTGGAGATATTTTGTTATAAATCGTAAAGCCAAAGCATTTTCTAATTCAAATATTTGTAACATGAGAAAAAAAGTGAGGAATTCAGAGCTGTTAAATTTTACCAGACTGCTCTCAACAAACAGTTATAGAAGACTATAAACTTAAACACTTACTACACTTTTAAAAATGTGAAAAAAGTTGTCAGTCAATACTGAATAAATTTAATGGTATGTAGTGGCAGTTATGACAAAAGGTAAAAGAAAAAATAAACATGCTTACTGATTATGCCACACACCAAAGATTAGAGTAAGTTTTCATGAGTATTTTTATTTTACAGGTGTTGCATGCATGGTCACCCATTCTTATAAACAACTGACAGATCATGAACAAAATCAATAAACATATATAGAATTTTATACTAACGTGACAAGCAGTAAATTCTTTGTGCTGAAACTAAATATGGGTTTTCTAATTTAAAGTTATAAAAGGACTGTATACATGGCCAACACCCTAACAATATATGATACTAATAAATGAAAACAGGGGAAAAATTGAATATAGCTGAAAAACTGATGCTGGAAACAGTTTAAAAATAGTAAAAAATACCAGAAAACATATTCTTAATTACAGAGAATAAACTGAGGGTTGCTGGAGGACAAGTGGGTGGGAGGATGTGTTAAATGGGTGATGGGGATTAAGTAGGGCATTTGTGATGAGCACTAGGTGCTCTATATAAGTGATGAATCACTAAATTCTACACCTGAAATATTAAACTGTAAACTAACCTGACTTTAAATAAAACTTGAAAAAATATATAAAAAACAAAATAAAATAATAGCTAAATATAAAAAATTATAAAAAATAATGTACAGTAAGTGAATATTTCCTTTTAATATTACATATTTATTTAAAAGTATATGATTATATACATTATGATTATAATTATTATATACACTGTAATTACATATATGTCATTATACATAAATGATATTAAAAATCAAGTGAAATAATGTAGGCTATTTTCTGATTTCTACTTGTATGAATCCCATATCTAATTCATGAAGTTTTTATAAGCTTTTCTTGTATTTTTCAAATATTAAAAGCAATATGTGCTCATTTTGAAAACTGGAAATAATGTATAAAATATGTAATAAGTTACACAACAGCCAAACACATAAAGGCAAACAGCTAATATTTTGTATTTTTTCAGAATTTTTGATGCAAATTTTAAAATATTATTTTAGGTTGATATATAAATTTTCTTGTCTAAAAGTTTTTTTGAATGTTTATTTATTTTGAGAAAGAGAGTGTGCACAAGTGCGTGGGAGGCAGAGAGTGGCAGAGAGAGAGAGAGGGAGAGAAAGAGAGAATCCCAAGCAGGAACCAAACTGTCAGCATAGTGCCTGATGCAGGATTCTATCCCACAGAACGTAAGATCATGACCTGAGCCAAAATCAAGAGTCTGATGCTGAACTGAACCACCCAGGTACCCCCCCTAAAATTTTCTTTTATCAACATGTAGGCAGCATTGCCTCATACTACTTAAAAATATGATTTTAATAGATGCATAAAAATTTCATTGTTATTATGGTATATCATAATTTTGATAAGCAATCTTATTTTGGACACCTAGATAATTTCTTTTCTTCTTTTAAATAATATCAGAGGCACCTAGGTGGCTCAGTCTGTTGAGCATCCAACTTGATCTCACAGTTCTTCGGTTTGAGTTCCACATAACTTGGGATTCTCTCTCTCTCTCTCTCTCTCTCTCTCTCTGTCTCTGCCCCTCCCCCACTTTTGCTTGCTATCTCTAAATAAATAAATAAATAAATAAATAAAAAAGCAAACAATAAATAAATAAATAAATAATAAATAAATAAACTTAAAATAATATTATAGTATGGGATGCCTAGGTGGCTCAGCTGGTTAAGCATGTGAGCTCTCTCTCTCTCAAATAAACTTAAAAATAATAAAAACAAAATAATATTATAGTAAACATACATTCTAATCTCTATGTGTGAATATATCCTTAGAGTAGAAGTGGAATCACATGGTCAAAATATATGAACTATTGAAGGTCTCTTGCTATACTGGCACAGCACTATATTGTTCTGAAATCACTGTTTTAATGCCTACTCACATTAGAAGTGTTTAAGTGTGTGAGTTTCAATATACTCTGTCCAGAAAAAAGAAAGTATAATCATTTACAACATATACATTATATTGATAAGGAAAAATACTTATCTCAATAGGTATTAAATTATATTTGATTATAGTGAGTTTGAGCACTCTTATTATAGATATTAGCTTTTTTTTTTAATTTTCTTATGCTTGTTTGCACTACCTGTTTTTGTCCTTTGTCAAATTTTTGAATGGGAAAGTAGTATTTTAACATAGCTTATAAAAGAAAGCCCTTTACATATTAAAAATTTTAACTCTTCCTCTGTAATGTTATACTTTATTTTTAAATTTTCTTATAATTTTTGCAAGATATTTTAAAATTCTTTATGTTTGTGCCTAATTTCAATAGACCCAATAATTAAATCAGAGATAATAATGTAGACTATATTAATTCTACATTAATACCTGTTGAATTTCTGATTAGGCCAAGAATGTTCTGAATTCTGCTTCCCGGGCCTTCTTTTTAATGCCAGTTTGACAGAAATGTTTGCTTTCTATATATGATAGTAGCATTTTATTGAAGAAAACAAAACAAAACTACACCAAAGAAACCCTCTATTTTTTTAATAAAAATAGTATGCACAAAAGTACAGTAAAACGCCTCTAGTTTTTTTTAAAAAGGTCATTATTTTTTAAAGCCTGTTTCTCACCTTATACTATAAATATAACTATGAAAATATATAATGCATATGTCTATGTATTTTGTCACAGATGTTCAAATTAAGCCAATAAATGTACATGTATATACTTTATATATAAGCACTACATATTCTAGATTTTACAATTTTTTCATGTTTGAGAGAGACAGAGAACAAGTGGGGGAGGGGTACAGAGAGAGAGAGAGAGGGAGAAACAGAGAAACTTAAACAGGCTCCGGGCTCTGAGCTGTCAGCACAGAACCCGACACAAGGCTCAAACCCATGAACCATGAGATCTGACCCAAGCTGAAGTCAGACACTTAACTGACTGAGCCACCCAGGTGCCCCTAAGCACTATATATTCTTAAATTGAGTTTGGGAGAGTATTCATTTCTCAGTGTGAGCTGATTTTTTGATGTTCAATTTATTAAATGTCAAGTCATCAACTGTATTTCTATAGACCTAATAATTGCTATTCCTACTATTATTACACATTTTTATATAATCTTGAGTTTAGGTTCATTGTATACCTTACTGGAACATTCTCTTCTAGACACTGCTTGCAAAAAATAGTAAGAGAGGCAATTTTAGAGAGATTTTTGGCTTTAGATGAAAAAAATACTTTCTGAGGTAAGCTTACTTTGGAAACATGACTCATTATAAAGAAAACACCAAATATGAAATATCTTCCCTATCCTGCCATTGATCTTCCCCCTGACCTCCCGACCTGTGGCACAAGAATACAGATTAAGCTGTGGCAATTTCAGTAACAAAGTGATCACTTCCAGTACCAGAGTTTTGCAATCCATTTTATGATCATGTCTCTGAAGGTAACATTATCTCATTAATTCTAATGTTATTGTAGATATATATAGAAGACTGTACTATATTATTTATTTATTTAAATACAAGTTAGTTGACATACAGTGTAGCATTGGTTTCTGGGGTAGAACCCAGTGATTCATCACTTACATAATAACTTCCAGCACTCATCCCAACTAGTTCCCTCCTTAATTAATGCCCATCACCCTTTTTGCCCATCCCACCACCCACTCCCCCTCTAGCAAACCCTCAGTTTGTTCTCTGTGTATAAGAGGCTCTTACGGTTTGCCACCCTCTCTGTTTTTATCTTATTTTTCCTTTCCCTTATGTTCATCTGTTTTGTTTCTTAAATATGAGTGAAATCATATATTTGTCTTCCTCTGACTTATTTCGTTTAGCATAATACACTCTCGTCCCATCCATGTTGTTGCAAATAGCAAGACTTCATTGTTTTTGATCACCAAGTAGTATTCCATTGTGTATATATATACACACACATACATACACACCACATCTTCTTTATCTATTCATCAGTGGATGGACATTTGGGCTTTTTCCATAATTTGGTTATTGTTGATAGTACTGCTATAAACATTGGTGTGCATGTGCCCCTTCAAATTAGCATTTTTGTATCCTTTGGATAAATACCTAGTAATGTAACTGCTGGGTTGTAGGGTAGTTCTACTTTTAATTTTTTGAGGAACCTCCATACTGTTTTCCAGAATGGCTATACAAGTTTGCATTCTCACCAAAAGTACAAAACTGTTCTCCCTTCTTTGCATCCTTGTCAACATCTGCTGTTTCCTGAGTTGTTCATTTTAGCTATTCTGACAGGTGTTAGGTGGTATCTCATTGTGATTTGGATTTGTATTGCCCTGATGATGAGTGATGTTGAAAATCTTTTTATCTGTCTGTTGTCATCTGGATGTCTTCTTTGCAAGTGTCTATTTGTGTGTTTGCCTTTCTTCACTGGATTATTTGTTTTTTGGGTGTTGAGTTTGACTAATAAGTTCTTTATAGTTTTTGGATACTAACCCTTTATCTGCCATGTCATTTGCAAATATCTTCTCCCATTCCAAAGGTTGCCTCTTTGTTCTGTTGATTGTTTCCTTCACTGGTCAGAAGCTTTTTATCTTGATGAAGTCCCAATAGTTCATTTTTGCTTTTATTTCCCTAGCCTCTAGTAGAAGCTGCTACAGCCGAAGTCAAAGAGGATGTTGGCGTTTTCTCCTCTAGGATTTTGATGGTTTCCTGTCTCACAATTAGGTCATTAATCTATTTTGAATTTATTCTTGTGCATGGTGTAAGAAAGTAGTACAGTTTTCATTATTCTGCATGTTGCTTTCCAGTTTTCCCAGCACCATTTGCTGAAGAGACTGTCTTTTTTCCATTGGAGCCTCTTTCCCGCTTTGTCAAAGATTAGTTGGCCATATATTTGTGGGTCCATTTCTGTTCCATCGATCTTCGTATCTGTTTTTGTGCCAGTACCATATCGTCTTGATTACAGCTTTGTAAGATAGCTTCAAGTCTGGAATTGTGATGCCTCCAACTTTGGTTTTCTTTTTCAACAATACTTTGACTATTTGGGGTCATTTCGAGGTCATTCAGGGGTCACTTTAGGAGTTTTTTTTCTAGCTCTGTGAAGAATGCTGGTGTTATTTTGATAGGGATTGCATTGAACATGTAGATTGTTTTGGGTAGTAGAGACATTTAACAATATTCTTCCAATTCATGAGCATGGAATGTTTTTCCATTTCTTTGTTTCTTCAATTTCTTTCATAAACTTTCTACAGTTTTCAGCATACAGATTTTTTACCTCTTTGGTTAGGTTTATTCCTATGTATCTTATGGTTTTAGGTGCCAATGTAAGTGGCATCAATTCCTTGATTTATCTTTCTGCTGCTTCACTATTGGTGTATAGAAATGCAACAGATTTCTGTACGTTGATTTTATATACTGCGACTTTGCTGAATTCACATATCAGTTCTAGTAGTTTTTTGGTGGAGTCTTTAGGGTTTCCCATGTAGAGCATCATGTCATCTGTGAAAAGTGACAGTTTGACTTCTTCTTTGTCAATTTGTATACCTTTTATTTCATTTGTTGTCTTACTGCTGAGGCTAGGACTTCCAATACTATGTTGAACAACAGTGGTGAGACTGGACATCCCTGTCACATTCCTGACCTTAGGGGGAAAGCTCTCGGTTTTTCCCCATTAAGGATGATGTTAGCTTTGGGTCTTTCATGTATGGCCTTTATGATGTTGAGGAATGTTCCTTCTATCCCTACTTTCTTGAGAGTATTTATCAGGAAAGCATGCTGTATTTTGTCAAATGATTTTTCTGCATCTATTTATCTTGAGAGAGAGAGAGAGAGAGAGAGAGAGAGAGCGAGCATGAGAGGGGGTGAGGCAGAGAGAGGAGGACACAGATTACCAACCAGGCTCCGTGCTGTCAGCACAGAGCCCAATACAGGGGTTGAATTCATAAACCACATGATCTTGACCTGAGCCAAAATCAAAAGTCGGACACTGAACTGACTGAGGCACCCAGGTGCCCCAAGACTATATTATCTTTAAAATGTGGCAGATAATACACACTGGTACATTATTTTATCCATTGTGACCAAAGTAAAAGGGGAGAAATATAGTTTGCTATTCACTACATAAGTTGTTTTTTTATGATAAATATTAAACTGAAAATCTTCAGTATTCATTCAGGAATAGAAATTTATAAATTAAAGTGCTACAGATTTTCTAAAAGCCAAACTTATATTATAGTTTTAAAGTGTGGCATAAAACCTAGAGACCCCATAAAAGTTCAAATTATTGCAGTAGTAAAAATATGACCCACAAAAGTCAAAGTTCAAATAAAAAATTGGAAAAAATATTTGGAACATACAACATGTAATTAACCCAGTTTTCCTAACATACATATCAATATTATCTTTATTTTTAAATAAGCAAAAAACTCAAACAGCCAAGAGCAAAATAGATGTAAAACATCGTGTTTCATAATCCATATGTTAAAACTCTCTTTACCCTTCTTGAATATGTATAATTTAAGCCTCTCATAATTGATTTCATTTCACCCTCTCTATACTAATATAATTCTCGTATTTTGCCTTGAAGCCGCAGGCTGTCCTAATTGTTGAAGAAATAAATAACGGAAAATTGAGGAAAAAAGCTTCCCTTTTCCCCCAAAGCTATAGAAAAGACACCATTCTACATGATATGATATGTCCTAAAAACATGGTATATTGAGAACATCCCAGAATTGTCCATTGTGCTCTCCAGTCCATTATGGAGATGTGTATGGAAATGCATAATCCTGTTCTGTTACCAATCATTGAACAGAACTTGGAACTGAGGATCATTTTTAGATAGAATTCAGAGAATGATGCTGTGAGTTGTGTAAAGAATGATTTCTAAAAAGTCTGCAACACTGCTTTATTGTTTCCATTATTTTTTGATCCCAGAAATCATATTTATCTCTGTTTCCTTGAAGTTATAAGAAAGAAATAAGTTTTTGGATTTTGCTTCTTTTTGCATAAAATCAAAATAAATCCTGTGACTCTACAGAGTCATTATTCAAATGAGGAGTTTGAGAATCTTTGTTTCATTTAAATTAGCAACAGAAAAAAAATCTCAAGATCAATCATACTCCCACTTTTTTTTAACGTTTATTCATTCTTGAGAGACAGACAGAGATAGAGTGCAAGTGAGGGAGGGGCAGAGAAACAGACAGGGAGACACAGAATCTGAAGCAGGCTCCAGGCTCCAAGCCGTCAGCACAGAACCTGACGCGGGGCTTGAACTCATAAACCATGAGATCATGACCTGGGCCGAAGTTGGACACTTAACCAACTGAGCCACCCAGGCTCCCCAATCATACTCCTACTATTAAAAATGAAAACCTTACTAATTAAATTACCAATTTAAATTAGCAAGTTCTTCAAGAATAAAATATTTCATAGGTCTAAGGGCTCCTTAAGGTATGGGAAAACAAGAACTCTCCAATACTGCTGTAAGGAGTGTAAGTTGCTATCAATTTCTGAAAGAAAAAACTGGAATATCTATAAAAATCTGAAATGCAAGTACTCACAATTTTACTAATTTTACACACAATTTTACTAATAATCTACACACATCATCAAATAAGTACACAGATGCAAGTGTGTTGACTTTTTATATCTGCAATTGTCGGGGGAAAAAAGAAAACAATCTAAATGCCCATCAGAGAGAGACTGGCAAAATAAAGGTGGCACCTTGTAAAATTCAACATGGTATATATTGTAGATATTTATATATTTATGGAAATGGATCTAAGTTTAAAATGTATTTATAATATGCTTCAAATGACATAAAATAGTATATATTTTTCTCATATTGATAAAAACTTTATCAACAATAGACAAATGAATAAAGTACATGAACAGGTCACTCATAAAAGAAGAAAAGAAAAACATAAATGCCAATAAACATGTTGAAAATCTACAATTTTGCTAGGGTTCAAATAAATGTAAATTAATCCAATAGTGAGATACTGATTTTCCCTTTTCTGAATCTGGCATACATTTTTCTTTAAAGTAACAATAATTTATACTTTTACCAAAGGGGAGGCAAATATACTTACTCATAAATGGATTATAAATAGTAGTAATCATTCATATATACACTTACATGTGCACAGACTATTTTCCAAAGGATATTCCAGAAAATCTCAGCATTTTTTTTCTCTATGAGAGAGATATAGGGTCATATTCAAGATCAAAGAGAAATATTGTATCTTACAATATACCCTTCTGAATTATTTGGATTTTGTTTTTATAAAGAGGAGATATTATATTAAAAATTTATTTCTAAAAAGTTTAATTGCCATATTGACAAAAATTAGATATAGCTCCCCCTGTGCAGTCAGAGTAAAATAGCATCTTTCTAACACAACAATATCAGTTGTGTAAATGTTCTTAAAGCAAAATCCTTTGTGTGGCAAAAATCACCGAAGTTTCTTTTCAGGAATAAGAAGAGGACGCTGTCTTTCTTGGTTTACTTGTTATCTTAGTTCAGGTTGCTATAACAACATACCACAGACTTTTTATTTCTTACAGTTCTGGAGGCTCAAAGTATAAGATCAAGGTGCCAGCATGATCAGGCTGTTGGTGACAGCAATCTTCCTGGTTTACAGACAGTGACCTTCTTGTTCAATCTGCACATAGTAGAAAGAGACCATCTCTCCCTTTTTTTATACGAGCACCAATCCTATTCATAAGGGATCCACCTTCATGACCCAATTACCTACCTCCTAAGGCCCCACCTCCAAATGCCATCACATTGGAGTTTCAACATGTGAATTTTGAAGAGTCACAAACATTCAGTCCATAGCGTTGACATTATATTTATTCCTAGTTTTTATGTAAATATGTGGTGATCCTAGGACAGTGAATAATAGGACTGAATAAGTTAATTTTTCTCCTTCCTGATACTACCTGTTCTTGGGTCTCTTTCAAGTAGTATTTGCTTTTAAGTGAAGGAATCACTCTAAAGGTCAGAAATTCCAATTTAAGGTGTGCCTGAGTGGCTCAGTTGGTTAAGCATCCAACTTGGTTTTGGCTCAGGTCATGATCTTGCAGTTCCTGAGATTAAGGCCTGCATTGGGGTCTGTGCTGGCAGCATGGGCCTGCTTGGGATTCTCTCTGCCCTTCCCCTGCTCACGCTCTCTCTCTCTCTCTCTCTCTCTCTCTCTCTCTCTCTCAAAATAAGTAAACATTAAAAACAAAGAAATTCCAATTTAAGTGTAAGAGACATTTGGGTTAGCCTTGATTTCAGGAAATAATTTTGTATTCTTTATATCTCCTGTTTAACAGTCTTCTTATTTTTTTTAACATTTATTTATTTTGGGGGGAAAGAGAGAGAGAGAGAGAGAGAGAGAGAGAGTGTGAACATGAGTGGGGGAGGGGCAGAGAGAGAGGGAGACACAAAATCCAAAGCAGGCTCCAGGCTCTGAGCTGTCAGCACAGAGCCAAATGCGGGGCTCGAACTCACAAACTATGAGATCATGACCTGAGCTGAAGTAGGACGCTCAACCGACTGAGCCACCCACCCAGGTGCCCCCACAGTCTTTTTAAATGTTCAGAAATAAAAATAGGCAATAGTCAAAACAAATCAGATTACAGAGAAATTAAGGAAGGTGTTACAGCATTTTAGAAATTCTTTTCAGTTCATATAGCATTTACCAAAAAGAAACATGGAGTTGAGTGAATGAATGAGTTTGATGAAAGGTCCACAATTCAGCTGCCAAGGATTCCTGTACTGATTGAGGGAAAAAAAAGGTAAGCTCATACAGCAGATGTATTATCATACATCTATATCTTCTTATTTTGGCTGTAAATCTACATCACATGTGGCATCGAACGCCCTATGTAAAAAAGAAAGCAGTCCCTCCTCATAAAAAGATAATGGAAGATAGGATAATAGAAGAGGGTACATTGCCTTACTATGTTGCAAGAAGTTATAAGGTTTTTGATGTCAAAGGTAATCTGAAGCCTGGAGTGGAAGACCCATACGCTATGAGCAAAATACACATCACAGTAGGTTCCTGAACCCGAGAAAAAATTCATGGTTAATTCAAGTGCAGATTAGTACCTGCCCAATGGGAAAATCTAAGGTTAGATTAATTAGTGTTTCATAATAGTTGACATTGAGACAAAAATCTGCCACTTGTTGGCAAATTATAGTTCCTGAAATTATTTTCTCCTTGTCTACAGTAATTTTTATAAAAAGATATTTTCAAGTTACTTTAATCATTGATAAAGATATACTTTTCTAACTATAGCCCTAATAACTAAATATTTTTAAAATTATTCCAATCAGTTATTCTATTACCTATGATTCTATTACCATGATTCTCAATTAATTTCTGTCCCTTCCCTAGTTTCCTAGGGCTGCTGTAGCAAAGTACCAAATATTGAGTTGCTTAAACAACAGAAATATATTGTCTTACAGTTCTAGAGACTAGAAATAAAAAAATAAAGATGTCTGAAGTGCTGATTCCTTCCAAGAGCTGTAAGGGACAATCTGTTCCATGTCTCCCTCTTAGATACTTGGCTTATCGATGGTGTTCTCCTTGTGTCTTCACACTGTCTTCCCTCTCTGTACTTTTTTTATAAGAACATGGGTCATATGGAATTAAGGTCCATCCTAATGATCTCATTTTTTAAAAGACTTATCTCTTTTAAAAATATTTTTAATGTTTATTTATTTTGTAAGACAGAGACCATGTGTGTGAGCAGGGAAGGGACAGAGAAAGAGGGAGAGAGGGAATCCCAAGCAGGCTCTGCACTGGCAGTCCTGATGCAGGGCTTGATCTCATGAACTGTGTGATATCACGACCTCGGCTGAGATCAAGAGTCTGAGCCACCCAGACTCCCCAACTAATGATCTCATTTTAACTTGATCACTTGCAAAGATCTTACTTTCAAATTAGATCGTATTCACACATAACAGGGATTAGGACTTCACCATCTTTATGTGGGACACAATTCAACCCATAACAATCCCTAAAGGCTGGAGGGGAAAGAAACTCCTATAAATAACATAGTTTACTTCAATTGTTTTTATTGTAGGAGTACAGAAAATGGTAGTAAGTCAAAAAAGGAATAGTGCTGTATATGGGGAAGTTTGAAAAGAATGGTTTAGGTTATTATAAACCACAATATCTACTAAGGAAAGTCTTCCCCACCTTGTTGGAATTATTAACAAAGACTAGATCTAATCCCATTTTTCTAGTGGGAGATGCCTAAATTAATGCTGGGGTACTGCAGGAAAAATAATCACTATAATCACTTTTAAAAAGTCTAGACTACCAAATTTAATTCTATCAACTGATGGCAAACATCATTTAGGATTTTGTTATGCCAGTTAAATCACATCAGTTATCTATTTGATTAATTCTATTATTTGACAGATAATTTTGAGATCATATTCAGTGTATCAGACATTTATAAGACACTGTGGATACAAAGACACACTGATCATCTCTCCTCTCAGCAAAATTATAGCTTAAGTTATTGAGCCTACCCAGAACACCTGTTTTCCTACAAAGGTAACTCTGAGTAGTAGTTCTCAAACTATTTTTTATTTTGACATACATGCAAGATATTCCTACCATGCACAAAACATTCCCAGAAACACATATAAGTTGTTTTTAAAACATCAAAAAAATTTAGAGTAAAAATACAACAGTAATTCAACATCATCATCATATTAACATCTTGAGAAATAGTCACTGATGCTACACTGATTCCTCCTAATGCCTCCTCTTCTCCCACACAGGAATATGTGAGGGATATTACAGAGATAGTATTGTCAGCTCTATAATATTTTATAAGAAAATCATTCATAAACCTCAATCATTTATTATTGACACTACATTGCTTTTAATATTGCCTCACAACTGATGAGGCAACCAGAGATGCCACAGATGCCATGAGGTTAAGGTTTAGTTCCTCTGGTTCAGCCCCCATGACTTCCCATTCCCAACTCCCCCAACTCCACATCCTCTTCTGACATAGTAGCCTATGTTTTAGGAAAATGCGGCATGTTACAGATACATTTAGCTAAGCACATTGCCAATTATAAAATACTGAATACATGTTATTTAATTTTTTCTCATTCATTAATTAAGTGGTATTTATGCACTGTAATATTCCAGGCCCTCCTAGAATTATAGGGTGGTTGAGAGATACACACAATAAACAAGCACATATGACCAAGGCAGCCTTGGTTAATGATAAAAGCTCTGAAGAAAACCAAGAGATACAATGGAGTGAGTAGTGAGGTAGGAGGAAAGCTCTTTTAGATCAGTCAAGGAAGGTTTTCCTGATATTTCATGCCATATCAATAGCAGAGCATTCCAGGCAGAGCAAAGAGCAAGAACAAGGCCACACAGCCTGAAAGAGTTAGGGATGCTGGAGAAACAGAAGGAGGCTGTACTTCTCAGAAACACAGTTATTAGAATTATATATAAAAAATACATTATTACCATGCACTTTCCTTTGTCTCATTTTGCAATTAAAATGTATAAGATGGAAGACATTAGCTTCCCCTCCTGAATTTGAAGTTCCATAGATCATGAATTACATCTTGTTCATATTTGTATTTCTGATACAACACGATATTACCTACTGCATGGCAAACATTGAATAAATATTTGAACAAATTTAACATTCAAGAGATTATATGATATAAATTTATGATGTAGAGTTTGCTATTTAGGTTTTCTGCTAAATCAGATGGGCAACAGCAGTCAGCATAAATTAAATACACACTTTTGAAATTTATCATTATTTACTGAAAGTGAGAAAAAAAAGGAAAGAATTCCAAAATGGAAGATGTACTATAAAGAAGAAATAGTCTTCAGTCTAGAGAGCTCTATAGTGTTAAATATCATTCTGAGATATCCTGATGCAAAAAACAAAGACATCCCTCCTGGCCTATTAAATTGCTAAAGTAGGTCTCTGCTCCATATTCTGTCTTTTCAGATTAATTTGCTTTATCTGGTGATGATTCTTTTCTGTTTAATCCCTGAATGAGTATGCCTACTGCACTGACTTGGGTATACTTCAGAAAACATTTAGAGCTCAAGACATGTAAAAACTTGAGTTTTGAATTAGCTTTATTAAAACAAAAAATGAAAACACATACTTGTAAGTAATCTATACTCTAAAATCTCTATAGTCCCTACACAGCTGACTGGATATTTGATGTGCTGGGAAGGCCCCAGTGAGGCAGCTTATTTATAGCAAAATGTATGAAAAGGCAGTAGCCACAGACATTTGTTCTGATAAGGTAAACCTATCTCCTCTTGTGTCTCATCGACAGAAACTCATCCCAAATGGAACACTAGCATAATTCACTTGGAAATATTTTATAAAATCCTTCTGTCTCCTAAGATTCCTAAAACCTAGAATATTCAGTCTGTTTTATAACTGAAGTCAACAGTATAAGTGACTTTTTCATATTCATATATATTTAAAAGTACATTTAATTCACATATTGAGCAATCCCTACATCTATTTTTCACTAAACAAGTTTTCACTTTTGAAATTACTTTGTAAATGTTATGTTTTCTTAATTCTTTCTTCTGTGTAAGTTCTATAAGAGAGATCCCACGGCAAAACAAACTGTGTAGACATTCCTGGAAAATGAGGCATTTTGACAATGGTAAGTGGAAAACATTCCTGATTAGGAATAAATTATAAAGAATTAACTAGAAAATAAATGCACTAGATATATTTCCGCCTTGATTTCATTTATTAGAAATGTAAAGGTCTAATACGGATACACTACTCATTTATTCACATATTCAACAAATATTTATTGAACACCTACCATGTTTATGGCTGCGAACATCTGTGTTCTCTATATATTATTATTTATATGTGATTTTTTAAAAGCTGCTTTCACAAACCCACATTTATATAAAAAGTAAACTTTATATAGTTACTACAACATAAACTAGTATCGTATTTTCTGAATAGAGTAGAAACCAGGCATACAAAATTAAAAATAGAATGAAATTATAAAATGTTCATCCAGGTACCACATAAACTCATTTAATGAGACAATAAGGATACAAATACCACTCTTTGAGAAATCTGGTTATGGGAAATATTGCTGATATGTAAAAAAAAGCCTTAAAATAGTATATTTTCCCAGTATTAACCATCAGAGTCTAATTATCTTGACATCAGAAAC
Organism: Panthera pardus; assembly: GCF_024362965.1. Taxonomy (NCBI): domain Eukaryota; kingdom Metazoa; phylum Chordata; class Mammalia; order Carnivora; family Felidae; genus Panthera; species Panthera pardus. The sequence goes on along the minus strand of NW_026526721.1, from coordinate 44,792,692 downwards.
TGACTTTCCTAACTTTTTAAATTTACTTCCTCACAAACAGTGGAAACACAAGAAGTTAACTACAGAATAAACACTGCATAAACCCCTTGAGTTTCACACAGAATTTTTTTTTGGAACAGTAAACATATCTTACTCTTCAGAGATTATTTTATTTCTAAATAAAAAGCATCTAGCATTTTATCTAAATAAAAATCATGTATTCAGAAGAAAGTCCCTTTGCCTTGATTTGGTAACATGCATATTTCATGGGCTCTACTTTGAACATTTAACCAAGAGATTCAATGTGATTATTTCAGTAACAATTCAATTTGAAATGTCAACTATGTTCAGCATTTAAAAATTAATAGCTAAATCCCTTTAAAGATCAGGGAAATTTTGTTCTGGCTTAGAATAATTTTATAGCTTTATGAATCTCCTTGTGCATTGTTTGCATATTTTAAACTATTCTGAATAATGCACTCCCTGTAAAGGCCCATTAGTTCAAAGAATCTGACAGTCACAGCTCAAGGTATTAATTTTCATACCAGATATATATTTTCGATTGGCAGTAAATTTTTCAACTCAAATATACTTTACCTAAATTGTGACTGTATGTATTTTGAATAGGTTATAGCAGTAAACAACCATGAAAAAAAAAAAAAAAAAAAACAACCTGAGAATTTAATCAAGTCTTTTCTCCTTCCCATTTATTTTGCTTTCCGGGAAGAGAACAGCCATTAAAGGAGGAATCCTGAAGCAGCAATCATGGCGTAACAAATGTGGCTGGAGGAAGGGGAGCCGTGCAATGCTGGAGCAGAGATTTCGGCAACTCTGAGAGTAACAGGGGGAAATAAAAATGCTTGATAATGTAATTTTAAAAACCTAAATTGGAAAACCCTTGACCAGTGTCACTTTTTGGTATATCAGAAGCACTCCAGACTTAAATGAGATTAATGAAGATATCATTATCTGAAAGGCACTGAGAAGAATAGACAGAAAATGTTCTGGGTTATCAAGACCATCGTAGCAAAATCTAAAATGATTCATTCAACTGCCCATTCAAGAAGCATTTATTATGGATGTCCTACTATGTCAAGCACTGTGCGAACTACTCAGAGAGCAAAACACATCTCTGTCCTCTTGAAGCTTACAGTTTAGTGAGGATTATACAGGTTTAATCAAGTACTGTGTATTAATACATAACTACAAATTAAGATACATGCCAAGAAGGAAGGGGAGTTGACTTTTGGGGAGTATTTTGCTAGAAAGGGATCTCTTTAGGATTGTTGAATGGGGTAAGCTTCTCTAAAAACTTGATAAGGGCACACCCTTAATCCTGGCTCATTTTATTTACACTATTTGGCCCAAGTTATAGTAAAATCTAATATTTATATTATGCCACCCCTGGTTATAAGCAATTGAGGATTCTATATGAATTGACAAAAAAAAAAAAAAATAGAATTAACTCCATGACAAATTTAGTCTATGAGTCTTCTTTGGATTTCTCTCTACAGTCTCAAGATTTATGCAGAAATGTAGCATTTGGATACCTATTTTCATAAGGTGCTGTATCCAGAGCCAATATTATATCACACATTATAGAATATGGACTACAGTATTCCCTAATCCCTTGCTCCTTCCATGTATCCATAACCATCTGACCTTGGCTTCCTTCTCCAACACCATTCACCACACCCCCAAGTATTCTGCAATCCATTGTTAGCCCATTGTGCTGTTATGATTTATTGCCCTTTAGCTCCAAATTCATTCTTCATTGTTTGCTTTGTGAAGACTAAGCTGAGCCATTTAGATCAGTTTTCCTTATCAGCTGTGATGAAGGTTAATAATCTTTATCAGTACAGGGTGATACAGAGGCACTGGAGGAGGAAGGAATTTTCATTCCTGGTCTGGTATATGTTCTGCACAGCTCCTACTAGGTATACAACTTGTCCAGCACCTGCTCCAGCATTAGGCTCTTACAGTGCCAGAAGTCTCCTTGTCCAGCATCAGCTTCCTACAGTATAGAGAGCTTTTCCAGCACTTGACCCCACAGTACACAGTGGCCAGCAGCAGCCATCATCTTCCCCCATGCTTCCACCCCCGCCCCCCTCCACACACAGAGTTTGGCAGCCTCTAGTGAGACATCTCTCTGTGAACAACTTTCTCTGACACCTTAGAGGACCAATTTGTGGTAAGTTTCGGAAAGCAAATTTTCAGCAAATTCCACCAACTAGCATTCCAGCAACTTCTCTGCCATGCAGTGATTGATCCACAGTGATGCCCTCTCTTGCAAGGTCTGGGTCTCAGCCCTGGGGGTACAGGGTTCAGGAAGCTGGAGGGGTTTTATTAGGAGCTTTTCCTCAGCTCTAGGAGTAGAAGATACTCCTTACATCAGCTATTCTTTTATCTTTACAGTTCTCTTAGTTCTTACTAGAGAATCCCTTCTTAATCAAATCCTATTATAGTTAATAATTCTTCATATTAAACTTTTCCTGTCCAACTTACTGTGTGGCTTCTGTCTCCTAATCGGACCTTGACTAATACCTCCATCAATGCCATATTTTCAATTACTAAACATACGAGGCTACATCACAACTAAAGGATGATTCATTTGTCACCATCTTCCTGGAATAACTATTCTCCATTATACACCTGTGTGATTCCTATCCAACTTTCAAGATACAACCAAGAATATATGCTCTGGGAGTCCTCACTTCCATTCTTCTCTCCAGTCCCCAAGGACTAAGTCTGAATTAGTGTCTTTCTTTTCTTTAGCCATTCATCCTGTGACTACTGGTACATGGTTATTAAAGGGTCTCCATATGATTTCTGCTATACTTCTCTATCTCCTCAACTACATCAGGAACCTTATAAAGGTAGACAGTGTGTCTTTTTATGTCTGTATTTCCAGCACAGAGCAGAGTATATAGTACATAATATGAGCATTTATAAGGTTGCTAAGTGAATCACTTCTTTCCTTCCTATTTCCTGTCTGAGTCTGACATTGGCTCCCTCCCAGGTAGTAGTGACTTCTAGGGATGGAGTATCCGAAGCTCAGTGTTCTTACTTTTTACCTTCTCATCTCCTTGTACTTTCCCCACGATAAACAGAGTAGTGGATTTATTCCATTTTTAACTGATTATATATAGTTCTTTGAGAATGCTTTCCAATTCTATCAGCTTCCAGAAACACAAGACTGACCTTTCCTTGCAACTTGTTGAACTTCTCATGATTTCTTTCAGGTAAACACCAAGAGGACGAGGACTCTGGGCTCAAAGTACAGGCTCTGTTTATTGCATACTTGGATAAAATCATTTACAATGGCAGTGTCTCCTTCATTTGGCTCTCCAGTTCACTTTTGTTCCTTTTCCCCACTCTAATCTCTTTCACAACTCCATTCTGATCTTAGTCCTGTTGCCAAGAAGGGAACTTACATAGCTCCCCTTCTTGACCAATACTTGCTCCACATCCAATTCCTGTCTATGTCTACCTATTCTGAAATCCACATTACACATTGAATTCCTGTTATCTCATTTCTTGGCGTTTGGGTCCTAGAAGAAAACTGTTAGCTACTTCTTCATATAATTTTCTAATGTAGGTTACCAAGTTTCTATAATTCTTTATTCTATTGAAATCTCGAATTCAACCAAGCCATCATTATCTGTTTCTCCACTCCAGGGTGTCTATCCCAGGGTTTATTTCTATAAGGCAAGTTCAACTGTTGTTAATTACATAAAAGTTCTTATTATAATATGTATGCTTATTTGGTAAAATTATGAAAGTACTTTATGTTCTGTATATATACTCTGTGATACATTAGTTTTCCTAAATTATAAGTCACAGAGTATAATATGATGCTTAATATCATTTTTTTTAACATTTATTTATTTTTGAGACAGAGAGAGACAGAGCATAAACGGGGGAGGGACAGAGAGAGAGGGAGACACAGAACCAGAAGCAGGCTCCAGGCTCTGAGCCATCAGCCCAGAGCCCGACGCGGGGCTCGAACTCATGGTCCGTGAGATCGTGACCTGAGCTGAAGTCGGACGCTTAACTGACTGAGCCATCCGGGCACCCCCCGATGCTTAATATCATTAATTTAGGTATTCCTATTATTTAACCCCTCCAGTTTTCTCATCTATAATAGGAGGATAACATCTAATAAAAGACTCATTAATATAATAAAAGTATCCTATATAATGTTCTGAATACGGGAAGTGTCCAATAAATATAAGCTCTTATTTTACTACGGATATGTTCAACATATTTGTCTATTTTATGGTACTTGAGAAATGAATTTCAATAATAATGAGTATTTATTACAATCTAAATATTCTATCAATTATTTTTTATCTGCTGCTAAATTCTGGATCAGGAATAAAACTTCCAACATCAAATAGTTAAGGTGAAAATATGAGCCAATTTGTGATGACCTAATTTGTTATAGTTTTCAGAAATGCATATAGGTAAAAATGATATCTTTCAGCACCCACACATAATAACACTCTTGATGAGAATATATCTGGAATAATTTATGCATCTTAATGACTGAAAAAAATAAAGCGCTCTACTAGTGAAACATCTTACAAAACCTTCAATGGGTGTTACACTAGTATCAAATCCTAAAATGATTATCTTCCCCAAGAGACAGGATTGCCCTAAGGTGTCTGAGGTTTGCTTTTAAATGAAAGTATTTGGAATGCAAGAGAAAGAAGTGTGTTTTCCTCTGAGACAGCTAGTTTTATTTTTCACAGGCTATTATTATAAAGAAAAGCCATTTGAGAGAAAAAATTTGATTCTCAGATATCAGGTTCAACAACTCTGAAAATCAGACACTTACAGATATTTATTTTCTTGCCTCTCTTCTGGGCTTCCTTCTCTTTGCTACTACAGTCATAAAAACAATAGCTTTCTTATTCTCCCACTTGCTTCACTTTTGTTTATCTTACTTAAGGCTTATCTTTTTATCTATTCTTAGTATTTGATCTAAAGACTCCACTGTTCAGACAGAGATAATTCCTCCTCCCCACCAAGCCCCCCCCCCCACCCCACTATAGAATGAAAATCCCAAGCTCTTGAGGTTAGATTTCAGTTAAGAGCAGATATTTTCTCTCCAGCATTATTCTTAGCCTTTTGTATTTTTGAGAAATCATTTCAAATATGAAAAAATAAACACAATCTTACTGATACATCACTAAGAAGACTTGCTCAAGCTACCTCTATTAGTTCATTCTTTAAACCAGTAGACTTGATTCACATATCTTTAATGATTTTTTAAAGTCCAGTTTTAAGCTAAAAATGATTAAGGAGAAGGTCAGTGGTTTGTGTGGTCCTTTATATAAGGAAAAAGTCAAGCTATTGATTTAATTATGGATTTCAAAAACTATTCCTTGATCATTTGAATACCTATATTGAAAACAATGACATACATTGAACATGTAGATGTGCGTGGCTATGTTTTGGAAAAAAATGTAGAGTATCAAATTTTAGAATGACAGGTAAAATAATTACCAATATTTCTGCTGCAATGCATTTTAATACTACAAATTATTCTAATTTTCTTGCAACTAAAAAATGTGATTCACATACTGTTTAAATTAAAATAGGAAATCCATAGAAAAGTCAATACCATTATTTAGGAAAAAATGAGAGTACAACATATAATAAGCACAAGAACACAATAAAACTAGATAATTCATCTTGCTTTATGTACAGAGCTAGAAACATTAGTGCCTACCAATGATAAAGGATCAGGGTCTAAATCAAGGCTGCATTACAAGAATGCTCAATTCTCCCTTCCATTCGAAGAAATAAGACAAGAAGTTCTTTCATGCCTGAAGTAGATGAGAGAATTAATATCTTGCTCAGCTATAATAGTAGCTGAAAGTACCCTACTCATACACATATTGGAGTATTTTCATTCTGTCAAAAAACTACTGTGTGATAGTCGAGGTAGGGTCTTATATTAATGACTCTCAATGTATTAGCCCTCCTGATACTTCTACATTTTGTATTTTTGTCACACAATGACTCTGGGCTTGATCATCTGATTTGCTTTGAACAATGCGACATCATCAAACATGACCTAAGCAGAAGCTTAAAATGTCCTTTCACATTGAGGATTGCCCTCCTATAACACTGCTGTTTCCATAAAATTCCTTCATGAGGAGGAAAGACCACATGAAGAGAAAGAGCAAGCTATCCCAGCCACCTCAGCTGAACCCAGCTCCCAGGTGAGTGGCCTGCTATATGCAGTTGCAAGAATGAGCCCAAGGGAGGCCAGCAACACAGAACTGATAAAAGGACTGTTGTCAATACTGCTTCCATTAGGCAGGATGAGATAAGGTAGAGTTATCAAAAATTTCTATTTTCTTTAAGTTTTCTATTTTAAATATTAATGTATATGGGGAAAGAAAAAAGGTGGGAGGGTAGTTGAAAATAACTGTGATGCAGTATCCTGGACATCCAGTTGAAAAGAAAGGTGTTTAAAGTAAAATAATACTTAGACCACTATTCTTTTCATTTTTACTACTTCTAGCTCAGCAGTATGTATTGGTTGATCGAATGTATGAATGGGTTAGGTAACGCCCTACAATTTTTTAACTTTTGAGCAAGGCAACAAATAGAAATAGTGATCACACATATCCATTCTATCTTTAGAGTTTTTCCTCATATTTCCCTATTAGAAGTGTACATTTTATCTAGAAGAAGCAATAGTATTGGCAGCAATAGTTGTGCTGGTGATAGTATCAGTCAAAACAATAGGTACTATGTGTAATACACTGTGATAAATATCTTAACTCCATCATACCTCACAACAGATCTATGAGAAAAGGAAGAAAAGACCTTTAATATCCCCATTTACAGAAAACCTAAAGCTTGGGAAGGTTAAAAGAATTGTCCAAGTTCACATAGCAAGTAAATGAGGATGCTGGATTGCAAATTCAGATCTATTTAACTCCAGAGGCTGTTTTCAACCACTGGGCTAAAACACTTTCACTCTTTTTATATTTATCTGTAGTATTGGTACATGGATCTGTGAACACTAGGTCCAGGTACAAGAAATTCTCCTTTTACCAAAGCAGCAATAGCACACTTCTGTCTAAATAAACTTTTCCACTTCTGAGAAAATGCTATACAACACGAGGTCAGGAACCAACGAGTAATGAGACTTGTGAGCACAAACATCTCCAAATTGAGGGAGAAGGTCAAGCCAGAAGAGCTATTCCTCTCATCTCTTGGGGCAGTGCTTCTGCTACCTATCATGGGGATAGTGATGAAAGAATTTGTGAAAATGTTTAAATGGGAGAGGGGCTTTTACCTACCAGCACATAACAATCTCAAATTTAGAATCAGCATATAATCTGTTATCTAAATCACGTTAACTGAGAGTGAAGGGGGAACTACTACGTAGGCTGAGATAATAGGTGCAAATTTTGACTATTTCAAGCATACTGAAATACATAAAAGCTACAATGGATTTAAGGTAGTTTGGGGATGCCACCCATAGTTTTGGGATCATCTACTCTGGTGATGATATTAGTCATCATGAGATGAGTAACATTTCCAAATATTTATATAAAGTACTGATCTCAATTTTCTCTAAATGATTGAGGTACTGGAAGAGTGGCATTCTGGTTATAGTAATATCACATGTCTTTAGTAAAAGAACATATTAATAATACAAGGAAAATCATATGGTAAGTGCAGAATATATTTTATGTTGCATGGGAAATTAAATTTGAAATTAAAATATCATATTTTATGTCATAGTCAAATTTGCCAAGTTAAAAATGCAAAATTTATTTTTCTGGAGTGCTCTATTCTTAACCTTTACTATATTTTTAAGTACTACAACTTTTCATTATTGTCATCCCTTAGGAAATAGATTATTTTTATTTAAAAAATAGAGAAATCAAAGGAACACTAAAGGAAAAATATGAGAATTCTATTTAATATAATTATAGTCTTGGAAAAAACTGCATATATGATTTGTTATTAGAAAAGATCATTTTCAAGTGTTTTATAAGGAAATAGATGCCTGGAGGACAGTTTTTCCCCAACATTACATTTTATCTAACAACTCATTCTGTTTCCTTTATGTCTTTTACCACACTCAAGCACTCAGCTGTTCATTTTAGTGTCAGTTTGCAAACCCGTGTGTATTTCCAGATGAATCTAATTCTTGAAAGATTATAAGCCTTTCTAAAAATTAATGACCCAAGCAAAAGTCTTTCTATAAACAAACCATTTCTACTCATGAATCTTAATTAGCTAGAGGTTTTAAAAGTAAGATTTCCCAAGTTCCCTCTATGGATGAAGAATATCCTTTTATTCTTAGCAACTATATCATAATCCATTTGCAACACTCCTAGGACTTAAATAAGGTAGGCTATATATAAGCCTGTATTTTCAAACTTTAATGTAAGAATCACTTGAGAAGTCTGTTAAAAATATTTATCCCTACTCTAGAACCTCAGATGTTCAGGTTTAGAAGGTTTTGGCTAAGACAAAGGAACTTGCATTTTTAACAAGCAATCCAAATCATTCTGATGAAGGTCGCCCTCAAGTGTATCTCTGATATAGTGCTTTTTGAGAGTTAGTCTGCAACATTTTGTAAAAGGAAAGTAAATATGTCAGCCTAGTTCCCATTCAACTACTTAGAATCAAGTAAGTATATATGCAATTTAGATTCCATTTTTCAGGAACACAGCTAAGCAGAATCATCCTCATTATTTCTCAAAGAGGGAGGGCAAAGGGTAACAGAAATGGAAAATGGTGGACAGGGCAATAGCAGAAGGAGGTATAGGCTGTATTATCCTTAAAAGGTTTATAAAGAAGGAGAAGGAGGAGGAGGAGGAGGAAGAGGAGAAGCCATAATAGCTACTCAGTTACAGTGAAAGCTGGAAACTTTTAATACACACACAAACACACATGGGCAAAAGACACACACACACAGACACATGTGAATAGATTCTCATGGAAACTGAAATACCCTTCTTTTAAAAAATTTTTTAATGTTTATTTATTTTTGAGAGAGAAAGACAGAGGCAGAGTGCCAGCAGGGGAGGGGCAGAGAGAGACAGGGAGACACAGAATTAGAAGCAGGGTCCAGGCTCTGAGCTGTCGGCACAGAGCCTGACATGGGGCTCGAACTCATGAACCATGAGATCATGACCTGAGCTAGTCGGACACTCAACTGACAGCCATCTGAAATATCCTTCTTGAACAAATCACAAGGAAAGTAGAATTAAATGTGTCATATAAATAAAATGTTATCTATCTGGTAAAAATCAAAAGAGGGTTTAATTTTCTGAGAATAATACATTTTTGAAGCACTAATTAGAAGATTTATTTCATATCATTGATAGCTGTTACATTCAAGAATTTTTTTCAAAACGAAAAGCAAACATTTTACTCTCTTTTGGTGCATAAAGAAAAACTACTTTTAAAGTGAACATTTATGCCTTCCCTTATATAAGTAGTTGCTTAAATCAATTCAGTGACTATTCTGTCATATTTTATACCATTCTGTAATGATGCACTTATTAAATTGTTTTAAAGGAAAAATAAATGGAAGTGGAATAGAAATGCTGCTTTTTTGTAAGCTAACCTAAACAGTCTTTTCTCTACACTAATATTTATGTTCAATAGCTTTAAAATAACTATGTGTTTGTGAATAACGGAGAGCATCTGGAAACCTAGTGTTAGCCATTCATGTAACAAATCATTCTAAAGGAATATTCAATTTGCAGGCCTTGGTGCAATGTTTATTTTTAGGGATTCAGGCAGTTTTCTTCATCTGTTTTTGGTTGTCAAATATTATGTCAGAAACTGCTGCTTACCCTGTCTACATGCTTTTTTCCATCTGCTGGTTGCTTAGAATTTTGTCATTTCATCTGTAGTGTGAGCCCCACAGGAATTGGTTACCTCCTAGCCATGAAAGATACAAAAGACAGCCAGTGGGCAACAAGGTATAACAGAAAACAAAAAAACAAAAAAACAAAACAAAAAAACAAAACAACAAAACAAAAAACCAAAACCCTGGATTTGAAGTTTCAGCCCCAACCAATTCCATCTAGGTTAGGTAAAACACAAGGTAAGATCAAGGTTTTATTAATCTTGAAATCAGATAATTTGAGATTCCCTTTAAGATCAAGACAGGGAAAGGGACCCATAAAAATTGGGAGCTCTAAAGCTTAAGCTTTGTTAGCGACATAAAAAATCTGCATCTGGAGAGATACTCCAGATTTTCCATTATGATAAATGTAAAATGGAAGTCCAAATGTCTACCTAATCTACATTACCAGATTAGTTGTAAGAGGTTTAAATAAAATAACATGTGGAAGTTCACTGTCTTGCAAATCCAAGTTGTATGGGAAATAATAGATCAGTATTAAGACTGACTGCTGCTAGACCCTGAAACTAAGTTCCTTGGAATGTGCTCTCTTTTGCATTGCCTTTCTTGGTTCTTAGTGCTTTACTTTCCAATGCTTGGCTGTTCTATCAGTTCTAGTTAGTCAATTTAGTAATTAAATGCCTACTGTGGTCAAGAAACTAGCTCTTATCCTTTCCTTTACATCCAATGCTGGTTCACTCATTGGTTCTATCTTAGCACTTATAACATGTTCCCATTCCAAAGCATTCTGCACTTCCTGGTCCTGCAGCTCTGCTCAAACTCAGCATCTTAGTCCTTCTCCAGACCAGACTTACCCAAGTGTCTACTCTATACAGAACCCCTGCCCTTATCATAACACTCTAACTCTTAACTCTTCTCCTAGGACCCACACCCTTCCAATTTATTCCCTGAGATAACATTACTTTCAACAGATTCAACTTTAAAAGCTTTAAAGGCACCTGGGTGGCTCAGTCTGTTAAGCATCTGATTCTGGACTTCAGCTCAGGTCATGATCTCATGGTTCCTGAGTTTGAGCCCTGAGTCCAGCCCCGCATTGGAGGCGCCTGCTTGGGATTCTGATTCTCTCTTTCTGTCCCTAACCCCCCTCATGGGCATACTCTCTCTCTCTCTCTCTCTCTCTCTCTCTCTCTCTCTCTCTCACTCTCTCTCTCTCTCAAGATAATAAACTTAAAAAATACATAGGCTACATGATAAAATATCTTTATTTCATTCACAGGCTACTATAATACCTTACAATATGTAAGACTATTGTAATAGTCTTAAGGTAAGACTCCTAATCAATCTCTGCTTTGATCTTCTCCAGTCTCATCAAACTTTCTGCAAAGGGCCAGATAATACATGATGCTTTCTGGGCCACATGTGTCTCTGCTGCAACTCTCATCTGTGCCACCATAGTGTAATAAAAGAATGATAGGCAATACTTAAGTAAATGACCATGGTTGTATCCCAATACATCTGTATTTATTTATGTTCAGCCAAATTCGAATTTTGTTTAATTTTTACATGTCATGAACACTATTTTTTTAATGTGTATTTATTTTTGAGAAAGAGACAGCATGAGTGGGAGACGGGCAGAGAGGGGGGGACAGAGAATCTGAAGGGGGCCATGCGCTGACGGCAGCAAACCCAATGCAGGGCTCAAATTCATGAACTATGAGATCATGACCTGAGCGGAAATTGGAGGCTCAACTGACTGAGCTACTCAGGCGTCCATGAATATTCTTTTTAAAATTGTTTTTCAACCATTTAAAACTTAAAAAAAATCATTCTTAGCTCTCCAGATGCCAATCCTTGCTCTAGACTATCTTGCACACTACTGCTGGGTTTACCATCAGAAAACACTTCTTTCATTGTTACTAGTAATTCTGGGTTCCTTAAACCTCCATGTTCTCCCCCTCACCACTCACCCAGCATCAGCTAAAAGCAGACTTTTTTCCTGGATGGTGTTCCTGGCTTCTGCTCTGAATTACTCTTGTTTCTCCTGAAACATGTACTCTACCTCCCTGACTACTGCACTTGCAACACTTTATACACAGTATGGCCTTATCCTACCTCTTGAATATAGGCTTAGCATCATTCCTTCATTCCTCACATTTCCCTCACTTCCATTCTCACCACAATTCATCATGTGTCTGACTTTGGTTAGATGGAGGTAGATCTCCCTGGATAGAGATAAAATTGTATCCAGGATGATTTGGAATGGTTAGACTTGCTTACAACATTTCCCTGTTGTTCCCCCTGAGTTTCCTTAAGTCCTTGTGGTGGAAATAAGATGTATCACATGACTTCCTTACTTAAAATCTTCTAAAATCCCCCACTATCTTCAAATGAAACCAAACACCTCATTCAGGAATTCAGGAAGCTCTATAACAGCTTCTGACACATTTTTGGCTTTGGCTCTTAATCAATTCAATTAACTTAATTTACTTATAAGACTAAAATACACTTTTGCTTTCCCATATACTCAGTGATGCATTCCTCCATGTAATCATTTACTTATTCAATATACATTGAATAGTTATTATATTCCAGACATTATTAGGAGAACCACAAAAACATAGCACACTCCCTTCTCTCAAGGAGCTCACACTCATATGACAGACAAAATAAATAAATGAATAAACAGATAAATAAATAACAGACCCTGACAAAAGCTACAATGGGAATATCAGTTCTCCAGGTAGGGAAGTAGGGAAGACATCCTGTAGGAGGTGACATTTGAACTGTGAACTAAAAATGGTGAAAACTCACCATATAAGAGGTTGGGGGGAGGCATTTCAAGGCAGTGTAAACACATATGATGTAGTTCAGTGACATGAGAGTGGCATGAAAGGTAGCGTATAAAACATGTGCAGGTGCGGTAGTATTAATAGTGAGAACTCGAGATCTGGCCTCCTTGGGTTCAAACCCCAATTCTGTCATTTACTAACTCTGTGGCTTTAGGCAAGTCACTTTAGCTCTGTTTCTCATATGTAAAATGGGAATAATAACAACATTTTATACTGACTGTCACTATTATATTGATCATCGTCCTCTTCATCATGTAGAAGTCTGCAGGTAGTCACTATGGCTAGCAGATGAGTGTAAGATGTATGTCATGAATGGCCTTACAAACAGGCTCTAACATCTGAAACACAACTATGCTATGTTTGGCTGGATATCATCCCAATGCCTAGGCTGCAAACCGGAATATCACCAGAATCCCTGTGGGTGAGACCCAAGCATCAGTAAAGCTTTCCAACTAACTCCATTGTAAAGCCAAGATTGAGAACCATAACAGGATTAGGGAACTTGACTGAATTGAGGAAAACTGGAAGTGGATCTTCTTGCAGGGAGCTACTATAGCACTTGTCAAATAACGTTTGGGTGCCAAATCTAATATCCACTGAGTTTAAAAATATACACTCCTAAGTCTTACCCCAGAGATTTTGGTTTTATGGCTTTATATGAGACAGGACCAAGGGATCTTTATTTTTAAAAAGTATTATAGGTTATTCTGATGTAGGTTACATCCACATCAGACTTCCTGTAACATTATATGTCACCCATATGACACACAGTTTATAGTATACCTTGTGCTATAGTAATAACATACATTTTTACCTCTTTTACAAAATAGCATTTTCTGGAGAGCAGGGGCCAGGCCTTAAGCACCAGAAACCCTGGGCCACACATACACATGCATACTCTATTTCTTTTAAGAGGAGATTTAATAAGTACTTCTTTGTTTCAATTTATTAGAGAAAAAAAAGGCAGCTCTCTAGAGATACTTTCCAAACTCTACATCCCCAGGGGTCATTTTTAAGATATTTTGTCAGCAGAAATAAAATTATTCAGGCTATTTAATGATAAACGAATGAGTGATACATAGCTTATTAATTGTCTCTCAGATTGCCTCCAGTAGGCTATTGCCATTCTCAATTTCCACAATTCTCTGAGGGTACTGACAAGCCCGTCTGAAATAGTATCACAGGACATGTTTCCTGGATAAACTTATTCTTTCTGACAAGATCCATATTTTCAATCAATAGAAGTCGCGTTCAAAAGGATTCTTTATACCAGGGCTAAGTAAATTCAAGTTCTATATTAGTACATAAATTTATTGAGTGAATTCCAAGGTTATGCTGAGGATCACATTTTTAAGTCTACTATATCCCTAAAAAGTCAGGCTAAAATATAGAATGCTGATGCCTTCATGGTAAAGTTCTCTGCATGGGTAGTACCCAACAAATGAGCAGCAATCTTTCAGTTATTCCTTTCTAAGGCTGTGAGAAGTTATAAACAGACAAATAAAGGAAGAATCATAAAAAGCAGCAGCTATCACAGGCAAGCTTTGTGTTCCAACTAAGTATCAGTATCATAATCATATATTTTTAAAATTAGAGAATAATACAGAGATCATTAAAACACTATTACCTCACCCTGGCTTGAAAAAAGAAAACCTTCTCTGATGTGGGGCTCCCCATTTCAGCTTAATGGTCATTTTCTAATGCTTCTCAAAGCAATGTACTCCATTTTCGGAAACATGTCTTTCCTGGTATGCGCATGAAATTTTCTAATAACCCACATATTTCAATTTTTACATTTTCCTCTAGGCTTACTACTGATTGTGCCTTTCAACATTCTGACACACTTCCCAGCCCAAGTCCCATCTAGCCCAAGAGCACATAAAAAGTCACTGAGTCCAGGGTCACCTGGGTGGCTTAGTTGGGTAAGTGTCTGACTTCAGCTCAGGTCATGAACTCCTGGTTTGTGGGTGTGAGTCCTGCATCTGGCTCTGTGCTGACAGCTCAGAGCCTGGAGCCTGCTTCAGATTCTGTGGCTCCCTCTCTCTGCCCCTCCCCCATTTGCTCTCTGTCTCTCTCCAAATGAATAAATATTAAAAAAATATTTTTAAAGTCACTGGATCTATCTACTAATTGATAAATGAATTACTGTTTCTCATTTTTTGCTTTAAATCTTCTCACTAACTAAGATCTTTTGGACATGAGAAGCACCTGGGTGGCTCAGTCGGTTAAGCGTCTGACTTCAGTTCAGGTCATGATTCGGTTCTTGGGTTCGAGCCCCACATCGGGCTCTGTTCTGACAGATCAGAGCCTGCTTCCAATTCTGTGTCTCCCTCTCTCTATGCCCTCCCTTGCTTGCACTCTATCTCTCTCAAAAATAAATAATAAACATTTAAAAAAATTTTAAAAACAAAAGATCTCTTGGACATAACATTTGATTTTGCACCCAGAGTCTCTCTCTTCCTTGTGTCATTCGTATTTAATATTTATTTGAAGGGTTCTCATCCAAACCTCTCAGTAATGCTGACTCTCATACCTGACCTAGGCTGAGTCCAGTGCCCTAGATTACTTGTCAAGGAGAGGGAGACTCCAGAAGAAAATACCGGATTTGACCTGACAGTTTTCAAATGATTCAAAGATAGTTAGTCTTACCCCTAATGCTCCTCTTTTAACTCCTTTGAAATTTCAATGGTTTTTTACTAAAGCACATTTTCCAAATAATTTCTGTCCTAATAATCCCTGGGCACAGATGACTTCTAAATCTAGATTAATCAATTCACTTGTGAGCATTACAAGCATTATCTCGACTTAAAATTTAACCTGACCCAACAACAGCATTATCATCTTCATCAAAAATCTGGCATTCTTGCTAATTGCTCTGTTGGATTTACTAACTGACAACCATACCTTCTCCAACTTAAATTGCCAGGATAGTGTTTCACTGCTCCTGGGTGCTTATTCAAGTAACCTCATAACTGGTCTTCCTACTTCCAATTTGTTCCCTTCAATCTATTTTCAACACAGTAACCAGAATAATCATAAGATAATAGTGTCAACAGGATTCTGTTAACATATAATAAGTCAGATCATGACACTTCCTTGAGCAAAGCTCTCTAATGGTTCCTATCTCCCACTGAGTGAAAACCAAAGCCCCCTCTCTGGCTTTACCCAGGAGACATCTCTCCAGTATTTTCTGGATCTTATATCCCATTCATTCAATCCTCCTAGTTCCACTGGCCCCCATGTACTTCCAACATACTTCTGTCTCAGGGCATCTGTTTTTGACATTCCTTCTATAGAAAAAATTGTCCTCAAGACATCCCTATGGCTTCTTCCTTTACCCTCTTTATGTCTTCACTCAAATATCTCCTATACAGCAAGGTCTTTTCTGTTCACCTTATTATAAAATTTCTCACTCCCCTGCCTTCACCATACTTCCTATTCCCTCTTCATTGCTTTGTGTCTCTCTATAGAATTTATTTTCTAACTTATTATACATTACCTTTGTGGTTTTTATTTATCACCTGTGTCTCTCCCCACTAGAAATAAGTTCTTTGAGAGTAGAGATTTTTGCCTGATTTTGTTCACTGTTTTATTTTTAGTACCTGCCAATCAATAAGCATTTATCAAATGAATGATTTCCCCATGTTTACATATTAGAGTTCTGATGAATTGACCCTTACTGTGTTTCTTCCATCAATCCCATCTACCACTGATGTTACAGCTCAGAATGACATTACATTTTACTGGAATTATTGTTTTCTTTACTACAAGATCTCTCACTGATCCAACACATCCTACATCCTGCTGTAAGAATAATCTTTATGTTCAACTACCTTCACTGACATTGTGACATTGTTTAACAAATAAAGCGGCAACTCCATAATTTGGCATTCAAGATTCTTCTAACTGGAACCCTAGATGTCATATTCAAGCCATTTGTGACTATGTCTCATAATTTCTCACCTCTATGCCTTTACTCACATACAGTTTCCTCCACCTGCAACAGCTCTTACTCCAGTCCCTGCTTATAAAACCCTACCTTTCCAGTAAGGCTTTACATTCAGTTATTACATTCCTAATATTTTATTCTTCCAGCCAAATTAATTTTCTCCTTTCAACAGATCCAGTCGTAGCACAACTAAATCTGCTTGTCTCTTCTTTCCTATTAATTTTTAAACTCTTTACCAAGAGTGTCAAAGTAAATCCTCATCTTAGTAGTTTGTTTTATTGAATTATTTATATGTTCCATGTTTTTATTCTTTTTGATTTTAACAAAAACATGTTTATATCTTTATCAACTGTATTGATCAAGCTAAAAATGATATTTCTATGAGTAGAGCTTAGTAACATCCATTAGAGAATTCCATTAAAGTAGACATTGATCCATAATTTAACAGTCCTGAAACTTTATAATTTCTTCATTTGTCTATAAGGATAATGTGAATGACTGTCAAGCATCCTGAAATTGACATCAACTACAGCATTTCTCCAGTAACTCCTTTAGAAGGAAAATTAAGTTACCTTAATAATCCTCGCTTTTAGGGAATTTATATTTCCACTGACTACTGCTTCTTTCCTTCCAACTGAAGTGATACAAACCAATTATTTAATGGCCCATCCTATAATATAACAAATATTAGATTTGAGCACATTGCACTGAAGATTTTTTTTTTTTTTTTTTTTTTTTTTTTTTTTTTTTTTTTTTTTTTTTTTTTTTTGGTAATCTGTACAAAGTTTTCCTATCTCTAGATTTCGGGCCTGTGATATGAGCTACAAATCTCTTCATTTAGAATGTGGATAATATTTTTATGTTTATAATTTTTTTTATATTCTTAGAGAACTTCAGATATTGATAAAATTATTATGTTCAATAGTTTTTCTATAGTTTGTCTTGAGGGGTCTTGTTAGGAAATTTTTATGTATCCTATCATCATACCATACATAAATTCAAATCCAGGTTCACAGAAACTTAGTATGAAAATCAAATATGTCAAAATATTTAATATAATATATAAAGTTATCTATGATGATAAGGTATATATGGATTTTTTAAAACAACACTGAGAAAGACAAATTTTAAATAAAAAATTTGAACTAAATTCTTATTCAGACAAATTATATATCAGTTTGTCAACATTCATGATATATATTTACATATTTTGAGTATTGAGAGTTCTCATCACTGAATATAGTAATCTACTTACATTTTATTTTTTGATCTTCAATAAAGTTTTATTTTTTCTTCATAAAGTTTTTAATTATTTTCTAAAAATTTTTGCAGAACTTTTTCTTGGTAATCTTTTTCCAGGATTCCTATAGTTTTTGATTATATAAATGGAAACTTCCTTTCATTTATAATTTCTAATTGTTTCTTGTTGGAAGGTAGAAACATTATCAGTTTTTATAAAATGATTGTGTTCAGTGATAATGCTGAGTTTTCTCATTGATTTGTATAGATTATTGCCCTATTATCTTGGATTTTCTATACAGATAATAATATCACTGAAAAAAGGCAAGTTTTATTTCTTCCTTCTCAATTTTAAATGTTTTCTATCCTTAGAATGAGTGGATCTAGAAAAATGCAAGACAAAATAAAGACAGTGGGTATCTTGTCAGGTCTTTCAACTCATCTAGAATTTCATAATAAAGCATGTTTTTGATTCAAAAATCCTTTTTCACGTTAACATTACATTTTATTCCTCCTACGCCAACAGTCTTTGTCATGAATAGGCATTGAATCTTACCAAACGATTTTCCTGCATCTACTGAGATGATCATATTTCTCCTTTAACCTGCTAAGGCAATGAATTACATTAAAAGATTTTATGTTAAAATATCCTTGAATACCTGAGATAAAACCAACTAGGTCACACTGTATTACTTTTTACACATTGTTGTACTCAGTCTTCAGTTTTCTTTAGGACTGTAATGTCTTTGTTCAAATAAGAAAATGGCTTGATTTATCTTTTTTTACACTACCCTTGTGTAGATTTAGTATTAAGGTTGTATTTGCTTTATGAGTTAGGAAAAATCACCCCCTTTTTTTTTAATCAATGGAGGAATTTACATAAAATAGGATTTTCCTTTCTAGATGACTTTAACGCTTCCCAGAAATCACATTGTGCTCCCTGGTCCATTCATTTACAGATTCCTGGATGTCTATTTCATACTGTTTATGTTTTCAAATCTCCTATGACTCTCAGATAGTTACCTTGCTTCTTGTTTTATTGTAGAAATGAAGTCAATCAAAAGAAATCGTCTATAAACTTCAATCATCACAAGTACTCACATATAAATACATCTATACCCACCTTCTTTTAAGAAAAAGAGTAGTCAAAAACTGCTGACAAACAATTTTACATTACAACTATTCTAAAAAAGATATGGAAAAACATATTGTCTTTGTGTAATGGGGCTATGAGTAATTTGTTTTTTTTCCTATTCTTCATAAAATTTCTAAAGAAATATACATATTCCTTTTTAATCAGAAAACAATGAAATCAGGCACCTTATAATGTCAGACTAGATTTATCTCTTTTTTCTGGTTACTTATGATACTATTATTTTGAATATTTGACTACCCATATTTTTAATGAAAAGAAGACAAACCAAGGAAGTCAAAGAAAAATGAAATAAACTAGTGCTTCATACCCTTTACAAAAAGACTATCAGAAAAATGCTGACTATGTGATTTTTTTCCTCTATCCTATTTATGGTAATTTATCATTTTGTGACATTCCAACCCTTCTTAATCATATTGTAATTAGTTTTGCATGTTGCCATCTGCCAGGAAAATAATCTTGACTGAACTCTACAAGGGTATGAAATATCAGTATTAGATATTTTCTTTAATATGGTACATTTAAAACAGAGAATCTGCATTTTTTAACTATATATTACTGAATGTATCACATTACATCTTAAGAATAGCATAATTTACTAAAATGTTAACATCCAATTTAGCCACAGAATAAACTAAGTGTATAATATTAGATATTGAAATATATCCATAACTACATATTAAATGTCAACATGTTCAAATTAGATAAATTTGATAATATCCAATTTTAGTTTATATTCTTCTGTAAGTTTATCCACGTGAGAAAGCTTCTTTTAAAGAATTTCTAATGACTTTTTCTTGAATTAGATGAAGTTCTTGGTGTTTACCTTAATACATACACTTTAATTTTTTTAAAAAGGTGGAGCCACCAAACTTTTAATAGTTTACTCCACTTTTTCATTATATTTACTATATCCCTAAAGTCTAAAATATCATGCAACCATTATCTGAAATTGAAAATCTGGTTAAGTCTGCATATTACATACAAGCCCTGGGGTTTTTGTTTGGTAGTCTATAATTGGCATATTGATCCTTTGCTTCTTTTTTCCTTCATTCTTTGCTCCTTTCCTCTCTTTGTTCTTTCCTTCCTTCCTTTATTCATTAAGCATTTTAATTGGCATCTTCATATTAGGTTGGGTTGTAAAGAACTGTGCCGGTAAGAAGGGCATTGCCAATAAAGTATCAGAACATCCAAAGAAATCCTTTCTTCATCACTTACCAGACACTTCACCTTAGGAAAACTGTAGAATGATTCGAAACACTGTTTTCTTATGCAAAAACAGTTTTGAAACAAAAAAACTTACACAGTTTAGAGGATTAAACTCAATCATGTCTATACAAAAGCACTAAGCACCATACTTGACATACAGAAGTTGATTAATTGAAAGTTAATTTCATTTTCTTGCTCAGAATGACTGAGTAACAAAGAAATAATTACATTCAATATGAATCATTTTAGGATGCGGGTATGAGCAAAATGCTAAAGAAACACAGAAGAAGAAATGACTAAATCTTTCAGCAAAAGATAGGTTATGAATATTTGACTGAATCCTAAAGGCTAAGTAGGCCTTTGCCAGATGAAGAAAGATAGGGTAGGTATTCCATGTACAGAAAGCAGCATCTACAAATGTGTGGAAGTTAAAACTATTACAAATGTACGGACACTATATGTGGCTAGAGAACAGGGTATCTTGGAGAAGTAGTGAGAGGTGAGGTAAGTTAGTAGTCTGTGAAAAAGCATGACTGCAATGCTAAGGAAGTGAGTATTGTTAATAAACCAGGGATTCCCAGCCAGGGCGGATACTGATTCTTTCAGCCATCAAGGCTTTTGGCAGGGCCGGGCGCATCCTTTGGGTTCAATCACCTCTAGCAACAGAGGCATGTTGACCCCAGTATGCTGAACAGATACATTTTCATGCTCCAGTATATTAAAAAGGCTTGGAAATACCTATATAGACCTTATCATAAAGATTTGGATTTTTATACTTGCTAAATTTTAGATGATTCTTATCTTGATGGGACATTGGAAAAAGCAATGGACATCAGGAATCAGATAAATGAAAAGAGTCATAACCAGAGTAACCAACTCACCCTGGGTATGAGGGTGGAAATAAAGTGATCCCACTGAAGAGACTGCTCTGAAAAGGGGCATTTCATTGTAGCTCCTGTAGTTTGGTATAAACTAAGTACCCTAGTGTCTGCTGAAGAGTACCAGCATGGAAAATACCTCTATTCTTAGAAAGGTATTCCAGGGTTCTTGATACAGAATGACTCACTTCTATTGTACAAATGTCCATTATATTGCTGCCCAGAGGATTAGAGTATCCCTCTAGGACACATGGCTAAACAAAGTTCTAAAAGGGGAGAGCAGGCAGCTCTGATCTGCGTATACGTAGCTGACTGGCTGCCCCTGCCAAGGGAGACTTGGCCTGTCTATGGAACTACTGCTGAGATAGTACGTCCTCCTTCTGGTTCTAACATAGGACTGGGCATGAGCTATCTTGCCTTTGGCTCATGATTTTCTAGAACGTAAGACTCTTGGGTTAATTCCACACACTAAGGAATTTCAAAAACAAAGAAAAGTCTAGCCTGCGTTACCAAAAACAAAAACAAAAACAAAAAACAAAAAAACAAAAAGGTTACAGTATTAGACAAAAAAGGATGAAATACAAGATCAAAGCAGTATTCATGTGAGTCAGTGGCTGCAGCAGGGAGTTGCTTTACTTTGCCAGTCTGCTATTACAGCTACCTTTCTGTTACCTACTATCTGCTCTGAGGGCTTGCCTGCTGAGATCAAGCTTGCAGAAAGCTACACTGCTAGGCCAAGTCATCACACCAGGCCCTAGATTGCCTGCTATTGAGAATGCGAGCAGTATAGGGGTTGTCAAGATTTTAGTTTGATCTGATTGTACACAGGGCAGTACATCTGATCTTACTGCTTGTATTTGGACGTAGACAAGTGTACACTTTTCTACTCAGAGCCTAGTCTGAGGTTCAAAAAGTTCACAGTCCCTCCTGCTGAGTAACCTTGCCTGCTTGAAAGCAGAGGAGTTCTCTAATGGCTGGACCCACGATTGGATCTACAGGAAGACAAACATATAGCACTGATTTTCTAGTCCTACAGACAGTTCTGGGGCATGGAGATGCGTAACAAACGTTAGCAACGGGTATACTCCTCTTCAGTAGTGGGAGTGAGGTGATGTGAAATATCAGGACTTCAGGTAAGGTGAGATAAGAGACAGGCCAACTCAGGAGAGGGACCCAGATCTTTGATATTATACCCTGGATGAATCTGACCTATCTATATATCCAGGGCCATTAAAGTTTGTGCTCCCTGAGGTGTAACATACCAACTCAATCGGTAAATGAAAAGGCAAACATCAGGACTGAAACAGAGTCCGATAAATATGTGAAGGTTTGGGAAGAGGCACCCTTTCCCAGAAGGTTTGTATCTAGGTTATAAGCAGGGCATAGTTCTCCCAAATGATATAATTCACATTACACCATTACACATATGTCATTACAAGGGCACATCCAAGGCTTCCAGGAGTAATGTCCAACAGACTCAAAAATATCAGTTCCATTTACACCCGTCATGCATTAAATCAGAGGGACATGGATAGGCACAAACAGGAAGGGTATCTGATTTCAAGGATTAATGATCAGGTAATGATTATAACACAGGAACATGGAACAAATGCCCTAAATGAGGTGTGAATGTAATACTGTAGGAATGCAGACGAGCACTGAGAGAGTCAGTCCAGTAGTGACGGGTTCATCTGTTTGGATGCTGTTGCCTAAGAATTCTTGCTACAGAGAAAATAAACTGAAGATAGTATGTTAATTCATCTCCACTTTTTATGAATAAGCAAAAGTAGAAACAAGAAGTAATTGGAGGAGGAGGAAAAGAAAATGAGACAGTTATCTGAATAAAGGTTATTAGAATTCTTAAGTAAACCGTCCTTTGGCATTATAGTCCTAAACTGTCAGCATTAAATTCTAAATACCATAAGTATGATATATTTAACAATGATATATAAGGTTTTGAATCCATAGTCATACATAAGATACAAGTAAGACTTAGAAAACAAATGGTTAATTTAATTTCTCCACTCCATGGTAAACAACCGCATCTCTTGTCTGGTGTTCCTGATTATAAAATAAATTATCTCCAAAGGATATGACATAGCCCACGAATTAAATTATTTTATTTCAGGAATCATCTCCAGGGAGAACAAGAATCCTTGGATCTTTACAACTATGTTAAAATCAATTAGGATTGATCAGAGAAAGAGAGTAGAAATAATAATATAGAAGACACTCCAAGCAATTCAAGTTCCCAAAGTTCCCATAACATTAAGAATTCATAGTAAGCTGTTCTATCCTTAAAAGCAAAGGCCATTATAAATTGAAGATGGCTTGCACACTTTCATCATTTTGGTTGTTTCTTACTTTAATAACCTATTTTGATATAAACTATCAGACAAAACAAAGTTGTTCTGTTATGAAATATGATCAATACTTAGAATATTATTTTAAAGTCCTTATCAGAATTCCCATTGTATAATATTAGCTCATTTATATGATGAATATTTTAATTAGTATCTCCACATACTTATTTGAGACTTGAGACCCAATTGGATAGTATCTGAAAATTATTAATAATAAAGGCAATAAGGGTTCAGAATGCCTAGATGCATTATTTCAAAGTGGACATCAAGAATTAAGTGCTGATAAATGTATATATTTGTAATAAATATTCTATTATCACTAGAATTAACAGATTTGCTTCCCTTTTTAACTACTATTGCTTCCCACTGGAGTCTATAGTATCAAACAGGCTCATAGATCAAATTGGGTTGTTCTGTTCTCTTTCTCTTTTCTGAGCCATGTTTCCTCTTCATTGTCTTCTGCAGTTTTATTGAACTTAGTAGTATAAAGGTTACAAGGGCACACTCTGAGGCTGCAATTTGCTCAGTATTCAATTATATTACAAGGACTTACTGCCTAACAGCTTACTTCAAAATGTCCCCTGGCTACAACAAAACAGCCAGGATCAAAAGCTGTAAACTTGTAGCAAACAGCTGCCACTTTTTCTCTTAACTCTTTACTATCTGCTACCTGTGAGTTTTATATAAACATGCATTTAAAAATCATCCTACTTCTTCAGGATATGAAACTAAAAATAAAGTGTTCAAGACTGAGAAATATTTGAAATCAAATAAAACTATCTACACCTATATTCTACTCTTATTCTCTATTCCTTGTTTTTATATTTCGTAGAAAATGTCAAGAGCTATTGTAATTTTCGTGTGTGTGTGTGTGTGTGTGTGTGTGTGTGAGAGAGAGAGAGAGAGAGAGAGAGAGAGACAGAGAGAGAGAGAGAGAGACAGAGAGAGACAGAGAGAGTTAGTTTGTGGATAACTGCCCACAGAAATAAAAGGTCCTTGAAGGCAGACACCCTGTCTTATTTATCTTTTTTTCCCCTTAGTAATTAGCACAGATCTGGCACATTGTAGGTACTTTAATAAATTTGGTTAAGAAATCTACCATTTACTTTGTTTAAATACAATTTTAAATTCTACTGTACTTTTAATTTTTTTAACAAATGTAAATAATTTGCCTACTTAAGAATTCTCAGTATTGGAGGTATTCTTAAGAACCTCCTGATGGTCTATTGTGTTACCTTTAAAAAGTATTTACCAGGAAAGTATGGCAAAGCATTTCACATATATTTGGTTAAACCTACTCTCCAGAAACAAAGACTTAGACACATGTGATATATTGTGAATGTGTTTTCAAATAAAGTGGAGGAATCAGAGTAGGACAGGGGAAGGTTTGCAACGATGTGGTCTCACAGTCTTGCTTTGGTTGAATCCGACAAGGAACTATACAATGTGAATCATATTACAGAGTTTTTCTTGCTTTAAGGGAAGGAGTATGGACTTTGGAAACCCCTTTTAAATCCATTAATGGCTACGGGTTTCTCCAGGGGTTTGCAGTGGATATACCTTCCCTGGCCAGGCAGCTCTCAGCCAAGGGCAACTCTTGGAGGAGGGGCAGCTGTGAGCCATTAGCAGCCAATACTCAGCAGTTAAGGGATGGTTGCAATTGCTCAGTAAATGGGATTTGGATAAGGTATCTAGAGTGCCATTACATATACTTTTTCATTTTAACATCCATCTAAGAAGATTATCATCCCTATTTTATGATGACAAAATTAAACGTAAAAGATTAAATGATTAGTTCAAGAGAAAACTCCAGCACAGGATACTGCCCAGAACCATATCTAGGACTTTCATTCTAAAACCAAACCTTTACCCATTTAATCTGCTTTACATTGCAAAAGAAATCCTTAGAGAAGTGAAGAACCTCTAAACTGGAGGACAGAAACAATGATTTACTTGCCACACACACACACACACACACACATTAAAATATAAAAACACTAATGACTCGGGTTTTAATAATGATTTTGTTCTGCTCAGCATTAGGAAAATCACCATAATAATAATGGGGATAATACCAGCTAGCATCTATTTGGTGTTTGCTACCTACTTATAATCATGCTGATTGATACCTTTGAAGGTATTTTCAAATTTAATACTTTCTAACCTGATGGGACAGATACTGTTGTTATTCCTACTAAATAGATGAAAAAGCAAGCTACAGAATTTTTGTTTTGCTCAAAGTCATAAACCAGGAAGTTACATACTTGGACTTGAACCTAGGACACCCTGATATTAGATTCTGTGTAGTGACTAGATTCTGTGATTAATCGATGTCAATGGCAAAATGAATTGATGTATCTAATTCTGTACATAACAAAATTATTCTATATCTAGGACAAAAGTCTTATGAGAGAAATAGAACAAAATAACTCAGTGATAAAAACTTAATGACATATTTCACACTTTATTTTTAAAATTACTCTAATTACTGAAATATGGTAAGGATTAAATCAAAGCACTATCATGTTTTGTCATAACAAGTGAAGAAAAATTCAGACACTCATCAAGTAACTGAAAAAGAGAAAAATAGATATAATTCTAAAAGGAGAAATCTCTGACAACAAATGAAGAAACATCCCTCTTATACATAAGAAGTTGAAAATATAAATAAAATTATTTTGGAATATGGATTATGCTACAAAAATCATGTAATTTTGAAAGCTAAATTGGCAACAATAGAACTAAAAATAGAGAAGACTTTTATTAAGGTACAATCCATTGCTTTAAATAAATCCATTCCTTTTTCAAAAGGGAAATTTAAGGGCTGTTATACAGATTTCTAGATACATGAATCAAGTATTAAATATCAAAGAACAAGTACTACTTGCAATACAAGAAGAGGCATATCACTGTTTCAAAATACACTTGGGGAGATATTAAGAAGGGAAGGATGATAAAAGGGCATCATGTAAAAAGTTCTAGTGGCTATAAAAGTTATGTACCACTAGAGCTTACCTCTTCACTGAGTATTCTATACAAAAGAGAAATTTTATCTGCAAAGCATCCCGCTGAGGGACTTGAATTGCTGAAAAGGTAAAGTGCTTGCTCTAGCATCAGAAAAAGAGAGTAGAAACCTGAGAGGGATAAGCCAAAATAACAGTGATTCCAACAATGGTTAGAATGCTTGTGCTCTTCTTTGGGGGCAAACTGGGGTGCTTGTGACCTATAGTAATTAACTACATAAATAATTATTTCACTCATTTCTAGAGGGATTTTGTAGATACTCTAAATCTTAATCGAAAGCAAAACAAGAAACAGGACTGTGAAAAAGAAAGAATGGAGTTTACATTTACTCTTACATTTTGCCTAGAAGTCTGGCATTATACTCTGAAAATGTAATTACATGTGGAAATATGCCTGTAATTCTATTTCTTTCAAGAGGATTTTTTTATTTTTTTAAGTGTATTTATTTATTTTTGAGAGAGAGAGAGAGAGAGAGAGAGAGAGAGAGAGAGAAAGCATGAGCACGGGAGGAACAGAGAGAGAGAGGGAGACAGAGAGAATCCCAAGCAGGCTCCATGATGTCAGGGCCGAGAGGGACACTGGCTATATCTCACAAACCATGAGATGACGACCTGAACTGAAATCAAGGGTGGATGCTTAACTGACGGAGCCCCTCTTTCAAAAGGATTTTTAACATGCAGTACAACAATTGTCAAAGAAGTTTCCAAACTATAATTTGAGGAATCTTAGCTGCTGAGTTCCAGAAAAGTTCAAAGTGAGGAAGAGGATCTCTGCATGTGATTGTTTATATTATAGTTCCATGAACAAATTGTTTTGAAACCAAAAATCAGTACTCTGTGTGTGTGCATATTATTTTTAGTAGACTGCTTATGCTACTTTGCAAACAACAGGTGTAAAATAATCTACTAAAATGAATCTAAGTCTGTTTTCAGCTAAATCTGAAAGATTTAAAGCAATTAGGTAAAGGAAAAGTAAAAAGAAAAAAAATCTGCTCAGACACAGCTGACTTCTAAATGTTACTGAGGGTGACTTCAAACCAGGGATAATGCCTTTAAAATAACATATTTGCTGACACAAAGATTAAAAGAGATTCTAATAAGAATGGAAACTTCTATTTAGAAAATTAGATGAACCATTCACATCATACTAAATGGTGTTTTCATGGACAACAAATAACTTTATATATTAAGTCTATAAAAAAGAAAATACTGAGGTTGTGATAATCTACAGCTATGGCACTGATCATTACAAAGATTGTAAAACTCTCCCCAAGGAGCAGAAGCAGAGTTCAGTTTGCTCTGTTCACATTAACATCTCATTGGAGGTCAAGAAGTACAAAACTCAGCACTATAATAAGATGATTTGTTTTCATACAAATTGTGAAATTATAATTCAGAAATGAATTACATTTTCATTTAAACAGCTGGAGCAACTGGATTATGTTATTTGGGAAAAGAATGTTCAAATTAAAAGTTGTCAAGAAAGTGTTTTTTTGTTTTTAAAGTGCCAGTGTAGGTGGATTAGACTGTCACCTTAGGATACAATTTTATCCTATGATATAAAGGGACAGAATGGTGGTCAATAGGTAGTTTACAAATGAATTAGACAACAACTAAGGTAAACTCCCTGAAATATAAAGGCAGAGCTTAAAAAAATTGTTTTACTTCATAATAATTCTTAGAAAATGTTATGTGATTTATAAAACTACAATAAACACTTGTATATTTTTTGTAGCAAGATCTCATTACTTCAAAAATATGTATTATAATTTTGGGGGAGAATTAGGCATAATAGCAGTTTTTGTGTGTTCTCAGAAACTATGCTGCTTTGACTGGGGCTTTTTTCTAATGTAGTCTTCACTGAACCTCAATACTCCTTCATAACAATGAACTTGGGGTTTTCACTAGTCTTCCATCTTAGAAATTAAGGGTTTTGCTTTATTTTGGTCTGACCTGACAGTCTTCACCATCTTATATTTTAGTTATTAATGAGAATATGATCAATTTTTTATAGAATATGTTGAGCATTATCATACTATATTCAGCCAAGCACCATCATATAGCTACTATACTTTAACTTTTTATAGTTAAAATCAGAATGTTTTTAGTTTGTTCACTAGTGATTTTTAAATAATTTGTTTTGAATATAACTTCTAGAATTTTCTGAAAAATCCATGATATATGTCATGATGAATTCAAGATGTTACCTCATTGTTTATTTATGGTGACAGATAGACCACCTTTTCACATATAACATTAAAATTAACTGTTGCAATTTTTCCTAGGTTAAATTTTGTACATATAATTATTGACAAGTTTTCTTCAACTTAGAAAAATTTGAATAACATGAGTGCACACTTAGAACATTTTAACAACAATCATTGTGATTAAATATGCAACTTGAATAAAACAGTATACATAGCAAAAATTAAATTGTTATCTCCTAAAGCCAGTTCATAGCACCCTTCATGAAAATATGCACTGAGTCTCTGACAGCCTCCTCACACAACTCCTTGTTTAGGATTTTCCATGTTCCTTCGTAGAGGAACTGGTGCATTCCTAAGAACCCCTTAACTTTTCTTCAAGGCTTCTCAGTCCCTCCTTCTATTGTGCACAACTTTCACAATATGGACAACTATAGTTATTCAGGATTTTCTAGCTCTTTGTATTTAAATTGGCCACATCATACTTTTTTATGTTGAATAATGCACATGTAATTTTCTTAATAAATCACACACACACACACATACACACTTTCATAACTTTAAAACATGGAAAAACTCCCATAATGCTCTCATCATAAGTATACCTGATTCTTATGAAATCACATTTATGGTTTATACAAGTTCCTAAAATTTTAACATAACCATAATATTTCATCTAATGGATACTTTTCTAACTCATTCCTTGACTATTTAACTCCCTTATAGTTTTTCAGTAAAATGAATTTGTCATGGTAATTTAAGAGGCAGTAATTAGACACAACACATAACTCTATACCAAAGTTCTAAGAAGTAGCCAAACTCATTGAAAAGATTATACTATAATCTCTGGAAGGGGAAGGGAGCTTAGGAGAACTTTCAGGACTAAGAAGGGGGATGAAAAGGTGCTAAAAGACTGGAAGGGGTTGCAGAACTAGTGGGGATATAAGCCCTGTTGCATGGCTCTAACTCTGGATGATGGCAAGACATCAAAGGGGTGGCTCTTTAGGGCGCCAAAGAGACTGGCTTTTTAGACACAGGGTGTCTCATTCTGTCCAAAGACAGCCTTGCACAGAAAGTGGCAAGAAAGTAGCAGACCCCTGAATGGTACAGCCTGGGATGTAGTCCAGTGCAGAACAATGGCAGTTTGAGGGTCATCCCTAATTCATAGGTATTGAGTTAGGTTTCAACAACTTGGCACAACTGGGTGAAGTCAGTAATAACAACTCAGGTTCAATTCCTGCCTTTTCAGTAGAAAAGTGGCTCAAGAATAGAATTAGATTGACTTGAGAAAAATAAAAGAAGAGATATTTATTACATAGCTAAATATTTGGACTAAGATTCAAAACCACTAAATAACCTACTCTGAAAAGAAAATCTTTTTGTACATCACTTTATCTTTCTGGATTATCTCATTGACAATTTAATGGTAGTAGAATTGATATGTCCATGGGTAGGAACATTTTTTATGACCCTGGAAAGGTATTACCAGATTGCTTATTCAAAAGTTTGACCAATAAAATTGCCATGATCATCACATCCTCACTAGATTTAAATGACACCATTATTGCTGTTGTTTGGTTTATTTTTTAGTTTTTATAGCCCATTGGTAAAAAAATAGTGCCTTATAGTTTTTTATATTTATTTACTTCAAAACTAGCAAAGTGAAACTACTGTCCTTGTTCTTTTTAAAAAATAACTTTAATAAGATACGATTTCTGTAAAACGAACTATAGCCAGTTAAAGTGTGCAATCTGATGAATTCTGATGAAACCACCACAAAAGAGTTACAAAATCTTACCATCACCCCTACCAATTTCTGTGCTTCCTTGCAATTCATCCTTCCCAGCCCCAAGTTAACTGCTGATTTGCTTCTATCAGAATAGAAGAGTTTACAATCTAAAAATTCACGTATCATTCATATGTATTCTTTGTGCTTCAGCATGTACTCTTTCCCAACTTCTTTCACTCAGCATTATAATTTTTGAGAATTTAGTATCAGGATTTCTCTTATATAAATTACTTGGAGTCTTTTTCTCATTTACTTTCAAATCTTTTTCAGTATATGCCATTACATTTCATTAAAGATATCAATTTAGTATTTTTAAAACAGCAAATAAGATGTTACTACCTTCCCTTCTTATACTAACTAAATCCTGTTAGAAGCCATAAAAATAAAATTTGGAAAAATTTTTATAAAACTATATTATCATATTTATATTTAGATAATTCAGTGTTTTAAAGGAAGTAATTATTTAATCATTCTGTATACATCCAGTCAAAAAGTAAAGTACGATGCTCCATGCATACTGGAGGGGTTTTTTGTTGTTATTTTGCAATAAGTGGAATATAGCTGCATTTGAGACATATGGGCAATGAAATCAATTTTCTAATCTTTGTTTGTTTTTACTTTGTAAATCTGCAATATTTCATTTATTTATTTTTAAATGTTTGACCCTATAACACTCAACTAAAGGCAACAAAAAGATATCAGCTGATCTGAGGTAAATGCTCAGACAAGGAAAAAGCTTTTATCAGTTCAAGAATTAAAATTATTAAGTGACATAAGTTTGTATTTAATTATGATCGATAAGAATACAAATATTTTATTATTAGTTATGTTCATGTAAATGAGAAATTATATTAACTTCTATTGTTTTCAGTTCAGCACCTTTCTAGGGAATATACTATCAATAACATTTATAAACAACACAGTCTTAATAAAATGGAAAATCATCACAGTCACTTTTAAGCTCTTTGGAAGTAACTGAATTGCAAAGAGCGTTGTAATTATTCCAGAAAAAGAAATCAATTTTTCATTTTTTTTCTTTAGAGAATAAGAGAGAGAAAGAGAGAGAACTCCACAGCTAACCATTATGGCACAGATAATCCTGAAAGTTTAGGTAATCACAACTGTGATTTCCTATTCTGATATTCATGGTGATCACATCATCTATTAGAAAGACCAAAGAAAAAAGGACATTTTCACTGATCTCCTTTTATTACCAGGTACTACATTCAACATTTTATCTGTATTATCTCATTCAAGCCTTCCAACAGTCATGAGAGAGAAGTATTATCTTCATCTTGCAAACTAGGAAGCTGTTGTTTAAAGTGGTTAAAGAAGTTCCACAAATTCATCCAGGCAATGAAAGTTGCAATTTAGCTCTGCCCCTTTTATAGTCACTAAATCTAGTCCTTGACTTTTTCTTCTCTATGTAAAATAAACCAGTTCCTTCAATCAAGCATCATTAATCCTACCCTCTGTATCCTTTCTAAATTTTTTACTTCCCATTTTTAGAATACCAAAATAAAACTTAACTCTGAAATGATGCTAAACATGTTTAAAATGATAGATAGTAAGAAAGAAAATTTGGCCACTTACAGCTTTAACAGGAATTCTAGAGACCCAATTCCATTTGGGGATCAGGATATGGGATTTAAGAGTAAGTATGAGGAAAGAGATTTGTGTCTGTATTGCATATCATTTTTGATTAAGAACTATTAGAAACAGAAATGGGTCATCAGCAAAATATTTTACTCTAACCACATAACAGTAGTTATGGCCACAAAGGGATGTTAATAAAAATAGACTTTCCTTTAAAGGCAGTATACCTCTGGGACAGAAGCTATTTCCTCACAGTTTTAACAGGAACTGAGACCATTATAAAGCATTAGAAGGTTGGGTTTTGGTACATTAAACAAGCAACTGGATTCACTTATTTTCAGACAGAGGTTTCATTAACCTGTTAATGTTTATTCATCCCAATTCTTAACAGACCAAAAATAGCTAAAATTCTACTGAGACCAATATTATTCAAGCAGCATCAACACCTTCACTTGTATAAAGTTTCTCTGCCCAGTTTCAAACCACTAATGTCATGTTTTCCCAAATCATCTCTCTCTTTAGTCCCAATTCATTCACTCATTTAATCTCTCTCTCTCTTTCCCTCCTCCCTGGTAGGATTTTGAATTATTTTTTATTAAAATTTTTTGAAAACTTGCATAACCATAACAGCTAACATAGCAAATACTTATAATGTCAGAGGGGCAATGCTAAATCTTCTGGGTACATTATCTCTTTTAATACTCACAGAACCACATGACACACACTGCTTTCTCCCCTGGCTTTAATGGTTGAACAGCTTACTTTACTCTGTGAGTAGCAGAAATGAGCTTTGACCTTGCTCAGACTCCAGAGCCTGCAAACCTCATCACCAGACTATACTGCCTTGTCTTAAAATTTTACCTATGGAAGCAACATTTTCAATTAAGTCATAACCAATCTTGTACAAAGGCTAATGGTCTTTAAAAATGTTTCCATTTTGCAGTGATTTCAGAAACCAGAAAACTTGTCATTAAATAGTGGTTGGTTTTTAGATTTTTTTAGGTAATTTTTCAAATAAAACAAATCAGAATCAAGAGTCACTGAGAAAATAATCTAACAGTAAAATTGGAAGAAAAGATAGGAAGCAATTAGTGAGCAGCTTTGCAAATGTTAACTTTGCTGGCAGACACTGTGTCTTATTTGGTGTGGTATCTCTCAGTGTAACACTCGGTTCACAGAAGATGGGAGTTAAACGAATCCAGCAAACAATGACTTGAATTTTCAAAATTTGGACTAGATTTTCTTATGTTTTAGATTCCTAGTTTTACATCTTCAAAGAGAAAAACACACAAAAAAATCCTGTCTTCGTGTCATGCTTTGTTCAAGCTCTTCATGTTTGAGAATTTAAGGTGTTGAATTTTAGAATTTCTTTCAGATCAATTAGAAATAAAATGTCAGAATATATGTGCTAATTCTAAAGCTTAAAAATTGATTTACTCATAATGCTTATAGTTTATAGGAGTAAAAACGATAATGTTCTTTATATGAAATCATAGCTGATTACACCTTACTACCCCTACCCATGACTGAGATCAATATTTTGTCTCTAATAGTTTCAAAGAAGCAAAACTTCAAACATATGGAAAACATTTGTGTATTTTGTCATTTGAAACAGACTGGCATATAGGTGATGTATTAGCTGTCTTCTCCCATCTACTACCTTATTTCTACACTAGGTCTCAGTAGAATGAGAGAAACAGATGGGACCATGATAGAATATGTTTATTTGTATCATGACTTTGATATGCAAATTTCTGTTCTAAAAGAATCAGAAATGAACTGACCACCAAATATTCTCATAAGAGAATTCTTCTAACTATGAGATAGAGAGAGAGAGAGAGGAGACTGTGAACTCTGAGAGGGATAAGCTTTGACATTTTACTTTCCTATGTAATGTACTCAAATGCAGAATACTGCTTACATTAAAATGCATAAAAAAATCAATTCCAGGGTATAAAGTGTAAATGTTGCAATAGATTCATTCTGCTAGTCTTACAGATGATTCTTTACTCAGGCTGATATTTGTCTTTATGAATAATTGAATTTTATAACTCTTTAGCACAGAAAATGAGATATTTCTCTATTTGAGATTCTTTACCTAAATGAACATAAGTAGAAACTAACTTTAAAAGAAGCACCATAAAAAAGTTTTTAAAAACCCTAAGAATTTATTTCTAAAGGTTATATAACGCAAAATTGAAAAATGTATTTCCTCTGACAATAGTTTTTAGTTCTGCTTGCTTATATGTAACATTTCACCAAATTAATATATATTAATAATATCAGAACATGAAAAATAGATTTTAAAAGGCAAATTATAACAACAAAAGTGAATAATATAAGAATAAAGTCCTTGAAATCTAAATAGGGTTCTGGTTATGAGGAATCCCTTATGGGAAAGAAATTCAAATTTGAAAAAATATATATAAAGGCAAAATAAAATTATACTGTAACTTAAAACACATAATATATTTAATATATAATACACAGATTAAAAAGGAAAAGTATAAAAATATTTTATACAACTTAATCTTACAAAACCTGACAGTATGAATGACACAAGTAAACTAAAAATAGAAAATGAGAAAAAGAAGAAAACTTTTTCATATAAAATACTTAATTTAGGCAAGATATATACTGTAAAGCCTGTTATTCTGTAAAATGCTACTGTAATATAATGTTAAATGGGAATTATCCCATAGCCAGAAATTCCAACAAAGGGCCAACTGGAATTTAATCATTGTTAGGAATCTATGCTCTTATCTCACAAACGTCAACATGTGGGGCCAGCTATCTCAAAAAATGGAGTGTCAGGATTCACCAGTTTCAATGCCCCTAGTCATTACAGCAATAATGAGTGAAAAGAGAGAATGGTCTTTCGAGGTGATGTGAAGTAAGACAGTCAAAAGAATTTTTCATAAATGTTAGGTTAAATATCCTTAAAACATACATTAAATAGCATAAAGTATCCCCCTCAAATTTATTAAATGAGATCTATTCCCTCTTCTAAAAAGTTGGTGGGTCCATGGATAGCTTAATGCTGTCCATGCATGAAAATAATGACCAAAATAGAGAGAGGGAGGTGCTGAAACAAGAAGCTCTAGTGAGTAACTTGTCCTCTTATTCTTTGTGGACTTTCCTTGCATGGTACGCATATGAATAAGGCTCCTGAACCTAAGCTAACCTGCTAATGTCCACTCAAGTAAGTTACCAAAAGGAAAAGTCACCCTAACAAGAAGTCTTTTTTTTTTTAATTATTATTTAAATTCCAGTTAGTTAGCATACAGTGTAATATTTGTTTCAGGTGTACAATATAGTGATTCAACCTAACGAGTAGTCTTTGGGGGGTTTAGTGAAGAATAAAGAAAAAAATGAAGCTGAATCTTTATCTGCCTCTTCAGTGATCCAAGAAATGGGACATCAATAGCATAATTTTTGGAGGAAAGCATACAGGGTAAGCACTAGCACTGGGAGGTCAGCTACACAGAGGATATCTACGGTGACTTTCAGTCTAAGAAGTAGCAACAACCCACAAAAAGAAGACTGCAATCTCATTGAGTCCTATAAAAACACATTTGTCTGTTCCTGTCACATCACAGATGGAGCTGGTATCTAGAAGTGGGAGAGAAAAGGGGTGTCTGGAAGCCAACCCACACCCCAGTACTCTCAAAACGTAAGAGCTGTCAGCACAGATGGTATGTGTAGAAAAGCTTTGATTGGAATTGGAGATTGACATTTTAAAATGAATACATAATAGAATAAACTAATAACCCAGGTGTCTGAGAAGTTATGGTATCTGTACAAAAAAGAGTCAAGGAAGAGCTCCCACGTAAGGAAAAAAACGGGGAGAATTTCCATTATAACATAGCTAAGGACAATTACTGGAAAAAATTAAAACAATATCTTACTTAAGAAATAGCACATTGTAACTCCTTAATAAACCAGTCACTCTATTAAATGGTATACTTAGGATAACATTATTGAGTTCTATCTTGCTGGATCATGCAGCTCACGTGTATTTATCTCTGAGAAAAGGCACAATAAATGTATTCTTAAAGTGTGTAGCACACCCAGAAATAATTATGCTGCCCCATAAACCAGAGCATTGGAAAAATGCATTCATTCAACAAATGTTTTTTTTCCAACGCCTCATATGTGCCAAGCAAAATTCTTGTTATAGTGAGCTTAGTGATGAGTGAACAGAGCCAGATATGTCCCAGTTCCCATTCTGTTAGATTACACTGGGGATAAACCATAGTCTAAGAGGAACACTCTGAAGACGTGATATTGGAAATAAGACCTGAATAAAAAGTCATCAGCCATGTTATGATTTAAACGGTAGGGACAGGAGGGAAGTTGTTTTAGACTGAACTGTGTCCTCCAAAATTCATAACCCTAGCCCCCAGGGTTACTGTATTTGGAAAAAAGAGCCTTCAAGGAGGTTACTAAGGTAAAGTGAAATCATAAGGGCAGGTCCCTCATACAAGAATACAAATGTCCTTTTAAGAAGAGGAAGAGGCATTAGGAGTATATATGCACTGAGAAAAGGCTATGTGAGGACACAGCAAGAAAACAGCCATCTGCAAGCCAGGAAGAGATGTCTTACCAGAAACCAATTCTTTTGACAACTCATTTTGGACTTCCAGCCTCTAAACTTATGAGAAAATAAATTCCTGTTTTGTAGGCCACCTAGTCTGTGGTATTTTATCATGGCACCTCTAGAAGAATAATACAGAAAGGGAGATACTTCAGACAGAGGAAACAACTAATGTAAAATCCTTAAAGAAAAAAGCAGCTTGGGGAGTTCTACAAATCAAGTGATATCAGTAGGAATGTAGTCACATCAAGTGTGGCAAATGTAGGAGTTGAAGTTATAGAGGCAGTCAAGGGAGGAGTTAGATCATGGGAACAGGGAAGGGTTAAGCATATGCTTGTGAAACCTCTCCAATAGACTAGATAGAGCTTTTACTCCAGAAGCTTAGATAATAGAATACCTATTTCTCTCATCATAGTCTAGAAATAATATAATTCTTTAGTTTCTATCCTTGTTAGCATTGATTGTTATAGCTTTGTATTCCCATCTTGAATTTTCTTGACCCTTTATCCATGGTCCAACAGACTGAGATAATGTGCAGCCCATTTCAGGTTACTGTAAACTGGATTGCCCTAAAAATGATATATTTTTCTAGCTTGGCCAGGGTTATATGATGTGTTATCCTGTCATTTTCATGTAATGACCAGATCTATTAGCTTTTTGTATGCATTATTCATATATTATCATTCTCAGTAGATATGGCTTTATCTATATTATTCATCTCCTAATATTTATTGTGGAGATTTGCTGAGGTCATCTGATCTAGCCTGGACTTTATGGGGTGACCCTGCTTCAATCTGTAGATTTGGCTGGATTTGGCTCCTCATTATAGCTTGGGTTTTCTACTCCAGCAAATACTAACTTTTCATGGTGTTGATAGAGGTGCAAGGAAACAAACAAAACCCAAGCTAGGCCTCTTGAGATGTAGGCTCAGAACTGGCAACTTTACCTTAGGCTCTTATTCTGTTACAAGGGAATGAGCTTGAATACAAGGAATTAAGAATTGAGGGCAGGGGCACCCGGGTGGCTCAGTCGGTTGAGTGTCCAACTTCGGCTCAGGTCATGATCTCACAGTTTGTGGGTTCGAGCCCCACATAGGACCCTGTGCTGACAGTTCAGGGCCTGGAGGCTGCTTCGGATTCTGTGTCTCCCTCTTTCTCTCTGCTCCTCCCCTGCTCACACTCGTCTCTCTCTCAAAAATAAATAAAGATTAAAAAAATAAAAAATAAAAAAAAGGAACTGAGGGCAATAATTCAATTTGCCACACCAATATTCATATATCACACTGGTATTCACCCTTCTCTAATTACACAGATTTTTAAAAAGTGTATAACTAATCATGATAGACACAGACTTATTTCAAAAAATGCAAATGTAATAAATATGTATATATCGATATACACATACATAATATATACATGCATATAACTGGAGAGGAGATTGATGAAATAAGACAAAACTCTAAGATTTACAGAGGGACCCCTTGGGTACTCAGTTGAGTGATGATCAGCATATATGTATAAGAAAATAAGCCAACATCCATACACAATGGATTCAGAACTGAACTCTACCAAGTATTTAAAAAATAAATAATATAAATTCTGAAAATTTCTAAAATATTGAAAAGTAGGAAATACTAACCAATGCATTCTATAAATTCAATATTATTATGATACCAAAACTAGACAGAACAACTATAAGTCAACAGCCCTAATGTACACAGATGCAAAAACTCTTTTAAAAATTTTAGGAAATGAAATGCAACAATATTTATAAAGGATATTAAATCATGACAAAGAGAAATTTTATCATGGGAATGCAATTCACATCATTTTTTTAGAATGGTAAATCTTTTTATTTTTGATTGAAGTTTAACTAACATACAACATTAGCTTCAGGCGTACAACATAATGATTCAACACTTGTATACAATGGGAAATGACCACTACAGTAAGTCTCATTACCATCTATCACATACAATTTTTTCTTATGATGGTAATATTTATGACTTACTTAGTATCTTTCAAGTTTGCAATACAATATTATTGACTATAGTTACCATGCTGTACATCATATCCCTGTGACTTATTTATCCTGAAGATTATGCCTCTTAATCCTCTTCAACCATTTCATCCCCCTCAATAGCCTCTCTCCCATCTAGCAACCATGGGTCTGTACTCTGAATCTGGGTTGGGCTTGTTAATTTGTTTTCTTTTTTAAATTCCACATAAAAGTGAAATCTATGGTACCTTTCTCTGCCTTATTTCACTTAGCATAATACCCTTATGGTCTATTCATATTGTCGCAGTCTGATTTCATTTTTTTTTATGGCTGGGTAGTAACCCATTGTATACATGTACCACATCCCTTTATTCATCTTTCAATGGACATTTAGGTTTCTTCCATATCTTGGTTACTGTAAGTAATGCTGCAATGAACACAGGGGTAAATATTTCAAATTAGTGTTTTCATTTTCTTCAGACAAACACCTGCAAGTAAAATTGCTGAATCATAAGTAGTTGTACTTTCATGTTTTTGAGAAACTTTCATAATATTGTCCATAGCGGCTGTAGCAATTAACATTCCCATAAACAGTGCAGAAGAGTTTCCCTTTGTCCACATTCTCAGCAAAACTTGTTATTTCTTATCCTTTCGATAAAACCCATTCTGACAGACATGAGGTAGTATCTCATTGAAATTTTGATTTGCATTTCCCTAATGATTAGTGTTGAGCATCTTTTCATATGCATGTTGGCCATGTCTTTGAAAAAAATTCTATTCAGATCCTCTGCCCGTTTTTTTAAATAGGATTTTTAAAAATTATTGAGTGTATGAGTTCCTTAAATATTTTGGAATTAATCTCTTACTTGATGTGTGATTTGCAAATATCTTTACCATTCAGTAGGTTGCCTTTTCATTTTTTTGATGGTTTCCTTCACTGTGCAGAAGCTTTTTAGCTTAATGTAGTTTTAATTGTTTATTTTTGCTGTTGTTGTTTTAGAGAAAGATCCAAATAAATATCACTAAGACCAACGTCAACAAGCTTACTGCATAGGTTTGCTTCTGGTTTTATGGTTTCAGGTCTTACATTCAAGTCTTTAATTCATTTTAAGCTAACTTTTGTGTATGGTGTAGGATAGCAATACAGTTTCATTCTTTTCCATGGGGTTGTCCAGTTTTCCCACGATTTATTGAAGGGACTGTCCTTTCCCTATCATATATTTTCACCACCTTTGTCAAAAATTAGTTGACCATATATGGATGGGTTTATTTCTGGGCTCTCTACTCTGTCCCATTGATCTACATGTTTGTTTTTATGCCAATACCACACTGTTTTGACTATTATAGATTATTAATATAGTTTGAAATCAGGGAATATAATGCCTCCAGATTTTTTCTCTTTTCTCAAGTTGCTTTGGCTCTCTGAAGTATTTTGTGGGTCCATACACATTTTAATTTTGCTTTAGTTTCATTTAAAAATGACTTTGGAATTTTTATATTGCATTATCAAAGAGTTTGCATTAAATCTGTAGATTGCTTTGGGTAATATGGACATTTAAACAATATTACTTCTTCTCCATGAGCATAGACTATTTTTCCATTTATTTGTGTCTTTCTCAATTTCTTCCAACCATGTCTTATACTTGTCAGTATAAAGATCTTTCACCTCTTTGGAGAAATGTATTCCTAGGTATTTGTTTGGTGCAATTGTATACTGAATTCTTTTATTAATTTCTCTGACAGTTCATTGTTAGGGTATGAAAACACAACAGATTTTTGTATATTTATTTTACTTAATTATTAGTTTAACAGGTTTTGGTGGTCTTTTGAGTTTTCTAAATATAAAAGCATTTTCTCCACAAAAGTGACTGTTTTACTTCTTCCTTTCCAATTTAGATGCCTTTTATTTCCTTTTTATGCATAATTTCTCTAGCTAGAATTTCCAACACTATGTTGAATAAATGTACTAAGAGTGGGCATCCTT
The DNA here is from genome assembly GCF_024362965.1 of Panthera pardus. Classification (NCBI taxonomy): domain Eukaryota; kingdom Metazoa; phylum Chordata; class Mammalia; order Carnivora; family Felidae; genus Panthera; species Panthera pardus. The sequence goes on along the minus strand of NW_026526721.1, from coordinate 44,752,023 downwards.
TTCTTCTTCTTTAAAAGAAAAGATTTCAGCTTCTCACTGTTGAGTAGATATTAGCTGTGAGCTTGCCATACATGGCCTTATTACACTGAAGTTCATTCTGTCTATACCTATTGTGTTGAGTGTTTTTATCATAAATCACTGTTGAATTTTGTCAAATGTTTTTTCTGACTCCACTGAGATAATCTTACAATATTTATCCCTCATTTTGTTGATGTGGTGTATCATGTTGACTGATTTGCAGAACCATTCTTACATCCCCAGAATAAATCCCACTTGATCATGGTATATGATGTATTTCTGAATTCAGATCACTAATATTTTATTGAGAAAGTTTGTATCTGTGCTCACCAGGGATATTAGCCTATAATTTTCTTCTTTTGTGATACCATTACCTGGTTTTAGTATCAAGGAAAGGCTGGCCTCATAAAATAAGTTTGGGAGTGTTCCTGTATCTTTAATTTTTTGGAATAGTTTGAGAATGAATAAGTGAGTTTAGGATGTTTGAAAGATACAAAATCAATGTGCAAAAATTATTTGCATTTCTGTATGTGAACAACAATTGGAAGTCAAAATCAACAAAATATCTACAAGAGCATCAAAATATGAAATACTTAGAAATAAATCTTTCAAAAGATACGGAAGATATATACACTAAAAATGTTTTTTTTTAATATTGTTATTGGAAATTAAGAAGATATATGAAGAGATATAATGTACTTATAAATCAGAAGAATTACTATTACTAGAATGTCATTTTTCCCCAAATTGATTCATAGAATTAACTCAATCCCAATTAAAATCCAAGTAGTTTCTCTTTTTTGTAGTAATTTACAAATTGATTCTAAAAATTCATATGGAAATGCAAAACCTAACCAAAACAATGTTTCAAAGAAGAACAAAGTTGGAAAACTTACTCTTCCTGATTTCAAGACTTACTATACAGCTACATTAGTCAAGAACATTGTTCTATTGTATAAAAATAGACAAATGGATCATAGCAATAGTCTAAAATTATACCTACACATATGTTAAATTTATATCAGACAAGCATGCAAAGACAATTCAGTAGTGAAAGGAAGGCCTTTCCAATCAATGGTGTTGGAACAACTGGATATCCATAATGAACAAAAAATAAACTTTTATTCATACCTCTCACCCTATAAAAAATGTTGACTTATAGTAAATGTGAGACCTAAATAAAATCCTAAAGTTATAAAACTTCTAGAATAAAATACAGGAAAACTAGTCTTGTGATTTTGGAGTTAGGAGACATAAAATAAATAAATTGAACTTAATCAAAATTTTAAAAACTTCTGTTCTTTGAAATCCTGTTAAGAGAATAAAAAGGCCAGACACAGAATAAGGGAGATGGTGTTCAAATCACATATTTGACAAAGGACTTGTTTTGGGAATGTATAAAGGACTCTCAAATTTCAATAATATGTAAACAACATAATTAAAAATAGGCAAAACATTTAAACAGACACTCCACCAGAAAGAACAAATGAGCACATGAAAAGATTTCCAACATCACTAACCACTGGGAAAATGGAAATAAAAACCACAATGAGATACCAGTACACAACTTCAGAATGTGTAAAATTAAAGAGAATGACTACCCCTAATGTTGTCAAGGATGTGGACCCACTGAAACTCTCATACTCTGCCAATGGGGTATAAAATGGAACCGCTCTACAAAAATGTATCATTTTCTTTAAAATTTAAGTATACATTCATCATATGACCTAGATATTCCACTCATAGTATTTACCTAAGAGAAATAAAAGCATATGTCCACATAAAGAACTGTACATAAATGTTCTCAGCAACTTTATTCATAATAGCCCAAAACAGAAATCAAAATGTCTATGAACAAATGAATGCATTAACAGCTTGTGGTTAATCCAAAAACCGTACTACTCAACAAAAAAATTAATGAAGTATTACATGCAAGTATATAAATAATTTTTAAAATAATTATGTGGAATTAAAAACCCAGGAAAAAGACTGCATACTATATAATCCCTGTGATATAAAATTCTAGAAAATATGGACCAAAGCATAGAGCCTATAGTGACTGGCTATAGGCAAGACAGATGAGACAGAAATTATAGAAGTTGATGAGGAAATATCTGGGTATGATGGACATGTTCATTATCTTAATTGTGCTAAAGGTTTCTTGGCCATATACATATGTCCAAACTTAGCAAACTGCACACTTTAAAGTATTATTTATTGTATGTCATTATACTGCATGAAGTTGTTACGTAGAAGTTTTATATTTATCCCATGATTTTTTTTTAAGAGACAGAGTATGAGGAGGGGACAGGGTCAGAGGAAGACAGAGAGAGAGAGAGAGAGAGAGAGAGAGAGAGAGAGAGAGAGAGATTGATTGAGAATCTTAGAGAGAGAGAGAGAGAGAGAGAGAGAGAGAGAGAGAGATTGAGAATCTTAAGTAGGCTACACACTCAGTGTGGATACCAATGTAGGGCTCAATCCCACAACCCTGGGATCATGACCTGAGCCAAAATTAAGAGTCAGACACTTGTGGCACCCGGGGAAGGTCAGTCACTTGAGCCTCTGACTTTGGCTCAGGTTTGCATCAGGCTCTGTGCAGACAGCTCAGAGCCTGGAGCTACCTTCGGAATCTCTGTCTCCCTTTCTCTCAGCCCCTCCCCTGCTTTCACTCTGTCTCTCTCTCTCTCAAAAATAAATAAACATTAAAAAAAAAAAAAAGTCAGACACTCAACCAACTGAGCCACGCAGGTACCTTATCTCTTGATTTTTAACTGAATTCTACACATTTTATTTTAAAGTACACAAATCTTTTAGAAAGCAAATAACTCTTTGCTGTTAGATATTTTTATATCTAGCTTACTTCTTTTTCGAAATCAAGATATTTCTATTAAATAGTTGATCATCTCTTTAAAATAAAGAGTTTATCTCTGTGAAAACTCAAGCATAGTTGACCCTTGAACAACAATGGTCTGGTTCAGTCAAAATCTGTATATAACTTTAGACTTTCCAAAAACTTAACTACTAATTGTCTTCTTTGACTGGAAGCCTTACCAAAAACATAAACAGTTGAATAACACATTTTGTATGTTATATGAATTATCTACTGTATTCTTATAATAAGAAAATATTAAGGAAATCATAAGAAAAAGAAAATACATTTACAGTACTGTATTTATTAAAAAAAATTGCTTCTAAGTGCACCCACAGAATTCAAACTCATGTTGTTGAAGGGCCAACTATAATTCTTGACAGCGGTATATTTTTATACATCTAAAATGAATGGAAGGTCAAAAGGGAATAATCACTTCAACTGATCAAAACAAAAAAAAATCTGGAAAATAATATATTTAAAGTTTAGGGAAAAGATTAAAGTACAGATTCTGTTCAAATTACTGATATTCAGAGAAATGGCTTTGGACCAAAATTACTAAAATTTTAGATTTTCTCACTTACTTGATCAGAAGTGTTCATTTTATTACTGAAGATGCATTGTTTAAAATCATAAGGTGCCTGCATAATTTAATTTCTATATGAATTACTATTTTAATATAAAAAGTATATAAAAAGTATATAAACAGTAATGTATCTAAAAATAAAATGGCAGAAATATTCAACCAGTAGCCATAATTAAGACCACCAGTTAGATTTTCTGTACATAAGAAATGAGATAATACTATTATAAAATTTACAGCACACATTGAATCTAATCCCAGTTTATTATAATTATACTTTTTTTCTTCAGTTTTAGTGGATCTACATGATTTCTTCTCAATTCATTGTTTCTTATGTGGACCATCACAGGCAGGGAACTTCTAAGAAAAACCAACCCCTACAGAAAGCCACTGCAGTAAGACACAATCTCCAATGTTTATTCACCAATTTGGGATTTGCCTTTTATATTTTAAGATTAATCAAGCTGTTGTTTTTTCATTAGGAAGAACAAAGTACAAGATACTCAAGTAGTACAAATAAACTTAAAAAAAGAAAAAGGCCATAACTGAAGCCATTCTGAAATTTAATGTAAAAGGGTTGAATTAAAAAAAGAAAAAAAATCCTCTTAATTCCAAAACATCACTTCTGACAAATCTTCTAAAGCAGTGAAATTTTTCAGTTTCTAATTAAAAAAAAAAACCCACCTGCTTTGGTGAACCAAATAAGCCCAGTAATGTTCTCAGTGACCCAGAGCCACTTAAGGTACTTGGGAAGTTGTACCTTTGGGATGTGGGACCAGGTTCTCCAGTACCATCCTTGCTAATACTGTCCACACTTCTCTCTAGCCCCTTCCATTGTACATGTGGTTATTTTAACTTATCCCTTTTGATTATCATCATGAGCTCATAGCTTTTCACAAACACACACACACATATATATATGTACAATTTATATTTATGCTTATTATATTATTATAGAAAGATATATATATGTTTCTTTTTAACATTTTAATTGTTACAACTAGAGGTGGGAACAGCTAGAATGACTTTTTGTCCTTACAACACTTAGACTCTTATTCTAAAAGCATATTTATTTTGGCATTTAAGATGGTCCAGGTGTGCCTGGATGGCTCAGTTGGTTAAGAGCCTGACTTTGGCTCACGTCATGATCTCCTGGTCCACAAATTTGAGCCCCACGTCGGGCTCTGTACTGAGAGATCCGAGCCTGGAGCCTGCTTGGGATTCTGTGCCTCCCACTCTCTCTGCCCTTCCCCTGCTCACACTCTGTCTCTTTCCCTCTCAAAAATAAATAAAAACATTTTTTTAAAAAAATTAAGATGGTCCAGACAGAGCCTGATGGTCTTTCTGTATGAAGAGATTAAATTAGCTATATATTTTTTTTAATATTTATTAATTTTTGACAGAGAGAGAGAGAGCATGATCAGGGAAGGGAGAGAGATAGAGGAAAACACAGAATCCAAAGCAGGCTCTAGGATTTGACCTGTCAGCACAGAGCCTGACACTCATAAACCGAGAGATTGTGACCTGAGCCAAAGTCAGACGCTTAAACGACTGAGCCACCCAAGCACCCCAAGAAATGAAATTAGCTATAATCCAAGCCCTCCCAGATATTTTGGGAAAGAATATAGACGTATGTGATGTTTCTGGGGAAATAGTTCCACTGATATTTTTAGAATGATGTTTTATGTTACTCCCTTTTTAATTCCTAACTTTAATAATTTTCTATGAAAAGGAGTGAAGATAACCAACAAAGTCAATGATTTGATAATTATTTTTTTCTCCAATAATAAAACTTCTGTCAATAATCTTCAATTTTGATTTACTTATCCTTGGAGGCCTCATTAGACCTACTAATGAACTAGGCATAATTTTAATTAGAATTAACATTTTTTATCACGTTTCTGAATATATATAGAAGACAAACTTTGAAATGCTGGCCATGTGGGAATTCCGTCAAATTGTCATGGCAAAATTGAGATATTTCTCATGAAATACTACTACTCCATGGCTATCAGACAGTAAATAAACGTTCATTGTTATCACATGGAGAGGAAAATTCTCTCAAAAAAACACTGCTATCTCCTTGAGGAATTATTTTATACTTTGATCTTGCCTTTGAAGTAATACTCATTTAAAGATACATTTCAGATGCAGTGCTAGACTTTCTTTAGCGTTTCATTAGTAGGTATAAGAATTGTATGATATGTTTTCCATTTAGCAGTCAGGCCATTAAATTGTATAAGTATCACTAATATCTATAGTTCAAAGATCATAGTCTCCTTAAGAATGCCAGTTATACACACAATAAAGAGTCTTAACAGAAAATGATGTATTAAGCAATTATTTCTCCATTTCTTCCAATCAAGTTTTTCTGTATTTATTCCAAGACATTATTAAAACAAAGGAGGTAGGGAGAGAAAGACAGGTGGGAGGAAAGAAGGAGGAGGGAGAGAAGGAGGGAAGGGAGAAAGAAAGGAAAGAACTCTTCTATTTGAAGAGCAAGACTATTCAAATAGTAAATAACATAAGGCAGACCGACACTCCTTAAAAAGGAGATGATAATGCTCACTGTGAAATACTGAAAATATATTTTAAGATTAAATGCCAAATGGTTTTTCTAAATTCTTAATTGTGATGAATTATAATGAATAACTAGAATATCTATCTATCTATATCTAGCTATATTAAAAGACAAGATAAGAAGAGCATAAATATAATCACAATTCTACAGTAAAATATTCAAATAAAATATTCAGTAAGTTAATTTCTTTAAAGGCATAAATAAGAGAGAGGGTAGGGGGTAGACAGCAAGAAAGAGAAACAAAAATAAGTAAATGACAAAATAAAGTAATAATAAATTTGCAAGGGGGAACAACTGAAGATACAGATCACAAAAAAACTCATATACATACATAAAGCATCATACAAAACACCCTTTATAATTTGAAACTATTATTTTAGCTGAAAACAAAGGTTTTATTATTCTTTAACAGGTATAATTTATTGCTTACTTTAGAAATGTGTGTGTAAAAAGATACTTGTTCAGGATTATCAAAAATTGGGGAGAATCTTTTTAAAAATACTCATTCTAAATATATTTTATAACATAACAAGCAAAATATATCAAATTGTGGGCGCTATGCGAGTGTATGTGCCTTCATAAAAGTAACAGCTCAATTGTTTGAACAGCATTGTATGGCAAGGTCTGTGTGTATTGTGCAGCGGAGATCACGGTAATTCATAGCAATTCATAGATCCTAGGATATAAGAGGCATGCAATAAATGTTAAGGTTATAGCCTACATTAATAAACATACATCTACCATTGCTGAAAATTCAATAAAATCTGAAATCAGGAGCAAAAAGGGGAACCACTGGAAATTGTACCTTATAGTTCACATAAAGTCTGTTTTCTTGTAATTTCTAAGTAAAACTGTAATTTCTAAGACAAACCGATTTTTACTTATCATTTGCTCCTGCGTATTATTTTACACAAAGAATATAAACAATCAACTTGCCAATTTTTAACAAATACACTTTCAGTGTCTAGTATGGGAACCAGTCAAGATATTGCTGAATAAGAATTAACAAGCTAGAATCAAAGAGAGTCCTTGAGAAAGGTCTTATAAGCAAACAGCTCTGAACTAATTCTCCTCTAATGAAAGCACACACAATCCCTACATTTTTTACTAACTGATCTGTTCTCTCAGATATTTAATAAAAATCTCGTTTCCCCAAAATAAATCAATATGAAATCCTCCACTGAATGCTTTTGAAATTATATTCCTTAGCACAGACACTTTAATAAATGAATGAATAAAAAAAATGGCTAACTTTGGAGGAAAACCGTTCCACTAGAGGTTTTATTCTATGTTTAATTGCAAAAACGTTACACCCTAATAATTGGCTCAAAATGAAACGGCCTAAGCCCCTCTGGCCAACCTAGTATTCTTTAAGCTTTAGCAACACCCTTAGCCCAGGTGATTGATTAACTAACCGTTCTTTGTGTATCTATAGATCATGCATTCTTTTCTAGAAAGAACAGAGTACCTCTGCACAACCCACAGGCACTCAGGAACCAGACCCTGCTGCACAACCTCCAAGCACTGAGATAACATCTGTAGCTGGCACTGATGGGAGTCTGCACATAATCAAGAAATATCACAGACCACTGTACTCCCTTTATTGATTAACTACCCTAAACTCATTTAAAAACCACTGGGCCAGGCAGAAACCTCACAGTTGGCCTTTGGCCTTCCCCCTGAGGTGGCCAGCCTCCTGAATAAAACTGTTTCCTTTCCAATCAAAACTTATCTCTTGAGTACTGGCCTTACAAATGACGGGCAGCTGAACTTGGGTTTCAGTAACAGAAAGAAAAAGTTTGATAATTTTTTTCATATTTCTCAGTATGCTTTAATCTGCCTATAGGAAAGAGTTTTGCAAACATTATCTATAAAAAAATGTTTTAACAAGAATCGTGCTAAGTCTTAAGTTTAGAGAGAATCCCTCAACCCAATATTTGGCCACTTCCTTATCTCCTGATATTTGATCACCTTAATCTGCCATTAGCAAGAATCCCGTTAGATCAGTCCAGCCAGAATCATCCCTTACCTCTGATGTTTCCTCTTAATAATTTTCCAACCACTGACCCCTACCCTGTTCTTTGTCCATAAATTCCCACTTTTCCTTGTTGAATTCAGAGTTCAATTCCTCTCCTCTACTCCAAAACTCCTTTGTAGTAGTCCCCTTAAATAATGTCTGCCTTACAGTTCTTTAACAATGTCTGATCATTTTTCCTTTCACAATATCAAAAATAATCTAAGATTTTCCTTTGATTGACCAAACTCCATATTTAATACCTAGATGATGCCTTCTTTAAAACACAAATGAAAAACAAAAACAATTTTTGCTGTAAAGTCTCATCCTTTAGTACTTTAGTAATGTTTCTCTTTTGCCTTTTTAATTCTTAAAAAAAATTACTGTTTCATTATAGTAGTGAATTTCCATGAAAAATCTAATATGTATCTTAAAAATCAGCATCTTTTCATTGTAACTTTGCCTTAGGCTTCATTTTATGGCAACAAGAAATTCTCTGTGGCATTCCTGTTGTTCCCATAGTTCCCTAAACTAAGGTAGGTGGAGGTTAATTACACACATTCTAAAGAAAGATTACCTCAACAGTTAAGGTAATTCCTCTAGGCTTAGTAAGAAGTGATAGTGATAACCCTACACCCAAATCATTATTGCTCTTCCCTCGCCAATCTGAACCCTTATTAACTAAGAACGACTGTATTAAATAATCCATCAATTTTCCCCATTAGTAATCTCTATTTACCACAAATTAAACTACTTTATGCAGTTTCGTCTATTTCTTTCTCTTTCTACTTGGTACCACTGACAAAATATTTTTCTTTGGGACTTAATAACTATGTATTTTAAATAATTTCCCATAAATATATTTTAATATCTGTCAGGGTTCTTGCTCACCTTTACTGTTCTTTTCAAATAATCCACATGTCATTCCATTTATTATTTCACATAAAATTTATAATCATTTTTACTGAGTTCAAAGTAGCTAAAACAATGATAAATCAGAATTTTGAATGTGATTTATGATTCTAAATTAATATTTATATCTTCTGAATGTTTCAGTTTCTCATCCACAAACACACTTTCTCATCTAAGAATTATTCTATTCTTCTTTACATCACTCAAAACACATTTTTACTTCATTGCATTAGGATACCCTCTGACCAATTTTTTAAAAATGTAAGAAAAACGTATAATTCAACATTAAATAAATGCATTGACACCAAATTAATTTAATGAATCAAAGATGGGTCATCTAAGGAAATATATTGTTATAACATACCTCATCAATAGGTTTATAGAGGAATTTTATAGTCCCCTTAAATAGATGCCTGTGAAATTTTTAAATATTCAGCAACTATCATGAACAAAAATATCATCTAATTAATGTATGCTATTTACAGAATAATTTTGAAAAGTATACAATTAAATATAACATTTCATCTGCCTGGCAAATTCATTCACATTAAGCAATCTGAATTACTTGTGAATATAGTCACATATAATTAGACTTTAAGAAGAGTATGCTCTTGGTCATAATGCAATTAGTAAATTAATTTTAAAAAGTCTTTTAAAAAGCTCTCACATAATCCATATTTATTGCCATTTCGAAGTTTTACCAATTAAAATTTTTACAATTAATTTTATTAAAAATATTTAATTGGTCAACATAGAGATAAAGAATATAAGATTTTTCACTGTGATAGGGTAAAAAACAACCCACCCTGGATAATAGTTAACTTTAAAACAAGAATAGAAATAAAACAAAGAAATACAGATATTAGTCATTTTAATAAAAAGACAAAAGAAAATGGAGTGATTCTACTTAAAGAATTCTATCCAAAACAATGGTTGTTTATTTCTGTCCAAAGAAACAGGGTTTGCATCTTTTAAGAGGTTTTCATGACTTTTTTAACAGTCACTTTTGATGCTGTCAAATAATAGGAATAAATCATGCCTTTTCCCTGTCCATTGTTGAAGATAAAGCAGCACTTGTTTTTACGCTCCCAGAGTTCCCATCAATTTTGGTATTGCATGCTTCTTTATATGGTGATAGTCCTTGTATATAGCAACTGGCAATTGGAAATCTCCATCCCTTTAAATTTATCACCATTCTACAGTTCCCTGTAAAACTGAGACTAAATACCACATTCCTTATTTATTGGAACTCATTCCGAAAACAGATAGTTTGTCCTAAGCTCAGATTGAAAATAGTAACTGGTTATCAAAGTTTATTGCTCATACAGAATCATGATAGAAAGCTATTTCTAACACTAAATTCTTTTACTGTATACTATTATATGTAAAAAAGAAAAAAACTCAAGTACAAAAGAAGACTTACTTCTTAAAAAGGCCATGTGCATAACTGAGAACACAAGTGATCTCTTTAATACTGTTATTTCCAAAGACTCAAAAATATTAATGTCCCCCAATGTCATCACAATGTGTATTTATCACTAACTCCTAGGTAATTATAGTAACTTATTATAAATGAAATCAAGAATGCTTTTCTCACAAAGGATCACAAGATTTCTTAAACCAAATAAACATATTAAATGTACTTGTATCTCTACATTGTTTCACCCACTCCTTTTTCTGCATCAAGTTTTTCCTTTGATGCTTGTTTTTCTTACAATTTTGCTGTCCTTTGAAATATACTTCCCTAGAGTTTAAATATGTAAATATCTGAAAATGCAAATTACTACACTTTTGTTCATATAGAGAATAGTCAATCATACCTCTGTACTTCCAAAGCTAGCTATGAATATATAATGAAAAATTTTTAACATGAAATTATTCCCAAATTTTAATATGCATATTATAATTGTACTATTTATAGCTGTTTTGATGCTTAGAATATGATTTAATCTGAATTATATACAGATTTAATAAATGCAATACTTTATTATTTTATTATATTTCTATAAAATGAAAAGTAAGATCTTTTTCTTCTCTGGTAAAATGTTGCCATTATGTCTTCAATGTACTACATAATATTCCAGTGTAAGGTTTATGCTGAATGTTTACTTGTGGATGCTATGTAGAAATAATCACCCCCTTCTTCAAAATAGTTGAATCCTATTTTTTTTCTATGAAAACAGAATAAGGTATGGATACATACAAATAACTTTTCTTTTACTGTTTAATTTAGCATAATTAGTTCAGTTTGTATCTGCTTTGATGTAACATTGTTACACAGCTTCTGCTTGTCTGTTGATAGACAAAAATCCTGATTATACTTACTGGACATACATAGCTTAATATTAAGGTTCACACTGAAAAGTTTTTACTCTATGGATTATGTAATTTTTACAAATGTGGCTACTGTAGGTAAAATTTATAAGTCACTCTTATGCCAAAACTTTTAAGAAAAAGGTATGTACTGTATATGCTCTCCTTCTTCCACTTATTAGATACAGATGACTATAAGGCATATGTGATAATGAAGCTACAAGTGGAAATGGTGTAATTCTCTATTCTTTGTATGAGGGAAAACTGTCAACAACCAGGAACACTTTGGGGTCTAATGTATGTGAAAAATAAACTGTATGTTAGACTCTAGAATTTGGAATTTTGTTTTCTCAGCTTTTAAATATCTATCTACAAATATATCCTCATATATGTGTGTGTGTGTGTGTGTGTGTGTGTGTGTGTGTGTGTGTATATATATATATATATGTATATATATATATAAATATATATATATCCTCTTCAATTGGGATATACCCAAAACCAAAACCTAAAACATATTGCATTAGCTTAGCAGTCAGAAGACAAGTGATATGTAAAATTTTAATAGGAGACTACACTGATGGGAGACCACATTATATAATAGTAACTTTCTTTGTAAAATTTTATCTGCAATAATTTGGAAACAGGTAAACTACTGATTTATTTGTGTTGACTGAAACTTGACGCATCTAACAAGTTATTTCCAGGAACAGGTGACCTCAATCAATATTGGCTGGATTGAAAGTTTCAAAGAAAAGGAAAGAAGAGTATAGAACTTTAGTGCTTTCAGGATTATAAAAGATCACTTCTGCTCCATCACATGGAGAGGAAATTAAGAAAAAGCAGCTTGAGCACCAAAAACAGATTAAGACATCTTAAACAAAAAGACTCAGACCTATGTCCAAGATCTACCCACCCCTATTTTATAATGACCTCAACTTACTTGCCATTAGGTTAACAAAGCATATGAATAATGAAGCAAGTAGATACATTAGTTAAGTATTCATACTTGAAAACTATGTCCAAGAAAGAACTTTGGGTGTAGACTTCTGTGTAGTTTCTGGCACATGGATTGACAGATAGATTAAAAGTCTAATTTGACTTTTAGGAAATTTTATTGCCAACAAATTTGGTCTGGTCTCCTATAGCTATGAAATGATCATCAAGCTCTCAAAACATTATCATAAAACAGGTATGAAAGCTGTTCAGCCACCAATAACTACTTCAGAAGTTGTCAGGATGATAAAAGAGGCTCACAGTGGAGTCAATGGCCTTTGAGAACAATGGGTAATAATGTCCCAGTGAACTCACATGCCCAGATCTGTTCTTTACAATGCCTATCCATCATGGCTATGGCTGGGTTTATTCTTTCTTAAGAAAGAAAGGTTTTCTATTTATTTCAACTATTGTATATTTTATGTTAGGAGTAGGTAGGTTTTCATTCAATCTGTGGGTCACCAGTTGACAAAACATATGTGAACCTAGTGGAGAAAACTTTGTATTACCAGATATATGAGAATGAGCATACACATTTTGTGGGTAAAGTGGTAGACTACAGCAGAGATGACCAAGTAGCTACAGAAACTAGGGCCTCCTCTTCTATAATAGAGAAGTATTGTTGGAAAGTTAACTACTGAGTCAGGGACATCACTTAACAACATCTTACCTCTATTTCCAGCTAGGTGTGACTATATAATCAGTTCTTACTGTTGGTACGTAAAATGATGTATCTCTTCATATCTGAGTTGGTTAAAAATCACCTGTACCTTTCCGATCTCCTGTTGCAATTTCTGGACACAGATAACTACAAAACTCTTAAAAGATGGCGGGTCCCCTAAATGCAAGAAGCCTAGATCCTTGAATCACTGCATTGGGTGTAACTCCTATCAACCAAGAATTCCAATATGAATTATTTGGTAAATTTATTAATGCTCTTAAGTTTGCTTTATAGCTTTATATAAAGCCTCAGGGAGCAGAATTAGACCAACTACAACATCTCCAAATTTAAAAAAAAAAAAAAGAGAGAGAGAGAAATAGAAAACAGCCCTACAAGTAACAATTCCAAAAAAAGAAAAAAATAAAAAAAGACACTAATGCTTAAATATATAACCAATACATTGAGATTGGGAGATTAATTTAGAACAAATTTCTTTCAAAATTAATTTTAATGTGACTAAGATCCATAAAGAATCTATAGAAGAGAAAAACTATGGAACCTATAATCTCCCAAGTAATAAGAATTAGTCAGAAGAACATTAGCAACTACAATTTCAGTAGATTCTCATGGACAGGGAAATAATGTTTTCAGAATGTTAAGGAAATATAATAGTTACCTAGTATTCTGTATCCAAGTAAATAATCTTTGAAAAAGGAGGTTAAAATAAAGCTATTTTTAAATATACACTAAATGAAGAGTTTAAACACTTATAGTACCTTGCCAAAAGATCAGAAATATACTTCAGCAAATAGCATAATGAACCCAGGTAACAGGAGATAATAAAGAAAAAATTAGCAAGTATAAAAACTTAATATATCTTGATGTATCTAAGGGGTGACTTTATAAACCTATTAATTTTATTTCTTTAAAAGGTAGAACTAAATTTCAAGATTGGTAGCAATTTCAGTAGATGGCATAGTATACTGTTTGAAAAGTGAATAGAGATGCTAAATAATTCTATCTTTTTTTTTTTAATTTTTTAAAATGTTTACTTATTTTTCAGAGAGAGAGTGAGACAGAGCATGAGTTGGGGAGGGCCAGAGAGAGGGAGACACAGAATCAGAAGCAGGTTCCTGGCTCTGAGATGTCAGCACAGAGCCCGACACAGGGCTCGAACCAGGAACCATGAGAACATGTCCTGAGCCAAAGTAGGACGCCCAACTGACTGAACCACCCAGGTTCCCCAATATCTTTTTTTAAATATATGTATTAAGAAAGGATTTTTTTAAATTAAGGATAGCCCCTATAGAAATAGTAGTTTTAGCATTCAAGTCAGCAGAGAGTAAAATAGTTACTAAATTTGAAGTTAAAATTTAGTTAAAATCACATACTAAAAATGATCATTTCAAGCCAGCTTATGTTTTAACCTATTTTTAAAATTGTGACAAAGAACAAAATATAATTATTTAACTTTACTCTATCTTTCTTGGAAAGAATACCTTCTATTTTTAGACTCCTTGGAGCCTCTTGATTTCATATTCTTCTCAAGCTGGGTGAAAGTCAGGAATTGCTTCATGAAAAAGCAGCTTTATTTGGAATTGAAGGTTATATTGTAAGAGTTTATATTTAGTTTTGAAAACCTTTAGAAAGTGAAGATACTATTTGGGCCAATAAGTATGCCCTTTTTTTCTGATCCCAATCTCAACTTTCAGCTTTCCATCATATCCTCAAACCCCCTTATTTAATGTCAGCAAATCCTGGTGTCTCAAAATTTCTTTATGCTCTCTGCTTCCACAATCATCTCTGATAACATGATTAGACAGAAGATCATAACACAGAGCATAAATGTTTCTGAACTGCAGCAGAGGACAGAGCCATGAAGCCTTAATAACAACACTCTTCAGGAGATCAAATCAATAGCTATGTCACCAAAGGCCCTGTATATCCCATTCATTCAGTGAACAGTAACGCAATGGTCTGAGAACTGCCAGAATCCTTTCCTCCTGAATTTTAAAGCAGCACTAGAGAAAAATACATAAGTAAAAGCATATATGTAGAAAGAGGAAGAGTGTTTAAAAAAATTCTCCATGTTTCAGAACTTTTATTTCCATAGTCAAGTGTTATTTGTTAAATTACATCATGTGATACTTAAAGGCTGGAAGAATATATCCTTGCCATGTGTTTGTACATACATAAGCGTAAAAGCCCGAACTCTATTATCTCTAAGTACAAGTGCCACTGTCTTAATGAGATTTGTTTTAAATTAATATCCAAGAGGAATTTATTAGAAATTCATATCACTTCAAAATTCACTACTGAACAAAAATTGCATTCAATTTTTCATGTTAATTGTTTCCAATTATTTCTTCCATAGTGTTAAGATATTCTTAGATATATGCAGTGAAAGACTATTTGATGTAAATTAATGGTTCATGAATCAACATTATTTTTTATTCAAATTCTTTGTGGAATAAATTAAGACAATTAAAAAAATAAAACATGTAACACCACTATGCCTAAGTATGATAGTTTTAATTATAAACCTATGAGATAAAATTAAAATAGTTATGAAAAATAAGTTGAGATTTGTGCCGAGAATAAAATACTGCTTACTATATATAACAGAATAACCTAAATGACTGTTTGGTTTTAAATTTTAGCATATCTGCATAATATAATATTTATGTCTATTTAAACCTGATTGATAGCAAGAATAAAAGAACCTCTCCCCTTTATGCACCTAGCATTTGGATCTAGATATGCCTTAACAATATTACAGAGAAATGAATCACATGTTCAAATATTGAGTAGTATAACTTTTAGGATAAAATATAATGAGGAATTATTTAAATGCAAATAAATACACATCATTCATAAATAATTGACAGTATGAGTAAACACAGATTAATTCTGTTTTAAACCAGCTTACCGTGTTTTTGTTATATAGCAGACCAAGAGTTCTCAAATCTATTCAAGTAAATTATCAGAATCCCTAAAACCTCATTATAATTTTTCCTGTTTATCGTATGTAACAGCAAAGTTCAGGTAAGCCTATAAATTTTTCCATCATTATCAGTATCCTGAATTTCAGAACAGATATGTAGATACTGTTCTGTGTTCATATCAGATTCCAAAATATAAACACAGGAAAAAAAGCCCTAATGAATGATCAATAATAACTTAGGGCTCCTCTGCACTGGTGGACAGGCAGGAAAAGTTAAATCAAGATTAAGGGTATAGATGCCTGGAATGAGGAAATCAAAGAGAAACAGAAAGAAAGAGAAAACTGAGGAATGGGAGAAGGAACAAAGTAGGGAGGAAAAACACAAAGACCAGACTTAAAAATATTTAGGCTTTAGTTCTTAGTTTGGTATTAGTTACTGAGTGGCCCTGGGGAATAAAACTCTGTTCTCAGTAATTTAACATTTTGATTTATAAATGAGGGATACAGATATTTTTAGGGCTTTCCAGATCTAAAGCAACCAGATCTACTGTAACCCTCCTTGAATAAAACTTTCCTATTTCACAGAAATGAGAAGACACAGAGCACTCCATAGGTATACCACTAGTGTCCACATTTATCAGCAGAGCTTGGTTCTCAATGCTATGGTCATTCATAGCAATAAATTTCTTACCCTTAATTACACACATGCTTTTAAAATACTCCTTTATCTGACAGCCCTGTGAAACAGACACATAAATAATTCTTATAAATAAGGAAGATGAAAATAAACAGAGACAGGGGAGGGAGGGAAGGAAGGAAGGAAGGAAGGAAGGAAGGAGGGAGGGAGGGAGGGAGGGATGGGATGACTCAGAAGGCAAAGCCAGAAACCACAGAACGAAACTAAGTACCACAGAGAACCAATCCCAGGGAGCAGAACTGGGCTCCAATCAAAGAACATTCATTACCCTCCCTTATTATAAGAGATCTTGACAACATCCAGCTGTATCTCAGAATCACAATGGACCAGTAACTGCTGTGTTCCCAGCCTTTAGGAATGGGAAAATCTTTTACAATAATCCTGTCCCTATCCCAATGTGTTCTGTGTAAGGAACGATAATTTATCTTTTTAGTTCTTATTTCTCCAGATCAAGAGGAACTTGAGCTATGAAGCTTCATTTACGTCTGGAGCTGGTTTTAACAGTGCTCTTCTGGACTTCAACATGATGCCATAATGGAATAAATGTTTAGGAGAATGTGGGGTTGTGTACATGAAGGAGAGACACTAATCTTGAGAATCCAGAGAGTGGACTGTGATATACTGTCACATTGCCAGCTCCCTATAAACATATTTCCAGGTATTCACCCCCTTGTGTTATTACCCCCTCATATACCCACTCTTTACCTGCCCATGTGAAAAATTCCCTCTTAAGGTAGCCACCATACTGTAAAATATCTTAAACTAGATTCTTAAATGATGGGACAACATATGGAAAGGAACTCTGGAAGGTAAGAGGTTGTCTTAGACGTTCCAGCTCTGGTCAACCTCAACAGCTGAATTTAGCTGCACTGCTGACCTCTGCTTAACCTACAGCAAAAGAATTATCCTGTTGAGGCCTGAGAAAACATAAATCAGTGTGGTTTTGAGCTAATACATTTTGGGTTGTTTTATCACTCAGTAACAATAGATAAGTAAAACATAAGGCTTATCAGTATTTATCTCTACCAACCTACCAAAAGTGATTAACAGATAAATACTCAAAAATGTTAATAGCTCAAATCAATTGTGTGTGTATATATGTATGTATGTACACACACACATATACATTATATATGTGACCATATACTTCCTTGAGCTATGGTTTTATTCATATAAGTTCCAATTAATTTACCATTTAGTTTACATGTAATTCAAAGATTAGGTTGTGAAATAAGTTGTTGACAGATGGCAACAGAATCTGATAAAAATTATTATCACAGAAAATAAAAGGGCAATGCAATGCATCAAAACACACACTTATATAAATACTCTAAAATGGAGACTGGTGGTAGTACAAGATACCTCTCCCTAAAAATGAGGTCTCTGCATCCACTCTGACTTCCCCTGTGTTTTTAAATAGCAATTTATTGTATTTAATTGGAACAAGCATATGTGCATTTTTTAATATTTCTCTATATACTTTGTCATGAGTTGATGACAACCAGTACTTTATTTATGGATAAGGCAACTGTGATTTCAAAGTTAATAAGCCATGGATTTATAATTCAAGCTTAATTCTTCCAATTCCTGCCATCCACTACAAGATGATGAACATTGTACTATACCCACTCTCCTGCATTTCTACAATCAAATAAATTAAAATAAAGATAACAAGCTATAAAAACAGATGAGTCTAGAAGTAGCTCTACATAAGCTGATAATGATTATCATTTGTCCAAAATCATCCTTATCTAACAACTGGAAGAGTTTAAGGTATATAAATAAGAATGAAATTCACAGAGCAAACATATTAACCAAAAAAGAATCTAGTCATCAATAATTGACACTACCTTTTATTCTGTGATTAATGCCACAAAAATACAAATATTTAATAAAAGCTAATCGCATAAATCCTGGGAATTATTCTTCACGTATTTTAAAATCTTTATTATTTTTACCAATGAATGACTAGTTTCTACCTAATTTAAAATGTGGTAAAACTACATGATTAGTATCAGTATCCTCAGCACTTATTATCCCCTTAATCCCACTAATTATTCATCTATATTAATCTTTCTTTAGTTTATTTTCCAACATATAGAAATGTTTATAAAATTCCTTCAAAGAATCATTTCTGACTATTCCATTGTAAATCCTTGTTATGGGTAAATAAAAATTTGGAATTAAATCTATATTGATAAACTTCAATGAAACATCTTTTAATAATTAAATAGTGGAAGAAACCTGGTTCATGCTTTACAAAAAATATACCACAGATTCTATACAAATATTTTTAAACAACCAAATAAAATCATTAGAACTGACCAGAGTTAGTGAACTTTTGAACATTCAAGAACCCAAGTGTTTTATAAATAGATAAAACCTTTAAAAATACACACATGGGGCACCTGGGTGGCTCAGTCAGTTAAGCGTCTGACTTAGGCTCAGGTCATGATCTCTAGGTTTGTGAGTTTGAGCCCGGTGTCGGGCTCTGTGCTGACAGCTCATAGCCTGGAGCCTGCTTCAGATTCTGTGTCTCCTTCTCTCTCTGCCCCTCCCCTGCTAACAATTTGTCTCTCAATAATAAAGAAATGTTAAAAAAAATAAAAAAAAAACACATATATTTCCCATGACCCTTACATGCATACAAGTATGTTTTTTCTTATTATCATCCTTTTTAAAGAACATGAATATACCACAAAAAAAGAAATCACTAAATTTAATATGGTACTACAGAAAAGAAACTTATAAATCACCTACCATCAAGAGGGAAATATCTGCACTATGTTAATACTTATCTACAATAATTTTATTTCTATATTTATATTTTGATTATAAAATCTTAATCCAAACACAATTGATATATATTATCTTTATGTAAAAATTGTTAATGTATAAATTTATTAGATTAATAAGCCCTTACAAAATGATTCATATATAAAGAAAAAAATGTTCTACCTTGAAAATTACAGGTATTTTATTATCATAACAATGTGAAAGGTATGGCTTTAACTTAATTACCCTTGTGTGTGTTAATATTTCCTGACAGATCTTATAGAAATATTATTATTACAACTAAAAGGTAATTTGTTATATGGTGGAAAACT
The DNA here is from genome assembly GCF_024362965.1 of Panthera pardus. Taxonomy (NCBI): domain Eukaryota; kingdom Metazoa; phylum Chordata; class Mammalia; order Carnivora; family Felidae; genus Panthera; species Panthera pardus. The sequence goes on along the minus strand of NW_026526721.1, from coordinate 44,732,328 downwards.
GTACTTAATAGTTTCAAAAGATAAATTAAGCTCTAGTATAGTCACTACTCAATCACCAAACACAACACCTGCATAAACTATCCTATATGTTTTTGTAACATATATGTGAATTTATCACTTATTTAAATATAAGTTCATTTTCTCTATGTACTATACAATTACTATCAGTAAACGTGAGAGAATTATTTTTAAACTATCTTTAAATGCCACATTCTCTATAGGTCATCATTGAGCAAATGTTGAAAGTTGAGCAAATGTTCATTTTGAATCCCTTTTGGTTTTTGTTGCTGCTATTAATGTTGCTTTCCTTTATAAAAATTTGGTGAATATAGCCATTCATATAGTTTAACTGGTTTACTGAATTCAATATGGAGCAACACTTGTCATGGTATACAATTTATTTTATATTTTCATATATCCTCTCCAGGAGGAAAAGTAATAAGAAACTATCTTATAGTTAATAATTTCTTGCACAATTAATTCTACCAGTAATAGCATTTAAAAATTTATCACTTGAAAATAAATGTATAATAAATTTACCTTTTAAAAACATTATTTAAATGCATGATAAATTATTTGAATGCATCTTTCTTACCGTGACAAGAACCTTCAATTTCTTCATATCCTGTACTGCAGATACACCTTCCAAGAGGAACCAGCCAATCTCCATCAGCTCCACAATATAGTTTAGGAGTGTCACGCTCTTCTGCACTCTTCACACAAGAGCCCCTTACTTCAACCAAAGAAGAAGAATCAACCCTTGGGATGGTGTCAGGAAACATAGCCAAGTTACGAACAGTGAAGGGGCATTTTTTGTAGAAAACACGGACAGAGACCAAGGCGATGCATGCCCCAATATCTTGAAAAGCCAAATAAAATCCTTTCCTTTCTATAGGACCCACCTCACGAATTTCCGTGTTTAGCTTCAGGATACGATCACCCAAATCCATCTGGGTAAAACTTTCATCAGCAGCAATTGTGTCAATCTTTGTATACTGGCTTGGCTTGAATTTAATTCCATGGGACTCATCTGATTCCACATAATACAGATTAAATGTTTCTTTGCAAGTCCCCAAAACCCATGGGATGCTGTTACAATCCCTTAATGTAAACTTCATTTCCACATAAATTTTCTGAGCTGCGTCGCGGGAGATCCAGTTTGTACGAAGCCAGTTGTTTTGGTTTGGTTCCATTACATTGCATACCTGGTACGTGTGAATGGGCCTATTGTGTTCATCCATTTCAGTGATGGCATCCCACTGCAAGAAGGAAAAAAAAAATTAAGTGATTATAAAACCACAGTGGTTAAGCAGATATGATTACTTCTGATATTTTCAGTTTTAGCAAAGAAACATGAATAAAAAGGATACAAATGAAGCTATTCAAACCAATAATGCAGCAGGATTTTAACCATGAACCTCTGGTTAAGAATGTAGGTTCTGAAGGGTGCCTGGTTGGCTCAGTCAGTTGAGCGTCCAACTTCAGCTCAGGTCATGATCCCATGGCTGGTGAATTCAAGCCCCACTGGTGGCTGGTGAATTCAGAGCCTGGAGCCTGCTTTGGATTCTGTGTCTCCCTCTCTCTCTGCCCCTACCCCACTCATGCTCTGTTTCAGTCTCAAAAATAAATAAACTTTGTTGATTCTTTTTTAAAAAATTAATAAAAATCTCTAAGTATCTTGAAGTAAATTGGCATCGTCCACATTTACACATATAATATTGATAATTGTACATTATAAATTTAGGTTGTAATTGTATTTTATTTGTATAGAAACAGTGATAACTTTCAATAGATTAAAAACAAACCATTCTGTTAATTTTATAGCCTTTTTGGAAAAACATGCTAGTTATCATAATTTCTCATTTCTATTAATATATACTGGAAATAATAAACTATTTTCTATCGTGAATAAGTATTTTATTTCTTAATACCAGACTTCAGTGATTTATAATATGATTATTTAACACATTCTGTTTGCAGTTTCTTACTCTAATTGGCAGTAGAGAGTCACTTAATCAAGATTCGTTGAATTTCAATTAGTAGTTTCTAACAGATTGACTACTTTCTTCAGTCTACAGGACAGTTATGACACTTAAATGTCTTCAATATCTACTGTACATTTCCATGAAAAAATAATTATATTCTCAAGCAAACTTAAAAATAATCTGTATCTGAAATTTCATTTACAAGTTGCTAGCTTTAAATTGAGAGGATACTATCCAGAAAAAACAATAAGTTCCTTTGGAACTGTGGATATAATTTTGCAAAACACCCCTGATAAACATAGGAGTGATCCAATAATCTCATAAAGATACATGCAATTACTCATCTAAATGATTTTCATCCTAGCAATCATGGGTCTTATGTAATTCTTACATTTGAATTTAAGGCAAACAAGCATTATCATAGCTCATATTTAAAAAATATTTATTTATTTTTGGAGTCTGCAAGTGGGGGAGGGTAGAAAGAAGGGGACAGAGGATCTGAAGTGGGCTCTGCGGTGACTGGCTGACAGCAGCAAGCCTGATGTGGTACTTGAACTCATGAACCATGAGATCATGACCTGAGCCAAAGTCAGATACTCAACCGACTGAGACATCCAGGTGCCCCTCTTATAGCTTATTTAATAAGCAAAGTAACCATTTTGAATATAAGCAGTGAAGCAAGATGCAAATAATAAAATTTGTGAAATATCAAAAGCAGTATCTAAAACTCCAAGCATTTCACCCATTGGAGAGCCTCTGAGGGTACTCAACAAATGATTATTCTTATTTTAGATAATTTCTAATAAGAACTGATTTTGTTTCTCAGGAAATACATGTCTATACCACATCCTGAACTTTTCCATATAGAATGACAGGGCTATATTCTCAATGAATTCTGTTTAAATATTACATCTTAAAACCTTCACACTATATCTCTTCATATTAATAAAAAGTATTAATCATGGTCATCACAACTACTCCTAAAATATGAAATTTAACTAAAATGTCAAAAATGGCCTCTTGTGACAAAAATAAATTCTGAAATCATTTTATATCTTTATTTAAAATGTGTTGGGTGTGGGGGAAATACTTAGATGGAAAGAAAGGTCAGGAACGAGAAGAATGTAACATACATTCACTGAATTAAAACTGAGCTGAAGCAAGGGATAAGGAAATGACAAAATATACATGGATAATGAAAAACGTGGTTCTTCTCAAAGACACTGCATAAAGATTCTTAACAAAATGGTACCTCATTTTCTCGGCTAAATTTGTGATATTTGATGGTCATTAGTGCTTTTTCTTTCTTTTATTAAAAAAAAAGTCAGAATTAGATTTGAGTACCGAAATAATTAGAACAGATCAATTGCTAAATTCTATCTTATCTAAAACATTCAAAGTAATTGAAATTAGATATTTAAATCTGAATCTAACTAAAACTAGAATATAAATTCAATATTGGTATACCTAAAAGATTATGAAGTTTACTAAAAAATATAAACATTAGCAGATATAGAAATGGTATGACAATTTAATCATAATATAGCCTTCAGAAATACTGCATTTACACATAATTATATTTGCATTTATGTAGTTACATAATCTTTTTGTTATAATTTTCAAGTGTTAAGTAAGACCTCTAAAATTGTGGGGCCCATAGTAAGAATGGTAGTATGAGGGCTCATATAGCATGCGTCTAAATATGTTAAAATGATAAATCATTCTTTAAATCATATCAAATTCTAAGTATGTTCTCTTTGCCTACATTGCAAAGATACCTTCATAAAAAGATGGAAGGCCAAGTTCAAATTTAAAATACTTGGCTTTTGAAAAAACTTTTGGGCTTACATCAAAATAAAAAGCTTCTGGACAGCAAAGGAAACAACCAACAAAACTAAAAGACAACCTACTGAATAGGAGAAGATATTTACAAATGACATATCCAGTAAAGGGTTAGTATCCAAAATACATAAAAAAAAAGTATACATCTCAACATCAGAAAGCAAACAAACAAACAATCCAGTTAAAAATGGGCAGAAGACATGAACAGACATTTCTCCAAAGAAGACATACACATGGCCAACAGACACGTCCTCAAGATCACTTATCATGAGGGGAATGCAAATCAAAACTACAATAAGCTATAACCTCACACATGTCAGAATGGCTAAAGTCAAAAACACAAGAAACAAGTGTTGGTGAGGAAGTGGAGAAAAGGGAAACCCTTGTGCACTACTGGTGGGAATGCAAACTGGTGCAGTCGCTGTGGAAAACAGTAAGAAAGTTCCTCAAAAAGTTAAAAATAGGGACGACTGGGTGGCTCAGTCGGTCAAGCATTCGACTCTTAACATGATCTCACAGTTCATGAGTCGAGTCCCGTGCTGCCAGCATGGAACCTGCTTGGGATTCTCTCTCTCTCCCTCTCTCTCTCTCTCTCTTTCTACCCCTCACCTGAGTGTATTCATGCATGCACAAGTGCTCTCCCTCTCTCTCTCAAAATAAATAAATAAATTTAAAAAATAATAATAATAAATAAAAATAAAACTACTCTGTGACCCAGTAATTGCACTACTGGGTATTTACCCTAAGAATTTGAAAACACTAATTTGAAGGAATATATGCATCCCTATTCATTATTTTTTTAAAATGTTTATTTTTGAGAGAGAGAGAGAGAGAGACACACAGAGCATGAGCGGGGGAGGGGCAGACAGAGAGGGAGACACAGAATCCGAAGAACGTTCCAGGCTCTGAGCTGTCAGCACAGAGCCCAATGAGGGGGCTCTAACCCACTAGCTGTGAGATCATGACCTGAGCTAAAGTCAGACACTTAACAGAGCCATCCAGATGCCCCCTGCATCCCTATGCATTATTTACAAAAGCCAAACTAAGGAAACAGACCAAATGCCCATCTATAGCTAAATGGATAAAGAAGATATGGTATATACAATGAAATATTCAGCCATAAAAAATAATGAAATCTTGGCATTGGCAACACAGGGATGGATGTATAAGGTATAATGCTAAATGAAATAGGCACGTCAGAGAAAGAAAAATACCATATTCCACTCATATGTGGAATTTAACAAAACAAATGAACAAAAGGGGGGAGGGGAAAAAAGACAAATCAAAAAGCGAACTCTTAACTGATGGTTACCAGAGGGGAGATTGGTAGGGTGATGGATGAAATAGTTGATGGAGATCAAAAGTAAACTTAATCTTGATGAGCACTGAGAAATATACGGAACTATGGAATCATTACTGTACACTTGAAAGTAATATAACATTGTATGTTATCTACACTGGTATCTCTCCATAGAGAGACTGCCCTTAACTTTAACCAATCCCACTTCTAATTCCTTCCCTGACTCTAGCTCTTTCCCACACCATGAAAGTCTTCACATATGCACATATATACAGCATCCCAGCCCTCAAGTCCAAGCTGTGCCCCTCTCCTGTTACAAAAAGCTGCCAATTTTGGCCTTCCAATCAACTCAGGTTGAACATACCAATGGCACAATATACCCACTGGAGGATGGACCCCAACAAGAAGTCATTAAGTTCTTTAAAAGAACTTAGATCCTGATGAGGGAGCATAAGGCCAGCTGACAGGCTGCAAACATGCCCCTCCCCCCAGATAGGATATGTGTGATATTCCTCAAGCACTCCTGGCTGCCCAAGAACAAAGGAAAGAGGCAAAATAAATGGTTATCTGACTCTCTCTCTCTGTCCCTCTAATAGATGTGGGGGCTTCTCGCTCATTCATTTCCTGGTTAATGGCTCTAATGGGAGCCACCTGTGGTTAGTCTACCCCAGGACAGGGACTTTAAGGAATATTACCAAGCAGAACAGCTGCTGAAACTCCCTTTGTTTTGGGAAAATTCCGTCTTCTCTGGTCTGACATGGACTGCACATTTCCCACTTGTTGGTGGAAAGGAATACAAATATGGTGTCTGCTCCTCTGTCTGAACTGAGGAGATGTAAGACTAGGAACCCTCTTTCTCACCTCCTGGTGGCATCTCACCTCTTCTGCCTCCTACTGTTTCTGCATCACCTAGGATGTGGCCTACATAACTGATTCTATACCATCCTCCACCTCCTCATTCATTCCTCCTCCCACCCTCTGTGTCAAGGAGGAAAGAGCACCCACTTGGACCGCCCATTTCAGATTTTCCCACTGGGATTCCAGGTAAGAACTGACCATAGGGAACAGACTGTTTTTTAAATGGATGCAGGTGGAACATTTTGGTGTTTAAGCTAATTTAAGTTTGTTGGTCTAAGATAGACCTATCAGCATTAAACATGAAACTCTTATTATTCTTATCCAGGTTTGCTGAAAAGTCAAATAAGCTTGTGTTGTCTCTTGCAATTTGTTAGCAAAAAGGCAACTTAAATGATGGTTAATTCTGTTGCAAAGTTTTCATGGGTAATTGTTAAGATAGCTTTCAGTCTTTGGTAATCTGAAACTTTAAAGTTTTGCCTGCATGATAATTGGGATTGAACTCGTTGAATTCAATGAATTTTTGAAGAATTCTTCAAGAATTCTTGAAGACATCTTTGGTGCAAAAAGGTGATTTAATTAAAGCACGGGGACAGGACCTGTGGGCAGAAAACAGCTGCCCTGGGACCATGATTATATACTGTGGAGCTGGGGGAGGTAAAGTCCAGGGGAAGTTTCCAATGAGATTTTCATATGCTAAAGAAGACTCCCAGGATACTGGAGGTCTAGCTATTGTCAAGCTAAAGTTTTCCCTCTAGCAAAGCATTAGCATTAAGTAAGAAGGGAGTTCCTGCAGAAAAGTTTTACTCTTCCAGCCTCAAGTATTTGTCAATGGGCTGCAGGTTATAAGAAAATTTACTTCTATCTGCCATTTCTTTCTGCCTTTGTTTCCCACATCACTATGAAGGGTCATGATTTTGGGGCTCCAGGAAAAGGAGTCTATAGGTTTCTGGAGATTAGGCTATTTGATAGGATTGCCTTTTTCTTGTGATTTACTGATTTACTAAGATATTTGTAAATCGATGGAGACTCACGACCTGCAGGACTATGATCTCTATCAGTTAACCATTTGTTTTTCCCCTTCCCTTTGTTCCTGGGCAGCCAGGAATGCCCTAGGAATATCACACATATCCCAACTTGCGGGGGGGGGGGGGGGGGGGGGGGTAGTGTTTGCAGCCTGTCAGTTGGTCTTATGCTCCCTCATCAGATCCTACACTTTCCTTCTGTACCACACTGTAGGGAAGACCCCAGAATTCCTTGCTCAGATGGCTTCAAGTCTTCTTGCAAGAAGAAGAATGAAGAGCAATTAATATATAAGATTAATCTACATACATACACTTATTAGCAACTGTAACTGTACCACATATGTTCAACGGGTAGAAGTTTTTGCCCCTATTTAAAACAAACACACAATTTATTCTACAGCTGTGAAATATTTAGATGTACACATACCTGGAAATTGTAGAAATTACAAGATGAAAATATGTATCAAACCTGTTACTAATTCTGTTATTTAGTTGGTCAATTCTGTCAGCTGTTTGCTTTTACATAATAGATAACCCAAAATATTATGACTCCTTAATCTCATGCTGTTTGTAAAAATATTTTCATATAGGACTTGAAATACCAATATATAAAACAGTTTACTAATATATAATATAGAAAAGAGCTCAGTACCACAAAAAATAAACCATAAATGCTTCTGCAAAGTAAAGTATTTTGCAAATTATATCTGTTCTTATGGCCTGGACGAGTAGAACAGAAAGCTTCTTTTTCACGTTAGTTTTAAAAGCCCTTTCTTTGGATCAAGGAGTAGATAGATAACTTACAAAATGATGAGTGGAAAAGTTTTTTAACTTGGGAGTATTCATTCTGCTCAGTGAATTTTGGTTAAGCAAGAATCAGTTGTAAACCAAAGGGTTCTCTCTTTTAAAATCTTCAAGGGCTGGGGCGCCTGGGTGGCTCAGTCAGTTAAGCGTCCGACTTCAGCTCAGGTCACGATCTCCCGGTCCGCGAGTTCAAGCCCCGTGTCAGGCTCTGGGCTGATGGCTCAGAGCCTGGAGCCTGCTTCCGATTCTGTGTCTCCCTCTCTCTCTGCCCCTCCCCCGTTCATGCTGTGTCTCTCTCTGTCTCAAAAATAAATAAACGTTAAAAAAAAATTTAAAAAAAAATAAAATCTTCGAGGGTATCTTGGATTCATTAATTCCTAGGGGAAACTATTTGTATATTGAATTTATATTTATCAAAGCTTTTTTACAATTTTATTTTTTACAAATGTTTACATTCATTTCACATCAATCCAGTAAAGCAAAACAAATATTTTCATTTTCATATTACAGATAAGGAACCCAATACCTAGGAATTAGTCCTTGCCCAGTGCCGCATGGACCAAGGACTGAAACTGAAAGGGCGGGCCTAAGCCAGCCGACTCCATCTTGTTCTGTGTCCTTCACCTTGACCATGCATCCTCTCCTTGAGTAATCCCCCATCACCTGCCTAACAGGACTCGGACCCTTCCCCAGCCAATCGGCTGAGGCCACAGCCATTACCTCACCAACTGTCCCTAGGCCCCAATAAAACCTTTGTCCTTTTGAAACTCTCTCTCCCTGGTATCTCACCGCTGCGTCCGTGCAGGTAGGGGATTGAGCTGGAGCTAGCTCGAATAAAGGCTCTTTTGCTTTTACACGGACTCGGCTCCCTGGCGGTCTTTGGGGATCACGAATTCTGGGCATAACAGAAACCAAGCTTTCTAATTTTATTTTCCGTATTTTTGTTTTGATGGCATACTTACTGGCCTGGGAGAGACTACCCCTCCCAGGGCTAGCCAATTCTTAGAGACAGCAAAGGGGCCTGGGCCTTTGCATTTGAAATTATGTTCATTTGCATATGAAAGCAACCAAACTAGAGTTTATAGCCCCAGCTACTTTCTTATTTAACTCTGGTACCAAACTAATATTTCCCCTGCCCTAAATTATCCCAGAGCTTGATAGATGCCAGGCAACTAGAGAGCACTTCTATAGTCTAAAGCCCACAGAATTATACTAACCAGCTAATCCTAAACTGTTTACCCTGCCCTACCTTGCCTTTCCCACAGAAAACCCAATAAAGGCTCTGGCTCAGGCTTTTCCCTCACCCCATCTTCTGCCACTTGACCAAAACTTGTCACTTCCCCTGTGGCCCTGTGTGGCATGTGGTTACTCCTTTACTGAGTCCGATGAATATAATAAACTTTGTTTTTCCAAGTCTAGTTCTTGTTTCCCCCAGTGGCCACATGGACTTCACCATACCATATCCAACATTAACATCCTTAGAACAAATAGTCATGGATCCTGAGACATACTTCCTGACAACCCTTCAGAGGACAACTGATTCTTAACCAAAAGCTTTCACTGAGCAAGATGAAACTTCAAGTTGCAAAGCTTTTACTATTCATTACATATAATTCATATATTCACTCCTTTTTTTTTCCTCGCTTTCCTTTGACTTCTGCTCTGCTCTATAACAGCCTTTTCCCTAGCTCCTATTAGCAGAATGACCCTTAATCACTTTTGGTTTGACACTGCTTGATTTCAAATTAATGCTTATTCAAATACACATTTAGAAATGTTAATATGCCTCAGTTTATCTTTTAATACATAACTTGAGTTTTGATCTACTATAAATAATATTATCAGTGAATTGTGTTTTTTTAGTGTTTGTTTTTGAGAGAGAGAGAGAGAGCGAGCAGGGGAGGGGCAGAGAGATGTAGGGAGACAGAGGATGTGAAGCAGGCTCTGCCCTGACAGCAGAGAGCCTGATGTGAGCCTCGAACTCTGGAACTGTGAGATCATGACCTGAAGCCACTGATAATTCAACTGAGTCACCCAGGTGGCCTACCAGTGAATTTTTTTATACCTTAGTATTTTAAGTCTTACATGAAAATATAGAAAACTAAACAACATAAGATGGAGGAGTTAAAATATTTTCAGTTAAGTTCCTATTATGTAAAAGCATATAGTTGACAGAATTAATCAACTTAATTTCAACTGCAGAACTAATGATAGGTTTGATTATTTCATAGTGCAATTTCTACAGGTATAAAGATTATGTACATCTAAATATTTTACACTAGAGAATGTTATGCATGTGCTTGTTGTAAATAGGAGCAAGAACTTTTACACACTGGAAAAACTTAGTAGAGGGTTACATTTACCAAAAGTTTGTGCATACAGCTTAGTGCTTTACAGCACCTAAGAATATTTCTTCACTGATGGATCTCTTGGGCAGCCTCATTTAAAGTGAATGTTTCTTAGAAGTGACAGGAAGTACAAACAGCTATGAACAGTACTTAATCCTTTTATGCCTGAGGTTCTCTAAAAACCCATCCCCACCCACACACAGAGAATTTTTGTTTCCATAGCAAGCTAAATAAACTAGGCCAAAAAGCTGGATTCCTTTTGGGCATAGAAAATTAGAACAAGAAAATTAATTCTTAAAGCAACTAGCAGTCATTGTGGAATCAGATTTCTTTCTTTTTTCAGAGAACAAAATAAAGCAATCAAATAGCCTTTCTAGGCAAGAATATTCAGACAATTTGCTGGCAAATTGACCCAAACATCTAAACTGCTAATGTAAATCTTTCAAATTTATACCTTCTTCTCTCTGAAAAATCTTTGGAATTCATCAGGAATATAAACATTTATTTCAAAAATAACTGTTAAATTTTTAAAATAAAAGCAGATAGTCTGTTACTCAGCATAGAAAGGGCTGTAACCTAATTGTAATTTCAAATAGCAGTATTAAGTCCTGATTACTTACTCAAAAACCACAGTTCAAGAAAACTTGTAGCAAAAGAAGAGAATTACCCTCATACTACCATGCTCACTACTGTATCTCCAGACAGAAAAGGGAGAGGGAAAATCATATCCTAGATACCTTAGGACACTAACCAGCTTCAGGGCTGGTCTGCTTTTTGGCAAAAAGAAAAACAAATTAGTAAGAAACAAAGTTAAATATGCTGATAGTTGTGACTAGGGAAAGTAGCACTCTAATAACATTGAAGAATGAAATAGCTATAAAAAAATAAATTTGGGGGGCACCTGGGTGGCTCAGTCGGTTAAGCGTCCGACTTCGGCTCGGGTCATGATCTCACGGTTCGTGGATTCGAGCCTCGCATTGGGCTCTGTGCTGACAGCTCAGAGCCTGGAGCCTGCTTCAGATTCTGTGTCTCCCTCTCTCTCTGCCCCTCCCCCTCTCGCTGTCTCTCTCTCTCTCTCTCTCTCTCTCTCTCTCTCTCAGAACAAAATATTAAAAAATAATAATAATTTGGGGGGACACTTGTGTGGCTCAGTCAATTTAGCATCCGACTCTTGATTTCTGCACAGGTCCTGATCTCACGCATCTCTCCTGAGATTGAATCCTGCACTGGGCTCCAGGCTAACAGCCTCTCTGCCACTCCCCCACTGGTGGTTATGTTTTCTCCCTCCCTCTCTCTCTCTCTCTCTGTCAAAATAAATAAGTAAACATTAAAAAATAATAATAATTTGGGTTTCACCTTTACCTGTGCTTCCTCAATGAATAAGTACTTTTTTGTATATATGTGAAATTGTTCTTCTCTTTCTTTTTCTCTCTGCCTTTTAAAAAATCATTTACTGTAATAATACTACTAAACACTCTAGTATCAAATTGATAAGTCTTAAACTTATATCTGCCCCCATTTGTAACACATCCCAGCCATAAGCTAAAAGGGAGATAAATATGTGGTGAAAAATATTTTTTCTTGATTTATTTCTTTAAAATGCAGTTTTGATAAATATATAGACAGAATATATACAAAGAAGTTAGAATATAACAGAAGATTATTTCAAAGATATACAATCCAAAAGAGCAAATGCCTTTTTAGATTAGCTACCATTACATTGCCATTTGATTAATTCATAAATAAATGAGATAGCCTATTACTCAGATTTTTTCTAAAAGTAAAAAATAATCTAAAGATAGGACAAAGTAAAACAAAGAAACAATAAAACCATGATAAATCTAATATTCTCAGTTTCCATGTATAACTTCTTACCAAGTGTTTTGTAGTATGTGGCTATAACTAATTATTCCTCAAAATTGAACCAAATTTAAATGAGAAAGGGAAACAAGGGGAGAAAACCTTCAACATCATTCTAAGATTGATAAAAATAGAAGAGCTGAGAATGAAGACAAGCCTTCATTTGGTGAATCTCTGATTTGTTCCAAACATTCTACCTCTTACCATGCATAATCCAAATAAACTAAAGTTGAACGTACATAGGCATCTCATTAGGTAACGTTGTAATGGCTTAATTTTTAAGTCATAAGTATCTAATATTCTCAATCAACGAAAAGCTTGTTAAAGGGGCCTTCTTATTCTAATGTGATATTTTCCTCAGAACCACTTAAATATTCACTTTGAGTCAATATACTGACATAAACTTAGAAAATTAGTGCCCTGAATTCTGCTGCTAGGCATGTAGTTAATAACATAAATCTGTTTTTGCAGCAGAAAAGTGAAGGCTCTGCATTTAAATGATAACTACTTTCAGAGAATAAAACAAGAAGCAAAATGTATCATGTGCAGATACATTTCTATTTCACTTTGGGCAAACATAAAACTTTTTTATTAGCACTACAAAGATATTTAATAAAAAAAAAGTACGAACTCAATGGCATGTCTGGAAGACAACTGCTGAGACTAAGTTTTATAAATAAATTTATTACTTTTGGTGCATTTGTCCTATTAACAGGATCAAAATATTATAGGAAAAAGGATAATTTCCATTAAGAAGGAATAATTCTTCCCATAAAACATTGTCATATGAAGATTAAAACTTCTTAGAGTCTATCTTCTGAATGTCTGAAAGTCTTAATTGTTATAAAAAGTTGAGATTTTCCCTTAAAAATGAATAACATAGTGTAAATATCATCTTTGAATAGGATTTCTACAAAAAAGATGTAAGTATTCATCTTAATTATTCTCTTATGTTCAACAATACATGAATACCTTGCAAATATAGAATACTTTAAATAAAATACCTTGCAAAATATAGAAAACTTAAAAATAATCTCACAAACTATATTTACAAACTATATTTAATTTCATTTCATTTCTGTATGGTAGAATAAATCATATCATCCTGGTTTTATGGACGAGGGGATTGACTTCTTAAATTTAGAGAGAAAACAGAAAAGTCAACACCACAAGTATCTGAAAAGTCCTATTGGCCCATATGAAGTCTCTGAACTAAATTTAAGTAGCTTGTATTCTCTGTGAGGGAAGGCTCTTTGTTTTGTCCATCACTGCATCCCTAGTACGAGGGGATACAACACCAGGATCAGAGTGGGTTCTCTATATTTGCTGAATGTACAAATGAATAATAGAAGGCTTGAATTCTAAACCAATCCTGAATGCTTCTGCTAATGCTTCTGAGACTTACTACTTCTTAAATCAGTATTCTAAATATCACACATTATTGAGAGATATATACACTTTGAGCAATCTCCTAAACTAATCTTATTTTAGAACTTTCATAATGACTTAGCTGAACATAAAAATATCAGATGACTTAATTGCAAACATCAGATGACTCAGCCAGCATTATGCTAGTGCACAAGACTTTAAGTTAGGATGAAGACTCAGGTTTAGAACTGGGAGATGCTCTGTCTGTATGTGTGTGTGTTTCAAGACAGAGGGAGGAGGAGAGGAAAATGTTATCAAGAAAATGTGTCTATACCAGAAGAGAGAGTGAAATGACCAGGTGAAATAGTGCCGAGGCTGCTTAGAAGCTATCCTTTAATAGAAAAGGACTTTGAGATAAAAAGGACTACTTACTGATCCAGTCAAATTACCTTTGCTCTAATTACTGATAAAGTCTATAGCCCCGATTCTGATTAACTTTCTACTTTAGGTAAAAGGTATAATATTTAAGTATATTAAAATTAGGAATTGGTAATTCTTGCAAACATGAAGTATGAAATAAATGAATATTCAAACTCTACGTGTTAATACAAAGTGGCAGAAGAAACCTCCCGGATATTCTGTACACGTTAAAGAAGAAAATGATTAACAAAGGAGAAAGTGTTTGGGCACATCAAATGCTGCTGAAGGTCCGGTAAAATAAAGACAGCCCAATATCTACTGGATTTGTTAATGGAGAAGTTCTGGCAGCTATGACAAGAAAAGGCCTGGTGCAGTGCCAGTGTGGGCAGAAGCATAATCTTCAAGCAGAAATCTGGAGACAAGTGCTTTCTTATTATAGACATGTAATGTGTAAAATAAATTTGTAGAGATTATTCCAAAGTAAGAAGATGATTCTGTACATATCTTCTTAGTTTATGTTCTGGTCCATATGTTGTTTGACACTTCACAAAAATATCTATTTTGACTTGTTTTTTCAAAATACGTAGACCTTCACAATTCAATTAAAACTATCTCTAGAGGCACCTGGGTGGCTCAGTTGATTAAGTATCTGACTTCAGCTCGGTCATGATCTCACAGTTCCTGGGTTCAAGCCCTGCATCAGGCTCTCTGCTATCAGTGCAGAACCCGTTTTAGCTCCTCTGTCTCCTTCTCTTTCTGCCTCTCCCCCATGTACGCTCTCTTTCTTTCTCTCTCCCTGCCCCCCCCCCAAAAAAAAAAAAACAAAACACAAAAACAAGCTACAACTCTACCCAGGACTACATTTCAATGGGAATTGTTCCTGGTAGGTCAAAACTTGATATCAAAATCTTACAGGTAAAACTAATGATCGTCAGCAAGTTCAAAGGCTTCAAACTGAGATTTTTCTGCATTAACTGACATGTGCCATATGTGTATTTCTGACTTGAATAAAACTACAATAGATTATACTTACTTATTTTGCATATTTGTATTCAATGACTCTTGAACACAGAATATAAGTGCATATATAATGGGAAAAGTATAAAAGCATAGGCACTATTTTTTGAATAACTCTGTGGGACTGATTTCTATTTATTAAAAATTATTTTAAAACAACAAATTATTAGTAATTAGAAGGGAAGTTTTACACTATTGAGCCAAGTTGAGAATTTTCCCCTATACCCTCTTTTTAATCTCACAAATTATTAATGAACTACAGTATAGTTTAGATGTATCATATTCTTTGTGTTAAACTATTTAAAAGAACTGCATGGCTTTATATAGGATCTGACACAATCATTACTGTGCAATAAGCCAGGGAGTATAATAAACTTGCCCTTTATGTTAAACAACCTTTTAAAAAGTTCCATTAATCTTTTCTTAGGAAAAAAACAAAACAAAACAAAACAATATTTGAAGCTAACCAAATAACAATGCTTAACAACCATTCACCTTCCAAACTTCAAGGAAAAAACTATCCCTGAATATTACATATATTCTACAGAATAATAAACTAAAATTGCTGTTAGCATAGTAATAAAACTTATGATGCATAACAAAATTTTAAGGTCATGTTGGGAACATAAATCTTTCAGCTCTGAAATATATTATATGGACCCAATGAACTTAGGTACTTCTGTACTGAGGTGCTTTTTACAAGACAAAAATGATTGGATGTTAATTATCACATATACTTCTGATTAATCTGATATTTTTAAGAAACAGAAGAACATGAGTGTATTGTCAGTAAATATTTATGAATTATTTTACATGGATATTCTCTGAAAATACATGAAAATATTATGTGCCTCTTTGTGTTTGCTTATATTACCTTTTTTCTATGAAAGTTTATAATTCATAACCCAATTAGCAAAATATTGCATTTCCTAAGTAGCTAAAAATCAAAAGGTCATAGAATTAAGCAAAGTACTACATATACTTAAATAGATATGGTTCCCATAGTTAAGAAGTACATTCAAAATTAGTATCATCACTAACATTTACTTAAAAGGATTTAACATACACTAAAAATAGTCAATATTTAGAGTAATAATTTAAACTAAACTCAATGGTTTACAAACTACTAGAAAACAATCAACAAACATATACATTTGAGAAAGTAGAAATATAGTAAAGTAGGAGATAGAATAATTCCAGAAAAGAGTGTCATAAGGAGAATGAAAAGAAAAAATTGTAAACTAGCATACACATAGAAGGTATATAATAGCTCATGACAGAAGACAAAATATACATGTCCGTTACCAAACAATAATTGTTAAATATCTACTTTTAAAAAATATCTACTTTTAAAGACTCCTGGATTTTACAATAAACAAAATCCAACTACAACTCAAATATTGGCTGTGGATCCATGGTCCCTATTTCAAATTTTCTTAAAGCACATTAGATTAATTTCTTTTACTAATTAGATTGGTTAGCCCTACACTGTTACCTCTGTTTCAAAACTTAAATATAAAAATCCATAAAAATGCTTGGCAAAATAAAGAATTTTCCAGTAACTAAAACACACACCCCCACCCACCAGAAAGAGTAACTAATTGTTCACACAACTGCATGTTAATGAGAGTAACAACTAATCAACATAACACCAAAAAGTTAAGAGTAAAAGGACTTCCTAGAAAAAATATTGGCATAATGGCCAATCATGAAAAACTTGGCAATATATTGAAGAATTCTGAGAATGTATTTAAGCCACGGGTCTAGTAATTCCACTTCTAGAATTTTATCATAATAAGGTTTAAAAAATAATTGTGGAATAGTGAGATGAAAGAATGCCATTTAGTCATTAAAACTCATTTTGAAAAGAACACTTAATGGCTTAGAAAAATATCCATGATTTATTAAGTGGAAAAATAGAATTATAAAATGAGTTAACTAAGCTGAAAGACAGCAACAGAGTAGGAGGACCATAGACTCACCTTTCCCATGAATGCAACTAGATAAATATCAAATGATACTAAAAAACCCAGAAATTGACTTCAAGATTGACAAGGCAAATTCCACAAATTAAAGGCAGAGTAGAAGGCATATCAAAGAAGGTAGATAGTGTGGAGACACAGTTTGGGAGAGAAAGCTGCTGTTCTGGGGAGGAAGCTGCAGTCACAGAGAAGGATACTAACACACAGGCAAGCACAAGGGAAAATGAATCCCCATAACAACTGACTTGGAAAGTGAGAAGGACCAAAGTTTGTAACTTATGGCAACCAGTGGGGCTTAAAGCCTGGAGTTTTAAAGGTCAGTGAGCTTAGCTGAGATGTAGCCTGGAGGACAATGTGTTGATCTTAAAGAGAAGGCAAACAACCCATGAACATAGAGCATGGAAAGAGTGATCTGAAGAGCATCTGGGGCAGAGTGGAGAGGCTATTCACCCTTTTCAGACCGCATCCCAGAGAGACAGTGTTCACTGGGAGACTTCTCTAGCAACAAAGAAAGGGGCTATACCATTTGCCTTCCCTCCTTCCCCCCCACTAACATAAATGCAGAGACACCTAAGGGAACTAGCACAGCAGTGACACTTCCTACCTACCTTTGTTTATACCAAGCACTGACACCCACCGCCCCCACTCTGGTGGCACTGCCCCTCCCAGTCATACTTGCTTCAGTCCCTCATAGCCAGCCCTCCTCCCCCAGAAGACCCAAACTCATGCTCACACTGTGCCTCCCTACTTGAAAGTATTGTGGATCATCCCTTCCAGCGGTGGTGGTGATAGATCTTAGTTCACAAACATACCAGAGCACATCTAGTAAAACATGTCACATTCAGGCCAGGAACCAAACACTTCCACAACAGGCAAAGACAGCTTCTGTAGATGACTGGCCTAATGGATAAAGTGGTAAAAACAATACAGCAGAGAACACACAGCACACAATGGCAACACCCCTAGAAGCACCAGGCCCTGGGGAACAGGGAACACTAGATAGCAGAGCACTACAGGACCGGTTCTTCAGAAGGTCATTACCTTCAAGAACAGGAGACATAGCTGAGTTTCCTAACACACAGTACATGCACAGAGACTTAGACAAAATGAGTAGACAGAGAAATTATCCCAAATGAATGAACAGGAAAAGGCCATAGCCAAATATCAAGTGAAACAGATATAACATGTCTGATGGAGTATTTAAAGCAATGATCATAAGGATACTCACTCAACTTGAGAAAAGAATAGAAGACATCAGTGAGACCCTTAATACAGAAATAAGGAATAAAATAGTATAGATAGTATAAAATAGTATAGATAAAGGGCTCAATAAATGGAATGAGAAACACACTTAATGTGATGAACAGCAGTCTAAAAGAAGCAGAGGAATGAATTAATGACCTAGAAGACAGAATGGAAAGTAATCAAGTCGGTCACAGGAGAGTAAAAAGAAATATACAAAACGAGAATAGATTTAGGAAATGTAACAACATTCGTATTACAGGGGTCCTACAAGAAGAAAGGAGAAAAGGAGGCAGAACATTTGTTTGAAGAAATAATAGCTGAAAACTTACCTAATCTGGAGATGGAAACAGACATCCAAATCAAGGGGGCACAGAGAACTCCCATCAAAATCAACAGAAGCAGATCCTCACCAAGACATATTGTAATTAAACTGACAAAATACAGTGATAAAGAAAAAATCTTAACAGCAGCAAGACAAAAGAAGACAGTAACCTACAGTAGAAAACCATGAGGCTAGCAAGAGATTTTTTAGCAGAAACTTTCCAAGCCAGAAGGGAGTGGCATGATATATTCAAAGAGTGGAATGAGAAGAAGCAGTATCCAAGAAACTTTATCCTGAAAGACTATCATTCAGAATAAAAGGGGAAATAAAGAGTTCCCCAAACAAAAACTAAAGGAGTTCATGACTAAACCAGCCTTACAAGAAATAAAGGGGGAAATGAGAGATCAAAAGTGACAGTATAAAAGTAGGAAACAAAAAAATGAATATTTCTTTAAAAAATAAAAATCAGTCAAGGAATTCACAAAATAAAAGGATGTAAAATAACATATATCTAAAACATGGGAAGAAGAGGAATAAATGGGTTCAAAAAGAAGAGGAATGAGTTCAAAGTTAAATGACTATCAACTTAATATAGACTGCTATATGAAGAGGTTATATACACACCTGATGGCAACCATATATCAAAAACCACTAATAAATATACAAAAAATAACAAAGAAATCCAAATATGTCACTAAAGAAAATTAGAATACCATGAGAGAGAAAAAGACAAGAAAGGATCAGAGAAAATCTGCAGTAACAACCACAAAACACACGGATAAAAAAAAATGGAGAGGGGCGCCTGGGTGGCTCAGTCGGTTAAGCAGCCAACTTCAGCTCAGGTCACTATCTCGCGGTCCGTGAGTTCGAGCCCCGCGTCGGGCTCTGTGCTGATGGCTCAGAGCCTGGAGCCTGCTTCCGATTCTGTGTCTCCCTCTCTCTCTGCCCCTTCCCCGTTCATGCTCTGTCTCTCTCTGTCTCAAAAATAAATAAACATTAAAAAAAAACCTGATATTAAAAAAATGGATAAAAAAAAAGACCCATCTACATGCTGCCTACAAGAGTCTCATTTTAGACCTAAAGACACCTATAAATTGAAAGTGAAGAGATGGAGAAAGATATAACATACAATGGCTGTCAAAAGAAAGCCAGAGTAGCAATACTTATATTAGACAAACTGGAGTCTAAAATAAAGACTATAATAAAAGACAAAGAAGGACACTATAAAATAATAAAGGGGACAATCCAATAAGAAAATTTATCAGTTTTAAATATTTATGTACCCAACATGAAACCACCCACATACACAAAATGGTTAATAACAAACAAAAAGGAAATAATTGATAATAATAAAATAATAGTAGGGGATTTTAACACCCTACTTACATCAAGAGAGAGATCATCTAAACAGAAAATCAACAAGGAAACAATGGCCTTGAATGTCACACTGGAACAAATGGATTTAACAGATATATTCAGAACATTCCATCCTAAAAGAGCATAATACACATTCTTTTTAAGTGTACGTGAATATTCTCCAGAACAGATCATATATTAGCCCATAAAACAAGCCTCAACAAATTCAAGATTGATGTCATATGATGCATTTTTTTGACCATGTTATGAAACGAGAAGTCAACCACAAGAAAAAAACCTGGAAAGACCACAAATACATGGAGGTTAAATAACATGCTTCAAAACAATGAAAGGGGTCCACCAATAAAAAGTACATAGAAACAAACAAAAATGACAATACAGTCATCCAAAACCTTTGGGATCAAGAAAAGCAGTGCTAAGAGGGAAGTTTACAGCAATACAGGTCTAACTCAACAAGCAAGAAAAATCTCAAATAAACAACCTAAGCTTACATTTAAAGAAATGAGAAAAAGAACAATAATCAAAACCTAAAATCAGCAGAAGGAAGGAAATAATAAAAATTAGAACAGAAATAAAGGATAAAGAAACTAAGAAATGAAAAGAAACAAAAAGAAAAAAACAACAGAACAGACCATTGAAACCAGAAGCTGGTTCTTTGGAAAAAAAATCAATTAAAATTGATAAATCTGGGGCGCCTGGGTGGCTCAGTTGGTTGGGCATCTGATTTCAGCTCAGGTCATGATCTCGTGGTGAGTGATTTCAAGCCTCGCATCTGGCTCTGTGCTGATGGCTCAGAGCCTGGATCCTACTTCACATTCTGTGTCTCCCTCTCTGTTTGCTCCTTCCCCCACTCTCTCTCTCTCTCAAAAATGAATAAACGTTAAAAAAATTAAAAAAAAATAGTTTCCAAGTGCAGAAAACTAAATTCTCCATATTAATTCTAGTTAATTCACATACTTCTGATAATAAAAATATAACAATCTTAATCACTACAAAAAATCAACAAATTACTTCCTTAAAAAAAGTAATAGCAATAGCAACAACAGAAATATGGTTCAAACTTGAGGGCAGAAATAAATGCCTCAAATCCCTAGTCTAATAGACTTAAATAAATTCAACCAAACTTTAAGAGCAATTAATTCTTATCTGAGACATTATTAAGTACTGTCTCTCAGCTTCAGAGGTAACCTTCTGTACTGTGATCTGTGGTATGAGAACTTGACCCTTGTAATCACATTTTTGCTTTGCCAGCTCAGCTGGCTTCCTGCGAGGGTCTCAAAAGAAGTTCTTAATAAATGGAGGCACATCTAATGCTCTTAGATGGGACACTATAATCTGTGATAATAATGGGATACTTTAATAGGCTAAAGGTGTCCATTTTCTCCACATTTATCTTTAAGTTAAATTGAATTATAGAATAAATACTAGCTAATTATCTTTAAGAAACTCAGTAAACTTATTCTAAAATACACAGGAAAGAATTTCAAAAATACTTATTTCTTAAAAAAAATGTCCTACAGTGGTGAGTTTTCCTATTACTATTACAATATATTGTAATTCCACAGTTATAAATTTTTTTTATATTAACATAGTAATAGGCAGATGGGTCATGAAACAGAATATAGAGTTCAAAGACCATGTTTATATGGGAAGTAAATATCAAAGAGTGTATACACAATCACTTCAATGGATGGCTGTTCAGTAGAAAAACTCAATGTATAAAGAAAAATAAAACTAGATTTCTATATTATCCTTCATAAAAATGTTGATCCCCAAAGACAACTGATCTAAATATAAAAGATAAAACTTCAAAGTTAATATACTATATAAACAAATATCTTTGTGACCTAGGGCTCGAGAAAGACTTATTTAACAGTAATCTAAAGTACAAAATATAAAGTGAAAAGCTGGTGAACCTGATTATATAAAAATAAGAATTTCTACTCAACAAAGGACACCATGGTCAAAACTGGTAGGTGACAGATTTGGATATGTTTTTTCCAGTGGTAATACTTAGAAAGGAAAAATATGCAGACTATATAAAGGATTCTTGCAAATCAATAATAAAAATCCAGCAACCTCAATAAAAATAATCCCTGAGGATATAGGATAAAGACAAGTACATCAAAATATTCACAAACTCACTAAAATGTAAAGAAACTGGAACAGTACTGGAATAACATCTTAGATTCATGAAGATTGACAAAAATAAAAAAAGCTCTATCTTTTCAAGTGTTTTCAGAAGGTAGACAAGGAAGAAACTTCATACATCGTTGATAAAGAAGTAGATTCTTGAAGCTACTATAGACAATTTTCTGAAACTTAAGTATGCATATATCATAAGACATGTACATGCACATACATATTCACAAATACATAAACTGCACTGAAATATTCAGGTCCATAACTGGAAATGTATAAGTATGTTCATCATAGCATGATTTATGGTAATTGGAAGTTAGAGGTAATCACTAGAGATAAGTAAAATGTAGTGGAACCAAACACTGACAGAATACATTCACAGAAGTTAGTAGTGAAAGACTAAATGTATTTTGAGTAACAAAGACACAGGGCTGTTAAAACACAGGGCTGATGAAAAAATAGGATCAAGTTGAGATCTACAATAAAATATAATTTACGAAAACCAAAATGTATTAATAAGACAATTTACATGTCTAAGAACATATACAAATTAAAGGTGTTCACCTTAAATACAACAGAATAGATGTCTATGTAAAAGGAGTTTGAGTAGGAAACAGGATTAAACAAAGCAAGAGGGGACTTACATAGAATTATGATGATATTGTATCATTGAACTAAGCAGTCAGAATTAAGAGGCAACCATAATTGGTTCTTCTAGCCTCAAGAGGCTTCTTACTTCCAGAAAGTGAAAAAATTTAACTAGATCTCACTTCTTATACATGAATAAGCCATCCTAAAAATTTGGAAATCTGGGAGAGAAACATGGGTGAGAGCCGCATGAAAAGAATGATTCTTTTAAACCTTGGCAAATTGGGCAAGGGTTATAATACCTTGGTAATATGATATATTATTTTACCCAAAGCTAAAGGTTTACATTTTCACAGATGCTGTTTTTTACTTTATATAAACATATGTAGGCGAGATTAGTGCTTAAATTGTAGTATTTTTTGTAGTACTTGATGTTTTTGCACATCACTTCTGTTAAACAAGGAGGAGACATCAGAACTCAGTTGTGTGACACATGATAAGTTTTCTGGAAATGAACTTAAACTGTCTCCATTGTAGACACATAAATACTGAAACATGTCTGGCAATCTGCTGCATCCTACAGAAGTCTTTTTACTAGATTTATTGAAATAACCTGTGAAAACCAGTAGAGAATTCCTCCAAAAGAAAGAGAAAGCCAGGGGGCGCCTGGGTGGCTCAGCCTGCTGAGTGTCCGACTTCTGCTCAGGTCATGATCTCGACTCCTGCTCAGGTCATGATCTCGACTTCTGCTCAGGTCATGATCTCGCGGTCTGTGAGTTCGAGCCCCGCATCGGGCTGTGTGCTGACAGCTCAGAGCCTGAAGCCTGTTTCCAATTCTGTGTCTCCCTCTCTCTCTGACCCTCCCCTGCTCATGCTCTGTCTCTCTCTCTGTCAAAAATAAATAAACATTAAAAAAAAATTTAAAAAGAAAGAAACAGAAAGCCAGCCTACATTTGACCCAGTAAGAAAATCTTCAACCTTAGTCGTAGAGGGAAGTTTCTGACTAGAAGTCCCAGAAACAGCAAAATCTGTAGGGGTTTTTATGAGTGGGTAGAGACCTGGGTTTGCCTAATTTGAATATGCCTATTGGTGTTCTATGTAGAGATAACAAATTAATGCAACCATTACTAGATTAGTGATTAAGATACAAAAACATTTTCTTAGTTTTTATGCTTTTTTCTTTGTATTTTTTAGTGTTTATTTATTTTGAGAAAGAGATAGAGAACGAGCAGGGGAGGGTCAGGGAGAGAGGGAGACACAGAATCGGAAACAGGCTCCAGGCTCTGAGTCCAGGCTCCGAGCTGTCAGCACAGAGCCCAACATGGGGCTCAAATCCAGGAACCCTGGGATCATTACCTGTACCAAAGTTGGACGCTTAACTGACTGAGTCACCCAGACACCCCTTTACACTTTTGTTTCTAAGTGGGTTTCGGATTATTCCAAAAATGCTCCTCAATGCTTCCTTCTTTTTTTGTTTCTTCTTATGCATCTAATTTCTGTCCCTTGTCTTTGGCAAACCACTACTGGGACTGACATATTACTAAATGGAATTCAAAGGGCACATACAGGTGACTGAAAAAAATACAGTAGACTAGAAAATGCAGGTATGGACCGTGTTGTGTCTCTCTATGTGAAATTGATTATGCTGGAATGAGGCTAATTTGCTTTAGCTAAAATAATATATTTAAATTTAAAGGTGAGGATAACATTTTCTGTGAATCTTCATAATGGAATACAGGAAAGAACCTTAGGAATATTTGTCTACATTGTAAGTTGCCAATTTTTTAGAATGGAATCTTGTTTTATGTAGAAATAGTATTGTTGAAATACACTCAGAATGCTATTCTCTCAAGTGAATGCTTCTAATGTGACTTTAGTATTAGAACTGAGTGTAAGTCTTGATCAGAACTGAAATAGAAGGAATATTATCATGTCGCATCCCCCTTGCATTGCACTACCCAATTAAGTCTCTGTTCCCCAATCTATGTATGTGCAACATTTTCACCCAAGAAAAAATCAAGCCTAAATATTTTCTTAAATGGCATTCAATGACCTTCAGATCTGACATCAGTTAACTTTCTTTCTATTGAGATAAAACTGGCATACATTATTAGTTTCAGATGTATAACATAGTAATTCAACATTTATATACATTACAAAATGATCACCATAAGTCTAATTATCATCTGTCACCATACTAAGTTAACAGTGTTATTGTCCATATTACCCATGCTATACATTTCATCCCCATGACTTATTTATCTTATAACTAGAAATTTGTACCTCTTGATTCCCTTCACTTATTCTGCCTACAACCTACCCCTGATCTCCTCTAGCAACTAGAAGTCTGTTCTCTGTATCTGTGAGTCTGATTTTGTTTTGTTTTGCTTATTCATTTGTTTTATTAGAGGCTCCATGTACATGAAATCAAACAGTATTTGTCTTCCTCTGTATTATTCATTTCACTTAATAGAATGGCTTCAAGGTCCAGCCATATTGCTGCAAAGGGCAATGTTTTGTTCTTTTTTATGACTAATATTCCATCATAAACAAAGAGAGACAGCATGTGCATGTCTGCTCATCTTTATTCATCTATATAGCACCTAGGTTGCCTCCATACCTTAGCTATTGTAAATAATGCTACAATAAACATAGGAGTGCATATATCTTTGCAAATTTGTGTTTTCATTTTCTTCAAATGAATACTTGGAAGTGAAACTGCTGGATTATATGGTAGCTTTATTTTTAACTCTTTGAGCAACTTCCATACTGTTTTCCATAGTGGCTACATCAATTTACATTCCCACCAGCAATGCATGAGGGGTCCCACATGTTTACCAGCTTCAGATTTCTTGTTTCTTCTTCTTCTTTTTTTTAATACTAGCCATTCTGACAGGTGTGGAGGGATATCTCACCATGGTTTTGATTTGCATTTCCTTATTAGTGATGTTGAGCCTCTGATGTGCCTGTTGCTCATCTGTCTTCTCTTGAAAAATGTCTATTTAATATTGTGCCCATTTTTAAAATCAGATTTTTTTTTTGTTATTGAGTCATATGAGTTCTTTATATATTTTGTATATTAGCCTCGTATCAGGTATATGATTTGAAAATATTTTCTCCCATTCAGTTGGCTACCTTTCAGTTTTGTTGATAGTTCCCTTCACTGTGCAAAGATTGTTCAATATAATGTAGTCCCAGTTGTTTACTTTGCTTTTCATGCACTTTTCTGTAAAGTCTGGTCCAGAAAATATACTAAGACTAATGTCAAGGAGCTTACTGCCTTTGTTTTCTTTTATAAATTTTATAAATTTACAGGTCCTACTTTCAAATCTTTAATCTGTTTTGAGGGAATTTATGTATATGGTATAACCTAGTAGCTTAGTGTCATTTTCATGAAGCTGTCCCACTTACCCATGCCCTTTATTGAAGAGATGGTCTTTTCTTATATATTCTCTCATACACACACACACACACACACACACATATTCACCTCTTTCATTAAATTTATTCCAAGGTATTTTTTGTTATTGTAAATAGGATTGTTTTATTAATTTCCTTCCCAATAGTTATTACTAGTTTACAGAAACATGATAGATTTGTGCATATTAATTGTGTATCCTGCAACTTTACTGAATCCATTTATTAGTTCTAAGTATTTTGGAAGTCTTCAGGGTTTTCTATATATACTATCAAATCACCTGCAAATAGTGAGTTTTATTTCTTCCTTCCTAATTTGGGGCTTTTATTTCTTTCTCTTTCTTAATTGTTGTGGCTGGACTTTCCAACATGCTGAATAAAAGTGGTAAGAGTGGGCATCTTTCTCTGGTTCCTGATCTTAGAGAAAAACTTTCAGCTTTTTATCTTTGAGCTTGACATTATTAGCTCTGGGTTTTTCATATTACAGCCTTTATTATGTTGTGGTACATTCTGTCCATAACCACTTTGTTGAGAGTTTTTATCATAAATGGCTTTTGAATTTTGTCAAGTGGTTTCTCTGCATCTATTTAGATAATTTACCCTTCATTTGTTCATGTGGTGTATCACGTTGATTGATCTGCAGATGTTGAACCATTCTTACATCCCTGGAATAAATATCACTTGATCATGGTGTATGATCCTTTTAATGTAGTGTTGAACTTGGTTTGCAAATATATTGGGGATTTCTGCATTTATGTTGATTTGAGATATTAGCTGTAATTTTTTTGTGGTATCTTCGGTTTTGTTATCAGCATAATGCTAGCATTGAAAATGAGCTTGGAAATATTCCCTCATTTTTAATTCTTTTGGACTAGTTTAAGAAGGATAAGTATTAGATCTCTGAAGTTTTGGTAGAATTCATCTGTGAAGACATCTGGTCCTGGACTTTCATTTGTTGGAAGATTTTTTATTACTGATTAAATCACATTACTAGTATTTGGTCTATTAAGATTTTCTATTTGTTTATGATTCAGTTTTAGAAGACTGTGTGTTTCTAGGATATTTATCCATTTTTTTTTAGGTTTTCTAATTTGTTGGCATATAACTGTTCATAGTAGGCTCTTATGACCCTTTGTATTTCTTTAGTATTAGTTTTAAGTTCTTATTCATCTCTGATCTTATTTATTTGGGCCCTTTCTTTTTCTTTTTCTTGATGAGTCTGGCTAAAGTTTTGTCAATTTTGTTTATCTTTTCAAAGAATCAGCTTTTAGTTTCATTGATATTGTCCATTGTTTTTTAAGCCTGTATTACATTTATTTCCATTCTGATATTTATTATGTCCTTCCTTCTAATAACTTTGGGCTTCATTTCCTTTTCTAGTTCCTTTAGTTATAAAGCTAGATTGTAAATTTGAGATTTTTCTTATTTCTTAAAGTAGTCCTGTATTGCTAAGAATGTTCCTCTTAGAACTGCCTTTGCTGCATCCCATAGAATTTGGAATGTTGTATTTCCATTTACATTTCCAAGGTATTTGTTGATTTCCTTTTTGATATTTTCATTGGCCCACTGGTCATTTAGCAGCATACTGTTTAGTTTCCAAATGTTTGTGGGTTTTTTTTCCAATTTTTTTCTTTGTAATTGATTTCTAGTTTCATAACACTGTGTCAGAAAACATGCTTAATTTCAATCTTAAATTTATTGAGACTTATTTTGTGGCCTAACATGTGATCTATCCTAGAAAATGTTCTTTGTGCATTTGAAAGGAATCTGCTGCTTTTGGACAGAATGTTCTGTATACATCTCTTAAGTCCATCTGGTCTAATGTGTTGTTTAAGGCTCATGTTTCCTTAGTGATTTTCTTTCTAGATGATTCACCCATTGATGTCAGTGGGGGTATTAAAGCCACCTAATTCTATTGTATTGCTGTCAATTTCTCCCTCAAGGTCTGTTAATATCTTTTTTATATTTAGGTGTTTCTATGTTGAGTGCATAAATATTTACAAATGTTATATTCTCTTGTTGAATTGGTGCCTTTATCATTATGTATTGTTCTTTTTTGTCTTTTGTTATAGTCTTTGTTCTAAAATCTATTTTGTCCGATATAATTATTGCTACCCCATTCTTTTTGCTCCATTTGCGTAGAATATCATTTTCCACGCCTCCACTTTCAGTATGTGTGTGTCTTTAAGATCTAAAGTAAGTCTCCTCTAGGCAGCATATGGATTGGTCTTGTTGTCTCATCCATTCGGCCACACTATGTCTTTTGATTAGAGCATTTACCCCATTTATATTTAACATTATTATTAATAGGCATGTACTTACTGCCTTTTTGTTAATTTTTTTCTGGCTATATTTATAGTTTTTCTCTGCTCCTTTCTTCTGTCTCTTCCTTTGTAGTTTAATGACTTTCTTTAGTATTAAGCTTAGATTCCTTTCTCATTTTTTGTGTGTATCAATTAGAGTTTGGTTTGTGGTTACCATGAGATTCCTATATAATAACCTATATATAGCAGTCTATTTTAATAGTCATTAAAGTTTAACCACATTTTGAAAGCACTACATTTTTATTCCATCCCATTCCATATTTTATGTTTTTATGTCATATTTTATCTCTTTTTATTTTGTGTATCCCTTACCATATTATTGTAGTTATAGTTGATTTTACTAGTTTTGTCTTTTAACATTCATACTAGGTTTATAAGTGGTTAGTCCACTATCTTTACTGTATATTTACCTTTTCCAGTCAGATTTTTTTCCTCTCATAAATTTTTTATTTCTATTTAGGGCCTTTTAT
Organism: Panthera pardus; assembly: GCF_024362965.1. Classification (NCBI taxonomy): domain Eukaryota; kingdom Metazoa; phylum Chordata; class Mammalia; order Carnivora; family Felidae; genus Panthera; species Panthera pardus. The sequence goes on along the minus strand of NW_026526721.1, from coordinate 44,703,637 downwards.
TTTTAGCTTAAAGAAGTCCCTTTAATAATTCTTGTAAGGTCAGTTCAGTGGTGATAAACTCCCTTAGTTTTTACTTGTCTAAGAAACTCTTTATCCTTCCTTCATTTCTGAATGATAATCTTGCCAGGTAGAGTACTCTGGTTGGATTATTTTTTCTTTCAGCACTTTCAGTATACCATACCACTTTCTTCTGGCCTTCAAAGTTTCTGCTGAAAACTAAGGTGATAACCTTCTGGGGTTTTCCTTGTATATAATCAGTTGTTTTCCTTTGTTGCTTTCAAGATCCTCTCTATAACTTTTGACATTTTAATTATAATGTGACTTGGTTGGATCTCTTTGGATTCATCTTGTTTAGGGCTCACTTTAGGTTCATCTTGTTTGGGACTCTCTTTGGTTCCTGGACCTAGATGTCTGTTTCCTTTCCTAGGTTAGGGAAGTTTCCAGCCATTAGTTCTTCTAGCAAGTTTTCTGCCCCTTTATCTCTCTCTTCTTCGGGGACTCCTATATGCAAATGTTAGTATACTTGTAGCTTCACTGATCCCTGAGCTATCCTCATTTTTTTTTCTTTCCTATTTGAGTGATTTTCACTATCCTGTTTCCAAGTCACGGGTCTGCTGTCTGTATCATCTAGTCTCCTGCTGAAATTCTTCAGTGCATTTTTCAGTTCAGTTATTACATTTTTTAACTGTATGAGTTACTTGGTACTTTCTTCTTATTTTATATCTCTCTGTTGAAGTGTTCAGTGTGTTCATCCATTCTTCTCCCAACTTCAGTGAGCATCTTTATGACTATTACTTTGATGATTTATCAGATTTATCAGATAAATTACTTAGCTCTGCTTAATTAAGGTTGTGTGTGTGTAGTTTTATCTTGTTCCTTCATATGGAACATGTTCCTTTATTTCCTCATTTTGCTTGATTTTCTCTGTTTCTGTGTATTATGTGAAATAGTGATCTCTCTCCCTGTCTTTAAGGAGTGGTTCTATGTAAGACATAAATGTTATTTAACCTTGCTTTAGTTCTTGATTGTCTACTGAGCTGTCTCCCCAATTATTTCAGACCTATGGAGTCCAAAATCACAATCCTTCCTGACAACCTGAGCCTGGTGCTCAAGGGGCATTCTCTGTGTCTGAACATGGCCACTGGCTCTAGCAGGGTTACAAGAGTGATGGGGGCAGGGGAGACAGGATGGCTCACCTGCTGTATCTGACAGGCATGTGCAAGTGGTATAGAGGGGTTTGGGGTAGGTTTGTGTGTCAGTTGGAGCAGGACAAGTGAGGTGTGATAGGGGTGGGGCTGTTCACCAAGTGCTGTTAGGCAGTTAGGAGGGTAAAAAAATGATGCATGCCAGTACTGGTGCCAGCAAGGTAGAGGGAGGCTATAAAGATAGCATCTACCAGTGTTGAATACTCAGAGACTTCCAGCAGACTTTGGCCCATCTGGCAGGTGCTTTAAGTTTAGCAAGTAAATCTCCTCACCTATGGCCTAGGCTTTTTCCAAACTGCTGGTTTTTTTGCACTGTGTACCAGGGTGAATAGGTTTGCATGTGGGCACTTTGAAAGCAAAATCTTTTCCCCTACAGCCCTGTGTTTGCCTTGAACATAATCCTCACTGGTTTTCAAAATGAGACATTTCAGGGGCTCATCTCTCTGGTCCAGGACTCAAAAGCTAGGGTCCCTGGTATGGGGCATAAACCTTTTTTCTCCTTAGGGAGAAACTCCATTTATATCTGTTTGTTTTTGTTTTTTGAGATCCCTCCTCATTGTGGGCAGGTATGGGGTTTCTGCTGAGAGTATGTTTCTGACTCTATTCATCTTGGTATGGTGGTCCCTTTTATCTTTTGTTATGGAGGTGTTAAGCTAGTTCTCAGGTTCTTTACAGAGGGAATTAGTCCATATGTAGCTATATATTTGTTGTGTCTGTAGGAGGAAGTAAATGCTCCTCCTATTTCCTCTGTAAAATGCTCTGCCCATTTCCTCTGACCTTTTGGGATGTTCTAACATCAATTCTGTGCATGACAGTTGTTTTTTTTTTACCCCCTCAAACTACAGAAGCTCTATGTACACACCACATCAGAAGTGCTGACAAATTAACATCCCTATGGGAAAAGCCCTCAGCAAATAACTCATCAAATTTAGGGTTTGAGACATGTGTTTTATACTGTTTCCCTGAATGTCCTGGTGGTATTAAGCTCCAGTTATCCATGGTATTCACTAGCTTAATAAAATATCTTTTATTGCTGTCATCCTTTTTCTGCATCACTTTTCCTTCCCAACCCTGCTCCCAAATAAACTACCTGAATTATCCTCTCACCATTACCTTACAGGGGAACTGCAACTAAGTTAGTTTGTACAAAAAATGATTCGGTAAATGGATTACTCACTGGCCAAATGGTTGCAAGGATTCTACTACTGGCAATGATTGGGGTAATGACAACCCCTGGATTCTAGAGTATCTAAATTACTAACATCCTTACCTATGGTAAACTAAGATGTCATAAGGTGGAGCTATTACGTTAGTTTATGTAGTAACTCCAGGATTTGAATGACACTGCAGTAGCAAAGGTAATTATAAGAAGAATGGTTACTGTTAAATGCTATCAATGCACTGAAAGAAAAAAAAAAAAAGGATATACTCAACTCAGTAGCATGCAACTCAGGAGAATAGAGTGAAATAAAGGGTTTTTTTTTTTTTTTAAATGGTATTTATAAAGATACTAATCTGTAGTGTAAAGGCAGTCAGGAATGCAAAGCAAGCTTAGGACCTGGTTGTGCAAGAAACAAAACTGCAGAGAAGAATGATTTCACAGCCTAGTTGTGTCTCTTAAATAAAGTCAGGCATATATATGGAAGGATCTAAGACTCAGAGAAGGAGATGAATGGAAATCTTTGAGAACCTGAATCCCCAGATTTTCCTAAAATGGGTGGGCCTGCAGAAATAGCTCATTCACCTTTGCTAAAGGAGAACAGCCTCCTTTTGCCTGGGGAATATTCCGTGGCTTTTTCTCAGGTAGATATCTGGTAAGATGAGGCCAGCCTTCTTCAAGATCTCTTTTTCCACCTTCTTCAAGGCTTCTAGGCCAACAAGTACAGTCAATTCTCAGTGTAACCCAACTATAAAAGTACTCCCCCTTCACTGGGAGGGAAGGGATTATTGATCAAAAGAACTATAAGCCCTGGCTAATATGTATAGGTGGAATTGTGAAATGATGCCTGGGAATAGATCTTAAGACAATTAGACAAGGAAGGGCATAATATAAGGCCAGATAAAAGAGAGTTGTTTAATATGGGACCCTTCATCTGTAACCCGGAATTTAATGACACCTAGAGTGGTCATTACATGCTGTTAGGATGTTTAGGATACTTATTCGAAGCAGGGATTAGGGGAGAGGGTGATAATAATCTAGGGTAAAAAAGGTAAAACTACCTATGACAAGTTTTGATGAAGGGATCAAAACTTCAGAGAGATAAACATACAACACTAGCTGCATTAAATAACAGTAAAGAATCCACCAGTTGACTATATTCCTGGGACAGCCCTAAAGGCACATTTCCCTATAGCCAAAAGGAATGTGCTAATGAGAATAGCCTCATCTTGAGAAACTCAGTTGGGATTTATAGACCAGATCTGAAAGTAGAGTTGGAGGTCTGCTTATGAAACTGGTTCCCTAGCTAGAATAGTAATGATGGGAGTTTGGAATAGCAGCAGCCAGATGGTAACACTTAAATGTAAGATGAAAGGTGGATGTAATTGTTCTAAGTGCCAAAATGGGCAGCCAAGCTTGAATGGCAATCAGAGGAAATGCACATGCAGGGATCTGTGGCATTGGCTAAAAGATCGTGATGTTCTAAGAAATGAGATAGCTGAGACACCATGCCAGCATTGTTCGATATCAAAACCAAGGAATTTCAAGACCAGAACACATCAAAGCTAATATCAGTGCTGACAGTGAAGTTATTATACCAGACCCACATTCTGCACTACAGTATTTCTCATACCCCAAGCCTATCAACTAAATAGCAGGCCAAGTCCCTTTGAGAAAAATATCTATAACACCAGAGAGGATATCACAGGTTCTAGGGAATCAACACATACTTCAAGAAATCCTCAACCAAAGGATTCTAGAAAATTAGTTTACAAATATGGCAGGTCACTTGTGTCCGGTGGCAGATAACCCCAAGGTAACTCCCAAAGACATTTCGTGTACTTGAACCATTTTCTCAGAGTCTGTTTATGTTTGGGTTTTAAGATCTCTGCAAACCTTGCCAAAATGAAATCATTATTTTAACTTTTTTGCTCCTTTGTCTTTTCCACCTTGCTTATCATCTTCTTCCATACTATATCTCTATCCATCCAAATTCTACTCATACTTCAAGAAACTTACAAAGGCTACATATTAAAGCTTCTTTAATCACCCCAAGTAGAGTTTTGCTCCTGGTTTCATGAGCAATGTAATCATTCCTGGAAAAAACAAAACTCAAAAAACATAATATTCAGGCCAAGGATTCCATATTTTCACAATGCCATTTAGTGCTATGTTGACAGGAACTTAACAAGTGATTAAAATTTAATAACTTCTATTATTCTTTGTAGTTACAAGGTACTCAAGGCAATAATGCATTCCCCATTACAGATTCTTTACATTGAGAAATAGGAGAATTTCATTAAAATTAAGTAAAGCACGCTTCTGCATATATGAAAAGATCCAGAAACTAGAGGTCCCATTTTGTATGTTCATTTGGTTCAAATTTTCAAAATTAAATTGAGAACCTCTGTGTGTAACATGGCAATGTCCTTAGCCATCCAACACTGCCAACACTTACTTTTTCTTCTCTTAATGTCTCCAAATACTCTTCAGCTTCATAGACTCTCTCCCTTTGGGTCTTATGTTTTGATCCACCAAAAACATTGCATTGCTGTTATCCAAATTCCTTTTAATGACTCTTTGTTATTTTCCAAATCACTCTGCACATTATTCCTCCTCTGTTCAATACACTTACAGTTAGGTCCAGAAGTATTTTATTTCATTCAATTTCTATTTTTCTCATCACTGATTCAAATTTTCTACACTCGTATTTCCTCTCTTGAACTGGGTTTGTGGAATTACCTGAACAATTTTCTCTTCTTTTTTATAAAATTTTATTTTCATGCCCTCCTGATCACAAGGACAATTCTCCTGCCAAATTAATTCATTCAGGTCTTTGCAAAACGTGTCTTCTAGCTTTCCAGGAATGCTTCTGTATGGAATTCTAAGTTCTGTCACCTGCTGTTTACTTAACATATCTTCTTTTCATTCCAAAGTCATAACGTTCAACTAGAAGGAATTAAAAAAAAAAAGCTAACAGAGTCCATCAGATTTCCTCCCAGAATCTCAAAAACCTGAGAGCTGTTTCCCAGCTTTGGGTTAAGTGCATTATTTGTATTCATTTGAATTATGTTGGGTTAGAAGCAGTCTAGTCAGTTCAATGGGTTATAGCTATCAGAATATGCTTAAACTTTGTGATTCACTCATCAGGATTACTTACTATCACCTATGTAACCTCTTATTAGCAGTTTCTCAATAACCTTCAAGGAAAGAAATTTTGCTTCTAATTACCAATCTCTAAGCCATTTCTCTGTATATAAATTGTTATTTCTTCAGAAGGTTTAGGAAGGCACTTGTAAAGAAGTGCATATGTATTGAGTAATGTTCTAAAATTTATTTTCATGTTCCTTTTACAGCATGGAACATTTTTCCATTTAGCAACCTTTGACACTAACCTGCTGAAACATTTGCTCAGAAATGTAGAGGGCATGTTTACCCCATTTCCTACTGAATACTAATTCATATAACTATGAAAAAAGCATGTGTTTTAAACATTTTTATCCCTTAGCGCTACCAGCAAATGATTCTTCAGCTGATTTCTTCAAAACATTTTTCATATCACACAAACACAGTCTGTATTTGCTCTTACTTATAACACTTTTCAAGTGACTCCTATATTTTAATTAAAGTGCACTCATCTGAAAAAGTCATTAGCATAATGTGTAAGAAGGTGGGAAATACGAGATTTACTAACATGATAATAAAATGAGTGTTGTTCATTATATACCTTTTTAAATCATTGAACTCTGTCTGTGATGGTTAAAATAAAGATTATTCAATAAAAAGTACCACTCAACCCTTATTTCTTAAAATTTCTGACTGCTTCTATAAATTCACACCATAGTATCTTTTTCTTAGGTCATGTATTCCTTTTGCCATTAATCTTGAAATTTACCAAAAAGGAGTTAAGGGACTGGGAATACTGATACAAGTATTAAAAAAAAAACAATCCAGGGCGCCTGGGTGGCTCAGTCAGATTAAACATCTGACTCTTGATTTTAGCTCAGGTCACGATCTCACGGTTTGTGAGATCGAGCCCCAGGTCAGGCTCCACACTGACATCATGGAGTCTGCTTGAGAATCTCCTCTCCCTCTCTCTTTGCCCTTCCCCCGCTTGCATGTGTGGTCCCTGTTCTCTCTCAAAATAAATAAATAAACTTAAAAAAAAATAAAATTGAACTAATCCTAACTTCCACAAGTTAAGTGGAAATTCTTCACATACCAAAACTGCTTCCCTTCTGCCTCCATGGAAAACATACAGTACTAAATAAATATTTTTTGCATAGACATTGAAAAACCATAAACAGTATGAATATCAAGTCTATTCACATTTATGAATAAAACTCATTAAAATACAAGGAGCCTGAATATATGTAACAGATATAACATGTCCATGGATAAAAACACTCATTATTATAAAGATACATATAATCCATCTTTGAAAGATACCTTGTCAGCATATATCAAATTTAAATTTTTATACCCTTTGATATGTCTACTTTTAGAAATATGCTATAGAAATACATCATAAGAATGTTCACTGGGAAGTACTTCTATTAGGGAAAAATTAGAAACAAATGAAAGATCTATAATAGGTCAATGGATAAATTATGGTTGATTTATACTTTAGAATACATAGAAATGTTAATATAGCTCATTAATCATTCATATAATTCAATAATTCATTCAATAAATATTTTTTAAGAACCTGTTATGTGTCAGATAGTGTTCTATTTAGGGCACACAACAGTGAAAATATAAGATAAACTCTGCTTTCACAGAATGTTTATTAGGTGATAACTTATTTTGAAGGAAATTAAGAAGAAACATTATGAAATATCACTGGTGAAAACTGCTATAGAGAAAAATAAAGTGAAGTAAGGTAAGGGGGCAGTGAGTGAAAGAGAAAGGTTTTCTTTTATAGAAGATAACCAAGTGATATCTGAAACTTAACTGAGGGGGCAAGACAAGAAGAAATATGGGGGAAGAGCATGAAAGGAGTAGGAAATAGATCAAATTGCATGAGTTGGGAGGAAGCACAACTTATTTGAGAAACAGCAAGGGGCCAGTGTGACTGGAGTTCAGTGTGCAAGGCAGGGAGTGGTAAAGAAATGAATTCAAAGAGAAAGCTGAGAAGAAAGACCACTAAGACTCAAGCAGGTATTAGAGGATTTTGACTTTCCCTCTTAATAAGATTTCAAATGACTGGAAGGTTTTGTCATGAGCAATGATGAGATCTGGCTTACCTTTTAAGTGGGTCATTCTGGTTATATGGATAATAGGCTGCAGAAGGCAAGTGAAGGAGGGTATCAGTGAATATGCTATTGAAATAGTTCAAGTGAGAGGAGATTAAAATAGCATCTAGATTAAAATAGCAGCAGTAAATGGATACTAGATATCTTTTTAAGGCTGACCTGATAGGACTTGCTAATCATTTGGATATGGAGGGAGGTATAAGAGAGCAGGAATGACAAGTATGAGATGTATCAGCACATGCTGATACAGAAGGTTGCCCATGATGTTATCAAGGGAGAGTGAAGAAATCTGCCTAAAACTGTGCAGAACCAGACCATTAAAAAAAGGGGACGGGGCCTGGAAAGATAGATACATATAAAGGGAATTTTCAACTTTTACTGTTTGTGGGCCCTGTTCCTGGGCTCCCTGGGAAGCTATACTTTAACATTTAGCAAAGCCAAAATGACTCCATGAAACCTCAAAGCATGGGCTCTATTTCTGCCCCAGGCACTAACTGTACATGTGCTTAAAGAAAATAACCAAAAGGAGCATTCTAAATACAAAAGATAAAAAGTAAGAGACTTCCCTGGTTCCCATAAGATTAGAGTCATACATCCCTGAACACAGTAGAAACAAGGTCTGCAAATTTCTGAAAAAGGTCTTTATGTAATAATTTGTAAATTTTAATTTAAAAAAACGTATATGGCCCTACACCAAATGTTCCCTTCCCAGAGCAGTCACTTGGGCTCAAACAAAATTTTCTTCCATTTTTTTTTTTAGAAATTCTTTTTTTTTTTTAATGTTTTATTTATTTTTGAGAGAGGGGTGGGTAGGGGCAGAGAGAGAGGGAGACACAGAATCCCAAGCAGGCTCCAGGCTCTGAGCTGTTAGCACAGAGCCCGAGGTGGGGCTCAAACCCATGAACCGTGAGATCATGACCTGAGCCAAAGTTGGACACTTAACCAACTGAGCAACCCAGGCACCCCATAGAAATTTTAAAATGTTTGTTTATTTTGCATCAACAATACTAAGTTTTAATAGTAGTTAACTCTAATAGAGGAAGTGGGAGCTAAAAACTTCACATTTTTTTACTTCATGGACTTTGATATCATTTGAGTATTTTATTATTAACATATAATTTGTATAATATTTAAAGCAATTTTAAAATTGTTTCTGTAGTGAAAGGAGAGATGGTAAAATGAGCCTTAAAATTAGAAGTGACTATAGTTCTGTTAATTCATTTATAATTTTCAATAATGTAAATATTATATTTACAAATACAACTTCTCAATAGTGATTTAATAATTTGAAATGTAAATCCTATACTTTATTTTTCAATGATATAAATGAATTTCCAAATGCAATTTCTTGTTAAAAAATTAAATATTTGATTGGCATACAACAAAGCATGGCAAACCTAAGTTACATGGTATGGTGGAAAACATAGGCTATGGAAAATCCAGAAAATCCTGAATTCAAATACTGACCCTGATACTAAATAGAAAGTAAGCTTAGAAAACATATCTATTATGTACTAGTCACTGTGGTCAGTGGTGCTTACCAGGCTATTCAACTAAGGCTCCAACAATAACTAGCTCACCTTCTTGTCTGGAGGGGGGTAGGAGAGGATGCTAAATGATGACAGTCTATGCCTGGTATAGTGTGGAAGAATGGGGACAAGTACTCAGCTTGGGTAATAAAAAAGGATTAAGTGTTCCGAGAATCTTGGCTTCTAGGATTAGGGCTACTCCCTTTTCTGCCTTTAGCTCAAACCATGTAAATCAGTTTCCTAGGTTGCTAAGAAATAGTAAGTGAACTCTACTCTTTAATTCCTATCTTCACCAGAGACCATGCTGTTTCATGACTACCTCAGGTCACAGAGATCTCTTTTTTCTAAAATGCTATAAATGTATGGACTATGATACCAAGTTTGCATTTATAATGTACTCAGTGCACAGTTTTTCTGTCTTTGTAAATAAAGGAATGAGTTTTGGCTTAGGTCATGATCTTGTGGTTGCTGAGTTCAAACCCTGCGTCAGGTTCTATGCTGACAGTGCTGAGCTTGGAGCCTGCTTTGGATTCTGTGTCTCCCTCTCTGTCTGCCCCTCCCCGGCTCAGGGCTAAGGCTCTGTCTCTGTCTCTTTCAAAAATAAATAATAAATAAATAAAATAAAACTGAGGTCAGCCTAGATAGAACTTCATTAGTTAAAAGACACTGAATGAAAAGGACATTATTTTAGGAAGTGAAGGACACAAATATTTTAACGTTAAGACCATTAAATTTGTGAATATAAAGCATCTAATGTTAAGACTGAATTTCCAGTAGTCAATGTGGATCATGGGTGAGGCTCAGATAAAATTTCAGGGCAACAGAAAATATTTTGATTAATATCTAGCCTTCTATGATTATGGCAGCCACAGACAAGACGTTCTAGAGGGAGTAAGTTTAAGCAGTAGAGGAAAAATGGAGGAAAAAGCACTAAACACACTGATATTTAAATAGTAGGGACAGAAAAGAAAAAAATACAATTTAAAATTGTATGTGCATAGAGTCAAACATTTCAGAGTTAATTCTCCTCATGTCTCTTTCTTTCTTTCCTTTTTAATGTTTTTTAGTCATTAAAATTGTTACCTATTTTAATCCTATATCATTCTCTTATAATCCCAATAATTATAGAGGTTTAATGTCATGTGCTATACTAATAGATAGTACTATTTAGCATTTAGTTTAATTTAATCATTTAATTCTCAAAATAATCCCATGAAGTCATTAATTATTATGAACCAAACCTTACTATATAGAAACTGAGGCATAGAGTGGTTAGGTAATATCCCCAAAGTGACACAATAAATAATGGAGCAGAGTTTTCAATCGATAGCCCACCTTCTCATTAACTACATTACTTCTATATATTTTATATCATTTATTACAAGTAGTTACTTTTGTTTCATGTTATCATTTTCACTTTAATCACTTTAGTTAAATTCTATAATTATATTTAAAAGAAGTGAAAAACCACCTACAACTCCTCTCTGTTAATCTGTAACTTTGCCAGATTCTCATTTATATTGGACCTGGTGTATACCTATGAATAAACAGCAGTGTTCTTGGTTTTGAATTAATAATTAAGTGCAACAGGCATAATAATCCGACACCAAAGTTTCATGTAACACCATCTTTGTTTGGTGTTATGACAGTATGTAGGGCACACAACAAAATTCCATACATAGCAAGAGGCAAGAGCACAGCATGGCCTCCAAATGTCCCACTCACTCATAATTCAGCACACACAGTCAAAAGAGGCAATGCAGGGTGTGTGAAGACAACCTCATTTCAGAAAACCAATCAGCGCTGGGGCCCCTGAAGCTTTTACACGTTGCTCTAATCCTCTGAGTATCAATATTGGTAATTATTACCCAGTAAGCCATCTCAACAATCGGTACAGGCATTTGGTTTAAAAAGTAACTTGGCAAGGTTCTCATTTATCTTGGATCTGGTATATACTACAAATTCCTTGAATTTGTGGTATAAGGAGGCTTTCCGGAGATAGAGAAAAGATGACTAACCACGTATTCATACTTTCTTCCATGTTATAATTTGTAATATGAAATTATTTCATTTAATTAATATGTATTAAAATGTAATTACATGTTAAATGCTTATTGACTTTTTCTTAAAATTTAATTGATTTTTAAGATATTTAACCTCTTTTAACTTTCAGGGAAGCAAAGTAACATCAAAGTAAAATCTTACTGATTTGCTACATTTTCCTATAGGTTAAAGAGTGTACTGATCCCTAATATTTGAAATATATTTTAAAATATCCAAAACACCTAAACTTACACCAAAGTCAAATATGAACTATAACAGAATACAGACTGAGTAGTCACAAAAAATTTTAGTTTCATGGTGCCTGGGTAGCTCAGTCAGTTAAGAGTCTGACTAATTTGTGGACTAAGCCCTGTGTTGGGCTCAGCACTGACAGACAGCCTGAAGCCTACTTGGGGTTCTCTCTGCCCCTCCCCTGCCTTCTCTCTCTCTCTCTCTCTCTCTCAAAATAAATAAATAAACATTAAAAAAATGTCTTCAGTTTCTTTTGTGTGGTAGTTGACAAGCAATAACAGAAAATGTCCTTGATGTCTTATAGGACATACCAAGCATATAAAGTACATATGAAAGCAATTGATCTTTAAACAACCTAATTTTTAAATGAGTATGTCTATTTTAAGAAACATACAAGTTATATTTTACCAAAGTACAAATGAAAATCCCAATTTTTGCCCTCATACTTATTTTAAAATGGTTGGGAAAAATTATCTAAAACATGTACAGATTTTCATTTTTTTTTAAATCACATGAATTTTATTGAGAAAATGTTGACTTATTACAGTTTTGCTCTATATTTTCTTTTCTCCACGTACATTTTGGAGGCTGATATTATTTCCTGGGCATCAGAATCATAATGGTTTTAATAATTGCAAATTTGCTCTCCTTCACTTTTCTGCAGCCTTTAAGATATGCTTAAAGTTCTCAATTTAAATCTATTGATTTTATTAGTAATTATAGATTCATATATTTTTCATCATTTATAGATATAAATCTGTAAGTACAGCTTTGTGCTGCACTGATTTTTACATTTTTTTTTTACTTAACCCTCAAAAAATCTACAAAGTTTAGGTAACATTATTTTTGTTATTTTAGATAAGAAAACTAAATATGGAATTGTTAAGTGCTCTGATAGTCATACAGATCTATATTCTAATTTTTTCAGTCTGGGAGTATATGCTACTTACTAGAATAAGTTGAGAACCCATCCTAATTCCAATATCTGGCTTACACAACCTTCATTAGCCTTGGTCATATACAAGTTAGCTGCTCATTCAATTTGTCCACATGTATAATTCAGACAACATAGGGCAAGTGAAAATTATTTCATTTCAGGGAACCCGTCAGCTCTGGGGCTCCATACTGGACAACACAGGTCTATAAGTAGAATAGACTCTTAGGGGGGATGGTAAATAAGGAATCACAAAATCTACTTAGCGCTTGCTATTTCTACTAATCCAAGGGAAAGGTGATGCTATCACCAACCAGAGTGGTTACAATAATGGTTTTAAAAGGCAACCAAGAAACAGACTCTTAACTATGGAAAACAAATTGATCATTACCAGAGGGGAGGTGAGGTGGGAGGATGGGTTAAATAGGTGATGGGGATTAAGGAGTGTACTTGTTGTGATGAGCACTAGGTATTGTATGGAAGCTTTGAATCACTATATTGTACACATGAAAATAATATTACATTGTATGTTAACTAACTGGAATTTAAATAAAACTTAAAAATAAATAAATAAAATTAAAATTTTATTTTAAAAGAAAAACTTCTGTACATATTTATAAGGAAAGCCACAGAAATTTGCCGTTGAACCCATTGTAAAGTTTGAGGTAAATGTTAAGTCAAATATAACTCCAAGTTTTTGTTTAGAGTTACTCGAATGCTGGATCTCCCTTTTATGAAACAGCGATTACTGTGGAAGGAACAGGAAGAGGTGATAATAAGGAGTTCAGATTTGCATAAGTTATATAAGATGCCTGACACACATCCAAGCTGAGCAGGTACAATTCTGGATGCACAAGTCTGAGTTCAGAGGAGAAATCTAGGCTGGAATATAAATTCAGGATTTAGTTAATATAAAATCCTAAGGCTCAATAAAACCACATGAAGACTAAATGGCAATATAATAGTCAAGTTACTGATCCTTGGAGGAGAAATCAACCAAGGAAATAGAAAACATAAGAAAAGAAACAAAATAGAGTGATGTTATGAAAACCAACTGATACAATTGTTTCAAAAAGAGGTAACTATTATATATGATTAATGCTGTTGATAGCTCATGTAAGACAAAGGCTGCCAAATTTGACAATGTGAGCATTATAGGTGATCTTAAGATGAGATTTTTTGGCAGAACAGTTGGACAAAAATCAGACTGGAATGGTTTTGTGAGAAAAGATGGGGAATACAGATAGCTCTTTCATGGAGAAGTAATGAGATAATATATAGATAATTGTTCAAGGATTTTTTAGAGAAGTGTATAGTAGCTGAAGGGGATGAACATATGGCAGTATATTTATATGGACACATATATAATACAATTACAATTGATGATGCATTAGATTAATACTACTAATATTAAAGAATACATATCATGAATTGCATAATTCACCTTGCTTATATTTCAATGATAATTTCCCAAATCTTAAATTCACTTTCTTTGTTATCTCCTTTATGTTAATAGTTAATTTTTATAGTTTATTCCCCAGGAAAATAAAGATTTCTAGCTCACCTTTCATCTACAATTTTTAATATGATTATGTGCATACATATATATGTATGTGTACATATATTAATATATACACACACCTGTATGTATACTCACATACAGATATAAATATGGTCTGTACTGTGAGACAAAATGACAGGTTTAAACTAAATTATCTCTTAGTCCCCAGACTATTTTTAAAGAACTATAATCCTTTCTTACAGCCTCTCCAGAGACTTGCTTCATTCATTGAGAGCAGTTATGCAGAGAGCTATTGCTAAACTTCACCTGTCACTATAAACTCCTAAATATGATCTACTTATGACCGTTTCTTCTTGACTGGAAAAAATATGTTTGGCACTTCAATTAAAATTATTTATTGATTAATAAGATTAGTTATTTTTTTCTCTATCTCAACCTGTTAGAAAATTTTGTTCCTTGGTCCATTTTTCTCTTAACAATTGCTGCCTCTTTTCAGTTTTGCTAATCCATACTATAAAGAAGTTAGAGCAGCTAAATTTGTCAATGATGCTCTCATTATAAAAAATAACCCAGGGCGCCTGAGAGGCTCAGTCGGTTAAGCATCCGACTTTGGCTCAGGTCATGATCTCATGGTTTGTGGGTTTGAGCCCCGCATCCAGCTCTGTGCTGACAGCTCATAGCCTGGAGCCTCCTACAGATTCTGTCTTCCTCTCCCTCTCTGCCCATCCGTCACTAGTGCTCTGTTTCTCTTTCTCTCTCAAAACTAAATAAAAATATTTAAATAAAATAAAATAAATAAAATAAAATAACCCTACGTTATTCCTTACTTTAGGGTTTATGTTTTTCCTTCCTTTAGGGTTATTTTTATTAATTACTTATTTTATGTAGGCTGATACTAAACAGTTCACTTTCACTGAATGTTTATTCAACGCAACATGAAAAAGTTAGAATTTTTAAAAATATGATTTGGACCACCATTCTAGTCTATCCAAAATAGCAGTCTGTTAGACCATTAAGAAAAGACAGTAGCCACATATGCCAAAGTTGCTTTACAGTTTCCAGGCAGGTGAACCCATAAATGATTCTGAAATTAATAAACACAACGTATTAGGAATCAATAGCCTATTTTATATATAAAGCATGTTTTTAGGCCAAGTATTTTTTTTAACGTTTGAATTTGTACATTTAGTTCTATCAACAAACTTGCTATGTAATTAATATTTTATAATCAATTTATCTCACTTCACAGGAGACAGAAACATAATGATACATTGACATATGATCACTTCTATCAAGGAGTTTATAACTTAATACTAGGGAAAGAAGAACAAGAGTAACAAAACAAAATCCCCTGAAATAATAATTGTAATACAAGGCAAATGAGAGGAAGGCTTTAAACCAAGTATAGGTTACTGTATATTTTTCTGTGAAAAAGTTGGCAAGACAATTATAAACAATTAGAAAGATATCTCAAACTTTAGAAGTAACACGCTGGGATTTAGTTGACATGTAGACATATACCACTGTAATATTACCTTACACACATGCAAAGATAATTCCTACTTTTGTGCACTTATTTCAGAATTAAACTGCCAGTGGTATAACCTATTGCTTTTCTTAGATCTTTTATTTAAAAATTAACCTCATTTATTATGTTCCCATAGTTAAATTATGTTTTTTATTCTTTATTAATATATTTTTTGATTATTGCTAGGTGATTATATCTTTAAAAAGGCTTGAATGTGGTGTGTGTGTGTGTGTGTGTGTGTGTGTGTGTGTGTGTGTATGTGTAGAGGTGCACCATTCCTGGAAGTACTGCAATAACAGATCAACGCACAGGAATGGATGGAGCAAGCTACTATGCCCCCTCCCTCCTCCAAAAATCTATTTAATATATTATCTTTAAATAGAGGACATATCAGATACTAAGCTAATAAGAACAAATACTACACATGATTTAGCCAAAAGGCCAAGAAGCAATTGACTGTTTTTAAAAAAATACGTCAGTTACAATTACAATATGCAACTTCTATTCATGGAATTACTATCACACATACACACACACACACACACACACACACCCCACATTCAAGCCTTTTTAAAGATATAATCACCTAGCAATAATCAAAAAATATATTAATAAAGAATGAAAAACATAATTTAACTATGGGAACATAATAAATGAGGTTAATTTTTTAATAAAAGATCTAAGAAAAGCTATAGGTTATACCACTGACAGTTTAATTCTGAAATAAGTGCACAAAAGTAGGAATTATCTTTACAGGTGTGAAATGTATCATTTCTCTTTATTGCAATTGCATTTCAATAACCTGAGTAGAGATTCATTATATTTCAAAATATACAAAATCTGAAATTTAGGTTCTGAGATTAGTCTTATAAAAAAAAATGCCCTTTTATGTTCATTTTGCTAACTCACTGACCTGTATCTCCAGAGTCCACCCAGATATAGAGAATTAACAACATTATATGAATATTTAGTTACGTTTAAAGTTTCACTTAGAATTAAGAGCGATAATATATACTGAGCTCGAGATATTAGAAAAAAGAGCATTATAGAAATTATCTACTGCCATTTATGTAGTATATACAGAAGTGCTTGAAAAAGTTGATATCATTTTTATAATAATTTAACACTAAACTCTAGTATAATGGATTAGAAACAGCTTTATATTTTTATAGTATGTATAAAACAGAACCATGATTTTTTTAATTAGCTAATTTTGCATACTTTAAAACCATTACATTTCAAAAATATTTTTGAGAAGCCAGATGTTTTCCACTTCATTTTTAAAAAATGAAGAAACAAATGTTAAGTTCAAACTAAAAGTATAGACTTTTTCATGTACTCAACTCTGGGGCCTAAAAAGACAAACTGCCAAATAGGAAAAAAAAAATCTTTCTACTTAAAAATATATGTTATTAAGGAATATGTTGTTTTCCTAGAAACTTTTCCAACCTGGCTCCTATGGAGCTGCAGCATGTACATCCAGAGGAGAAGTAACATCAGGGTCTGGTGAGGTGGTCTCTTCAGTGCCTTCTCGAATTTTCCCCCCTTTTAGCAGTGTTGGAAATAGGTCTGGAAAAGCATAGGAAAGCTATATCAAATTTTCCTTATGAGGTTTTTTCCATACTGTTTTAGCAACTTTGCATGGTGAAGGTGTTATATGGTATGACACACGTATTCATTTTCACTAATGAGTCCTCTCATGTAAAATTAACAATATCCTCAAGAAAAATATAATTACATTGTATTAATTCAAATCAGGCTATATTTGAAATTATGCTTGTGTGAGTCAGATCAGAAACATCCTTAGAACTACACACACATAAAAATGATTTCTAAGAAAAACTGAAGTATTTAGGGTGGTATCCTTTATAAAAAATGAAATATGATGCTTTAGGACAATATAAAACTTTTGATATGTTATCTTTATAAGCTACATTTTCAAAAATATTTAAATAGTATATGGCCCTATACAGTCCAGAAAAAATGAAATGCATTGTTTAATGATGATAAATAAGAATTATTTCCATGTGTAATAATAATTTTACATACATATGTCACATATATATGAAATAGTTATAGATTTGTGTTTACCGAAAATGAAAGTATCACTAATTACATTTCTAATGAATTGAATGAAAAAGATAAGATTATATGTTGGCAAATATATATATCATCTTTAGTTTGTTAAAATGATCAGCATAATTAGTTACAACATGAAAAATATATTTTGATTTGATTCTTCCCCAGTATTAACTACCTGGCATGTAGTAAAACTATTGGATGATTTAGTTATAGTTGTTTTCTAAAATCCATAAAAACGTTGGTAATGTGGGTATTATCTTCTGGTTTAGTGAAAACGAACATAGTAATAAATTTTTAAAAAAGAGAGGTTGCTAAAACAGTAACTATTAATCTAAATACTCAATGTTACTGGATTAAACTTTACAAGGCTTGGATGGACACTAGAGAGCCAATAAATTTGAATTTCTGTAGTATAATTGAAAGTGGATATAAATTGTAAACAGTATCACCATTTTTTATAGTGCTAGTATACAGAAAAAAGAAGTAATGGAGAATACTTTTGTAATGCTAGAAACCAATACAATATCTAAAATGATCATATTTAAAGGATTTTTTGGGAGGCACCTGGGTGGCTTAGTCGGTTAAGCCTCCGACTTTGGCTCAGGTCATGATCTCGAGGTTCATGGGTTTGAGCCCCACACTGGGCTCAGTACTGACAGTACAGAGCCTGCTTAGGATTCTCTCTCTCTCTTCCCCTCCCCCACTTGTACACAGTCTCTCTCTCTCTCTCTCTCTCCCCCTTTCTCTCACTCTCTTTCTCAAAATATATAAAAAAACTTTATAATAATGAATAAATAAAAATAAAGGATTTTTGTGGGGAGCACCTGGGTGGCATAGTCACACATCGGACTCTTGATTTTGGCTCAGAGCACGATCTCATGGTTTATGAGACTGAGCCCTATGTCAGGCTCTGTGCTGACAGTGCAGAGCCTGCTTGGAATTTTCTCTCTCCCTCTCTCTCTCTCTCTCTCAAAACAAACATTTTCTAGCTGATGTTTTCATATTTAGGATTGATGGTCCTTTAGGAAAAAGACATTTGAATTATTTGTTTTATGGTACTTAAATTTGTTAATACTTATTTCAATGTCATTTGCCTTCCCACTTGTGTACTCTAAATTTATAACTTTATCTAAAATTCACTAATACTTGAAAACAATGTAAATTAATATGAATACTATAAATTAATTTCTACAAATATTCTTATATCCACTTACCATATGACTGTGACATAGTTATACATATAGTGAAATTACAGTTACACAATATGTAGTTTGCTTAATGAAACACAAAATCAGTAGAAATGTCTATTTCTGCTTGATATTGATATATTTTGTTGGATTATTCTAGGATTCTGTATTTGGTTATTTCGAAACACATTTCAAAAATAATAAGGTATGCTGAAAAAATTGACTCTAAAAAACAAATGATAGTTTACAATTAAGATAATAAAACTCAAATGTGTTAATATAATTTCTTTAATAATAATGACAGAATAAAATTAGAATTAACCTTTAAGAATAAACTCTAAAAACAAAAATGAAGACCAAAGCTTGATTCAAGGAAGGAAAATCTGGGAGAAATTAATACTGTCCTGTGACTTAAATTTAAGTTAAAAATCACAAGAGTCGATTTATAAACATCCGTCTTTGTGGCTTAAATGTTTGCAAATTTATTTCTCCCTGTGGGAAAAGAACTCATTAAAACAGGGAAATATATTTCACATTTTGATAGAGAAGCTCTATTTAACTTACTCAGAATGAACAGAAAATACCGGATGGGGAACCGATGATTTAACAACAGAAACTTCTAAGGTGAAGGTGTTCACCAATACAATATTGCAAAGACTTAAGGAAAATCATATGTAATCAGAACACCTGATTATGAACAATAAGAAAACCTGCAGAATTGAAGGTATGTTCAGAGGCAACTTGCTGTGACAAAAACCTACAAAATAGAAGCTGTGTTGTCTTTAAGATCAGCTATAACATAAGCAAATAAAATCTTTCCAAGATATCTACAAAAATAAGAGTTCGCAGAGTTCCCAAGTGTTCATTAAGTATTCAATTTAAATATGTCTTTTAAATTTGAAGGTGCCAAAGTTAAAACATACAACAATAATAAAATTAGTTTGATTTTCACAAATTCCTGGCTAATAGGTTGGCACTTTGCATAAGCAAGAAGAATTCAAAACTGAAAAGAGCGAACTATGAAAGAAAAAGAAAAAAAAAACTGAACCAGGGAAAAGTTTGGTCTGAACAAAAGCAGTCTAAGAGAAACATGTTCAAAGTTATGACAGATAAACCAGGCATATTATAGAGGTGAAACTAGTAAAAACTTCATTTTCCATGATTTAGTAATGAAATACAGGGTTCATAAATGGCAAATTCTTTTTTCTTCCTGGAAGATTATTACACCACATAATTAAATAGACATGCCACACATATGTACTAGTTGCTATTAGCAAAATTTTAAATATCAAACTGTTTTAGGCAATTTAAGGCAATGTCTTATAAAAGATTGAGTATGTACTTCAGTTTAAAGGAAAGAAAGTGAAATTTTCTAAGTATATAGATCCTCAAGTATTAAGATCAGTAAGCAGAAGAATGGTAGCAGCTCATGAACATCCTTAATTATAAACTTCATTATAGCATAAATAAAGATTAATACAATTATTCAGTTATTAAATAAAGGGTTTTAAAGTTCCCAGTGAGTATCTAATTAGCTTAGAGAGCAATAAAGAATGAATAGAAAACAACTGGTAAGGTTACATGGAGGGACTAACACCAATCTGAATTTATTGAAGACATGCAAAATAATTTTGCACAGCATCAGGAAGAAATGAGAGAACTATAATAACAAAAAAGAATTCCTCAGTGAAACAAATTTTGGGAAACCTGAGAATCAGATTTAAGTGTTGTCTGCATGTTTGTGTTGGATTATTTATTTTTATAATTAAAAATATTTCAGTCTTTAAAATGCTATTTTAACTTAGGAAGGGTATGCTATTCCTTTTTTTTTCGAAATTTTTAACACTTATTCATTTTTGAGAGACAGAGTGCAAGCAGGGGTGGGGCAGAAAGAGAGGGAGACACAGAATCCGAAGCAGGCTTCAGGCTCTGAGCTGTAATCACAGAGCCCAACACAGGGCTTGAACTCATGAACCCTGAGATCATGACCTGAGCTGAAGTTGCATGCTTAATCGACTGAGCCACCCAGGTGCCCCGATATGCCTCTATTTTTGATGAAATACATCATGGGACATTTCTCCCCAGTGTAGACTTTAGATAACAGTGGCCTACACTGAAAAATATAATATGTGGCAATGGGAGAGACTTATGGTAAAAAAATGGCAAAGTTTTCTGTTGAGCTGCCATTGAAAATACTGGGATTCCCTCAGCACATTTCCAAATCTAACTCAATGGACATATTGAGTTTAGTAATGGGTAGGGATAAGAGATTATAAAAGTGCTTGCTGGTTTTGACATGCTTTCAGGTAAAAATAGTCCTTAAGTCCAGGGTATGAAAGGTCATTAACCTATCCCACCTTTTGTTCCCCTTATGATACTGCTGATAGGGTGCAGCAATATCCTTGGAACCCTGGAATTTTCTACTCTAAATATAACCATCCTAGAATGGTAACTCCAGTGCACTCCTGGTGAACTGCTTTTCTAGCCTAAAATAAAGGGAAAAAAATGTTCTAAGATTGAGTTTTGTTTGCTTGTACAGAATGGTATTAAAGATACCCATAACTTCCCAGAAAAGAAGAAATTAAAGAGAGATATATAAGAATATCTATGTATAGGGATGTCTGGGTGGCTCAGTTGGTTAAGCATGCTCGCTCGCTCTCTCTCTCTCTCTCTCAAATAAACTTTAAAAATAAAGAATATTGGGTGCCTGGGTGGCTCAGTTGGTTAAGCGTCTGACTTCAGCTCAAGTCATGATTTCACAGCTAGTGGATTTGAGCCCCATGTAGGGCTCTGTGCTGACACCTCAGAGCCTGGAGCCTGCTTAGAATTCTGTGTCTCCCTTTCTCTGCCCCTCCCCCGCTCGCGCTCGTGCTCTGTCTCTCTCTCTCTCTCAAAAATAAACATTAAAAAAATTAAAAAAAAAAGAATATCTACATATACTTTCGGCAGAAGGTAAAAGTAACATGAAGTTATGACAGGATGGCCAAGTGGGGGGAGGGGAACACCTCAAAAATATAGCCTCATAAGAGTCACAAATCTTAAAGGATAAATAAAATTTCACAAGTCCACGGTTTTAAATGTTACTATATTAGTTATTTAGAAAGACTATTAAAAAAATTACAAGGGCATGTCTTCAGCCTTTGATATAGGTAGGCTAGCTTCTGATAAATTGTCTTCTACTAATAGTAAGAATAAACTCTGGGGAAAAACTGGAAGAGACTTAAGGGAGGCAGAATCTAAAGGAGATGAATGAGATTTTTGAAAGAAAAGTGCTGGTGACACTGGTGCTGTGTCAGATTTCAGACACCCTCATAGTGAGGGCCCACAGTCTCTTAATATAGGGGGGCGACTGGAAGGGAATAGAAAGAGCTCAATTAGAAAGCTGTTTTACTGAATCTCTATGGAGGAATCAGAAGTTGGACTTTTGACTTTCAGAGCAGCTGGAAATGAGGGCTGGGGGTGTGACTGTGGACAGCCAAAAAAGGTGGGGTCCAAAAGCTGCACATACACATCACTCAAACTGCTCTTTTTCTAAGCAAGGCTAAAAGCAGCCCAGAGGAAAAAAACTGAAAGCCTTGAAAGAGCTTAGCAGAGATTTTAGCAGTTGAGTACCCCAAGGGAGGTGAATTCACAGTTAAGTCTCAACAAATTCAGACTTTGTAAATACTCCAGCTGTCCTTGTCTGCAGACTAAGGGATTGTTTCTACAACTAAGTGCAAAACAATTAATAGACTGAATAGCCCTAACAAAGCCTAAAACCAAGCCTCCAAAAAAAATCAAGGTAATCTACAAGTAATTTAAATTGCCTGCTAGAAGACTAGTCAAAGGTTTTCAGAAGAAAATTTCAATATCCAGTCTTTAAAATACATCATTCACAATGTTCAGTATATAATAAAACTTACTAAACATGGAAAAACAAGAAAATGTGAATCAGTATCAAAAAAAATCTGTCAATTGAAACAAATAGACAAGACAGCAGCTAAGCAGAAATTCTGGAACTGAACAATGCGGTATCAGAAATTTAAAAAAAATCCATTAGTTTAAATTAAAAACATATTGGACAAAATAGAAAAAGAATCAGTGAAACATGGGTTAATAGAAATAATCCACACTAAAGCATACAGAGGGAAAAGACTGAAAAACAGAAAAGGGAATACAACCTCAATAACCTGAGAGCTAATATGAAGATACCCTGCATCCACCTTTTAGGATCTCAGAGAGGAGAGAGAGATTGGGGCAGAAACATTCAAAAACATTACGACAAAATTTTTTCTAAGTTCCATCATAAAGAAACCCACAGGTTCAGGAAGCTCAGCAAATTCCAAGCAGGATAAATAAAAACTATTGGTTCTTTTTTAATTAGGATCTTGGAAGATTTTAATTATAGACATCAGTTGTTTGCTAGGAAAACAAACTAAAAACTAATACATAAATCATTTTGTAAATGGTTACAAAAGTACTAAAGTTGTTGGAATAGTAGTTTGTTGCTGAATTAACAAGAACATTAAATTGTGGAAAATATACAAAACGGATTAAGGACTTGAACGTAAGATAATAAAACCATAAAAGTCTTTGAAGAAAACATAGGCAGTAAGTTCTTTGACATCAGCCCTAGCAATATTTTTTTGGAACAGTCTCCTCAGGCAAGGATAACAAAAGCTAAAATAAACAAATGGGATTATATCAAACTAAAAAGCTTTTGCACACCAAAAGAAACCATCAACAAAATGAAAAGGCAAGCTAAAGAATGCGAGAGGATATCTGCAAATCTTACATCCAATTAGAAGTTAAAATCCAAATATAAAGAACTTAAAAAACTCAATACCAAAAATAAATAAATAAATAAATAAACAAATAAATAAATAAATAAATAAGCAAGCAAGCTGACTAAAAAATGGGGGCAAAGGACTTAAATATTTTTCCAAAGAAGACATGCAGATGGTCAATAGGCACATGAAAAGATGCTCAACATCACTAATTATCTGAGAAATGCAAATCAAAACCACAGTGAGATATCACCTCATACCTGTCAAATTGACTATCATCAAAAAGACAAGAAATAACAACTGATGGCAATAATGTGGAGAAAAGGGAACTCTTATATACCACACATAGTGCAGTCACTATGGAAAACAGTATGGAGGTTCCTCCAAAAATTAAAAATAGAACTACCATATGATCTAGCAATTCCACTTCCGGGTATTTATCCAAAAAAAAGCGAAAGTACTAATTTGAAGAGATACATGCACCCCTATGTTCATTGCAGCATTCTTCACTAAGTGTCCATTAATGGTAAATGAACAAAGAAGATGTGATATATATGTACAATGGAATATTACTCAGCCATAAAAGGAATGAAATCTTGCCATTTGCAAAAACATGGATGGATCTAGAGAGCATAATGCTAAGTGATATAAATCAGATACAGAAAGACAACTATCATATGAGCTCACTTATATGTGGAATCTAAAAAACAAAACAAAAACAACAACAACAAAAACCAGAAACAGACTCATAGATATAGGAAACAAACTACTGGTACCAGAGTGGGAATGTGTTGAGAAGTGGGCAGAATAGGTAAATAGAATGAAGAAGTACAAACTTACAATTATAAAATAAATCATGAGGATATAATATACAGCATAGGGAATATAGTTAATAATATTGTAGTAACTTTGTATGGTTATGGATGGTAACTAGACTTACATTTGGTAATGTATAAAAATATATCATGATGTTGTATACCCGAAACTAAAATAAAACTGCATGTCAGTTATACTTCAATTAAAACTTCTAGAAAATATTACAGAATTAAGTTATTTAAAAGTTAGGGCACTCAATTAGAAATTACAACCTTAAAGTACTTCTTAAAAAGTTAAATATTATAATTGACCAAGTGATGTTAATGAGGTGGCTTCTGTTTTTTTTTCTTTTGTGCGTTTTATAAATAAACTTTTAAAATATCATCGTTCGCATTATGCTACTCTTCTTTCAGAATTGGGTAGAGATAATTTTTTTCTTGATATGGCAGAGTTGGATGAAGATATGGAATCTGTCATAGAATGAAATATTTAGCTAATGTTCATTAAAATTGTATGAAAGTTCTGAAGTTCAAAGACACACATGGAGAACATCTAAAAAAGTAAGGACCATGGAGAAGTTCTGAAAGCTAAGAAAAGTTATATTCAGATGATTTACAAAAATGAAATACCAATGATTAATTCCAATGACCAATTAGCAAGAATTATTATAGATCAAAATCTTTAGTCTATTAAATTGGTTTATAAAATAAAGCCCAACATTATATATGTTGAGTTCCAAAACACTGACCAAGTAAAATGTTGGCTGCATCACTGACAAGTTTATAAAATGATGAGGGTGAGCATAGTGTATATATGGGAACCATTTTCAAATGTGGAAATCCATATTAGCATTATTTCAAGAAATCTTACTTCAAGGTTTCACACCAAAAAAAAAAAAAAAAATTACTAGCTTTGGTAAAGTAGACTCATATGGTGCTAATGGAAGTATAATGATTAATTTCATGCTCATTATACACCAAGTAATTTTTGGGCATTTGGTATAGTTATGAGCAAAACACATAAAAATCTCTGCCTTTGTACAACTTAATTCTAGCACTTATTGGTATCAAAAGCCTTACAATTTGCAGATCATTTGGATGTACCTAAAATGTATTTTTAAGGCTTACTGAGGAAAGCATTTTAAATTATTGTTGATCCTTATGAAGTTCAAGTATTGGCTCTAAACCCTTATTTTGCAAAAGTTGTTTCCTTGAAAAAAATCACTTGCATAAATTCTGCTGCTTCAAGGAAACCAAACTACAAGATAAAATTTGTTTTATGTGTGTGTGTGTGTGTGTGTGTGTTGAAGTGGGATGTATGGGAAAGGAAAACACCTTAATATTTAGATATTTGTAAAAATATTAGCAAGTAATATCATTTTTTAGATGTTTATTTATTTTGGGGGAAGGAGGGGCAGGGAGAGGGAAAGAGAGAATCCCAAGCAGGCTCTACACTGCCAGCACAAAGCCCAATGTGGGACTCGATCCCACAAACCATGAGAGCATGACATGAGCTGAAATAAAGAGTTGGACGCTTAATGGAGTGAGCCACCCAGACACACCAACTAATATGATTTTTGGTGTAAGAAATCTTAAACTTGTTGGTTCTCCACATTAAATTACTACTTCAGAGCCTACTTCATAATTGTTATAAAAAATTTGCCACAAAACACTACAGTAATAAAGCCATTTCCTATAAATAATAACAACTGGTAACTGGTCATTTCGTGTTGTATGACAAGATGATCATCACAGTATTGTTTATAATACCCCCAAATAGAAACAAGTATGTATACACTCTCCCTTGTCTGACTCATCAATCCACAATTAGTTGTTTTACATATTTAACTTTCCTCCAATTTCAATTTATAGTCAAACTCTGGGGGTAACTGGGTGTCTCAGTCAGTTAAGCGTCTGACTCTTGGTTTCAGTTCAGAACATGATCTCGCAGTTCATGAAATCAAGCCCCATGTTGGGCTCTGTGGTGACAGCATGGAGCCTGCTTAGGATTCTCTGTCTCTCTCTGTTTCTCTGTCTCTCTGTCTCTCTGTCTCTGTCTCTCCTTTCTGTGCCCCTCCCCCACTCAAACTCTTTTTCTCAAAATAAATAAACTTTAAAAAAATTAAAAAATAGTCATAAAATCTGTATCCCTATAATTTCATACTAAATTCTTCTCTTCCAAAAAAACTACCATGTCCTAAACGTACTTGTGCTCCCAAAATGTCTGTCTTCTTGATCCCTAATCTTTCTTGTTTTCCCTCTTAATGCAAGGTGCTAATGAAACTGTAGAATTGCAAGTGAATTACGTTATAACATACTAATTTTAATTGGGGAAATTTAAAAACCAAAGTAGAGCTAGTGGAATCCTAAGAAACTATACTATTTACTATTTACTAAGATCTGTCTATGGCAAAGTGTGAATTTTGAAAGTATGCAAATATTTAAACTAACATTTTTGTAAATAACTTTAAAGAAATTTAGTAATATATAAATAACAAAGGAAGGTCGGCAACTTTTGAAACTTGGAAATCCATTAATTAAATATATCATTAGTAGAGGGAGATATACTAAGGCAATTTAATTTCCTTTTAAATTCAGCAGATTAATCCTATTAGACATTCATCATTTTCTTCATTATATCAAATTCATTATGAATTTCTAATTCATGTGGTTTAAGTAATGTGAAATATGTTAAATACTAGGATAAAGGTTTTCTTTTTATAGGCTTTTGATGAAGTAATAAAATGAAAAAGATGGGTAGATAATTAACCTACACTCTATAATGGTTTTTAAAATATTAAAAAAAACATTGCCCAAAATATATTCAGGAGGATAAAAAGTTGGAGGAGGTACATCACTTAGATTTATTTCCAAATATCATTTTTTATCATTTTTAATTTATACATAACATTGTAAATACTTTAGCTAGACTCTTCTAAAAATATTTTCCTTCATAACCATCATACTATTATCATATTCAATAAAATTAACACCAATTCTTTAATGTTATCTACATACACAGTCTATTTTCAAATTTACTGACATTTTCAATAGAGGTGTACATCTTGCATTTGATTATGATTCTACTTTTTAAATCCAATCAATTTGCTACCGCAAATATTTTACCTATGAGTTTAATATCCTTTGACAGTATGTGCTGAATTAATTATTCCACTAAGTTTTGTTAAATGGTGATTTTTCTAATACTACCATTCCTTCTTTATTTAGTAGAAGGCATTTTTCTGTAATGAAAACCTGTACCTCATGAACTGAGACTATTTGGTTACCCAGAAATAGAGTTGTTACAAAAATAAGCATAAATGTTTAATACCTTTCTTTAATTACAAATTTTCAGAGTAAGGATTTGGTATATTTTTTTAATTTTTTACATTTATTTATCTTTTGAGAGACAGAGAGACAGAGCACAAGTGGGGAGGGGCAGAGAGAAGGAGACAGAATCCGAAGCAGGCTTCAGGCTCCGAGCTGTCAGCACAGAGCCCGACACAGGGCTCGAACTCACAAACCGTGAGACCATGACCTGAGCTGAAGCCGGACGCTCAACTAACTGAGCCACTCAGGCACCCCAGGATTTGGTATAATATTTATCAAATAATAGTTTTTTTTTCTGTTTTCTCTCTCTTTCACATCAAAGTAGACCAATGGATTTTAATATACTTAATATGTTTCAATCAACTTCAGTCATTATTCTTTTTCATGCTTAAATTTTCATAATCTTGACCAACAGAAGCTCCATTAACTTGATTTCAATGTTATCACAAATATACACAGTACATTAGCGTCATGACTTTTCAATAAATTTCAAAATCATCTCTAGAAATTAATTTATTTAGTATTTGTTAGCTATTCTAATTGAGGAGACTGATGAAAGCATTGAGAGATTCACCATTGCCAATATTAGCCAAAAATATTTATAATCCTAAATATTTTACATTAGGAGAAAAACAATCATAAAAATATATGATTTTAGAAATGATACATTTGATTTTTCTGGATATTTTTGAAGTTTAAAAAATTTAACCAAACATATATGTACTTGGAAAAAATCATAATAATACAAAAAGCAAACATGTAAGATGATTTATATAGTTAATATTTTCCTCTATATATGTTTGATCTGGAAAAGAAAAATAAGTGCTTACCAATTTTCAATTATCAGATGATTTTAATAACTTTTACAAAGTAATGTTCTCATTGTATGCTAATCATGAAGAAACTTGCAATCACCTGTAACATTATCACCAGTGAGTTTTTACAATGCATATTTTCCTATTTTTATAGATAAAGTTATATGTATAATTCTCAGTCTTAAAGTAAAACATAATCTGGATATATGTATTAGAATTAACTTTTTTTTTCTTATATAGATAATAGCCTTAAAGAATTCCAGACAAAAGATGGCTAAATTTAATGCTCTTTTATAATCCATAAAATCTTGCATTATATAAAATTTTCTTTTTCTTGAAGCTTACATAAATTAGTATTTCAAATTCTACTCAAAACTGAAATTATTTTTATTCTACAACATAAGTTTTAATTATTTAGGTTTCCACTACAGAGAACAAGAAATTCTATTTAAGTTGAAGTCATTTTACGGGTCTATTGAAAAAAAAATTTTATGTTTATTTATTTTGAGGGAGAGAGAGACAGAGTGCAAGCAGGGGAGGGTCAGAGAGAGAGGGAGACAGAATCCGAAGCAGGCTCCAGGCTCTGAGCTGTCAGCACAGAGCCCAATGCAGGGCTCAAACTCACAAATTGTGAGATCATGACCTGAGCTGAAGTTGGACACTCAACCAACTGAGCCACCCAGGCGCACTTATTTTTATTTTTAAAAATGGAGGTCTTGTGGTACCTGAGTGGTTCAGTTGGTTAAGCATCCAACTTGTGATTTCAGCTTATGATCTCATGATTGTGAGATTGAGCCCCACATCAGGCTCCGCACTGGTGGCGCCTGCTTAAGATTTTCTCTCTCCCTTTTCCTCTGCCCTCCCCTGCTTGCACTCTCTCTCTCAATAAAAAATAAAATAAAATAAAGGGATGTCTTCCCAGAAAGACACAAATATACACATACATATATGTACATCCTAAAAAATATAATATAGTATAGACATACATATACCCACACAATTATAAAGAAAATCCTATAAGAAGTCTTCTTCAAAGGCTTCTGAAATAATCAAATTGCAAAAGAAACATCTATATATTAATACAAAGATAGCTTATCTAAGTGGAAATGTTAGCTGGTTTGTTTGTCATTGTAAATACAACTTAATTGGCCAAGAGAAATTTGACACTAGCTCTTAAAAACTCCTGAAGAGCAAGTCTTTGGCACTACATAAACGTTCACTAAATATACTGTGAATTGAATAAATGAATAAATGAAGGCATGTTTTCATTTTGTTTAATATGTCCTGTACTTTACACTGTAATGAAAGGGGATCTTTCTAATTTATGATAGGTAGATGAAATTACACCCTTAAATCCTGTGTGCTTTTCCATCACTTAATCCCTTTTTCCACCAATTAATTTGGCATTAATTTAAAGTTTAAGTTTAAACATCTTTTGTTACAGGAAAGTATGTCACTGATAAGAAAACTTACATAACACAAAACTATTTTGGCAATTTTATTTTTATTATTTTCTTCCACCAACCATTTGTTATAATGAGAAGCAAAAGATAAAATCAACTTCTGTTGCCTTTCCCTTGTCTCCTTAACTTAATTTGTAATGTAAGGATTTTGAGTAGTCTTTAAGAAATCTTTGCCTACTTTTAGGTCATGTATTCTCCTGTTGTTTTTGTTTCCAGGAAGCTTTATGTTTTTAGCTTTTACATATGCAACTGGTTAAAAATTTATTCTTTTAATGAGTATTTATATCAAATAAGTGGGTACTTACCAAAGGAGAGCTTTACAAATTACAGATTTACACTCAGAGACATACTATGATTTGTATGCCCTCCTTTTCTTCTTCTATAAAGTAGTGTAACACTTACACAACACAGAATGGAAAAAAAGAAAAAAAAATCCACAGTGTACTTATTATTAACACAAAGAGCTTGCAGCAAAGTGATTTGTCAAGTAAAGAAATATTAAGAAAAGTATTATTAGAGATGGACACACATTTCTACTTTGGCCAAAGGCATAGGCTTTTACATCTGTGAGACTTTAAATAGTATCCAATACCTAAAAGTTATTAAAGTCAATTAAAATCCCTGCCTCAGTAGCCTGAAAAAAGATAGTTTCTCTTACTGAAATAGACATAAACATAAAAAATTCCCTAAAGCCAAATTAAATGAAGTGCCTAAATGAGTCATTTTTAAGCAAGAGACAACATAACATTCCTTTGTAGATAATATTAATGTACTTTTATGAATTTCTATGGAATCTATTATCCTGCCACAAACTTTAATTGAATTCTTCCTAAAACTTCTTTTTTTAATGTATTTTATATATAGACATGTAAATTTAATCCTTAATCTCAAACCTGAATTTATGAGCTTTTGTCATTCCCAAAAAGATTCTCTAACTTTGATATTCATGATACTTCGTATTTCCTCTGGTTTGCAGAGTAGTAGTAATGGATTATCTAATTATTTACTCTTGATATTAATGCAAAATATATATAACATATCCTTAAACCCTGTAAAGAATAGACATTTTTTCAAATACATAGTTATAAAAAATGGCCATATTCAATTGTTGCCCATATTTTATTTATGAATAAAGTAGTAGAATGAAAAGGAATAACCTAGATTTCATTTTATGTTCACTATAAAATTTCCCAGTTTATATTAAGAAACTGTGACATATTTTATTAAAGTAATATTTCCTTGTTTATGTATTTGATTTATTTAAAAAATTAGTTCAAAAACACATTAAATTCATTATGTAGTATTATAACTACAGAAACTCCTTTCCCCACTAGAAATTTATTTATTAGTCAGACACTTAAGTATATAAGAATGTGAAATAAAATAATGAATCAAAAGTAATATACTATGCTTTCAGATCACTCAATTTTTTTTGGTCATCCCTCATATATAAGCGAGAATCTAAACATTTAAAAAAAACAAGAAGTATTACTAAATTGCTATGTATTTCAAATAAAGACTGCATAATATATTGAATTAAACTACTTTTAAAAATGCTAAATAATTCTGAATGCACCATTTCATAAAATCAAGACAACTTATGGTTAACTCTATAAAATATTCAATTTTTTTAAGGTTTCAAAGTAGTTAACTAGCTTTCTACCTTCCCCATTACAGACTGCATAAAGTGTCATAATCTTAGTCATAGAAATAATAAATAATTTAGAAGTTTTACAGTCATAAATATTGCTTCCTAGTAGGGTAGAACTGGCAACTCATAGTAGGATTCTGGTCATCTGCTTTATAAACTCAAACATTAACCTTTTTTTTTTAAATTTTTTTTAATGTTTATTTATTTTTGAGACCGAGAGAGCAGAACATGAGAACATGAGAGAGCAGGGGAGGGTCAGAGAGAGAGGGAGACACAGAATCCGAAGAAGGCTCCAGGCTCTTAGCTGTCAGCACAGAGCCCAACGCGGGGCTCAAACTCACACACCGTGAGATCATGACCTGAGCCAAAGTCGGAGGTTCAACCGACTGAGCCACCCAGGCTCCCCAAATATTAACCTTCTTAATCGGAACTTGTACAAAACACTGTTTCAAAATTCGTTTAAAAGCCTAAAACATGTTTTGACTATCCTATTTCTAGAGTCTATAAATAGACACCAAGCATCTAACATCTATTTTTTTTAAATTAGGGTAATATCTTCCTTTATGTTTTTATACACACTTCAATCCATGTTTACAATGTGAAATGTCTATTTATTTTTACTAAAAAACATGAAAGCCAACCATGAATTATTTAAAATACTGTTAAAACACAATTTCAAAAAGCCTTATAAGGTAAGGTCCCAATGTTTTATAAACCCTTACCATACATAATTTTTAATGTATTTCCTACTCATATCTCTTTGCTGTCTTGTATTTTGCCTTCCATCACTGAATGGGCAAAGAAATTTTAGCCATCAGGCAATGCCTTTATATACTGACTATCCATTATTATGCAACTTAGCTTATCACAGCACAACTTTTGAAATCTTAAAGGTAAGGGTTTAAAAGGATACTTTTTCATATTTTTTTTACTTTTTCATATTTTAATAACATAAGGCTATAAATATTTAATATGTAAATTTAAAACATAATTTTGCCCAGTTGGAACAGTATACCATTAGTTGTTTTTCCCTTCAAACCTGTTTTAACCTCTAGCATATATGCAAATTTAATAATAATTATCTACAACTCATAATCTTTTTTGTGCTCCAATCTCAATGCACTGCAAATCTCGATCATGACTGGGTCATCAAAATAATAGTGGGTCATGAGGTGCCTGGGTGGCTCAGCCGGTTAAGTGTCCGACTTTGGCTCAGGTCATGATCTCAGAGTTTGTGAGTTCAAGCCCCATGTCGGTCTCTGTGCTGACAGCTAGAAGCCTAGAGCCTGCTTTGGATTCTGTCTCTCTCTCTCTCCCTGCCCCTCCCTGGCTTGTGCATGCTCTCTCTCTCTCTCTCTCTCTCTCTCTCAAAAAATAAACATTTAAAAAATATGTAATGATAGTGGGTCACGACTACCAAGATGAGAGAAAAACAGGAAGGGGAAATGGAGATGAGGGGAGAAGGAGGAGGAGGAAAAGGAGGAAAAGCAGGAGGAGGAGGGGGAAACACTAGAAAAAGTAAAATAGAAAATAGTAACAATAAGTATTATTTTCATAACTTTCTATAATATGGGGTTGCAATATAAAAATTATACTGTCAATGGCAAAAAAATTTGAAAGATACCATATAGAAGAATCAAAGAAATTCCACTGGAAAATTTTTTTTATCTGTAATTATAAAATTGAAAACATTAATGGCACTGTAGATATTCGCAAATACTAAATCTTCCATACTTTTGAAGATTACTAAGTACGAAGTTACACAAGTTAATCAATAAAAATGTACTGATTTCTCATTTTGCAAATTTTATGAAGTTACTGAGTCTTTGCGATTGGGGGAGCTTCTTATATTTTCTGATTGCCCAGTATTTTGAACTCACTGACCCCTTGATCCTGGAGACTCATATTAATAATAATAATAATAATAATAATAATAATAATAATAATAGTCTCCTCATGTAGTAATAAGTCTTTTAATCAAAAGGACCATCTTCTAAGCATTCTGCCATGTTAGACCAAACTTACTTTCTACCATTCCACAGTGGAGTTCATTGTTTTTTCTTTGGTCCCTTCAAGACATACATTTTTTCCCCCTCAGAACTTCAGTAAATACAGAAGGATATTTATTAACCTACCAAGTAATGTCAAAAATACTACTATGCTACTACTACCAAATGGTAAAGATGACATAAGGAAAAGCCTACAAAAGGATTTCAACTACTCCTGGAACTTACCATTATGAGAATTACCAAGTATGCTTTTATTTCTTTCTCCTCTACAGAAATCAAAATCACCACTTCTTTCTCTCCAGTTAGACATCTGTTTACAGGCAACTGTAACTGTTTACCAGTTCATATGAATGAACTGGTTCCCTACAGTTCTGTTCTCAAACTCCTAAACCAAAAATCAAATTTAATTATGCCTTTTAGGCTACCCTGGGACCAAGAAGTTCAAATACGCCCACATCAGTCTTTTACCCACCCACAAATATGGATAGGTCTATTCTCTTTCTTTAGGACTTGAATACTTTACAACCTTTTCAAGGACTCAATTATCAGCATTTTTAAATCATAAATTATTAAAAGGATGAAATTTATTTAAAACCACATTGAAATACAAAGTACTATACCATTTTAATTTATTAAAAGCCTGCATTTCTACCTGCATCTGTAGAATCACACAAACCTACATACACCCATACAATCGTGGTTTCTCCTATTTCCTGGTTTCTTCTTCTCACCAATAAAAATATGACAAAACAGCATATATTTCACAGAGTTCTTTTTTGAATTAAATGGAATTAATGTATTAAATTAATACTGTCCCCACTGTGCTGGGGACAGTGTCTGGCACACAGTAAGCCCAATAGGTATATGCTATCACTATATTATTACTAATGCTGCTGCAATTGCTACTGTTATCAACATCATGTGAGAGGGCTATTGCAGTATAAAGAGAAGAACATGGATTAGAATAAGACACATTTTTATTTAAATCTTGACTCCCTGAAAAATAAGTGCTTGTATTATGTAAGAAATTTTCTTACACTTTATAAGCTTTAGGTTCCTTAGCTACAAAATGAGAATATCAATTAATGAAAGAGTTTTTGTGAGAATGAATTTCAAAATATATGTGAAGCATTAGGTACATAGTAGGTAGAATTTATTACCTTAATCACTTCTCATTCTAGCCAAACATTAACAATTTAACCATGCTTATGCATTAAGTCAGTAATTCTATGGCTTCCATTAAGGAACAATCGTTTTCTCCAGTATAGATATGTTGGATTAGCCTAAATTACTTTATGTACCACTAACAGAAAACAGCTTATTAACATTAAAATGTAAATAATTAATAATACACATGAATAAAGGAATGCTCAATTTTAAAGCAATATAAAGAAATACATATTTTAATACATGTGACATTTTCCTTACATTAAAGTTTAACTGGTAGCTACTATGGCTTATTTTAACTTCCTTTTCCCTTACTTTCCTTTCAAGGAGACATATCTTATTTCTTCACAGTGCAAATATTGATGCCTCAATGTTCCCATAACTTTATAAACTTTTATATTCAATCCACAGTACCCATATTTAATAGTAGAGACAAAAAATATTTAATTGACTTACCTATCTAAAGGTTTTGCTTCTTTTTTAATTTTTTTTTTTTTCAACGTTTATTTTATTTTTGGGACAGAGAGAGACAGAGCATGAACGGGGGAGGGACAGAGAGAGAGGGAGACACAGAATCGGAAACAGGCCCCAGGCTCCGAGCCATCAGCCCAGAGCCCGACGCGGGGCTCGAACTCACGGACCGTGAAATCGTGACCTGGCTGAAGTCAGACGCTTAACCGACTGCGCCACCCAGGCGCCCCAAGGTTTTGCTTCTTAACACTGTTTTTCACCAATCTGTATATGCAATTTTAGTCAACTAAAATTTGATTTTTTTTTAACCTCACAATTCTCTCAAAATCTCACAAAAGAATTTAGATAATCTTCTTCAACATTCTTTTAAGTTTTATTTCAATATCGAAAAGAGTGTGGGTGGGGGGAATCAAAATAGAGAATTTTATTCTAGAATATCCATACATCTTATTTCCCTGGCAAACAAGATTCTCTCAACTTGCTTTTCTTTCTGGTTAATACCTATATCCTTTACTAGGAATTTCTCTACTTAATGGCCATATTGCCATTTAACTCTGCCAAAAATTATGAAGTAGTTTCTTCACACACTGCATAAATTTCACTGAGTTGGGGTCTCTGGAATTCCTATTCTTTTTAAATCACAAATGATAACTTAAAGAGCTGAAATTAATTTTACCAGAAAATTTTCAATTTAATATTTGCTTTGGAAGCCAAAATTCTACATGGATCCTTTTGAATTAGGTACTTTTATGAGTATATTTGTGGCTGTTTTTTGTAATTACAATGGCTTTTTGAAATATGTAATTACAAACAGTATTTAAAATAATATTGATTTTTCTGGCTTAAAAGCAGAAAGATTTTATTTATTTATACATAATTTAAAATTTTCCTGAATAGATACTCACTCACTTATCATTGATCAAAAAACTTAAGTAGATTTTTAAGAATAGCAACAAGGTAGCTATTTCCAATTCATCAATATCTCCTAATCTTTTAGACTAGTGTTTTATCTTTGTTGATAAATCACTAACAGCAAGTCTCTAATTATACTTTAAAAGAAGCTCTACTCAGGCAATTCTTTCTATTTTGGTATAAAAGACATTTTAAAGTTAATATGCAGCTTCAGGGATATGAAAGATCCATAAAAGATAAAGCTTTTTCTTAAGATGTAATAAGGAGAAGAAATCTATACTTTTAGCTGTTTATTTAATATTGCTGATTGTACCTCTACAATACACCTTTCTTGAATTGTAGCCATTATTTTTTTTAAATATTTATTATTCACACACCTTATCATTTATTTCCCTTAGTTTCTTTTTTTGAAGTGTTTGTTTATTTATTTTGAGAGAGAGTATGTGTGTATAGTGGGGGAGAAGCAGAGAGAGGGAGAGACAGAATTCCAAGCAGGCTCTGCACTGTGAGCACAGAGCCCAACATGGGGTTAAAACTCATGAACAGGGAGATCATGACCTGAGCAGAAATCAAGAGACAAATGCTCAACCGACTGAGCCATGCAGGCACCCCATCTTCCTTATTTTCTATCACAATACTTGGCACAGAAAGGTCCTCAACGACTGTTTGTCTTACAGAGATAAGAATGAGAAAAAAAAAGAGATTAAAATCATCATTGAGTTTTAGTTCTCTTTAGCTAAGTTATTAGTTAATCTTAAAGGCTTTCTTATTCATGGTACTTAGATTCCTATAGATCGCTCATTCAAAACATACTTATTGCATACCTACTACATAAAACGTACTGAGACAGGTGCTGGTGATACAGCAATATACCAGACAGTTTGGCCTCTATTATCTCAGAGATTATGATTCAGGAGGAGAATGTAACATTGAACATCTAACCTCATATATTATTATTCTATTATAATTATAACATGCACTCTGCAGGTGATGTGCAAAGTGTTAAAGAGCATATGCAAGGGGAATATGATCAGGTTTAGAAAGTTGGGAAATTCTCCCCTACTAAAAGTTTTTTTTAATTTTTTTTTTTTAACGTTTATGTATTTTTGAGACAGAGAGAGACAGAGCATGAACAGGGGAAGAGCAGAGGGAGAGGGAGACACAGAATCTGAAACAGGCTCCAGGCTCTGAGCTGTCAGCACAGAGCCCGACGCGGGGCTCGAACTCACGGACCGTGAGATCATGACCTGAGCAGAAGTCGGCCGCTTAACCGACCAAGCCACCCAGGCGCCCACCCCTACTAAAAGTTTTAAAGTGAATAGTACATAGTAAGATACAGCCAGGTCTGCAGCCAACAGTGATCTTCCATAAATATAAAGTGGATTAAGCCACTCCCTTACAATTAAGTCCATGTTCTTTAATGTGACATACACAAGGCCTTTCTAAACACAATCCCAGGTTTCAAGATGTACTACAAAGCTGTAATAATCAAAACACTATGTACTGGCAAAAAAAAAATAGACATATAGATCAGTGGAACAAGAGCGAGCCCAGAAATAAACCCATACTTATATAGTTAATTACAACAAAAGAGGCAAGAATACACACTGGGGAAAAGACAGTCTCTTCAATAAATGTTGCTAGAAAATCTGGATAGCTACATTCAAAGGAATGAAACATGACCACATTCTCACACCATATACAAAAATAAACTCAGAACAGATTAAAGAACTAAATGTGAAATGTGAAACCATAAAATTCCTAGAAGAAAACAGGCAGTAATTTCTTTGACATCAGCCATAGCAACATTTTTCTAGATAATGTCTCTTTAGATAAGGGAAAGCAAAAGCAAAATAAACTACTGGGACCACACCAGAAAAGCTTTTGCACAGTGAAGGAAACCATCAATGAAACAAAAAGGCAACCTACTGAATAGGAGAAGATATCTGCAAATGATACTTCCCATAACAGTTAATATCAAATTAAATAAAAACCTTATATAACTCAACACCAAAAGAAAAAAAAAAAAAAAAGAAACAAAACAAAACAAAAAAACCCAACAAATAATCTGATTAAAAATGGGCATAGACATTTTTCCAAAGAAGACATACAGATGGCCAACAGACACATGATATGATGCTCAACATCACTCATCATCAGAAAAATGCAAATCGAAACCACAATGAGATATCACCTTATACTTGTCAGAATGGCTAGAATCAAAAAGACAAGAAATAGTAAGTGTTGGTGAGGATGCAAAAGACAAGGAGCCTTTGTGTACCACTGCTCGAAATATAAGTTAGTACAGCCACTGGGGGAAAAAGTATGGAGGTTCCTCAGAAAATTAAAAATATATTAAATACATTAAAATATATATCATAATATATATTATACTGTATACCTGAAACAAATATAATACTGTATGTGGGGATACCTGGATGGCTTAGTCAGTTAAATATCTGACTGTTGAATTCAGCTCAGGTCATGACCCCAGGGTCTCAGGCTAAATGTAGAGCCTGATTAAGATACTCACTCTCTCTCTCTCTCTCTCTCTCTCTTTCATAAAAATAAAACAAAAACAAAAATTAAACAAAAAACACAACACTTTATGTAAATTATACTTGAATAAAAAAATTGCAGAATGAAATAACCATACTTCCAGTAATTCCTTCACTAGGTATTTACCAAAGAAAATGAAAACACTAGTTCAAAAAAGATACATGCACACCTGTGTTTACTGCAGCATTATTTACAACAGCCAAGATACAGAATCAGCAGAAGTGTCCATGATAGATGGACTAATAGACAGATGAATGGATAAAAAAGACACACACATATATGGAATATTACTCAGCCATAAAAAAGAATAAGATCTTGCCATTTGTGACAGCATGGGTGGACTTAGAGGATATTATGCTAAGCAAATAAATCAGACAGAAAAAGAGAAATACTTTTCACTTATATGCAGAATCTGAAAAACAAAACAAAAGGAGAAACAAACAAAAACCTAGACTCTTTTTTTTTTTTATAAATTTTTTTTTTTAACGTTTATTCATTTTTGAGACAAAGACAGAGCATGAACGGGGGAGGGGCAGAGACAGAGGGAGACACAGAATCGGAAGCAGGCTCCAGGCTCTGAGCCATCAGCCCAGAGCCCGACGCGGGGCTCGAACTCACGGACCGGACCGTGAGATTGTGACCTGAGCTGAAGTCGGACGCTCAACCGACTGAGCCACCCAGGTGCCCCAAACCTAGACCCTTAAATACAGAAGAGTCTTAAATACAGAATACATACTCTTTAATACAACCTCCTGGTTGTCAGAGGAGAAGTGGGTGGGATGATGGGTGGGAGACATAAAGGGGATTAAGGGGCAAAATCTTCCAGCTATAAAATAAATAAGTCACACAGATAAAAAGTAAAGCATATGAGAATATAGTAAATAATACTGTAATGTTGTATGGTGATAGATAGTGACTACACTTATCCTGGTGAGCATTGAGTAATATATATAATTGCTGAATCAATATGTTGTACACCTGTAACTAATATAATGTATGTTAATTATACTTCAATTAAAAAAATTTTTACAACTCCTCTTAGATATTCTTTAGTTCCATCTTACACTGCTTTTCCCTCTCTCAAAAACCATGCTGCTAGAATATTCAACCATGTTTCCTTTCTTTAAGTCACTACTGTGCTCTCTCTCTGAAGGACTTCTGATTATTTCTAAAAAACTTTTGCCTTTCCACTTTTTGCCTAAATAAATCCTACTCAACCTTCAGGTCTTCAATAGATGCTACTTCTCCCAAGAATAAATGTATAACAGGGGTTGGCACTTCCTCTATTATTTCATAGTACTCTGTATTTTATCACATCAACACATTTATCTCACAATATTGGAATTTCCTGTTCACTTTTCTCTATCTCTTGCTAGGCTATAAATTTCATGAGGATATATCTGTTGTTTTCACTCTTTATTGGCAATTGGTTCATGACACACATGGAGAAACTGAACATGTAAAGGGAATTATATATGCAAAGCAAAATTCCTGCATATAAAGAATCCTATGGATTCTCTAATAGCAAATCTTACATATGTAAATGAATTCCTTCCTTCTTTCCTTCCTCTCTTCTGCTTTTCCTTCTCTCCCTCCCACCTTTCATACTTCCTTCCTTCTTAGAAAATGCAGCCATCAAAATCAATCAGTTTGCAAGGCATCTGTCAAGTTTCTGCAATGTCCTACTGTGCACGATGGAAAAATGTTGGTGAAACTAAAAGGACAATTATTTGATTACTACTAACTGAATAGCCAAGTTCAAAAGGTACTGATTAAAAAGGACTTAAAAATGTCTGTTGTTGTGGTTAAAAACTGTGACCATAACAAAATGCCCTGTCCAGTCCTGCATAATATTTTCATCAATAATTTTTATGAATATACTGAGGGCACACTTAGCACTACGAACAACACAAAACTTATGAAGACAGATTTCATCTCAGTATAAGAAAAACTTTACTGGCATTTGGAATTACACAGATATGAGTTGGGCATACTGAGGAATTAACAAGCTAACTATTTATGGGAGGGTATAAGCACCAATGGGCTATTCACGGACACCAGATGTAAGGATGGAAGCTTAGATTATGTTTAGACCAATTCCCACATTGTGGGACTGAAGAAATATATGCCCAGATCAGGCATAAACTCTGCAACAAAATCAACATTCATAACTCCCATCCACAGTTTCCTGTTAAAGAAAGTTGGATTTTAGGCCATGATATTCTAGTCATATAACTGTTGGGTTATGCAATTCACTGAAGATTTATCACTTTTTTTTTACTTCATTCCATTAATTTATATAAAAAACATATATTGAGTCCCTTGAACATAAAAGACTCAAGTCTTCTTAAGATGTAATATTTAGAATATATTAAAAAGTTATTCCATATTTAATTCTAAAGTTATAAATTAATTTCCATAGTGCTATGATAAGTTGCCTCATACCTTTTATGGAAAGAGGTAAAATATAAATAAACTTAGTAAGTGAAACCACAGATACATTGTTATTTTTATTACAAACATA
This sequence comes from Panthera pardus, assembly GCF_024362965.1. Lineage (NCBI taxonomy): Eukaryota > Metazoa > Chordata > Mammalia > Carnivora > Felidae > Panthera > Panthera pardus. Next base: position 44,662,459 of record NW_026526721.1, on the reverse strand, counting down.
CACACATTATACAGTTCTTCTAAGATCTCACATGTAGATATTAGCCATTCTGAAATGTCAATGGGAGGAAGACAGCAGAAAAGAATAAATATCAAACAAATATTTAAAGATATTTGTGAAAATTCCTATTATGTTTATCTTTACACCAAAATGTTTCACTGGAACTTACTTTTAAAAATTAATTCAAAGATTTTGAATCTAGTGGACCAGCCTAAAAAGTTTAAAAATAATTATTTTTTTCTTAATAATCTGAGTGAGTGCCCAAATAATTCTCATCTACACTAAGTATATTAGTTTAAAAACCAATTATTGTGGTGTCTGGGTGGCTCAGTCTGTTAAGTATCCAACTCTTGGTTTCAGCTCAGGTCATGATCTCACAGTTTGTGAGTCTGAGCCCTGCATCAGGCTCTGCGCTGACAGTGCAGAGCCTACTTGGGATTCTTTCTCCCTCTCTGACCTTCCTGCTCTCTCTCTCTCCCCCAAAATAAATAAACTTAAAAAAAAAATAAAAATAGAAAAAATAAAAACTAATTCCTTAGGAAGTTAACATACCACATTAGCTCTGTCCTAAAAAAAACTCTCCAAACTATTTTTAGAACAAAAACAACCAGTTAAAGGAACATGAAAAAATATCTTATCTACCATCAAAGCCTGCACCTCTCTATCACTGTTGCTGAAACCTTGAAAACTGTGTCTCACTAATTGAATCAATATAAAGCAAAAGAAACCTCTGGCTCCTGTTTTTCATCTTTCCCAGTGTTTCAATTACTTTACAAATCTCTGAAAGCTTTATTTCTGGCTCATAGTAGATTAACATCAACAAAGCCATCCCCTTAAAACTGGATTAAGATGATCCTTTCATCTCAATGCCTCCAAATAAACTCAAATAGCTTTTGCTTTCAAAGTCATCAACAGTTTACAACAATAAAAATACAGAAAAAAAAGTTTTCTTTATTGTAAAATTTTAAAAAGACTCAAATACTTCCTTCTCTCAGTATAAAACTATCTTCTCATATCCAACCAACTCTCCCACCCAGCTGCCCCTAGATTCCATTGTACTTCACTGACTCACTCAGTTAATAATAGTTATTGTTATCTCAGAATATGAAATGAAATTGCTAAATCTGAATAAAAAAGGAATGAAGAAATACAATTTTTACCCTACTTATTGATCTTAGTTGAGAACTAAAAATAAGCTATCCAATACACAAAAAAGCTATCCAGTTCAATATTTCATTTTGCCACACTCTATCACTGGTGATCAGATATGGCAAAATATCTGAAAAAATTTTGCAAAAATTCTGTGGTTATTCAATTGTATTCCTGTGTTTGTAGAATAAAATAGAAATTGTTATGTAAATAAGGCTAAATTGGCCTTTGGAATGAAAATATACATAAACATGTAACACACTAATAGAAAAGAAAACTAAACAAAGTTAACTCATTTGTTTGAATGGTACCGAACTTTGACATTTTCTCACAGTTGATTATCTCAGGATATACTGTAAATTATTTCATTACGCTGTACCAGACATATGACCTTAGGGAGGGACTACTGATATCTTAAAATAAATTATAAAATAATCATTAATTACAGAAAGTCAAAAACATAAAATATCCCTGTATACTCTCTTGAAACTGACATCTTTTACTGAATATAAAAGATACAAAAATTGAAACTATTAATGCCAATAAAAGATTATATATCAATGCAAACAAAAAATGAAAAAAATAAGTAATAATTATAAAACAATAGCAGGAGAAAAATATCAAAATATTTTCCCCTTGTTATCAAAAATAGGTAAAGGTCTAGAAATAGCTGCAAGATACTAGAAGCTAATTAATCTTATTTGCAACTATTCCATATTCATAATGAACAGATAACTTGAATAAAAAGAAGTAAATAAACATCTTTTCTGGAGAGTATGTAATAAAGAACACCTGTAACAGTTCCTTGAACACAAGAGGTGCACAATGTTAATAAGGAAATAAGGTAAAATATTTAAGTGGTCAATCCTAAAATCTTGGCATTCAAGGTATTTATAGTAAAAGTCTCAAGGAAATGCTAAACATATTTTAATAAATGATACATAATAGAAATCACAGGAATGCAAGTCATTTGTCATTTTATTACTATTTTTACTTTACTTCTACAGATCTTTTAATTATCACCTTCCTTGATATTTCATCAAGAGTACGATAAGTAGCAATAAGTCTTATTTGTAAACCCAACCAAGGTATCTTAATTTCCTCAGTGCTCAATTCTTTCTTCCTTTGTTGCCTACCGCCCCTACCAGGAATCCAGGATCATTTATCTGGAATCTCAGTGTCCTACAAATCTAGACCTAATAATCTTATCCTTTCTCTTATCAGTATTCTTCCCATGTCCTGGTCTCTATTTATTTCCAGTCTCTATTTCCAGTGATCCAAATTCTGCATGACCTTTCTGTACTCTAAACTTTCTAGAGAAAAATATATCTTGAAAACTCCTTACTTCCTAACTCAATGGTTGTCCTAAGCCAGCTACTGTAAAAAGTTTGCTGCTGCTTTGTAGTCTGAGAGACCACAAGAAGTAGCATAGAAAATTACGACAAAGAACAAACTAGAAATTGTAAACAAAGGTGCAAAGACACAAAGATATTTAAAAAAAAGAAAGAAAGAAAGAAAGGAAGAAAGATATAACAGGGCACAAAGGCACATGTCATGACAGGATGTGTGAATGGAAATAGCTTTGATATGAGTTCCCTTGTGATCAGAGTGTTCAAGGTACTCAGTGGGTAAACAAGTGAGACAAGAGGATCTTGATGCATTGTGAAGCAGATGTTAGAGCATGAGGAATAGGATCCAGGAATAAAGAAACTGAGAACCAAGGAAGACAAAAGCCTGGGATTCAGTGAAACTTACCAAAGATGGCTGACACGTGACCCACTTCACATACAGTGTTGGTCAGAACAGAGTAGAAATCTGAGACTGCAGGATCTGCAGAAATAAAAGTAAAAACAAAAAGAGAGAGAGAGAGAAAGTAGGGGGAATGGAAGTTATATTGCCTGCCACTCCTCTCTCTTGCAGCTTTGCTTAGCAATTTCTTGGTAAGTGAATCTGGACAATTTAGCTTTTATTAAAAAAAGGGGGGGAGGGGGAGAAAAATAACATTGGGGGGCAATTCTCTGGGATTTCTCAGTATGATTTGTACTCAGCAGACCTATCATACTCAGATTTTATAAGATGTAGTTTTAAGTTTTGAACTACTAATCTGTGTGTGTGTGTGTGTGTGTGTGTGTGTGTGTGTGTGAGAGAGAGAGAGAGAGAGAGAGAGAATGCACACACACATTCCTACATAGGTTAGGTATATATTTACAATATTATTCTAATTAAAACATCTTAAATATGAGATTCTATAAACCGTAAGTAATCTATGATAAAAGTAACTCTTGTAGACTACAATTTACTATATTTAAAACTTCCATATATGGTAACTTAAAACCAGTTTCGCTTCTCTAGCATTTGTAGAGACTGTCACTCTTGGTGATTCCTATAATAGTAAGTAAAACCTGATAAAAATAATTAATAGTCTTATTTCCTACATGTTACAAGTTTTTCTAAGCTATAAGTCTTTCTACAAGTGACAAAGCATGTCAGGTATTTCGGTTCAAGTATATTTACCATTCTTGAACCCAGTGTTCACAGAACTATAAAATACTTAATTTGGTTTAGATAACATTAATAACTTTTAATTTAATTTATTTTCTTTGTAGAAAGATATGATAATATTCCATATGATTTTTTTAAATCTGTATTTTCATCCTTAATTAGATGCATTCAGGCCTCTATGCTCAGACTAATAATTGTGAACATTAAAATTGTAATTGAAAATTTAAACACAGGAAGAACTTTCTATATCCTATTTAAAATAGTTTTCAAATAATTTTACAACTAAATATTCCTATAAAATTATTCACAGAACAGGAAAGATCTTAAGACCTTGGAGTTCTTAATAGACCCAAGTCACCATAAAACATCTGTGATTTAGTGAAACTATTTGTACTATCATAAATATTAATGTACTTTGAATTCTAAAGCCATTTTTCTTCGTTCTCTTAGAAATGTTAAATAACTAGGCAATTAACATCTTAAAGCCCATGTCACATGTACTTTTTGCGTTCCCTAGTCAAGATTCTCATAAATGGTAATACTAGGTAAGAATGTTACTGATTTTATGGTTTGTGGTATGTACCTATTTTCCAATATATACAGTGATATTAGCCTGAACAAGAACACTAGTTTTAATGCTTTTTTGTCAGTGTTATTGTCTGTTTACAACTTTAATTTGACAAGTAAAATATTATCGTTTTCATGTATTGTGTGAGCTAATTGTATTTGGCAGAAATTTCATGAATAACATCATCCTCTACATCAAATTTAGAAGTATTGCCAATGCTGGAATCCTGGCAAATATCTACAAATTTCTATCATGCGTTCTAAGCAGAGTCTCTCAAAGAGAGTTCCATAGAATATCTGAGTCAAATGAGCTGTCATAAATGCAGGGAGGAAGGGAATGATATCTTTGTCCTCAACTCCTATAATTCATGCCCTTGCTCCATTCACACTAGTTATACCAGCTCCCATGTTTTTCCTTACATTTGTCAATCATCCAAACTTGAAAGGGTTTGCACTAGATGATACCTCTCCCAAGAACAGTCTTCCTTCTGATGTCCACATGGCTCACCATTCTTTTTTTTTTTTTTTAAAGAGTTTTGCTCAAATATTATCAGGGAGATCTTCCCCAACTTCAGCACCATTTCACTAACAGTCTTCACTCTTCTGTCATTACTTTATTTCTTTTTAGCACAAATCACCACTTTACATCATAGTAACTTACACATGCAATTATTTCCTCTCTTGGCTTAAATATAAGCACCAAGGAGGCACAGGTTTTGTCTGTTTTGCTAATTTTTGAGTCTTAAGTGTTTAAAATATATCTGACACACAGAAAATGTTCAATATCTATTTGTTAAATTAATATAATTAGCACATGAAGTGGCAGTTTCCCAGAATCAATTGCTGCCTAACTTCCAGTTGGATCTTGTCAGTGAGAGACACTGATGGTAGACTGAAAGCAGGAAAAAAGGCATTGTTACTCCCCTAGTCTACTTCTGGCTCTGGCAGCAGAGGAGGGGTAGTCCTGCAGTCCTTAGCAGGACAGCCTCACTGGCTCTGGCAACAGGCAATGCAGCAGCATCAACTGAGATGTGGACACCAGCCACTTCATAGATGAATGCCAAGAGCTTTGGCCGGAATGTGCTTGCCAAAATTCTGCCAGTGTGGGTAGATGTGTGACTCCTGGCTTGCTGAAAAATGGAGAGTCAGTACTTTGAACAACAGAAGCAGCCACAGGAGCTCTCTGTCATGGGACTCTGGATAATCACTTATTTTTGCCCCTTCAGTACTAGGGTTTTTCCATCTTTTACTCCTCTAGTCCTTCAAATATGTTTGTAAACCATTTCCTGTTTTAATTTCTGTGTTGGAATTAATTAGAGAGGTTTTTGTGTTCCTACAAGACAAGATTAGCCCATTGCTTTAAAAATAACTTTCTGCCAAATACCTGCTCAATTTAACAGCAAGTGTGCCCATATTTCCAATACAGCAATCCCAGAAGGTGCTAAACAATGCCAAGAGGTTTCCACTGCCCTAGCTCTTTCCATGGTCTTTTCCCATCTTTTGTCTTTCTTATTGGTAATATAATACTCTGGCATATTAAATTAGCAATAAGTTTTGTGATATTGGCATAATCATCCCACTCTCCATAGGAAACAGTGATGTCTTTTAAGTTTTCATACATATTTACTTGTAACTACAACAAATAAAAAATACTTTCTAGATACCTACTTTACACTTAAAGGAACTAGAAAAAGAACAACAAAGAAGACCTAAAATCAGCAGAAGGAAACAATAAAGATTACAGCATATATAAATGATACGGAAACTAAAACAAAAACCAAAACCAATAGAATAGATCAATGAAACCAGGAGCTGAATATTTTTTTTTTTAAACGTTTATTTATTTTTGAGACAGGGAGAGACAGAGCATGAATGGGGGAGGGTCAGAGAGAGAGGGAGACACAGAATCAGAAGCAGGCTCCAGGCTCTGAGCCGTCAGCACAGAGCCTGACGCGGGGCTCGAACTCACGGACCGTGAGATCATGACCTGAGCCGAAGTCAGACGCTTAACCGACCAAGCCACCCAGGCGCCCCAGGAGCTGAATATTTGAAAAAAATCAATAACATTAATACACCTCTAGCCAGGTTTAGCAACAAAAAAGAGAAATGACTCAAAAATAAAATCACAAATGAGAGAGGAGAAATTAACAACCAACATCACAGAAATACAATAACAGAATATTATGAAAACCTATATGCCAACAAATTGACCTAGATGAAATGGATAAATTTTTAGAAACATGTAACCTACCAAAACTGAAAAAGGAAGAAATAGAAAATTTGAACAGATCAATCACCAACTAAGAAATTACATCCAGTAATCAAATAACTCCCAAGAAACACCCAGGACCAGATGGTTTCACAGGTGAATTCTACAAAACATTTAAAGAAAAATTAATACCTATTCTTCTCAAACTAGTCCAATAGAAAAGGAAGTAAAACTTTCAAATTCATTCTATGAGAGCAGCATTATCCTGACACCAAAACCAGATAAAGATACCGCTAAAAAAGAGAAGCATAAGGGGCGCCTGGGTGGCTCAGTCGGTTAAGCGTCTGACTTCGGCTCAGGTCACGATCTCGCGGTATGTGAGTTCGAGCCCCGCGTCGGGCTCTGTGCTGACTGCTCAGAGCCTGGAGCCTGTTTCGGATTCTGTGTCTCCCTCTCTCTCTGACTCTCCCCCATTCATGCTCTGTCTCTCTCTGTCTCAAAAATAAATAAACGTTAAAAAAAATTAAAAAAAAAAAAAAGAGAGAAGCATAGGACAATATATCTGATGAACACACATGTAAAAATCCTCAACAAGATGCTAGCAAACCAGATCCAATAATACATTAAAAAAAAAATCACCCACCAAGATGAAGTGAGATTTATTCCTGGGTTTCAAGTGTGGTTCAGTATGTGCAAATCAATCAACATGATACATCACATTAATAACAGAAAGGATAATAACCATATGATCATTTCAACAGATGCAGAAAAAGCATTTGACAAAGCACAAAATCCATTCATTATAAAAACATTCAGCAAAATAGATTTAGAAGGAACATAGTTCAACATAATAAAGGCCATATATGAAAATCCTACAGCTAAAATCAATGACCTTAATGGGAAAACACAGGGCTTTTCCCTATGATCAGGAACAAGACAAGGATGTCCATTCTCAACATATCTTTTCAACATAGTACTAGAAGTCCTAGCCACAGCAACCAGACAACAAAAAGAAATAAAAGGCATCCAAATTGGTAAGGAAGAAGTAAAACTTTCACTATTTGCAGATGACATGATACTGTATACAGAAAACCCAAAAGATTCCATCAAAAAGTGCTGGAACTGACAAAGGAACCCAGTAAAGTCACAGGATACAAAATCAATGTACAGAAATCTGTTGCATTTCTATACACCAATAATGAAGTAGCAGAAGAGAAATTAACAAAACAATCCTATTTACAATTGCACCAAAAATAATAAGATACTAGGAATAAACCCAACCAAAGAGGTGAAAGATTTGTACTCTGAAAACTATAAAACAATGATGAAAGAAATTAAAGATTACACAAAGAAATAGACATTCCATGCTCATGTACTGGAAGAACAAATATCATTAAAATGTCTACACTACCCGAAGAAATCTACACATTTAATGTGATTCCTATCAAAATACCAATAGCAGTTTTCGCAGGACTAGAACAAACAATCTTAAAATTTGTATGGGACCACAAAAGACACCAAATAACTAAAGCAATATTTTTTCTTTTAAACTTTTTAAGTTCCATTTTATTTTTTTTTTTAATGTTTATTTATTTCTGAGACAGAGAGAGACAGAACATGAATAGGGGAGGGTCAGAGAGAGAGGGAGACACAGAATCCAAAGCAAGCTCCAGGCTCTGAGCTGTCAGCACAGAGCCTGACGCATAACGCAGGGCTCAAACTCACAAACCACGAGATCATGACCTGAGCCGAAGTCGGTCGCTCAACCGATTGAGCCACCCAGGCACCCCATAACTAAAGCAATCTTAAAACAGAAAAGTAAAGCTGGAGGCATCACAATTCTGGACTTCAAGTTATATTACAAAACTGCAGTAATCAGGGGTGCCTGGGTGGCTTAGTCAGTTAAGCGTCCAACTTCAGCTCAGGTCATGCTCTCGTGGTTCATGGGTTTGGGCTCTGCATTGAGCTCTGTGATGACAGCTCAGATCCTGAAGCCTGCTTTGGTTCTGTGTCTCCCTCTCTCTCTGCCCCTCCCCAGCTTGTGTTCTGTCTCTCCAAAATAAACAAGCATTAAAAAAATTTTTTTTTAACTGTAATAATCAAACCACTTTGGTACTGTTACAAAAACAGACACATAGCCAATAGAACAAAATAAAAAACCCAGAAATACACCTACAACTATATGGCCAATTAATCTTTGACAAAGCAGAAAGGAATATCCAATGGGAAAAAGTCAGTCTCTTCAACAAATGGTATTGGGAAAACTGAACAGGAAAATGTAAAATAAAACTGGACCACTTTCTTACACCATACACAAACAAGCTCAAAATGGATCAAAGACCTGAATGTGAGACCTGAGGTTTCTGAGGGAAACAAAAGCAAAAATAGACTATTGGGACTACATCAAAATAAAAAGCTTCTGTAAGAAAACAACAAAACTAAAAGGCAACCTTCAGAATGGAAGTTGAGCTTTGCAAATGACATGTCTGATAAAAGGTCAGACAACTCAACACCCAAAAATGCAAGTAATTCAATTTAAAATGGGCAGAAGAGACGAACAGAGATTTCTCTAAAGACGACACACAAATGGCCAACAGACACATGAAAAGGTAGATGTCCAACATTACTCAACATCAGAGGAATACAAATCAAAACTACAAATTGATATCACCTCACACATGTCAGAACAGCTACAATCAACAACACAAGAAACAACAGGTTTTGGTGAGGATGTGGAAAAAGGAGAACCTTCGTTCACTGTTGGTGGGAATGCAAACTGGTGTAGCCACTGTAGGAAACTGTATGGAGGGGCCTCAAAAATTTAAAAATAGAACTACTCTATGATCCAGCAATCATTCTACTGGGTATTTACCTACATAATTCAAAAACACGAATTCAAAGGCTACATGCACCCCTATGTTTACAGCAGCATTATTTTCAATAGCTAAGATATAGAAGAAGACCAAGTATCATTTGATTGATAAACTGATAAAGAAGATGTGGTATATTATGTACACAATGGAGTATTATTCAGCCATAAAAAATAATGAAAGCTTTCCATTTGCAATAACACAGATGGAACTAAACAGTATTATGTTAAGCAAAATAAGTCAGTCAGAGAAAGACAAATACCATATAATTTCATTCATATATGGAAATTAGGGAACAAAATAAATGGGCAAAGGGGAAAAAAGAGAGAAAGAGACAAACCAAGAAACAGACTCTTAACTCTAGAGAACAAACTGATGGTTACCACAAGGAATGTGGTTGGGAGGACTGGTTAAATAGGTGATGGGGATTAAGGGGTGCACTTACTGTGATAAGCACTGGGTGATGTATGGAATTGTTGAGTCGGTATATCACACACACGGAACTAATATTACACTGCATGTTAACTAACTGGAATTAAAATTAAAATTAACAATATGCCCTCCAGGACAATGTTCAAACTTTTTTTTGGCACTTTTTAATCTTCATATTTAATAGATGTTTGGCAGAATAGACACATTAATGAGTGATTAGTGGAAATGATTGTATATAAAAATAATTTATAATACCACCATTTCTATAACTCGTTGGAAGTTGAGTAATGATTACTTGAAACTCTTCAAAATCATAATTATACTTGTAGACTCTGAGCCAAAAAATGAAGCATGATCTAGCCTCCCTGTTCTCCTTGGCAATATGAATTTTGTAACATACTCCCCTCTACTTTTTTTCCTTTAGGAACAGGACACCATTCTCATCCATTTGGCAACAAACGAAGGCTGTTTTTGTTCCCTCAATGTGAGTTTAAGTTACAAATCATGTGACTTTATTTTTATTCTGTTATGACCACTAAAATTTTAATAACTGTCCCTTTTTAGAAACTCATTTTCCTTGTTTCATATAAAAGCATAAAAATGAATGTGATATAAAAAATAAAAATTAATGTGAATATCATGTATAATTCTACTTTTTTACAAAAGGGTATAGAGTAAATAAATGTCATCTTCTACCAGAGTCCTCTTAATCTGATTCTGAATCTGGGAGGTAACTGGGACTGCCACAATATAACCAACTGGAAATCACTCACCAAGTATTTATGATTGTATGTATACTGTGCATACATATATAGTGCCAATAATTTTTGTAGGTACTTTTTCAAGATTAAAAATAAGGTAGTGTTATAGACATAGTCCTGTAATAGCTTTTTTCATTTAATCATATATATATACATGTGATGTGTGTGTGTGTGTATACATGTGTGTGTGTGTGTGTGTGTGTGTGTGTGTGTCATGGCTATCCTCAGAAGCCTGCAGATATGTATCTATTTTCTTCTTTGACTGCCAATATATGTACTATTTCCTCATTAGCATACTCAAATATTTAGGCCTGCTGCAAGCCTCATGAAAATAATTGGGTTAACAGTGTCCATGACAGAGAACTTCAGAATCTCTTAGCTGATGGGAGTCTCATGAATTAATAAAAACTGTCCTGTCTTACTGAACGCCTCATTTTCCATGAGTTTTAGCCTCTCCTAATATGCTGCCTCTAAGCAACAAATGTCATAATTCATGCAAAAGAAATAACATTAGTTCTTTTTTACTCCCAGGAAAATGTGTAGTTAGAATCAACACTGATCACCACTTCCTATTTAGCCGGGCACTTGAGTTTATCTTTAACCTGTGACCTGTTATATTAATGCATTTTGGGTCAAAGATTCAGAATGTGGAAATCCAAGGATATTCCAGTTTTTTCCATTTTGCTCACACAAACACTGTAGGTTTTGCATAATGGCTACAGGACTCAGTAATGATGCCATTAATCACTTGTTCTTTCAAATGTTTCCTCATGTCCTCCCTCTCATAACAGGCAATTCTCTGAAATCAGTCTTTGAAGGGCCACGACTGACAGAGATAAATAGGATGCTTAATCGCAGTGGCACATGCCAGAGCCTATTCCTGTGGCAAAAACATGCCATGTAAAGCTTCTTAGTAACATTCTATATATAATAAACAATCTCTAAAAACTAAACATCTCTTTCCATGATTGTTATTACAGCTGTATTCCGTATTCCTCAAAAGCCTCATCTCTTTCCTTCTCCAATTCCTGTTTTCTTATGTTTACTGTATTCACTATCTTCTTCCTTCTTCCTCTGTTTTGATTTTTTTTTTGCTTTTTCTTATACCTGAACACTGAAAAACATATCCCTGAAACATCTATCTTTTCAGATATCTGTATTATAAGTAAGACTCAACAAATTAATCTACATAACTCAATTTGAAGTTATTTAAAATCGAGGATCCTAAAAAGAAAATTCTGATCCTTCTCTGCCAAAAAGGTATCACCAAGATTAAGGTGCTTTAAAAAAATTAAGTCTTCTTCAGAATATTTACAATGACAATCTAATGATATTCAATACCATTTAATTTCATTTGTAGTAATCCAAGTACCTGGGATAAAAAAGACATGTACACAAGAATAATATGTAATATGTTACATGTGAAATTTTAAATTAAACAGACAGTAGCTTTTATGTTTTCCTCCAATTACATATGTCATTTTACCTGTCTAGGGAGTTATGCAAAACAGGGAGCACCAATTTGCACAGTCTTCTTACTGAATTAATACCCTTCTCCTCCTTAGTTCAATGACTATGAAACATTAGCCATGACTGAGAGAAACTATGTTTGATCATTATTTTTTTTCCATGTTGAGGCATGTGAGAGACACAATTATTCCAATTACCAATAAAGAGATCAGTAAGCTGGTAAATAGCTAACAGGACTGTATGCACTGTTTATAACTACTGTTCTAGAGTAATTATTGATAGTGCTCACTTCATTTTCAAAAAAAAAAAAAACAGTTTGCATATTAATTTACTTCAACTGTCACTGATTCATAGTATAGAGCAGACCAAAGTCTGACAATGGGAAGCACCCGAAAAACCATTACAAGTAAACAGAAAATGATTATATATTCCCATAATTTCATAAACTTTTTCAAGATCTATATAAGGGCTGTTGGAGACCATATTTAAATTGAAAATTAAGATTATTTCCTGAAATTACAAAAAAACATTTGCAAATTTCTCAAATCCCTTTGTTTCTTCTATTGTCCATATTGTATTTAACAGTGCTTCTTCAGATTTCACTAAAGACAGGCTCCTCCATGGCAACAGGACTCTGCTTATAAAGAAATATTAAAAGACAGAAGACACAGGGCAATTATTCTACCAGCACATAACTATCAAACATTTTTAGCATCTCAACTACTTCTCAGTGAGAATGAGTTTATTCAAAATGTCAGATGTTAACCTCAAAGAAACAGGTACTGAACAACTGTACTGACTTCATATTGAATTAATCTATGTATCTGTCACATTGTTTTACTTTAAATCATGAGTATACCTTTTATACCACTGTGAAAATTAATATGCTGACACAGACTGGGTTGAATAGTGCCCCCCCACCTTACAATTCCATCTAGAACTTGTAAATATGACCTTATTTTGAAACAGAGATATAATTTTTGAAGATGTAATCAAGTTAACATCAAAATGTATAACAACAGACCAAAATCCAATGACTGGTGTCCTTGTAAGAAGACATACACAGAGGGAAGAGAGCCATGTGAATACAGAGGCAGAAAGTGGAGAAATGCAGCTACAAGCCAAGGGATGCCAAGGATTGCTGGAAAACACCAGAAGCTTGGAAGACACAAGCAAGGATGTTTTCCTAGAGTCTTCAGAGGAAATGTGATATTGCCAACACCTTGATTTTAGACTTCTGGTCTCTAGAACCATGAGAAAATAAAATAAGTTCCTGTTGTTTTAAGCCAACCAGTTGGTGGAAATTTGTCACAAAAATCCTAGGAAATGAACACATGATATGACATATGCTATGATATATAGTAATAATTCCTATTTAGGTTGTACTTTTAACTAGTCATAACTGGGTAATAAAATTGACTAATAATTTACATGTCTTACATGTAAAAATAAAGATTCATTGGTCATACATATTATTTAAGTAACTTAAATTCTGGCAATAGAAGAATACTTTGAAGCTTTGAGTGATTACTCTGAATCCCTAGATGAGATAGTTGGTAAGTGAGGGTTAGGAGATGGAAGGCAGGAAAGTATTGCTGCGGTTGGGAAAACTATCCTTCTCTACCGTTCATGCAATGACAGATTTCTTCTATCAGCTATCTTTTCCCAGTTTCAATATAAATCTATGTCTTATCCTTACTATGGCTCCCAATAACAATATTTAAGTCACATTACAAATATTAAATACATAGACACATTTAATTACTTTAATATTAAAAATAGTTTGTATAGTGAATATAAAACAGTAACATATGGAAAGTCAGCATTTCATTTCTAGGCACTGTCCTAGTTAAAGGTTAAATTTCAATTATGTACCATTAGTTTCAACAGATGTTTTCTTTCTTTAGCAAAATTTCATTCCAAACAGGTAAATAAACCAACACTGATTTCTCAAAACCCAAGTAATGTGTAAAACTTTATAAAACTAACAATTTCTATTTTCATTTGCTTTAGGTTTTGAAGTCTTATGGTTTTAGGGTTAAACATTATGCATTGAGGGGAAAACATTTTGCCTTGAGAACTGCCTAACACTAAGTGGAAGCACTGGTTAATTCACCAAGGAAGACTAGTTCATTGCCCCATACTATTCTTTCCATTGGCAAAGGGAGAAATTGTCAAATCACATGTACTGAAATGCCAAAATTTGTTGTGAAGATGTATTTTTTTTAAAGTGGGCTTCACCTCCAACATGGAACTCAACACTGGGCATGAACTCATGACCCTGAGATCAAGACCTGAGCTGAAATCAAGAGTCCAACACTTAACCAACTGAGCCATCCAGGCACCCCTGTCATGAAGATTTCTATTACATTATTCACATTGTCAGGTCACTAACAAAAAAACTTGCGAATTTTGGAACCCATTTGGAAAAATTCTTACATAAAGGAAGTCACTGAACTACATTTTAATTTTAATTAGCATTCCTCTCCCTTTACTTTGCTGTTCTTTCCAAATATGTAGCTACATTAGAATTTATGATTATGTTTGTTAACATCTACTCAGAGATAAATGACACATTTAGTTACATATAGAAGGAAAAGGCTACAAAAGAGCATATTTTGAAGACACTGACTGAAGGCTGCTTTTCTAGACAGACAGTGAGTCTGTGAAGAGAAGAGCCAGTCCAGGACTAAGACTACAGAAAGATGTACTTCTAGTTGAATAACATCCTCTCTGCTTCCTAGGTATAAACCTGAAGAACCAGAAGCAAAGAGTAGCTTGTCTTCTTTCTTTATCCAGTGTGATCTTGTTCTAGCACCCACCAAGATCTACTTGAAAGCAAATTAGATAATGAGTAAATAGATGCCATAAGAAATTTAGTCTGCTAATAAACACATAGCAAAATCACTACTCAGCATCAAAGAATGCTAATAAACAGAGAGAGAAAATTCACCTGAAGCTAAATATAAAACACATAAAATAGGTAATTGGCATTGGATGGAACCGGTGTTTGTAAAAAACTTTGTTTTTGGTATCTGTAGAGACCCTATTGGAGAATGACAAAATATATTTCTAAAAATCATACTATTTTGTTATTACAATAAAACTGTAACAGTTATTTGATTATGACTTTTTTCCCTGAAATACTATGAGAGCTATTGAGAGAAATAGCTATTATAATTTTGTAGTGTTTTTTTTTAATGAGTAACAAGATAAAGGACAGAAATATTGTTCACACTTAAAAAATAAATAATCTTGAATGCCTTTCAGACAAAGGGCTGGTTCTAAAATTTTATATAGATAACTTAAAACCTATTCAACCTTAATAAATAAATGAAAAGTTTACAAAACACTAACAGGTATATATAAGGTCCTCCATTCAACAGGTGAGTGAAAGTTAACTTTTGTTATGTTGAATTTCTGGTCAAGTGATGTCATAACCCCTTGCTTTGATAATCCATTTCTATTCAACATAGAGAAGTCATAAATAAAATATAAAACTAGATAATCAAAATTACCATAGCCAAGGTGAAAACCAGGTAAGAAGTCCTTGGAAGAAAAAGTGAACAAAGATGCAAAGTATTAGGGAGACCTGATGCCACAGGGCTGCTGACATCTTGATGTGAAAACAAGTACTTGTGCCTGGTAGTTTTAACTCTTTGTCCTCAGAGGGCAAAGAACTAAAAATCATTTACATGAGGCTGAAGGCAGAAGAGGCTTATTGGTTCAAGATTGACTTTTTACACTATTTCACTGCCCACTTCAACTCAGGATAGGAAGCTAAAACCAAACAAACATGGTTGCTGAGCAATATGCAGGCCCAGCTTGGCAACAAAGGAGTGAACCAAACTGTAGAAATCTAATGCTAGGGATTAGTGAATAGAATCATAATGAGACAAAGTAAATAAACATGGATAAAAATAGATTCAGGGGCATCTGGGTGGCTCAGTCAGTTAAGTGTCCAACTGCTGATTTAGGCTCAGGTCATGATCTCACAATTCCCGTGTGTCAGGCTCTACGCTGACAGTATGGAGCCTGCTTGGGATTCTCTCTCTCCCTCTCTGCCCCTCCCTGACTCTAGAAAGAAAGAAAGAGAGAGAGAAAGTGAAAGAGAAGAAAGAAAGAAAGAAAGAAAGAAAGAAAGAAAGAAAGAAAGAAAGAAAGAAAGAAAGAGAGAGAGAGAAAGAAAGAGAGAGAGAGAGAAAGAAAGAAAGAGAAAGAAAGAAAGGAAGAAAATAGGTTAATAATATAGTCTGAAAAAAATTATAAATATATTTAAGATGTCAATGATATAAATGTTGGAATAATTTCCATCATAAGAAGATAAAAATAAACGTAGGGGTAGACAAAAAGAGTGAAAAGAAATAAAAAGAGAGGATTACAAAAAGAATCATAAATATGCACAGATTCACACATATATTTATTGCTATGAAATCAGGGGACAGGCTACCCACTTGACTTGACAAAATGATTAAAATAGTGGAACATATATAGAAACATATCCTGGTTTACCTACAAGAAAAGCATTCAAAATTGTGAAAGATCTGCTAAGAAATAGAGAGAAGGGATTGAAAGGTTCTAGTATTTGTCCTATGACAATAAAATAGAATACCTGAGATCATAGTTGTGAATTTTCTTCAAGAGGATTAAAAATAACTTTAAAAAAAACCCACGAGTCTTCAAATTAAAAGTAAATTCTGAGAATGAGAGGATGTTATAGAGAAATAATGTTCAACAATTACTCCATGCACTTCCTTACATAGCTTACTCCCACTGAAATTAGCTGAGGGCATGCAGCTAGTTCTGGTGAATGCACTCTAAGAAGGAATAGGTCAAATTTGGGCCAAAGCTATGATGCAGGCAGAATAGGGGTACCCTTCTATGATGTACCATCTATTTGAGATCATTTGCTATAGTTACTCAAATGTGAAACTGACTTAAGCCTAAATGTTTAGAAGAAAATGTTGTTTTCAAATAAATGATATACCTGGCAATGAGCAAGCCTTCACAGCTCTAAAGCCATTTGTGAGTCTTTAAAACTACACCAGTAGACTATGAAACCTGTGCATCCCCCAAGACATCTCAGTTGTGGTTGTGGATGAGAAAAAACTTTATCAAGGGTAGAACCAGAGTCACAGAACGAAACAAACCAGGGAGTTTCTCCTAGGGAACAGAACCAAGCGTATGGGTAAATGTACAGACCCATGTCATCATCTCCATATCAAAAACAGAATATTAGCAGCATCTCAGAAGACATTCTTTTTCCTTCTTTCAGTCACTACTATCCTGAATTTTAATATAATAGTTTGCCTATTTTGAATCTATATATGCATGGAATCACACAGTATATACTCCTTGGTTTCCAGTTTCTTTCACTCAACATTATATTTATGAGCTTCATCCATCCTGTTGGATGAAGACATAGTTTGTTCATTTTCAGTGCTTTGTAATATTGCCTTTGGGGTGTGGACCACTATTTATTTATTTTATTCTTGAATGACATTCATTCATTCACGTCTCTTGGTGAACATGTTACGCAATTCTACTGCATTTATATCCAGAGGTAAGGTGGTAGGAAATGGGAGTGTTAACAATTACCAGAAATTGCCAAACAGTTCTCCAGAGTATTGACAATGATTTTCACACTCCCCAGTAGTGTATGAGTCCAAATCCTTTCTAAAACTTGACTTTTAAAAAACTTTAGCCATTCTGTTATGTATATATTAAAAACTCATTATGTTATTATTCCAACATTTCTATTATAACAGCAAAAATATAAAAAAGTTCAAAGAACTTTACAATGAACATCCATATATCCACCACTTTGATACTTTAACCTTCTACTATATCTTTTTATTTTTTATTTTCTTAAGTTTATTTTTATTTATTTTGAAAGAGAGATAGACAGCAAGCAGGGGAGGGGCAAAGAGAGAGGGAGACAGAATCCCAAGCAGGCTCCACACTGTTAGTGCAGAGCCCGATGTAGGACTCAAACTCACAAATCCAGAGATCATGACCTGAGCCAAAGTCAAGAATCAGATGCTTAATCAATTGAGCCACCCAGGTGTCCCAGCATTCTACTACACCTTTTTAAAATCACCTATCAATCCCTCTATCATCTCAAGTTTTATATTCTGATGCATTTTGAAGAAATTGAGCTCATTTTCATAGGTCTATTGATTATTTGGCTATCTTCTTTCTCTAATACTCATTCAAGTCTTTTGCATAGTTTTCTTTCCTGTCAACTGTCTTCTCATTGGTTTGTAAGAAGTTTTTTTTAATATATATTCTGCAGATGAATCCTTTGTCTGGTGGCTGTACTGCAGATACCTTCTTCCAATCTAAGTTGTCCTTTCCTATTTTTGATGGTTTCTTTCAATAACAAAAGGTCTTAATATAGATCAATTTACATTTTTGTGTTTGTTCATTAAATTTGGGGTCATGTTTAATAAATATTTTCCCATTTGAAACTTATAAGTATTTTCTTTGGAAAGCTTTATAATTTTATCTTTCACATCTAGAACTCCAATCCATTTTTTATGTATTATGTGAAGGGTCAAGATACATTTTTCCCATATAGTTATTCAATTGACCCCAGAACATTTTTTGAAAACATATTACTGCAATGTCACCTGATTACAAATCAGGTAACCTAATATATGGTGTCTATTGTTAAATTTTCTAGTCTGTTCTATTAGTCAATTTGTCTATACTTGCACCAATATCATACTGCATTAATTACTACACATTATAATCAGTTTAGATGTTTTATGCTATAAATGTCTCAATATTTTGTTTTATTATCCAGATTTCCTTGGTTATTCTTTGATTTTGTAAAAAAATTTAGAATTGGCTTATCAATTTTCACATAAACACACACACAAAACTAAATGGAAAATAACAAGAGCTGATGAGGAGACGGAGGAACTAGAACCCTTCTAATATCACATATGAGAATGCAAAATGGTTCATCCAGTGTGGAAAACAGTTTGGGAGTTCCACAAAAAGTTAAACATAAAATTCCATTGCTAAGTATACACCCTACATAATTGAAAACAGGTATTCATATACATGTATATGCATAGCAGAACTAATAATAACTAAAAGGGAGAAACAGCTTAAATGTCCATCAGTGGACCAATGAATAAACAAACTGTAGCATACACATACAAGAAATATTATTCAGCCATAACAAGAAATGAAGTACTGGTACATGCTGCATAGATGAAGCTCATGAATGAAACTCAGAAACATTACACTAAATTAAAGCAGCTAGACACAAAGGGTCACACATGGTATGATTCCATTTATATGAAGTATCCAAAATAGGTAAATCCATAGAGATAGAAAGCAGATTGCTTATTGCCAGATGCTGAGGGAAAGGAAGCACAGGGAGGAACTGCTTAATGAATATGGGGCTTCCTTTTAGGAGGATGAAAATGTTTTGGAGCTAGGTAGAAGTGATAGTTCCACAATACTGTGGTGGTTACACTGAATAATTCACTTTAAGATGGTTAATTTTATGTCAATTTCACCTCAGTTTTTTTAAAGGAAAAAAACAAAAACTAGATGAAGTATCTATTTTGATAGAATTCATTAAGTCTATAAGGCATTTTGAGAGAATTCACTAATATATAATAGTGTTTTGTCCACTCCATGAACATATATACTTTCCATTTCTGTACGTCTTTATTTTCTTTAAAGACTATTTGTGGTTTCAAATGCAAAGTGTCCCTGCATATAATTTTTTGGATTTATTTCTGAATATCTGTAGTTTTTGATGTTATTAAAAATGATACTTTAAAATATTTATTTTTTAATGATAGTATACAGAAATAAAAGTAATTTTTTATTGTTTATTTATTTTTGAGAGAGAGACAGAGACAGAGAGGCATGAGAGGTGGAGGGGCAGAGAGAGAAGGAGACAGAGAATCCAAAACAGGCTCCAGGCTCTGAGCTGTCAGCACACAGCCCGACAACGTGGGGCTCAAACTCACAGAGTGCAAGATGATGACCTGAGCCGGAATCAGAGGCCCAACTGACTGAGCCACCCAGGAGCCCCAAAAGTAATTTTTATATATTGACCTTGTATCCATTATTATACTCATTGATTTTTACCCCCATTTCTTTTACAAAAGCTAACACTAGAAATGGATCATTAATGAAATAAGGAATTATGAATAGGACACTTTAAGCACAATATTTATAGTTTTCATCCAAGGAAAGTTTTATCTGCATTTTAGATTTTCACTGAAACGATAAAAACATAGTCTTACAAAGCCTTAAACCCAAGGGTAGATAATACCTCATAATAAAATAAAGCACAACATTAATAACATATTAAGTGCCCTGTAAGTGAAGTTTTATGAAGTATGTTTTTCTGTAATAATATTAATACACACTCAAAAATAATAAATCAATTTATTTAGTTCCCTTAAACTAATATGTGTACTAGAAATTAATGATACTAATGATCAATTAATAACAAGGTAGACAATATTTGTGAAGGTTAACTTTATGTTTTTTATCATTCATATTTTATTCCTACTCTCTAGTAAACGATTATAATTGATTCGGTGCTTAGAGATATCAAATCTTAAAAAGCTACTGAAAAGCATCATTGAATATCATGTAAGGGATAAACCATTACTGGACTGATACAAACCTTTATATATCTAGACAGACAAATCATAGCCAGAATACATATGATAATATTTAATGGCATTAGATCACAATAGCTTTAGCAGCCATATGCACAATATTACGACCCTAAAACTAGCCTGTTAAGTCCCTGTCCCTGATTTTAAGCTTTCTAACTACTCTGCCCACATTCAACAAAGTGATCTTTTCAAAATATAAGTCTGCTTCCGACACTCCAATAAATTTACATTGAGATAAGATAATTAGATTACATACCTTGCTATGGCCGACAAGGCCTTGTTTGTTAATAATGCTCCTAGCCTCTTTTACCTTCTTTCTCTTCTTGCTTGACTTACTCTTTGCTTCTTTTTGCTTAACCTGTATCCTTCCTTTCCTCCCTCCTTCTCTCACTCTTTCTCTCTTTCTGATCTCTACCCACAAGGACCTTCATTAATTTAGTCTCATATGCCTTGCAAATTCTGTTTCCACTTTCTGAGAAGTGCTTTCTTTCCTTCTTTTCTCCTGCCAGCATATGCTTACCCTCTGTCTCCTCTCCACTGTCCCTTAGGAAAGTGTTTTCTGATTTTTCTGATCAGATTAAGTTCCTTATTATAAAGTCCAGTGGCATCTCTCCTTCATAAAACTTATACTTATCACATTTTGAGTTTTACACTTACCATATTATATGATTATTTCATTAATGTCTATCTGCTTCCATAACAAGGACCAAATTTTCATTATTATTTTAGTCTTATAGCCAACAATATAGCTTATAATAAATAGTTGCTAAATGGGCGGATAGATGGATAAAAAAAGATAAATTAATGACTGTTGAATAAACACTGACAATTCTTTTTTCTCTCTGAATCACAATGTCAATCATTTGCATCAAGGCAGTCTTTCTTATTTTTTATATAAATTAATAGGTAACATCTCTTAGAGATGTAATAAAACCAGATTCTTAGTCTTCCTCTTTCTAAGCTCAGGAAGCATATAACAAAATTAAGGTATTTTCCTACATACATATAACATATATTGATTTTATATATCAACTCTGGATTACAGAGGTAACGAAGTCATTTTATGATTGTTGGGAAAATATCAATATTAAATCACACTATTGATAAAATTACACATTAATTAAGTTGAAGCATAAATAAATATATATTTATTACATGTTTTCTTTTTTAATAATAAAAGAAAGGTACACCTATTATAGAGAATTTTCAAAAAAAATATAATAAGAACAAAAAAACCAAATCACCCATATTCTCATGACCTAGAGAAACATATTCTTAGTGTTTTTATTTCCTTTCATGTTTTTTTTTGTTCTAGCACTAACAGTTTAAAATAAAGACCAATTTTTTTTTCTTTATTTCACTCAGTATTATATAAGACAACATTCCAATGTTATTTAAGTCTACAATGTAAATACAAGTTTAATGGTTGTATAACAGGCAACATCCTGGCATGTGATCTCATCCTCAAGTTCAGCTTGAGTGAGGTTCAAGATGGCTGTAAAACTCTACATATCATATCTGCATTCTAGATAGCAAAAGGGGATGTATCTATTAAAAAGATTTGACCTCTAGTTGATAGAGCTCATTTTAAGCAGCCATCCTACACAAAACATCTCCATTTACATCTCATTGGCTAAAACATAATGTTTTGGCCACAACTGGCTGCAAAATACACTAGACACTTCAGAGTTTCCTTACTCACACTGCTGCCTTAAAAGGTTCTATTAATGAGAGAGAAAAAGGAGAATGGATATTACATGACAACTAGTAGTTTACTCCATTCAACTAAAATCCATTTTCTCTTCTTCCCAGATTAACTTATACTTTCTCTTCCTCTGTAGTTGGGTATAATAATGTGAACGGGTTGTAGCCAATGAAATATGAGGGAATATACTATGTGCCACTTCTGAACTTTTAAAAAGGACTATCCTCTCCATGGAGAAGAGAAGGAGGAACTCATGACAACAACTAAAGAATACTCACTTTAGACTCTTACATAGGGAGAATAATATTCTTTTGTGCTTGAATTATATATTTGGGGTTTATCTGTAATATAATTAACATTACCTGAACACTAGCAATACAATTTACCAACCAAACAAGGATCCAACCAAACAAAACAAACAAACAACCAAACAAAAATGAATAGGACACAATTAATAATTATTCTAGGACAACAAAAATAAACCAGGACTATTCCAGGCAAACCATTAATCCAAACAACTAGTCCAGTGTTCATAAATGAAAGAATAAAAAATAACTATTGTATGTTTTCTGTACCTACTTCTTTACTGTAAGACCTAAAATGTGGGTATTTCTGAGAGCAATTCTCATTAGGAACCATGAAGAAATCCCTTTTAATGTGCATCAGAAAGTACTGCATTTAAGGAAAGCATATAATTTGATTAAATGAATAAAATTATTAAATTGAGCAATCTAAATCAACAATACAGATTTAATTTTACCTCTCCAAATGTGGTCTATAGAATGAACTAACATCAAAGGATAAAATGTGTGTGTGTGTGTATGTGTGTGTATATTTTTAAATCCTAGTTTCATGCTTTCATTTGAAAGACTTTTTAAATTATGTTGAAATATTTTGATATTTATTGCTTCCTAATTATGGGAGAGATGAAGACTAAGTCAAGTATTACATTTATGGGCACAACAGGTTTTGCTTTCCTAAGATAAAACAAAGTTAAACCACATTAAACACCTATTTTGCTTACTATGATACATTAGTTCAAAATACTAATTGCACGGAATACAGATTACAAAAACCTATTTAACATTTAATGCTGACCTATGCTTTTTGAAGCTTGACTGGTTAACATAAATTTTCTAAAATTTGCAGTCCATCTATCAACCATTAAAAATCCATATGTTGTATTTTTTATCTTCCTCTTTAATAACACAGTGCAGGATTAATATCCATCTGGGGTTAATACTTCCCAGACGTGATTCAGATCATCAACTGTTCTAAACCAGTCATTAATTCTTTGAAAGTGTATTATGCCTTGACTGGGGTTGCTTAAATACCTTTTAAGCTCTTTTATAGTCTTTATTTCATAGGTAAGTATCTTTCCCACCCACCTTTCAACTTACTTTTAATGTAAAAAAAAATTCATGATGAGAAAATGGATTGGATTGCCTAAAATACAAAAATGAGAATAAATATATAAACCATTCTGCCTATACTCAAGACCAATGCTAAATAAGAACTCAGTTCAATTATCACAAGCATTTAGTCTTTTCTTCATAGCTGATTCAGCCCAAAGGTAATATCAAACTGTTCCAGCTCCAGTGAGAGTTGTAATACCAATATCTTATCTAAGATATCTTAACCAATAATTTGCTACTTGTATATCTATGTAGCTATTCAACCAACTTTTACTGAACATGTCAAAGGTCAGTCACTATACTGCCTAATTGATACAGGTGACACATGCAATCCATTTCTTTGAGAGTTCACAATCTGGTAGGAGGCAGACATTTAAATTTTGTGAAATAAATGCTATGATATGTATTGAGTTTTGGGTATCCCAAAAAAAAGGAGTTTCCTAAAATTCAACTTTCTGCAGTAATAAGTCTACACAGAAAAGATGGAAAATCTTCTTTGCTTTAAAATACCAACAGGAAAAAAGCCAGAGAAGATAAGGGTTGACAAGAGAACGTTCCATATAAACTCAATAGCATAGTCTTACACGAAAGTAACAGAAAGTTACATAGAAGAAACTACAAAAGTCTCTTTTAAAAAAAAGCTGGAAAATGGGCATGGCTAAAGGGCAGAGAACATCAGAAGGTGAAAAGTGAGAAGCAGCTGTGGGTCATGGGGCAAATGGTAGATAAGGGGAATAGGGATTAAACAGGAACAAGATTTGATCTTCAGTTTTCAGATTAGTCTGGCCACAGGATAAAGGATGGGTTTGAAAGGTTGGTGGAAGGGGCTGGAGAAAAACCCAAAGCAAGAGGATAATTTAAAACATAACCATGCTGATGTGGAGGAGGTGATGAGGAACCAAATTGATGCGGTAATGATAGAGAATGATCTGAAAGAGCTTCAAGGAGGTAGAACAACAGGATTTGGAGATTGGAGGTGGGGCTTAAGAATGAGTCAATCACTTAAAATGCAAACAAGATTATAAGAATATCTGGCTGACTATATTTCATCTAGTTGTTAAGTATTTTACTAATAATCCCTTAGAGTTCATAAGAGAATTTAGCATTTGTATGTGCTTGCTTTGGATTTAGATGTAGACTCTTTTGTTTATAAATGAAATGGGTTTTTTAAAGTTTATTTATTTATTTTGAGAGAGAGAGAGAGAGAGAGAGAGAGACAGACAGAGATAACTTGTATGTGTGTGCATGCAGGTAGGAAGACAGACAGAAAGGGAAAGAATCCCAAGCAGGCTCTGTGCTCAGAACAGAGTCCAACATGAGCACAAATCGAACCATAAGACCATGACCTTAGCTGAAATCAAGAGTCGGATGCTTAACTGACTGAGCCACCAGGGGCTCCTAAATGAAACAGTTATAAATAGCTTGAATTATTCTGGTTAAAACAATTAGAACTTTTTGATAAAACCAGAAACTGAGTTTAAATTATATAATATGGGAGTTATTTTAAAAGAACAACTGTAAACTTCTGTTGGAACTAGGAGACTAGAAGTTAAAGCTTTCTAAGTAATAGTGTAAAAAATAAAGAGAATAAAGGAAAGATTATGTTATATAAATCAAAGGTAACTGGCTTAAAGTGACCCATACCATTATATATACATATATATATATATATATATATATATATATATATATATATATATATATATATATATGCATGCTTATGGGAAGACACCGACAAGAATATACAATAAAAAACCGCAGAGATACTGGAAAAATGAATTGCATACATACTTATTTTCAGCTGCCCAGAGAATATGAAGCTAATTATATATTCACAGATCAGTAAATACTTCACATCTGATTTCCCAAATCATTACTATCTGCTTTACTCTTACTTCTCTTCCTCACCATAGAATTAGTTGCATCACTACTCAATACATGTTCTTTCAACTGGTAAAAACTAAGGAAGTAATCCACATATTTACTTATTTTGGAGAGGATGCTACTATATAGGAAGGAATAGTCTGATATAGTTCACAGAAAAGTGCCACAAATCACAGTTGCTCAGCATTATGAACGGTAGTCCAATTATGGAAGGAGCCCAAATGTCCAACAACTGATGAATGGATAAAGAAGTTGTGGTATGTATACACACACACACACACACACACACACACACACACACACACACACAGCAGAGTATTACTCAGACATAAAAAAAGAATGAAATCTTGTCATTTTTGTAGTAATGTGGATGGAGCCAGAGACTATTATGCTAAGCAACATAACTCAGTCAGGGACAGACAAATGCCATATGTTTTCACTTATATGTGGAATTTAAGCAACAAAACAGATGAACATAGCGGGGAAAAAAGAAAGGCAAACAAGAAAAAAGACTTAACTACAGAGAACAAACTGAGGGTTGCTGGAGGGGAAGTGGGCAGGGGCATGGGTTAAATGGGTGATGACTATTAATGAGGGTACTTGGTATGATGAGCATTGGGTGTGTATGTAAGTAATGAATCGCTAAATTCTACACTTGAAACTAATATTACACTGTATGTAAATGAACTGTAATTTAAATAAAAACTTAGAAAAAAAACAAAAAATATCACAGTGGCTCAGATATTAAATATTTGGAAATTTATGGACTCTAATAAGCTATGCATATTTATTCACCTGTTTCCTCGCATTGCCCACATGCAGGGGAGGTCATTTACCCAAGCACAAGTTGCTAAAAGAGGGCCTGTAGCTGGGGTAATTCATATTCCTGTGTTCTCTTCAAGGAAATTCTACCTTCCATGGATTTTATGTTTCCTGGTTGGCCTTAAAACAGGCTCTGATATATGGAATACAGTGCCTTTCCAAACAGTTTAATTGTAATAGAAGACTCTTTTATTACAAAAATCATTTTGCCATTATAAAAATTATTATAGTAATGGAATTACTATGTTCACTTATAGCTTTTATTTAGACATGAATGACCTGAATCACTATTTTCCTAATTGCTTCAGAATAAATTTCCTAATAGTAATTCACTATATTTAACAGATAAGATCACATATCTTGTATCATCTTGGATTATTCAAACCCTAAAGATCATCTAAGTCACAACGTGCAAAAAATACATATATGGTATTTGAAATTAATATTTGACATCTCAGAAACAAAGTTTTCTAACCTCTAATTGTCATAACTAATATAAAATACAACTTAATATCCAATAGCAATTTTTTTCTACTAGCATTCAGTCTTCTTTTTGTTACAGTGTACTTCACTGTTGAAAAGAAGTTTGATTTTGAGTATTGGTGTGCCTATATCTATGTCCACTACAACTCTGTAACAAAGATCTGATCTACTATGTTTTACAAGTAGCCAAATCAGAAGAGTGGGAGAAAAAAACTGGGAAAATCAAAACTTTCATTTTCTTGCTAAAATTATTACTATGAATAAAAATAAATAGTTAAAATCTTCTGGGTGAGTTGATGGGGTGATTAAAAATCAAGTTGTTTCAGGGCATCTGGGTGGCTCAGTCAGTTAAGCACCTGACTTCAGCTCTTCAGCTCAGGTCATGATCTCGTGGTTTGTGAGTTCCAGCCCTGCATCAGGCTCTGTGCAGACAGCTCAGAGCCTAGAGCCTGCACCCAATTCTGTCTCTCCCTCTGTCTCTGCCCATCCCCAATTCACTCTCTCTCTCTCTCTAAAAAGTAAATAAACATTAAAAAACTTAAAAATCAAGTTCTTTCCATCAACAATAAGTACTTTTTAAATGTTTACGTATTTTGAGGGAGGGAGGGAGGGAGGGAGGGAGGGAGGAGAGAGAGAGAGAGAGAGAGAGAGAGAGAGAGAGAGAGAGAGAGAGAACGAGCACAGACAAGAGGCAGAGAGACAGGGAGAGAGAGAATCCCAAGCCCACTCCAGGCTGTACACGCAGAGCCTGATGCAGGGCTCAATCTCACAGATCATGACCTGGGCCGAAATCAAGAGTCAGACACTTAACCAACTGAGCCATGCAGGCACCCCAACATTAAGTATGTGTAATATTGAATATAAATCAAATAATACCTTATGGAATTATTATTATGAAATGTTACCTTTCAACTATCAGGATTTATTCAGGTATAAGTACTGTTAATAATCAGTATGTGGCTACCCAAACAAGTCATTTATCTTTGCAATTACAGTATCAAAATTAAAAACCACATAGCTATTACATTTTAAGTAGTATCAAATATAATTAATAAAGCTCACAGGAAACGGTATGTCTTTAATCATGAAATTTCTTTTCTATATTATGAAAAGTCTTTTACTTTTCTGGTGAGTACCAGTTACTTTTTATTAGTCAGAATTAATATTGAGCCAGCATGCCCCACTGTGATATACCCACTGCTGGGAAGTATTGAATGGAACCTGATCTGTAATGAGTATTACGGATTTTGAATGTCACAGTCAACTACAGGTCTTACTGTATTTTTCTATTTCATCTACAATGTTCTATATTGGCCAAAACCAAACTGTAATAAATAAACTATCAATAAATAAAACTATCAGTTGAAAGGAGTAAACCACGAGTATTTCAAGAAAATTTATGTGATTTTTCTTTAACTCTTTTTCAGATTATGAGAACTCAAGAGATATGTATTTTTTAATTTCTTCTTTTGTACAAAGTTATTGCATGAACAGTATCCTTCATGTTTCCTTTTTTCTCATTAGCATTACAATAACATGACTTCTTAAAGACTATCTCCTTCCCAGAAGATTTTCAAAGTTAAAATGGGTCTTTCATTTTTGCACTGGGTAAGATTTAGTATTAACTAGTTAGTTATTAGTGATTTACAGCAAAAGGAAAATCAAGGGCATATGCCCTGTACTTAATATTTATGAAAAAAAAATCTCCACTATTCACTAATAACTTCCATATGTTATGTAAAAATTTATATTCAGCATTCTTTCATTGATTACCATAGCACTATTAACTACTTTGTTATATCATCATCATTTCACTATGTTAGTGTAATACACTGACAGATTAAGGATGGAAGGGACACTTACAGGATAAAGTTCTTAAGATTTTTAAATTATGTAGACATAAAATTTTGACATTAGGCACTGAGAGCATAGTGTTAAGAATTACAACCACTGGTTACCAAAATCTTTGATGTATTCATTCTTTTCTAAAACCAAGCTCCAGCATATATACAAGTGTAACTATTCAATTGTACTCTGTTCTCAATATATCAATAATGTCATATTGTCTATATTTTGAACATCCTTTCCTAACGATTTTCTAAGGTGCTTACCTTTCATTTCCAAGGGTCTATGTTATTATCTAAAACAAAAGAAAGCTTTATGAATTTTTGTTTGTTTGCTTAACTGAATCCAGAACATTTTTACTTTTACTTCTATTTACTGGGGGTGAGACATACGCTATCTAAATGAGTTAAGAAGCTGAAATTCTAAGTTTTCCACAATATGGTTAGCCTATCATCACAGTCTCCTTTCCCACAAAACCCTTCACCCAACCACACAAATTATTCTCAACATTCCTATAACATAATGCACACACATTTGAGAATTCTGTGCCTTTCCTCAAGTTATTCTTTTTGCCTAACAGATGCTTTCCACCCTCTCATCCAGCCCATATGTGATTCCTTCACAGTTTATAAGAAAGAGCTGATGTCACATCCTACTACCATTTTTTCTGACCAGAATTAATCCCTCCTTTTATTATTTTTTCAGAAACCATTACTCAAAACTACCTGAAGACACTCTTTGGCCTTATAATTGTGCAGAATTAGCTCTATACTCGAAGACTCCGCAAGTTATGTAAGCATACTTTTAAGCACCCTAATAGGGTACTTGGCACAAAGAGCATAAAATGAAAAGTTTGTTAAATTGAATTCTGGGGGCGCCTGGGTGGCTCAGCTTGTTAAGTATCCGACTTCAGTTCAGGTCATGATCTCACGGCTTGGGGGTTCGAGCCCCAAGTTGGGCTCTGGGCTGACAGCTCAGAACGAGGAGTCTGCTGCGGATTCTGTGTCTCCATCTCTCTCTGTCCCTCCCCTGCTCATGCTCTGTCTCTCTCTCTCTCAAAAATAAATAAACATTTAAAAAAATTTAAATTGAATCCTGGACACCACATATTTTAAATGTTAGTACAAGTGAGTTGACAAGCAAGCATTTCAGCAAATATATACATTTTTTTTTCATTTTTGCAAGCCTAAAGGTCATTTGCTCAAGACTATTCAGTCACCTATCTTCCACATTCTGTAACCAGAGGTGCTTACTTACTACTCAAATAACCAGTAATGGTTGTGTTTACAACATTGCAAATGTCTATTCCTGTAACCACATTAGCATGATACTACTGGTGGGATGGCTATTCTAAGTAAAAAGAAAAAAAAACTATTAAATAACTTATTAAATCACATTATTTTATATAAATAGTATATAATTTCAAAAATGTCTCTTAGTTCAAGTCTTTATAGAAAAAAAATTTATCTGGGATCCTGGGTGGCTCAGTTGGTTAAACATCCAACTCAGATCATCATCTCACAATTCATGGGTTCGAGGCCCATGTTGGGCTCTATACTGACAGCTCAGAGCCCGGAGCCTGCTTTGGATTCTGTGTCTCGCTCTCTCTGCCCCTTTCCCCGCTCACACTTTGTCTCTCTCTCTCTCTCTCTCAAATATAAACATTTAAAAAAAAGAAAAAAATGATCAATTAAAATGTTATTCCTAGAAAATACTTCATTTAGAGAAATACCAATTATACTTGATATCATAAAATTACCCAATTTAACATCTAGCTGTCTTTTCTACCTGTGGCACATTTGTAAAATCAACTTAAGTAGTCAAGTTTAGTGAAAAAAGTCAATTTTAGTTAAAATGACCATTCATATTAGCATGGCTCAATAAATGTGACAACCTGAAAAAAAGTCATACAATTTCAAATAGATATAATTTTAATATACAGATATAAATGGTAGTTTAAATGTTATAAATTGATTAACGGTTTCTATAGGCTTTTAATTATTTGACTATTACTGATGTCTAAATGATTTTCACTCTTGCCATCTTTAGTAGCCTTTTTCAAAGTTCTTCATCCTTCTTGATTATTTCCTTACTTGTTTTTACCTATCAAGAGCATTAAGTAAACTCCATTCTTGTCAGTAATATACACCCTTCATTAAAAGAGAAATTGAAGCTATATATTTTCTTTAAAACTTACTTAAGTCATCTATCCATTTTATTGTATCCCTTGATTAACCTGTTTCCTCTAATTCATGCACCTATTATAAACTATGTCCATATACTCTCATTTTCAATTATTCCTACTGCTTTCACTTTCCATATATGCATTATTATTTGAGGGATAATCTAAAAGTAATATAGATCATCCCAACAGTGACATTCCAAGGCAATTGAGTATTCAATTTATGTGTTAATGCCTGAATCCTTGTGTTACTTTTCCCTCTGTAGTTTATACATATTGGTCACTGGTCTTTATATTTACAAGGTAGAATCTTAAAGGAAATAAGAAGCACATATATGTGTTAAAAATTAGGATCTGTTTGGCTTAGAATTTTCACTGCACTAATTCCTAGCTCTGTGACCTTGTAAAGGTTATTTAATGTACCTGAGTCTCAATTTCCGTATGTTTCAATAGGGTAAAATGATTCTTGATTTCTAGGACTCATGTGAATAAACTTCTTTGAACAAAGCCTAGCATATGGTAAATGCCTGATAAATGTTAACCATTTCTCCCTTTTCCACCTTATTCTATCATACATATTTTCTACTGTTGTCTCCTTCCTCTCCTTTCTCTCTTTCCTCCTGCAAATCCATGGCTGGTGTCCAAAATGTTCATCTCAGTCAACTACTATGTTTGGCAAGGGGAGAAAAGAAATCTGAATCAATTATGCAAATATCAACATAATTAATCGGCCTTTCATGAAGTTTCCAATGCTCCTCTCTGTTACCAGTGCCATGATAAAGATATAGGGTTTAGTAGAAATAATTTATTTTGAAATAAATCCCATCAGTCACGATTTAGCCTATAACTTGTTGGTATTTTTTGTTCCTTACTCTCTTTAAGAAGAGGTTTCTCCAACTGGGAACCAGAACTCAGATATACCTCATAAGGCTACTATGGAAATAAAATGTAAAATTCTTAGTGCAGTGTCTGCAAATAGAAAACTATGGAGTAAGCATTACTTTTCAGACAATTCTGCCCTTTCTCTTCGAAACTAATAAACTAGATATAGTAGAAAAAAAATCTCACTTTCATAACACCTATGACAAGATCATTGTAAGAACAATAGTTCTTTACAGTAAGTTTACTTGTAACTCACTAAGTCCGTGTGTCTCCTCATTACCAGTTTGTTTTGAAACAGCCTGATCAAGACAAATACAATCACGACAGCAGGGGTGTAACTGCTGTTCCTCACAGGATTCTTTGGCTATGACTCCATGAGGTGAGTGATAATATATAATCACTAACCTTTTTGTCATTTTTTTTCAACAATGGAAAAATAATTCTTATAAACTTTTTAAGGATTTATACGTTCTTATAAATTACTTTGTACACTGAGAACACAGATATGTATATATCTTGGAGGGGTATTTTAGAAAAAAAAAATCATTCATTCCTTGAAAGTAACTAATAAATTTAACATGTTTAATACAATCAATAAATATTGATGTTTACTAAAAATAAGATGATGAATGTACAAATATAGTTTCAAAGATATATTTTCAGGAATGGTTTGATGAGAGCTCTATGAAAATAAAAGGAAAATTTCAAAAAAATAAAATCAGTCTGTAAAGCAAACAAATCTAAGGAAACAAAAAGCCTGCTGAACAGACAGAAAAGTTAACTCTTTACAGAAATGTATACTTGAAAATACACATTTAATGACTATTTATATAAAAAGTCAAATTCAAACAGCAATATTTGAATGATTCTAAAAAGAAAACGTTTTTCAGTCAACTTCTCCTTTCAAATTTAAATTTGCAGATGTAATGGAAAAAAAAAACAATATAAAAGTATCAACTAAGAATCTGATGAATGAGAAAAATATAATTTATAAAAAAAGGAAGAAAAGCTAACCCAAGTACACCTGAATAACTGTTGACTACCTCCGTTACTATAAATTTTCCTTAATTCGGCAAAATCTATACAAAAAGCTTCACAAACCATCCTTTTATTTTTACTTGAAACAATTTTTTAATATGGAATTTATTGTCAAATTGGTTTTCATACAACACCCAGTGCTCAACCCAACGGGTGCCCTCCTCAATGCCCATCACCCACTTTCCCCTTCCTCCCACGCCCCCATCAACCCTCAGTTTATTCTCAGTTTTTAAGAGTCTCCTATGGTTTGGCTCCCTCCCTCTCTAACTTTTTTTTTTCCTTCCCCTACCCCATGGTCTTCTATTAAGTTTGTCAGGATCCACGTAAGAGTGAAAATTAAAAAAGAAGTAGAAACACATTGCAATGTGAAAATGTGCAAAATATATTAAACCACATAAAAAGTCCATTATAACCACAGCTAAAATGATATCAGGACTTGAAAAATTAGTTTGTAAATTACACATCTTTAAATTACACATGCCTTTCAAAAGCAACTACTCTCAGGTAACAAAACCTAATCATAATGTTTCTTTTGGTCAAGTTCAAAAACATACACTGGTTTGTTACACTCATATGTTTTAATAAAAAATAAATTGTTAATATCTGTAAAATCCACTTCTTTTATAACAATCTAAAGTTTGTTTATGGACAAATACTCACTGAGGTTACCAAATTTAATAAACCTATATACAAAAACCTCTTATACATAGAATTTTTTTCTATGAAAAAAATATTTATAGGGGAGACAGTCTAATATTATATAAACACTGTATTAAAGAATAATGATAATTTAAAGAAAAGCAAATATTTTTATACATCATTCTCATTGGTTACCAATTCTAATTGTATTTTAATCTTTTCTAAGAGATTTTAGTTATGTGCTAAAATTCATGGTAACTAGAGCCAAAATTCACTGTTCCTTTAACTATTATAACAAATTCTAAAACCTAGTAAGGATGAAAGTTTTAAAAACATAATTAAACTTACCCCATTTAATGGATATGTTTTCCATCCTAGCTCTCCCAGCACAGTTGTTGTATCAAGCAACACAACTGGAATTAAATAAAAAAAAAAAAAAACTTACATGAATATCTCAATTGATGAAAAAAATGTTATTTAAATCATTAATGTTAACTACCTTTACTATTATTCATTGCATTAGCTTTAATAAGTTGCATTACTTACTTTAAAATTAACTATGTATACTAAATTCTAATATATAATAATATTAATAATAAAATAACATAAAGTAGTCCTAACTTATTTCCAAAACATGTAATTTGTGTTTAACAATGCTAAATAAGGCAGATAACTGAATAACAGAATTAAGTTATTTTTAATAGCTGACTTTTAAAACTGACAAGTGTTGAAGGAGGTAATCAAGAGGATGTGACTGTCATTTGACCCTCGAGCTGGACTCAGGCAACTGTAGGCTCCTCATCCCCCCACCCCCCTCCCCTATTCTCAGAATATGAGCTCTGCCTACTGTTCCCATAGTGGGAGCTATTTCAGGGACACAACCTTGACAGAGTAACATTAGTCATTGCAGAATATTCTTTCAGTACTGTTTAAATCAATTCATTAAACATACGTTTGTAGAACTAAGCTTCAATTATTTAAATTTTATTGTGGAAAATTCTCAAACATATTTTAGAATGTAGAGAAAACAGTAAAATGAACCCTCATGTACTCATCATCCAGATTCAATAATTACCAATTTATAGCCAATCTTACTTCACCCACATGTTTTTATCTACTCTCTCCCACTGCAGGATTTCTTTGAAGCAAATTCCAGTAATATCCATAAAAATTTAAGTATATATTTCTAAGATAAAGACTCCTCTTTATATAGCTACAGTAACTTAATTCATTACTATAAGTAGTAATTCCTTAATGCCATCAAATATCCAGTGTTTAATATCCCTATTGTCTCTACTTACTTGAATAGAAAAATCAAGCTCTAAATAAGTCCTATTCATTACACTGAGTTGACAATCTACTTTTGTTTTTTAATCTACACTTTATCCCATTAACTTTTTTTGTTAGATTTATTGAGGTATGATTTACTTACAATAAATTTACCCTTTCTAAATGTACATTTCTATGAATTGTGACAAACACCCACATCCATGTAACCACTGCTACAGTCAAGCTATGGAATATTTCCATCACCCCCAAAACTTCCTTTGTTATCCAATATGGCTAATCCCTTCCACAGCCCAGTCCCTGGCAACTACTAATCTAACTTCTGTCCCTATGATTTTGCCTTTCCCAAAATGTCAAATGAACGAAATAGTATAGCATGGGGTCTTTCAAGACTGGTTCTTTCTTGTAGCATAACGCATTTGAGATTCATCTATGTTGCTGCATGTATCAATAGTTCCTTTTTATTGTTGAAAAGTATTCTATTGTATGGAATTCCCTACTTGATGGAAATGTGAGCTATTTCCTGTTGGGGACATTATAAATAAAGCCACTATAAACTTTTATGTACAGGTTTTTATATGACCCTATGCCTTCATTTCTTCATGGTAAATAGGGATTCCTGGGTTTATGGAGAATCCTCATTTTGAAGACACTGTCCAACTGTACTACAAAATGGCTATGATGTTTCAAATTCCCATTAGCAGAATACCAGTTTTCCAGTTGCTTCACATCCTCAGCAGGACTTGGTATTGTCCAGGTCTTTTTTAAGGCATTCCAACAGGTGTATAATGGTATCTCATTGTTGTTTTAATATATTTCCTTAATGCCTGGCCAGTTATCTTTTTCATTACTTGAAATCAAATTTACTGGAAAAAAAAAGGTTATTTTGTCCTACGTTCTAGATTTTTCTAATTGTAAGATATCATTGAACATGCCCCCCATTCCCTTTATATTCTTTAAATTGGTAGATATATTTAGTAACTTGATCAGACTGAAGTTCAATTTATTTTTATTTTTTTTGTAAAATTACTTCATTAGTGATGTTTTGTAATGCTTATACAGAAATCAAGGAAGATATCAATGTTTTACTAGAGTTGTGTCAAAAAGACTTGGGAACCAACCTGGATAGGCTTCTACTGGCCAAAAATGGATAATCTGATCATATACAAGGTTAATGACTATAGGGACTTCACAAATATGCTCAAATCCATGCATTCATAATGATAAAATATACCTACTGACAACTTTTATAGAATACTAGGACACCATTATTTTAAAAACTGGTAACTAATATGAAAACAATAAAACATTTTATTTTGTTTTTTCTTTGTTTCTTTATTTTTTATTTGAGAGAGAGTGCATATACACACGTGAGTGGGGGAGAGTGAAAGAGCAGGAGAGAGAATCTTAAGCAGGCTCCATGCTCAGCACACAGCCCCACACAGGGCTTGATCCCATGATCCTGGGACCATGACCTGAGCTGATACCAAGAATTGGACACTCAACCAATTGAGCCACCCAGGCACCCTTATTTTGATTTTGCTATATAAACTACTTATGAATAAAAAAACAGTTAAAGAAGGAACATTGCTCTTATTGAAGTAGTTCAGTTAATAAATGAAGAAGGAATGGCTGAACTAGGCTATACCGTTTTCTAACCCCTAATGAATTAATAGACTTAGCTAATGGTTTTCAATGGCTGCAAACATCACCTAAAGAGAAAAAAAAGACACACAAAGGGCTAAAGCTTTTTAAAAGGATTTCTTTATAGTTTCATCTACTCCATATTAACATATATTTCTAAGAAGCCTGGAAGTAAAAGAAAGTACACTAAGGATGATACAAGGATGATACATACATATTCACACAAACACACACATATACATACATTCATTCTCATACACACACACAAATACATAAAATGATATTTGATGTCATTTGGGTTCATTCAGTATAACAAAAATAATCTCATTTATTAGAGAAAGAAGCTAAAGATATCATTATAATAATATTCAAAGCTGTAAGTTTATCTCATTATCAAATGAAAGTTACTTTCATTTTTGATATACACTATTATAAAGAATTCAGAAGTATTTACTACCAGTATGCACTTTGGGATACACAAAAGTTTAATGTTACTCATCTAGAACATTTTTTTAAATTTTTTTAAACGTTTTATTTATTTTTGAGACAGGGAGAGACAGAGCATGAACAGGGGAGGGTCAGAGAGAGGGAGACACAGAATCCAAAACAGGCTCCAGGCTCTGAGCTGTCAGCACAGAGCCCGATGCGGGGCTCGGACCCACGGACTGCGAGATCATGACCTGAGCCGAAGTCGGCCACTCAACCAACTGAGCCACCCAGGTACCCCTCATCTAGAACATTTATATTTTTTTAAATACATCATTATTTCCCTGAAGGCTAGAAAAATAATGATACTAATTCACCGTCACTGTTGGAAGAAGTTTCTATGTATTTTCTTCCTCAAGTAATCTCCACATCATCCTAGAAGGTGTGTCTTTTTCTAAATGCTCAATTTACAAATGAGAATACTGAGCCTCAAAAAGGTTAAGTAATTTTCCTTTATATCACAAACTGACAGATTTGGATTCAAATCAAGGACAGTGATGTTAGAATGTCCTTTGTAAAACACTTAAAGTCTTTCAATTTTAAGTGTTTTTCTTACCTTTTTTTTACAGTTTTTATTTAAATTTCAGTTAGTTAACATATAGCATAATATTAGTTTCAGGTATACAATACAGTGATTCAACACTTCCAGTGCTCATTACAAGTACACCTTCATCCCCATCACCTATTTAACCCATCCCCATCCCCAGTTCTCCTGGTAACCATCAATTTGTTCCCTATAGTTAAGAGTCTGTTTCTTTGTCTGCCTCCCTCTCTTTTATTTCTGTAGATGCAGAAAAACATCACTATTTCTTTTGCTGATCCAAAAACTTTGTAAGTTTTTTTTTTTTTTAATTTATTGATTACTTTTTAGAGAGTGAGAAAGAGAGAGCAGGGGAGGAGCAGAGAGAGAGAGAGGGAGAGAGAGAGAATCCCAAGCAGGCTCCATATTCAGTGCAGAGCCCAATATAGCTCAACACAGAGCTCAGGCTCAGGAACAGTGAGATCATAACCTGAGCTGAGATCAAGAGTCAGATGCTTAACCAACTGAACCACCCAGTCACCCAAATCTTTGTAAGTTTTTATCCTAGTTTTTCATGAATAGTTTCTACAGAAAATTCACTAGTACTACCTACAAATCATGCCATTTAAGTCAAGAGGTTTACTGGAGCAGAGTGTTCAAAAATCCTTAATATTGAAGTCTACCAATAGAGATTTATTTTTCACAGACTGGAAAATTAATTAATTGATTAGTTGATATAAATATACTTTCTAAAATGTTAGGCTGCTTGGGTTTCGATAATTAGCATTTGTAAACTGTGAAGTATACTAATTTCAAAACAAACAAAAAAGTAAAATATGTATACCTACAAAAGTGTAAATCCTTAGAATTTTTTTATTTCAGATTAGCTTTAAGAAACAAGATTTATATTATTGCTCTGTTTTCCTCTTTAAACTGCAATCATACCTTTTAAAAATTCATAAGAACAGTAAAATTCCAAATTTGCATTCCTGACAAGTGAATGATAAACTGATACTAAAATAAAACTAAGGAGTTTTGAGATTTTTAATACCATGAAACGTGATAAATGTTTAAATTTTACTATTTGTTTTATATGTAAAAACCCCACAAATTCAGGTTTTTCAGGCTCACTAATTGCATTGAACCCAGCAAGGTGAGAGCTCCTCCTACTGGTTTTAAACAAGAGTTATCCAGTTCCTACCAGAGTGTAAAAATACTGTAAACTTAAACAGGGAAAAAACCACGATGTCGACATAAACTCAGTAAAAAGTCAATACTTTTTTTATTTTTAATTTAACTGCAAGCTTTTAAATATAGCACAATACTTATTATTTATGTAAGGAGTACATATGAAAATATAATTATTTATTCACATCATAATGAGAAGTTGGATAAGTCAAAAATAAATGGAAGTAGGACTAGGTTGGTGGTACCAAAGTTTTGAAAATATGTGTATTTTGTTTAATAAGCAACATAATGCATAGAATATATTTGCTATACCACATACAATTTTCCTATTAACCTTCAGAAATAAATTTCCAGCATATTGTATTTCTGTCTGAAAATATCTCTTAATTTTTAGTACTCCCTCTACTCATTATTTTGGAAGTTTTAAGAAAATTTCATTATGTTCTAAAAGAAGATATGAAATGATAAAGGCAAAGTTGATAATACTGAATTAAATGAGACTGATGAGTATCCAAGATAAAAAAGCTCAATGCTAAGTTTTGCCTTAAATAATTTATCAAGTCTTTATCTACATCCCTTTTAATGAATTTAAGATATTAGTTTTAAAGCAATTAGCATACAGGTTTATCATATATGCTAGATCATCTTTACTCCAACTGTACAATAAAAAAGGAGGAGATTTTATTTGTATGCCATTTTGACAAATTAGGCAAAGAAGAGATCAATCAACCCACTAAGCTATTCTTTTAGGATAATTTTTTTGTAAAAATTCAAGTTAATGGCATGTGAATTGAGTCCAAATATTTATCAGTATTTTTTAAAGTTCAGATACCAGTAAACACAAGTTTGGGATTTTCTCCAATAGACTTTATGAGAAAAAGAAAAAGGAATTTCTTCTTATAATCTTCAATTTAGAGTCTTATTTTACAAATAGAGCCCAGAAAGGTAACATAAGTTACTAAGTTTTTTAGTAACATAGTAGTAGAGGCTTTTCATAGTAAATTCCAGTCATGTTCCACTGACTGTAACATACCCTACAACCCCCCATAGCTCCAAACAAACTAGTAAATAAACAAAAGGAATACTTCTGACATCATGACCAAATATAATACAGTCAGAGAATACTTTGAATTATAGATAAACATGCATATATATCTGTGTGTATATTAGCACTAGTCTATTTGAACGTCATCCTGTTTACATCCTGCTTTAAACTGACATTCAGATTACTACATTAACTACCAGTTTTGGCATAATCGTATATTTCTGATTGACAAAAATCACAGCTGTAACTTCCAGATCTGTATACAATGGGTATCTACCCTCACATAGAGTCAAAATCAATATTTAATTTCTAAAAATCAACCACAGATTGATTTAAATAAATGTAGGATTATTAAGTTTACTCCTATGTCCCTTTGTGTATTGGTATTATTTTAAGCCAACATTTTCCAAAGAGAATCATTCCTTCTTAAAACTAACAAAACTACTTTTGTCTAGAAACTGAGAACAATTATTTGTTCATTAGGTGTACTTACAGCATTTTGTTTTGTCATGCCTTTCTTAATTCTGTGGTTACCTGCCTGTTTGGTTTTGTTTGTTTGTTTGTTTGTTTGTTTTTACATTTATTTAGTGTTGAGAAACAGTGAGACAAAGCATGATCGGGGGAGGGGCAGAGAGAGAAGGAGACACTGAATCTGAAGCAGGCTCCAGGCTCTGAGCAAGACATCGGCACAGAGCCTGATGCGGGGCTCGAACCCACTAACTGTGAGATGATGACCTGAGCCAAAGTTGGACACTCAACCAACTGAGCCACCCAGGCGCCCCTATAACTGTTTTTAATA
Organism: Panthera pardus; assembly: GCF_024362965.1. Lineage (NCBI taxonomy): Eukaryota > Metazoa > Chordata > Mammalia > Carnivora > Felidae > Panthera > Panthera pardus. The sequence continues at coordinate 44,621,975 of NW_026526721.1, read as the reverse complement.
TAGGTATTATTCATGATTGTTTTTTCTACCCGATGTGAGAGTTTGAAAATCCTATCTGAAAGATAACATGAACATAGTGATATTAAGCACCTTTCTCAAATTTATAGGATGAAGTCAAGCCTAGAACTTTTGAATTCATACCCTTCAACTTCCTACTCTTCCAGAAAATGTTATCTTTTTTAGAAAGCATGTTCAAATCTCTCTGCCTCTGTCCCTTCTGGAAAACAGATCACTTTTTTGTTTGTTTTTTTTAGTTATGATGGAAAAATAAGCTCTAATAATCAGAGAAATTATTCCTTCATTATTACCTTAAATAGAGAAAAGAGCAAAAAAAAATTCAAGCCAGTTTGCTGTATAGAAGGCAAGTTATACCTCAGAGTCAAGTACTGCCAGTGAAAACTTTATCAATAGTATTTGATTAAAAATATAACTAGTAGTGTTCATCCTTATCACTTCCACACCTATTTTCCTCAAAAGAACTATACTGTTATCCTGCTTGACACAGCTTTATTTGCTTTAGTCTTAAATAATTTTTAATGCCTGCCATTCAGATGGGCTAGTTTACCCCAAAGACCCAAGGAGAACCCAAGTATAGATCTGATCCATGACAAGGTCACCAAATGACAGGTTTACTCCTAGGCTCCTGAGCAAGGTCATTAAGACTTATCAATGAGTCACCTCACAAGTCCTGCTTTCCCCATCAAGTTGTTTAGTTATTTCTATGAATTAAAAAAAAGGAAAAGAAATTTGACAGATTCCTAATCAACAGCAAATATAATTCTTCCATTTTGACATCTTCATCACTTTGATCTATAAATCAACTAAGTAGCTTTGTTTAGGACCTGTATTATTTCCATTTTTTTTTCAATTACATAGGGATTAAATAGTAGAAAAGACTATTTGGCTTTGGTTTCAGATTTGCTAGTCATACATTTAATAAATGTTGTTGATCTTCTCATCTGTCACAGAAACTCACAACATTTACTATATATACTCCAGTTAGCCCAAACCACTAAATATTCTCCCCATCACTTACACAGCATCAGAGATGCTTCTTTCTAGTGCTTTCTAGTGCTTTCCTTTCTTATATTTTTCACTTGTCTTCCATGGGCTTTGGACACTTTCTATTTTTTTTGGAAGAATATTATGAAACTCAAGGTTTGAAATGCACTTAAATATTATTTTATTAGCTCTGGTCAAAATAGATTATGAATACTTTTTGAAAGTCTTATTTACAATAAAATAATGTAAAGCCACTTCTACATAATGGAAGAACAGTCTAAATAAAGTATTGAAACCCTTACTTTAAAAAGAAACAAGAGTAGCTTTGCACGGAGAAGAAAAAAATGACCTTTACTAGAATCTAAGAAAAAATTATATGAGTAAAACAGAGTTTTATTTTTCCCCTGGAAAATGGAAAGGAATTTTTGTTTTTGTTTTTGTTTTTTCCCCTTTGCAATATTGGTTTTTTTCTCCATTTCATTTACACAGACATAATGTAAAACATTTTTAACCTCCTTCATTAGGACATACAGTCATAAAAATGTTACTTGATTTTACTTTAAGACATTTTGATATTATTTCAACAAACATTTATTGAGGCTGTTATATTCCAGAGGCTGTATTAGCTATTACAGACTACAGAAAGTTTATAGGATACTATGTATAGCCGCAAGGAGTATACCTGATGTCATGTTTTTCACTCCCATTGTTAGGATTTTTGTGTCAACTCACATGCCATAGTTTATTCAAACATGTAAATAGCAAAAAGGCTTAAAATGCCCTTATTCAGAAGGTGCAGAAAAGGCGGCAGCTATTTAGTAGAATGTGTAGAATTAAATTGTTGTTCCAAAAGGGCAAACATCCAATAGCAAATCAACATCTCCATAAACTATAATTGGACAACTTATCTCACTTTCTACAGAAGTGCCAAACAATGAATAGATTGTAGAAATATATCCCAGTAGTCAACAGTAAGGGAAATAGTAATTTTCTACCTGAAGAATACTCTTCAAAACAATCCTGAACAAGAAATATCTGCTAAATTTCTCAGAAGAGATAGTGTTTTACTTAGAGTACGAATTTAAAAAATTAAACTACACACTACTATAAGTAAACATTTACTAACCCAAGCTTAAGTCATCAGCTTTAAAAAATTATCCAGTAAAAATCTTAATTGTATTGTTAAAATTTTGTAAAATATACATATTAGACAACGGTGAAAGGACAATATTCTCATTTTTTCCATTAAAATTATGGCCAAATCAAGACATAATTATCAGTATCAATTTAAAAATTAGTTCTCCCAATATAGTATGAGCTCCTCAAGGGCAGGGTCTGTGTGTGTGTGCGCGCACGCATGTATTTGTTGAATAAAATGAATGAATGAATGAATGAATGAATGAACAAAGGAACAGATGAGTAGAAGGAGCATGCACAAAAAACTCATGCCTTCGAGGAAACATTTTTAACCAACTACTGAAAAAATAGTGCAGGATTAGTGGGAAGGCAGGCACTGGACAAAATTTATATAGTCATTGTGCTTACTTTGTAAGGGAGAAGGCTCACATATGATCTCTCTAAGAAGTGGTTAAGGGACAAAGTGGTCTTTGGAAAAATATAGTTAAAGTAGGCATTTGTTTTGAGCACATAATGGATTGTCAGAAGACAAACATTTTCATACCTTTTGGAGTCCTTTTCCCTGCTCCATCCCTACCCCTACCCTTTCATCAAAGAGTACCCTTAGGCTGCTTGCTCTCAGTCCAAACTCTGTGCATCTAATCTCATCTCTCACAGTGCACAATGTTCAAATTATCCCTTCTAATCTGTTGCCCCACTGAACACACTCATCATATCAAGAAAACATCTTAAGTAAAATAGCACACAAATGTGCTTATGAATACTCATTTCCCCTTATCCATTCCTACATTATTTATTTATCCGACTTAAATTTGAATTGATTACAGCACCTTTTGGGTGACAATGAACTTGGGACTCTTCCATGGCATAGCTAAAATCACACGGCATAAGCAATTTCTCATAGAACTATATTGCAAAAGAATTCCTAAAACTCCAATTTCTAATTGCTTGTTGGCCTTTTGGCTAAGATCAAGTGTAAAACTCCAACTTCTACCATATTCAAATAAATTACCCTCTGTTTAGAATATATGATGTGCTTGTGTAAACTTAGCCAAGTCATAATTCTTATTCTACCAACTGTTGGGAATTGCTCTGCCATAAACCAAGTAATTCCCTAAGCTTTAGTATCCACTCTAACCTGGCTCTTGACAGACTCTGGTCTTAGCCACTCTTCCAGGGTAGCATGTATGACTTAGCATGTAAAAACAAGAGTAACAAACAAAAGTTTGCTTTTCGTGTCATGGGTCATGATTGTCTCTTCTTTGCCCTTTGAGTTTCTCTTATTGATTACTTGAAGAGTCTTCTTCAAGAGAAAGCTAAGAGAAATGTTTTTATTTTCTTCCTTAGATTTCCCCATCTACTCCCTCCAGCTGCTTACAGAAATATTATCCATACTCGCTTTAGTTTCTAAAAAAGGTACAGCCAAATTGCCAATTGAAGACTCCTCTAAAGCAGCTAACTAAACCATCCATGAACACTTAAACAGTCAACTGCTTATAAAACATGATTGTCATGTCATAAAACTTGATAATCTGTTCATATAATAATATATATTTTGGGAGAGATGCTGTAAAAGAATAATTTAAATAAAATGTAATTTTTAACCCTTTTCCCATAATTTCACCATCCTTGACTGCCTAAGGAATGTGTGTTGTCTCGTGAATCACTAAATTGAATTGTACTGAGAATTTTAGTAAGTAGTATTGCTTGTGGAAGAGAAAAGTCTGTAATGAGAGAAATGGGCAGGAAAAATGTGAAGAAAAATAAAATATTAAAACAACCAGTTGTTGTATCATTTATACATAAAACAGCTTTTTAGGAAAATTTGATAAATAATGTCATGAGAATTATGTAGGACAATTTCCTACTGAAACTACTGAGGAAATGAGAGAGCAAATGTGATGCCAGATTTAGAGGCACATGAACTGTAAAGACAGCTGATCTTCTGTTGCATATTTCTGTACTGCAGACGAGTCAGGAGGAGGAATGGTTCATAAATGAAACATTTACAAATGTGACCCATGCCAAGAGCAGCATGGCTTCAGTATATAGGAAAGAATGACAGATGGACACTTTAGTGTTGGCAGAAAAAATAAAAGAAAAAAGCAAAACAACAACAAAAAATGGCATTATCATCATTATCCTGTAGGGAAGGCAAGTCATTAAGTGCTATTGTGAAAGTGTTTATCACCAGGATCTTATGCAATAAAGAGGATAATGGCATTTTAGCATTTAGGCAAATGGAGAATATTTTATCCAACACAGGTTTCCCAACCATAATTAAGCATAAGAAAGCAGATATAGGCTTTCATAAGGCAGTGATCAGTTTTAATTTATTGATTACCCAAGACATGGATTATGGTAAGAAATATAAAATGTTGAGAAATTCTTTTGGTGAAGTCATCAGGATCCAAACTGCATCTTCAACTGCCATGGCTGAGAAGCTCGATTTTTATCATTCCAAGGAGGAGTGATTATATTTTAGGAGACTTATTCCTGGTAATCAGACATACAGGAGACTAATTTATAAATGAGAAGGACGATTTATTCACTGATGATTTATCTCCCCAGGGAATCTCCTTCCTTGCAGGTAAACACATTCAAGAGACTAAATTACAGATCAAAGATTTCTAGGAAAGTACTAAATTACTGAAAAGGAGTAACCCCTGTTTCACTTTTACAGTCCTCTACGTCTATTTCCATGTAAGGAACAAACAATTTTATCTACTCATTTTAAAGCACTTAACTTTAACAGTGTGGAAGAAACAATAGGAAGTTCATTACTTCCAAAAAATTATTTTTCAAACATACATATTGCCAACTATAACTTTGGCATTTCAAACACTATTTACAAGGCATATTACAGTCTCCATGGTTATAGCCTAGTATTGGCTAAATTTTGGAAGTACTAATTTTTATTTTGTGGGGAAAAAATGGTTCTATCTATAGACTCTCGTTAATAACAAAGTACTATGTATTTTTCCCAAGAAAGATTCTCACATGTGAGTAAAATAAATTCCAATTACTGACTCTTATATGGTTTCAAATAAGGACAGGGAATAACATTTGCAACCTTGCTGCACAATTTGGTAAGAATCTAAACTTTTAGGCATAGAGTCCATAGTTGGTTGGACAGATTGTTTTGGTCTTAGACTGCTCTTTACTACAATCCTTATTTTTATCAGCCAAAAATGAGAGAAGTTTTAAAAACTTAAAACCATTGATTTGTCAATACATAGAAACTTAATATTATTTCTGAGAAACTTAATAGTTTTCTCCTACCTAGATGACGTTATTTGATCATATAATCTAAAACTGCCATATTCTGAATAATGAACAATTGTATGTTCTTCAGAAATCTGTTACTTCTTGTTTTCTCTGTCTTCATGTTTTTCAGAAAAAAAAAAAAAAACTTACCAGTTAGAGGGTTTCAACTATTATTTCAATTCTACCCACCTCCAAAACAGTATCTCCTGAACAAATCTCTCTTACCCATCAGACACAATTCACAAGCCCTTTACCTGTTCACAAACTGGCCTCTGTAAAGGGAAGGCAGGGAAAGACCAAAGAAAGAGAGGCAAAAAGCCTTCAGGTTAGTAGGTGGCAGGTTTTAATAAACAAGGCTTGTCTTAGGCAGCCACAAGATGAGTGGACCTCCATATCTCCCTGCCAGATCTTAAGTTTACAGAAGCCCCAAATGGGTTCTCACAAGTGTACCATCCAGATGGTCTCAACAACACCTTACTCTCTCAAGGCTATGTCTTTGGAACAGCTCCCACTGCAGGAATAATGGGCAGAACTGTACATTCCAAGGACAGTGGAGGGGGCGAGAAGCCTCTGATCACCCAGGTCCATCTCACAGGTCAACTGTTAGCCATATCTTCTGGATTACCTCCTTCAATATCCCTCAAACTTAACAAGTCCACATGTGACTCGATTATTTTCCTATGAACAGATATTACCTCCTGATTTCCCTATTTGAGGTACAGGCACACAGCATCTGCCCAAGTACACAAATTAGGAATCTGTATCCAACCCTAACTCACCCTTAACTGCTCATCTATAATTTTGCAAAGTATATGTTGTAGGCAGAATAATGACCCCCCCCCTCCAAAGTTGTTCATTTCCTAATCCAAGGAAACTGTGAAAATGCTATGTTACATGACAAAGGTAAATTAAGGTTGCAGACTGAATTAGATAATCATCTAACCCTGAAGATAGGGAGACTATCCTAGATTATCCAGTGAGCCCACTGTAATAATAAAGGTCTTTAAAAGTAGAAGAGGGCGTCATTAGAAGATGCGACTACAGAAGAAGGTGCAGCGAAATACAACCTTGCTGGGCTGAATGTGGAGGAAGGCAGCCATGAGCCAAGGATGGTGGGCAGCCTCCAGAAGCCAGAAAGGGTAAGGAGATGGACTTTACCCTACAGCCTCCAGAAAGGAACACAGTGCCACTGACACCTTGATTTTAGCCTAAAGAGATCCATGTCCCATTTTTAACTTACAAACTGGTAAGAATAAATTTTTGGTTTTTTAAAGCCACTCAATTGAAGGTAATTTGTTACAACACCAACCAGGAACCAGTACACTAAACATCCTAAATCATCTTCAAATCTATCAGTTTTTCTCTCCACTACCCATTTCACCTCTCAACTGGACTAGGGTCCCTTGGTCCTTTTCCTCTCATTTAACTTCCACAAGGCAGCTTCAGTGATCTGCTTAAAATATAAATCCAAATTTTCCCTTCTTTTTTTTCAAAATTCCTCAGTGGTTCACCTTATCACTTAGAGAATTCTCCCAAAGTATTTGCCAGAAATGTGCAAAAGAAATGTTCATAATGTATACACTGAACATTCTAGCAGGTTCTGAGTAAAAAGATGAATCAAAATAAACATAGCACATGCTTTCAGGGTTATTATAATCTAATATGAGAAACAGAAATTAAACAAAAAATAAAATAAATATAGACCTATATTATAAGAAGTGCTATGAATCTAATTTATATTTTAGGCTCATGGAAAGCCTCTAAAAAGAGTCATGATTATAGAGTGGAACTATTGTCTATATTTCTTTTAGATTAATGATGCAAAGTATATAATAATGAATTGGAGAAGACATGAAATAAGATATTCCTTATTATTTTTAACCCAGTATTTCTCTCACCTTTTTGGTACTAGAACCTCTTTGACACTGAATATACATTAACATTCTATGGTAAAATGTTCAAGAAAACACAGTAAGGTAACTGCTGCCTTACAAGGGATCCTTTCCACTGCATGCAAGATACTTCCTGGCTTGATCCCATCTATCTGTCCTACTTCATTTTCTATAGTACCCCATCCCTGCCCTACATTACTCTGATATACTGGTAATGCTCAAACTCATTTCATCCTCTCCCCTCTCTCTATTTCATGCTATTCCTTTCTTACTGGAATTCTCTCACTGTTTTGGTTCTGCAAAAAGACTCCTAGTCATCACTTACGGCTTAGCCTAAATGTGATGTCTTACAGAACCTTCCTAAACTTATTCCCAAAATATATACATGCTTTTACTCTTATGCCCCATTGAAATTTGTACATACTTCACAGACAGTACTCACCTCACTTAATTTTACTACAACGTATATATTTCTTGGTGTAACTATTCTTCCATATAACCTAAAATCCTTAAAGGCTAAAACTGTCTATTTCAACCCCCCACACTTTTCCTGAATTCATTATTTTAAAAATGAGTAATTGTTGTGAAGAGAACTGGGTGTTATATGTAAGTGATAAATCACTAAATTCTACTCCTGAAACCATTATTACACTATATGTTACCTAACTAGGATTTAAAGAGAATAAAAAATAAACTCTGTATATGAAAAAAAAAAGGAAGCTATTTCAATAATCTAGGCAAGAGTCGATGAAGCTTGGACAAGAGTTGGGGCAGTGGGAGTGGTGAAAAGGGGTTAAAAACAAACAAATATGGGTGTTTGGGTGGCTCAGTTGGTTAAGTATCTGACTTCGGCTCAGGTCATGATCTTGCAGTCCATGAGTTTGAACCCTGAGTTGGGCTCTGTGCTGACAGCTCAGAGCCTGGAGCCTGCTTTAGAGTCTGTGTCTCCCTCTCTCTCTGCCCCTCCCCCACTCACACTCTGTTTCTCTCTCTCTCTCTCTCTCTCTCTCTCTCTCTCTCTCTTTCTCAATAAATAAATATTTAAAAAAAAAGAAAACATATAAACAAAAATGAATAACTGAATGGATTAGCAAAATGAATGTAAATAAATGAGAAATTCAGAATAACAAAATACATACTATGCCACAATTAGTAAATGGTTCAAAAGGTCAATAAATATGGACAACTCAGAGCACACACACAAAAAAGTAGTACACTTTCAGTAGCTACAAAGTACACTGGAGTACACTGAAGAGGTAGCAGTTAAGGTCCTGTGATTATAAATCCACTGCTCCAAAAGCAATAAATAATAAAATAACTTTCTGCTTTTCTATCAGATTGTTAAAAAGAAATTACTAGAGCAGAGTTAAAGGACTGGCAAAGTCACAAAATCCAAAATCCTGATCATATTGGAAAGAAAAAAATTACAACTTAAATGAAATCATAACGATTCAGGAGCTTCAACTACTTACGCAAAAGAAATTTCCATGGAAACCACGTAGAGAGATTTTATATATATAAAATATATTTGAAGTACTCTTGAACACATTTTAAGATTACAAAAATATATATGTAATATATATGTATTCTAATTAATATGTATGTAACTAATCTAAAACAATACACTCAAATAGAAGGGGAAAAAATACCCATGAAAAAGGAGAATCATCCACTCAGAATAAAATAAATCAGTTGTTGCTCTTGATTAAGAAAAGTTGATGTATTATGGCCACTAGAATTGAAGAATAGCTAGGAAAGGAACATCAGATGGTATTAAAAACATTTTAAAAGAGGAACTCCCAGGTGGCTCAGTTGGTTAAGTTATCCGACTTTGGCTCAGGTCATGATCTCACAGTCTGTGAGTTCAAGCCCCACTTCAGGCTCTGTGCTGACAGCTCAGAGCCTAAAGCCTGCTTCAGATTCTGTGTCTCCCTCTCTCTCTGCCCCTTCTCTGCTTTCACTCTGACTCTCTCTCTCTCAAAAATAAATAAACATTAAAAACATTTTAAAAGAGCTATGGAAGCTGCTACAACATCTTTGCAGTGAAATATAAGAATACTACTGATTTGACACTTTCACTTTGAAGTAACCAGAATGATACCACAATTTTATAGAGCCCTTATTTGGTTGGGTTTTCAGGTAAATTTCCAGGAAATTTATTTTTATTAGATACTATACTAAAACCTCAGAAAATAAAACGGGATATTAATAAATCCCCATACCTAATATTGCTCTAAGACATAGTTATAAATTTTGATGACATGTCTTTGTGTCTTAGAAGAGCAAATTGTAGATATTAGGAAATATGGAAGTCCCAACAGAGTCAAGATTTCACATTATTACTAAGGAAAGACTCCTTTCTTTTCTAAACAAGGGGGCCAAGTTGACTATAATCAGGAAGAGGTAGGCTACTCTGACCCTGGAGTCAGTGACAATTATCTCATATGCCCTCTATTATAAGAGCAGTAATATCATAGTCATCTTGTTTACAGAGAAATGGATGATATACTGAAACAATTTTATCTCAAAGAAATTCCATAAAAACAACTGTAAGAGAAACCTCTTGAATGAATAGTTTTGCCTGAGGCCCTAATCCCAGATATATAAGCTACTGATGTGAGAAACACCATAAACAGTCATTTGTCTCCTTATCACCACCTTTGTCAATCATCTATCAAGTACTTAGTAAACCCAAGAACTTTTGAGGGACTCAAGTACATATGGAATGGAGGGGAATAGGTCAAGGTAAAGTAAACCATTTTCCATTAGAAAATGGTTTGTGAGATGAATACTTCAAAAACTAAGAAATATATAGTACCACATAGAATTCTTTTTTTTTTAAGTAGGCTTCACACCCTGCATGGAGCCCAACATGGGGCTTGAGCTCATGATCCTGAGATCAAGACCTGAACTGAGATCACAAGTCACATGCTTAACTGATTGTGCCACTGAGATGCCACTGCAGCACATAAAATTCTTCAAAATAGGGTGGCTGAGAACATTTACTAAACTGACCCAAACTCATGAAACTGAGTGATAAGGAAACAATTTTGAATTCATCCTGTCCAAAAGATTAAACTTTGATGAATACCCTCTTGACATAGTATTGGACCCATGTGGATAAGAACTGGAATTTCTAGTTTTCTAGAAGATTAATATTCCAGTTGCTCCAGGCCAACTCCAAAATGTCACACATTATAAAGAAATGTTCCTACCATACCATCATAAATGTGACTAAGCTAAAACATTTAGTCAATTTAAAAAACAAAATACAATTTGCAAATCTGTATTTATTCACTAAGTGTTTCTTATATTCTTCTTTAAGATGATATTTTCTTGAGTATTACCTAAATTTAACAAAAATTCTGAGGAACTCTCAAGTGACCAACATGTCATATGTCCCTAACGGGCTCTTGACAGTCATCTCAAGCCTTTTTTCTTAGCACTCTATCCCTCAAACCCAGTGCTCCAGGCCTTACTAAATTTATTTAATGTTCTCAAAAACCTCAAATTCTTTGGGCCTTCTCACAAACTAATATCTCATCTTGGTAACTACCCACTCACCCTTGGTCACAGTTTCCATGAAATTCTTGTTAGAATGTCTCCTGATCTCTCTTACCTAATGATGAGGAAGTGTCATGTTTAATGGGCCTCCTTAGACTAATGCATATTTTATAGCTGAAAAACATGTAACTATTTACTGTAAGTGTTCAATCATATATTTCCAAGAAGAGAGTACGTTTTGTAAGTTTAGGGACCTTAGTCACCTTGTTCAGCAAACTTTTTCTAGGACCTAGAAGAATGACCTATCAGAAAGCTATCAGTAAAAGTCCAAATGAGAAATAATAGTAGCCTTGGCATAAAAAATTTCCCCAACTGATCAAGACCACAATAAACTCTACTTCCTCTAAATATACTTAGCATGCCTGGCTAATTTTTGCTTCTCACTCGAAACTTACCATATGACAGTTTATATTATTTATATATTATATCATATCACAGATGAGGAATATAGGATCCAGAAATATGAGAAGACTTACTGAAGGTCACTCAGAGAGTTAGTGTTTCCTACCAGATTAAAATCCATTTCTGAGCTGAAGAAACAGAATCACAGAAAAGGAGACACTGGAAAAATGTGTTCCAAAGCAAAGAACAAGACAAAACCTCAGAAAAATAAACAAGTGAAATGGAAATAAACAATCTACCTGATAAACATTTCAAAACAATTGTCATAAAGATGCTCACCAAACTTGGGAGAAGAACATATGAACACAGTATGTCAACAAAGAGATAAAAAATATAAAAGAGAAACAATCAGAGTCAAAGAATACAGTAACTGAAACAATAAATACACTAGAGAAAATCAATAGCATATTAGAGGATGAAGAAGAATGAATCACTGATCTGAAAGACAGGGTAATGAAAATCACCCAAGCTGACCAGCAAAAAGGAAAAAGAATTTTAAAAATAAAAAAGTATGTAAGGGAAATCTAGAATAACAGCAAATGTAAGAACATTCACATGATAGGGATTCCAGAAGAAGGAGAGAAATGAGGCAGAAAACTTATTTGAAAAAATAACAGTTGAAAACAACCTAACCTAAGGAAAAAAACAGGTATCCAGGTTCAGGAAACAGAATCCTAAACAAATTGAACCCAAAGAGGTTGATGCCAAGACACATAACAAATAAAGTGCTGAAAATTAAAGAGAATATTAAAAGCAGCAAGAAAAAAAAGCAACTAGTTATTTACAAAGGAACTCCCATTAGACTATCCAGCTGACTTTTTTAGCAGCAATTTTACAGGCCAGAAGGGAGAGGGACAATTCATTCAAAGTGCCAAAAGAAAAAACAAAAAAAAAACAAAAAAACCCACTAAAATGAGGAATACTCCATGTGGCAAGATAAACAAAAGTTAAAGGAGTTCTTCACCACTAAACCAAGCTTGTAAGAAATGTTAAAGGGTCTTCTATAAACCAAAAATAAAAGGCCAAAAATAAAATACCTAGAAATAAATTTAACCAAGGAGATAAAAGACCCATACTCTGAAAACCATAAACACTGATGAAAAAACCTGAAGATAACACAAAAATAAAGATACTCCATGCTTATGGATTTGAAGAACCAATACTGATAAAATCCGTACCATCCAAGGCAATCCACCAACTTAATGCAATCCCTATCAAAATAACATTTTTCACAGAACCAGAAAAAATAATACTAAAATTTGGGTGGAACCACAAAAGACCCAAATAGCCAAGCCATCTTTAGAAAGAATACCAAAGCTAGAGGTATCACAATCCCATATTTCAAGATATACTACAAAGCTGTAGTAGTCAAAACAGTATGGTACTTGCCCAAAAACAGATACATAGATCAATGGAACAGAATAGAGAGCCCAGAAATAAACTCATGTTTATCTGGTCAATTAATCTATGATGAAGGAGGCAAGAATACACAATTGGGGAAAAGATAGTCTCTTCAACAAATGGTGCTGGGAAAACTGGATAGCTACAGGGAAAAGACTGAAACAGAACCACTTTCTTGTATTATACACAAAAATAAACTCAAAATGGATCAAAGACCTCAATGTGAGACCTGAAACCATAAAATTCATAGAAGAAAACACAGGCAATAATCTCTTTGACATCAGTCATAGAAAAATTTTTCTAGGTATGTCTCCTCAGGCAAGAAAATAAAAGCAAAAATAAACTACTGAGAATAAACCCAAACCAAAAGGTTTTGGAGAGTGAATGAAACCATCAACAAAATGAAAAGGCAACCTACTGAATAGAGAAGATATTTGTAAATGATATATCCAATAAGGGATTAATATGCAAGACATATAAAAACACGTATACAACTCAACAACAAAAAGACAAAGAACATGATTAAAAATGTGCAGAGAACCCAAATATATATTTTTCCAAAAAAGGCATACAAATGGCCAACAGACACATGAAAATATGCTCAACATCACTCATCAGGGGAATGCAAATCAAAACCACAATAATATATCACCTTATGCCTGTAAGAATGGTGAAAATAAAAATCACAAGAAATAAAAAGTATTGGTGAGGATGTGGAGTAAAAGGAACGCTCATGCACTGTTGATGGGAATGCAAATTGGTGCATCCACTGTGGAAAATAGTTTAGAGGTTCCTCAAAAAATTAAAAATAGAATTACCATATGATCCAGTAATTCCACTACTTGGCATTATTCCCCACCAAAAATGAAAACAATCATTTGAAAAGACAAATGCACCCTTATGTTTATTGCAGCATTATTTATAATAGCCAAAATATCAAAGCAACCCAAGTGTCCATTGATAAGCGAATGGATAAAGAAGGTGTGGTATGTGTGTATATGTATGTACATGTATACATATGAAATAAAAGGGATTCAGAGTACACTTATCTTGATGAGTACTCAGTGATTAATGTATAGAATCGTTGAATCATTATAATGTACAACTGAAAATAATATAACACTATGTTAATTATATTTCAAATAAATAAATGGCCATAACTGTAAGTAAAAAAAAAAAAAAAACTATGAAAGAAAATAAATCTTATCAGTAAAAGCAAACATGTAGTAAAAAATAATGGATCAACCACTTAAAAAGATAGTATGAAGGTTAAAGTACAAAACTAAAGATATCTACAATAACTACATAAGGGATACACAAAAAAAAATGATGTAAAAAATAAAATATGGTGGTAAGGGTAAAAATGTTGTGCCTTTAGAGTTTAAGTGACCATCAACTTAAAATAGATGGCTGCATACATAGGGTGTGATATATGAACTCATATGACCACACATGATATATGACCACAAAGCAAAGATCTATAGCATATACACAAAAAATAATAAGAAAGGAAGCCAAAAATAACACTAAAGAAGTCATCAAATCACAAGAGAGAAAAGGAAAGGAACAGAGAAGAGCTACAACAGCCAGAAAACAATTAAGAAAATGCCAATGTCTACCTATGAATAATTATTTAAATGTAAATAGACTAAGTAATACAATCAAAAGACATAGGTTGGCTGGATGGATGAAAAACAAAAACAAAAAAACAAGACCCATCCATATGCTGCCTACAAGAGTCTCACTTCAAACCTAAAGACACAAAGAGACTGAAAGTGGAGGCAGAAAAAGATGTTTCATGCAAATAGAAATAAAAAGAAAGCTGGGGTAGCAATATAGCAATATTATATCAGAAGAAATAATCTTTAAAACAAAGACTGTAACAGGAGATGAAGAGAGTATTACATAATTTAAGGGGGTCAATCCAACAAGAAAATAGTATTATCTTTGTAAATACCTATGTACCCAACGTAGGGGCACCTACATATATCAAGCAAATATTAGTAGACATAAAAGGAGAAACTTCCAATAATGCAATAACAGAAGACTTTAACACTACTTACTCACTAGATAGATCATCCAGACAGAAAAATCAATATGGACCCAGTGTCCTGACACATTAGTCCATGTGGACTTAATAGATATATACAGAACATGCCAGCCCCAAACAGCAGAATAAACATTCTTTTCAAGTGTACATGGAACATTCTCTAGGATAGATCACATGTTAGGCCACAAAACAACTCACAATAAATTTAAGAAGACTGGAATCACAAGAATCTTTTCTGACCACAACAATATGCAACTAGAAATCAATTTTTAGAGAAAGGAAAAACACAAAGATATGGAGGCTAAACAGCATGCTGCTATACAGCCAATGGGTCAAAAAAGAAATAAAAGAGGAAATAAAAAATACCCTGAAGCAGATGAAAACAGAAACACAATGTTCTAAAATTGTCAGGACACAGGCCATATAGATGGCCAACAAACAGATGGAAAGATGTTCAATACCACGAATCATCAGGGAAATGAAAATCAAAACCACAAGGAGATATCACTTCACACCTGTCATGATGATTAGTATCAAAAAGACAAGCAATAATAAGTGTTGGTGAGAATGTAGAGAAAAGGAAACCCTCATACAGTTATGTTGGGAATGTAAACTGATGTAGCCACTGTGGAAAACAGTATGGAGGTTCCTCAAAAAATAAAAAATAAAAAAATCTACCATAATATCCAGCAATTCCATGTCTAAGTATTTACCCACTCTAATTTAAAAAGATACACACACCCGCTGTTCACTGCAGCATTATTTACAATAGCCAATACATGGAAGTAACTTAAGTGTCCATCAATAGATGAATGGACAAACAAGATGTGGTAATATAAACAACATACCCAACCCTAAGAATGAAATCTTGACATTTGTGTAAACAGGGATGGACCTAGAGAGGATAGTAAGCTTAGTGAAATAAGTCACGCAGAGAAAGACATTGTATGATTTCACTTATGTGGAATCTTAAATCAATCAATCAATCAATCAATAAATAAATAAAATAGAAACTGAGTCATAAATACAGAAAACTCGTGGTTGCCAGAGGGGAGGAATGTGGGAAAAATGGGTGAAATAAGTGAGTGGGATTAGGAAGTACAAACTTCCAGTTATAAAATAAATAATTCACAGGAAGGTAAAGTACAGCATAGGGAATACAGTCAATAATATTTTAATAAATTTGTATGGTGACAGATGGTAACTACACTTACTGGTGGGATCATCTTGCAATGTATAATAAATGTTGACCATTATGTTGTACAACTGAAACTAATATAATCTTATATGCCAACTCTTCTTCTCTAAAAAAAATCTTTATCTTTCCTGAGGTATACTGCTTTTCCTACTACACCATAAAATTACATTCCCATAACTAGCATTCATGCTTCCAGAGGGCAGCAAGATATGTATCCTGTGTCATATAGCTAAGAGTAAACTTACAGTAAGTGATGATTTTATTGAAAAAACTGAATTGTATTTATATTTACATTTTAGTTTAGGTAATTATGCATTATATTTATTTTATGTGTATTTTTATTTGATTTTAATTTTCTGCCAGCTATCCTTAAACATAGTGTTACCCTATCCTCCACTGAAATCTTGGGCAGATAACATTACTTTGCCATGCCTTTTTATTTAGCCTTTTAACATGTTGTATTTCAAAAATTTTAAATATTCAGTTCAAGAAAATAATTAAACTTAAAATTCACACTACTTTGCACTTCTCCATCAGTTTGGTTTTGCTTAAGGCCTGGAAGCTTGCAGTACAAGAAAGAGAATGTGTTTAGATTCCCTTCATAATCTGCCACTCACAGGCTGCTATTCTGGACTCACCAGGATCAAGCCAAGCGATTAAGGAGACAGTGGTACAGTTTTTCATGACTGCTTCAGTTCAGTCTTTATCTGGCTTTGGTGGTCTCTGGGACTGGAATATGGTCAAAACTGACTTTACCTTAGATGACCATTTTATGGAAATTCTCTTGCTAGGAAACCCCAATTCTGAAGAAAACGTTTTCTCTTCTAGTTAATTATTTTCAACTTCCTCCTCAGCTCCTACCTGATAGCATCCTGTCCAGAAACTACTAGGCCTAATCCTAACCCTAACCCTCTCCAAAAGGTTTCAGAACTGTTCTTTTCCTAATGGTCCACAATTAGACATGGAAATCCTCACATTTTACCTCTACATACCAGTTATGTAGCTCCCTCCTGGTGCAGCCCTGTCTTTGCCTCTGCTTTCCTGTCTTAGGCCACTTAGTCGCTGTCTCCTGTACCATCCTCTACCCCCTCCCCAGAACATATATTAACCTTTAGGTTGTCCCTTTAATGTCCCCTGCACTAGAGCATCCCCTCTGTAACCCCAAAATGCAAGTCCTTCCAATCTCCCCAAACTCAACCACTTACAATACTTGAAACTAGTCGACTGTAAGTGCTGGAAAAATAGGTTCTTAAAAACTTCTAGCCATGAGGTGCAAAGGGAATCGTCTAGTGCTTCATTTTCATACATGTAGGTATTGGTACCTATACATTGCTCTTGTCTTTGGAATTTCACCTGAGTTTATGAGTCTCATTTTAAAATCCTATACTGTAATATAGTAATTTTAGCTAACATTTGTTAAATCCTATAAGTCAAACACTTAGCTAAATAAACATGTTCTACATGCATTACCTTATTTGCTATTTATTTCAAACCTTTTTTTTTTTTAAGTTCCTATTACTACCTCCACTTTACCAGTTAAGAAAGCAAAGTCTTGAAGAGGTAAAGAAACAAACCTACTCCAGGAAGCAAAGCTAATACAATGCACAAGCATTTGAATTTAATGCCTGCTGGGTTTTTTTAAAGCTCAAGGACCTAACCACTACGCTAAGGCCTCTCTGATCTTATCAAGAACAAGTGAATAGGAAAGTTTAAGAGAAAAGGAAATAGATCAGCCTGTAGTGCTAGCAGAGTGAAAGGGAGAACATATCTAAGAGATTTTACAGGGATCCTGAACTCCTGGTTTTCTGATTTAAGGATTCGAATAAGCAGCTACAGAAAATTAACACAGCAAGATGCAAAAGTTTACATTATTTTCTGTGGGTCTTTCCTAACATACAACCAACAAAATAATTACATTTATATTTATCTAAAATTTTAGAAGTAAATATCATGAAACTTTATATTAAATTTAACTGATTTTATAAGGAGTCCCATTTACTGCCCAATCTCCCATAGTGTGAAATGAATGACTATTAAGCCAGAGTCATTCACATTTCTATTGAAGTAGAGCCTGCTTGGATTTCTCTCTCTCTCCTCTCTCTCTACTCCTACCCCACCTGCACTCTCGCTGTCGCTCTCTTAAAATAAATTTTAAAACATTAAACAAATAAAATATATTAACACCAGGATTTTGTATGTATCTAAATGGGATTATGAATCTTGAAGATTTTTATAAGATACATAGACATAAAGTTATTCATTCAGATTATCTAAGAATAATAACAAAAAATGCAGTCTGGTCTAGCTTAAAATACATCTTATTTTTAAAGGATGAATTGTCCAATTTATCCCATCACAAGAAATTCTTGAACATTTTTTTAAAACCATTAACTATTATATAGCATAATAAAGTGTGTTAATTTAATTTTCAGATAAAACTTGATGTGGTCACCTGATAGTTTTCACAAATCTTTATTTTAAGATATTTTCTTGGGTATTCTTAGAAAAAATTAGATTTGAACAAATTTTTACAAAAGTAAAAATATTAAAAATAATTTAAAATAATCTATGATCCTCATCACCTGTTTAGAATTTTAATACACATTAGTAAAATTTCAATAGGGGAAAAAAGCTAAAAACCAATATTAAAAACTAATATTAAAATCTGACTTGTAAGACTAATTTAATGAACTGTATACATATACATAAGAATGTTTGCCCATACACAGGTAAACATAAAACCATCTTGAAAGACGATTTTTTAATACATCTCCAAGTTGTAGTACTGCTGATAGTACTCCAAGTTATTTTTGTTTGCTACATCCAAGAAAACTGTGAGCATTATAAAACATATCTCAACAAAACTTCCCATCTTCTTAACACTGATATTTGATATAGTGACTAATAAGCAATCAATAATATGTACTAAATGAATAAACACGACTCTTTCTATTATACTTGCCCCTATATTAATTACCCAATCAAATCAAATTTTAAGTGGCTTATAATAACTTCATTGTATATCTTTTGGGGTAAATTATATTTTAGCTTTTGATAGCACACAGGTCCAAAATATCCAAAAATATATAAATATTTCATTTTTTGATATAATTTACCCCCAATCTACTTAGCAAAAATAAGTTCTTATATAATAATTTTCTTAAAGACTATAATCCTAGAGTTGAAGAATATCATCTATTAAATGTTTCATCATCTCATGGATTATAATCCATATTCCTGTATCTATTTACATGTAAGGTCAATTCTAAAAGACTATGTTTCTTCTCAAGAGAAGCAATACTCTATTTTGCATAACAGTACAAATTTAACTAATCTTGTAATTAGCTAGTAAGTTTAGCTAAATTCACAATATATGTCTTGGAATTGGGACTGAAAAGTAAAGCCAGCTCTGAATCAGGAGAACGAAGAGATACTACAAAATACGGTGTGGCCAGTAGGACCTTACCCTTTACACCAACAAACTCCTCAACCTATGATCTATGAAGGATATATAGAAATGTGCTAGGTTTCCCTTTCCTGGTTAACTCAAATTAAGTCAGACCTTATAAAATGATAAGATAATTAATCAGTTTTCACTGTGGGTAAAGATTAGAAGTTTACTATGAGAATTCACTAATGATGGTCAGAAAGTTAGAGCAGACAAAACAAAGAGGGAAGTAAGACAAAAACATCTTTAGTAATCTACTGAGAGCAATCACCAAGACATTTGGATGAACATCAGCAGAGAGGTATCATCAACATTACAGATGTGAGGAGTTTATTTTCATTTTGAGCCAGATACTAAGTCTTTGTATTACAGCACATGAACTACATTGCTGAATGAAAGTTAACTGGGCACAGCATGAGACTAATCCTAACACAACTCCTCACCAAATTAATAAATCTCCTTTATGCCCCCACCTTGAATTCTAACAGATTGATTATATTTGGATAAGTATAACATATTTTTTTTTACATTCTTCCATTTAATCATGCTATCTAAAGGCGGAAAATCTATTAAGATGTGGAAATTAATTTTCTTCTTTGATCATATAAGCTACTTTCTTAAAGTCAGGCTTTCCTCATTTAAAAAATTTTACTAATTAATTCAAAAATATCTGTCTCACCTTTACATTAGTTTTTGTGCTAATTGCTAGGGACACAGTAGAGAATATAACAAATAAATGCACCTTCACTGAAAGTAGAATATATTTCTTTTATCTTAATTTGCCCATGCTTTATATCTCACTTAATTATTTAGTCTCACACAGACTGGATGCACTGAAGATCAGCTAGGATCATCTTGGTTGATTTTATTTTAGCTGGTGTTCCCCATTCTTACTACCTATCTTGATCTCTCTCTCACACTCAGTACCTCATCCCTCCCTGTAGTATTTTATATTTGCCTCTCACTTTTTCACATTTGCCTCTCACTTTTTCACAGGCCAAGTTCCACTGGAATCAAAATCAAATGTATCCCATACTTGCTTATAGAAATTATCCACTTTTATTCCTCACAGGATGATTTGACACACATTTCATCACAATTTTATTATTCTGAGAAAAAATTGTGCCACAATTCTCAACTGGCTAATCACAACCCAGATATTCAATTACCTTACTCTTAACAAAGTAAACAAACCAGTAATAGCAAAATGACTTTTAGTATACTAATAACTCACGTCTCATATATAAAGATACTTTAAGGTCACTCAGAAACAGATTTTTTAAATTTAATCATTTAAGTTTAAATTATTTTCCAAATATCCCAATCCTCTTTGAGATATATTTTTCATTATACCTACATAAACTCAATTTGTAATTTATCATAAATGCTTCATCATATTTGATGTCTCTGTATGATAAGCCAGATAACGCAGACCTATATCTTTAGTAGGTAAAAACATTGAATGTCAGAGCATAATTAGAGAGAGTAACATATATCCAGAGGCTAGTCTCAATTTAAATATGAATAACTGAGGAGGTCAAAAGAATAATGTGTGACATACATTTTTGTGTCTAGTCACAGGGTCACTCGTGGGAAGTTTAACTATAGATATACAGGGAATACCACAAACACTAGTTGGGAATAAAGCTTATAGACAAAAGTAAGGGGTCAAGCACAGAGTTTCCATCACTAGACCAAAATTTGACCTTAGGAAAAACAGAGAAGCCTAGATATTAGAACAAATATAAAATATTAACCTAATATAGCAATCTATGCTGCAGTGTTAAAGATTCCTGAAATTTTTCTATTAAGTCAAAGCTACTCCTACCTTTCAGCCTGAATGGGAAGTATACCCTACCTGTAGGGCTCAAATGGGTCCATGTTCAAGCAAAGAAGAATTCAGTGGAAAAGAATATGACTCCAATATGCTTTGTGCATTTTATATAAATATAAATATGCTCACTTTATAAAGCACATCTATTGATCAATATTGATTTCTTTAAAAAATAATAAGAATTACAAGTTAAAGAAGTGGACAATGAAAAATTTCTTAAAGTACTGTTTTCACTAAAGTACACACTTTATCAAGGTGTCATATAAACAGTAGACACTCCAGGGTATGCTGAAAGTGATAATTCATATGCTCTCAAGATAGCCTATTTTGGCTGGCTGTCATTCCAAGTGATAATTGTACTTGTACATATCCCTTGTTCCTCATGTAAGTAATCCCTTTATTCTGAACACTCATAGCCAAATTTCCCTTGCTAGAGAAAGGAGTTCATGATTTCTAAAGAATAAAACCCAACTTCATTACTACCCTTTCTGCTTGTTCACTGCCACCTGACAGATAGAAATGCCTCATAAAACTGACAAACATCCTTCTCTTCCTAACTAACCTAAACTAAATTTGACTTTAGTAAAGAGTTCTATAAATATCTCTAATCTATAAGTTAGGAATATTATTAAATGAACATGTTTCAAACAACGTACATCACACAAACATTCACAGGTCTTCACATACACTCTCAGCTATCCAGTCCCCAAATATTTTCATTAATGTTCATTTCTAGCTGAAAACTAAACATTGAATCCTTATTCTTGCAAGATTAAAAAAATAATAAAAACAAAAACCTCAGATTAAAGGCAAAATATTTTGTTCAATTCAACCTCTCGACATTATATTCTCATTAACCAAAATATGAGATCAGCGACAATCCTTAGATGTTGACAGATCTTCTCTGACAACATACTGCAGATGATGGGCAATGCATATTGGCTTGCACAAAGGAGATCCCTACATGGAGATGCTTAGCAGAAGCTAACTAAGTAGGAATTCTGCTATAATGAAAGCATTTTTATCCTTTACTTAATTTTTTAAAATTAGTGTTTTAATAGAGAACACCACTTTAAGTTTTATGATTGCACCAAATTTTAAAGATACTGAGTTAAGGGGTGCCTGGGTGGCTCAGTCGGTTAAGTGTCTGACTCTTGATTACAGCTCAAGTCACGATCCTGCGGGACATGAGATTGGGTCCCACATTGGGCTTTGTGCTGACAGTGTGGAGCCTGGTTGGGATTCTCTTTCTTCTGTCTCTCTCCCTGCCCCTCCTCTGCTCACACTCTCTCTTAAGGTAATTAACTTAAAAAAAAAAAAAAAAAAACATACTGAGTTAAAAATTGGCTGATAGAAATATTTAAAAAATAGATATTAAGAGTAAACAGCTATCACACACAAACCAAACCACCCTCAACTCAAGATGCTAAGTAAATAAAGATATTTAGACATAACACTCCAATCGGAACAAAGTGATGCTTCTGGTTTTGTTTTCTGGGGAATTCTCTCCAATTATATTGAAAAAGAGTAAGATATTAATGAAGTATATCTTGAATAAAATTAAAGATTTTCTAAGAGGGAAAGTAAAACCAATTAAGGTGCAATAAACCTTTAAAGGTCTTAATACCATCACCATATGTAATGGATTAATTACTTAGAGAATGTTACCATGAAGTTGAAACTTACAATGTGTTTTAAAGGAATTAAGATAATAATCTAAACCTGTTTGTAAGGTTAGAGTTAGAATGTAGTGCTAAAGAAACAATTAGACTTGAGGTAGGGGAGCAACACTGTGCAGAAAGTGTAGCCTTCCAGATATAGTCATCTGGAGAGCAGCTACATCACCTTTTTTTCCCCCTGTATTTCTTATGTTTCCTCATGGATTATGGGAATATAACACATCAAGGAAAGGTCAATTAACACCTATTATTGGCTTAGTAGACATAATCTTACTTCTTACTGGTGTAAACATTAACTCATGCTGAGCCCTGGGATAAGGTTCCCCATTTTCCTGTATGACACTGGTAGCACTACTGGTTCTTTTATGCTTTAAGATTTTCTGAGATCACATTTTCATGCCTTTGATCTCAGATCTGGAGAATAATGCCTTCACATGAATCTTATCTTTCTTTAGGGAGAAATCTGCAGCTAGAGATGGGAGTTTGCCCCTCAAGAGAGAATCTGAAGGAAGGCAGATATTTGGCTTGTTGGCAGCTGTATCACAGGCACCATGACCTAGGAGCACTTAATGAAATGTTTAACCTGGAGTGAGGGACAGCAGGAAGCATAAACTGAATTAATTTCAGTGCTGGTGGCAAAACCAGAACGTTCGGTGTTCTCGTGGCACTGCTGCCAGCAACTGATATTAAATATTCCTCATAAATACAAATAAAACTGAGATGCTAACTTTTACCTATTATAAAGATCAAAAAGTATATCAATATATACTATTGTTAGGTATATTAAAATAGGCTAAAATAAGCTATGCTGTAGGGAAAAAAAACTCCAGAAGTTCAATGAGCTCCACTGTGCTCTTGGATGGAGGCCCTTCTCATGGTAGCTAGAATCCAAGGATGAACAAGAAGGCATAAACATGATCGCTGCCATGGAAGAGGGAAAATAAGCCTCTAGAGAGTGTTACACTGGCACTTAATGTAACATACACATCATTTCTGATCTAAACTCATTAGACAGTACTAGCCACGTGGTCTCACCCACCCCAAAGGTGGCTAGGAAATCCAATGCTACTGTGTGCCTGGAAAATGGAGAGCCAGGAATGTTGACATTAGCTACTACAACTTGGAAATAAATGTTCATTCTTTCTCAAAATCCAGTATTATTGACTTACTTGATTGCCACAATGAAGCCAAAAGAAGTATATTTCCTTTTTTCTCCTCTAAACAGTCATTCTAATGACTCAACTTTAACAAATTCTGATTTGTCCAACCCCAAAACACTATCCAGTAATCAGGGTTCAGTTCTCTTTTGTTTTCAATTGTTACTTTTCCTACCCTCCCCAATATTCCACCTTCACCCACAAGAATGGGTCAAGTCTGAGTTAGGGAGATAAATTATTACTACCATCCCAGTATAGTTCAAGAAAAAGGAATAATTCTGAATAGATTAAGAGTAGAGAAATAACAGTTTTCCTGAACACCACAAGGTAAGTGTGTATTTTGTTGACAAGAGGCAGAATGAGTCAAGTATTCAGTTACCAGAGGACAAACTAAGAAAGTCATTATTGCTGTTCACAAAGTATATATAGATCTCCAACTTCCAGGCACAAAGTACAATTGTGTTTCTTATCCCTTTATGGTTGGGCCCTAAAGGTGTTATTAGCTCTAGCCAATCAGTTTTGGCTAAGTCATATAGCACTTCTGACCTGGACGACTCACTGGCTGGTTTAAGATCCTCTAAAATCTATCCACTCTCCACACTCACTGCCACTGCTCTAGTCCACATCACCATCATTTACCCCTGAATAACAGCAATAGTGTCCTAACTTGTGTCCCATTAACAACTCTTGCCCTCTCCAAACATCCAAACACTGTTCATCCAGGGACCAGAATAATCTTTTTTTTTTTTTTTTTTTTAAAGAAACTGGATTATTTAATCCCTTTCCTTTTTAACACCTGCCAATCATTTCATTGCTGTGCCAACCACTGCCTAGTAAGTGCCTACAAAATCAACAACCCAACCAAAACCCAACAATCAGGACCAAGATACCAAATCTTAAGCTCACAAGGTTCTTAGAAATCACTGTTTCCTCTTTCCTATTCTATTGTAAAATTACTTTTTTAATTGATACCACTGGCTCTAGTCTCCAAAACATTTAATCACTTCCAGAAAGAGTATTCTAAAATATTAATTACATTATAGACTCCTTATTTCTAAAAATCTATTAATGGCTTCTAATCAATTACAACATATTCTAACTAAAACCCTTGGGTCTCTGATGCTTTATATTAAATGCTTGTATATTAAATGTACAAATTAAAACATATAATTTTGGCTTTCCAGTTGCTTTTTTAAAAAGTCAATGGATAAAATTATTCAAAATTTTCCCCTTAAAATGAAAGTCAAAGGGATGCAAGCAAGTGACAGTTTATAGAGATAAAGCTAGCACTCAATCAGCCTTTCTCTTAGGCTCCACTAGCTATAGCTCATTCTCAGTCACATATATTAAATATCTACCCATAAATGACCACCAATTAAAGTAGGAACAATAAGAATACTAATGTAGAGTTACATTAAAGAGATAATTGTGGTAAAAACTGTGTTTAATTATTTACTTGGGGGAGGCTTTCAACACGCAAAATGTGTTCTCTGCAGATAAGTATGTAAAACTGCAATTTGACCACTTGTTTATTTTATCATGTAGAGCTAGAATATGACCATTATAAAAATTACCACTGAGAATTTAGTGAAAATTTGATAAATTCCAAATATCAAAATATTAATAGATTTTTATAGCATATCAAGTAAATGCATTATAACTGATATATTAAAATATACTTTTGAGTTATGTAAAAATCGTAATTTTATCTTACATAACAATTTTAAATACTATTAATTATTAAGCAAAAAGGTAAAATCTAGTTAATAATATTGCAATTACATTATATGTGACAGATGCTAACTATACTTACTGTGGTAAATATCGCATAATATACAGAATTGTCAAATCATTGTGTTGTACACTTGAAACTAATATAACATTATATATAAATTATTTTGTATAATTTCAATTTAATTATTAATGTTACTATAATTTTATAGCAATCAAAATAAGATGTCTGTATCCAAAGTTGTCATATTACACCAAAAATTATTAAATAAGCTATTATTTAAAGGTATTAAAGATATCACAACATAATGAAAAGGGTACAAAAGTAGAATATAATTGAAGCATGCTGACTAAAAAAATAGTTCAGGACCACCTCATTTTTCCAATTTGTCCAGTACTTCCAATCCCTTTTTGCACCCCGCCAAAGTCAACTATACCAAATTAGTTGCATTTTCTGCAGAAATGCCAGGTTCTTAGCTCTCTCTGCATCTTGGAATGGCCTCTTCAACCTTTGGAAAAGCCATTTTATGTTGATTCTCCCTCATCATAAACAATGTCATTCAAGACTCTGCACATAAAAACGAACACATAGATCAACGGAACAGAATAGAAAGCCTTCAAATAAACCCACACATGTACAGTCAACTGATTTTCAACAAAGGTGCTAAGAATACATAATAGGGAAAAGAGAGTCTCTTCAGTAAATGGTGTTGGGAAACTGGATCCCCACATACAAAAGAATAAAATTGGACCCCTATCTTAACCATACACAAAAATCAACTCAAAGATTAAAGTCTTAAACATAAGATCTAAAACTGTAAAACTAGAAGAAAACATGTAAGAAAAGCCCTTGAAATTGGTTATGTTAATGCTATTTTGGATATGACATCTAAAACACAAGTAACAGAAGCAAAAATAAAAAAGTGGGACTACATCAAACAGAAGTTTCTACACAGCAAAGGAAACCATCAACAAAATGAAAGTCAACCTACAGAATGGGAGAAAACATCTAAAAATCATTATGAAGGGTTAATATTCAAAATATATAAGGAACTCTTAGAACTCGATCACAACAACAACAAAAAAAATCAAGTTATTCAGATCCTTTTCAGCAAAGGACCTGAAATGCATTTTTCTAAATCATATCTGTTAAGATGGTTATAATCAAAAAGTCAAAAGATAAGTGTTGGAAAAGGTGTGGAGAAAAGGGAACCTCTGTACATTGTTGATGGGAATATAAATTGGTACAGCCATTATGGAAAATGGTGTGGAGTTTCCTCAAAAAATTAAAAAACAGAACTACCACATGATTCAACAATCACACTTCCAGGTGTATACTCCAAGGAAATAAAGTCACTATCTTGAGGAAATGTTAGCACTTCCTTGTTCATTGCAGCATCATTCACAATGCCCAAGATATGGTAACAGCCTAAATGTCCATCAATGGATGGACTATACTGCACATATATGTAGGTATATATACAATTGAATATTAATCAACTTTAAAATAAATCAAATTTGCAATGACATGGATGGACTTGGAGGACATTATGCTAAGTGAAATAAGCCAGACAGAGAAAGGCAAATACTGCATAATTCCACTTATATGTGGAGGGTAAAAAAAGTGAACACAGCAACAATATAGTAAAACAGTAGTTAACAAAGACTGAGTTATGAGGGAAAAGGAGAGATTAGAAAAAAGAAAAAAAAGAGTAGAATGATGATTTTCAGGGGCTGCTGGGAAGAGGGTAATGGGGAGTTACCGTTTCATGGGTTACAAAGATTCAACTTTGCAAGGTGAAAATAAATGGTGGTGATGCTTGACAATAGTATGAATACACTTAATACCACTGAACTGTGGTATACAGTTTTACCACGCACACACACACACACACACACACACACACACAAATACTACACAAGCAATATGTCCTGTGAAAAGCCTTTGTTGATTTCTGCATGGAGAGTAAGTCGCACCACCCTTCCTCAACCTGCAGAAAATCCTATGAATTTTCCTACCAGAAAATATTTACCGTATTTAATTATAATTACCATTGTAATATTTCTCCACTCTGAATTTCTTAATGAGAAGCTATTTCCATCTATTTCTAGAATATGATTTGAGGATGCAGGCCACACTTCTACTTGCTATACAACAGCAGATATGAAAAGTCACCATTCCCTGCCTCCTCATCTTATATTGCCCAATGTAGATACTTTCAGACATTGCTGTTTTCCTTTTATTTTCTCATCCTATATGAGTAATCTTTGATAAATTACTTATCTTCTCTGTACCTCAGATTCCTCATTTACAAAAAAGGGCACAGTGTCACTACCTATCTCCCAACGTTGAAAGGAAATTAAGTGTATATAATCTACTCAGGCTTCCTTTCCCCTTTTGGCAATATGTCAATTTGATAATCTAGGACCAGCCAATTACTGATAGAATAGACCAATGTACACTGTTATGTGCTGCAGCAAGGCTGAAGTGTGCACAGGTACAATCACAGTGACAACACCTGAACACAACTGGCTCACCTGCCCTTACCTCTCCCACCGTTCTTCTTGACTTAAAAGGAAGGCAGGATGGTTCATCTTTTTAATGCCAACATGAATCACAGTTTCTGGAATTCAATTAGTGTTTCTTCAATAAATGTGGAATGGATGATTAAATGACTTGATCAACACTACTTAAAAGTGTTCGAACATTGCTGATGAAAGTAATGAAATAATACAATTGTGCAGCACTTCACAATTTTAAAAAGATTTTGACAAACTACATTCTATTGCAATAACATGGTAAAATGAAATTTTAAGGATTATCAGTACCTTCCCAAGGAGAAAACTGTGGCTCAAAGAGATGGAAATATTTTCCCATAGCCACAAAAAAAGCAATATCAGCCAGCCAATTAGTCTGTGTGGTGTTTCCTTAAGGGAGTTAAGCAAGAGGGTTATTTCCTTAAGCTACTCATATGTTTTCTCATGATTTCAATAAATTAGCAAAATATGAATTAAATATTAATGGCCTAAATGGTTTTCCCTGATAGTTGTTCATGCACCAGACCCATAAGTGGGAAAAGGGATTTAATAATTTTAAAGAATGAGAGAGGGAATATATGACTATCCTGTTTATGGAAAAAGAGATCAAAGCTGCACACTTAAGGACAGTGTCAAGTGTTGCACAGTTTACATAGCACAAAGTTAGTTCACTTTTTAACTATATAGTCTCTCAATGGTTTGAGTTTCTTCCTACTGAATTTATCTCCATCATATAGAACATGAGACAAATTTTATACAAGCAGTATGAGAAATAATTACTGACACTTATTTCCCCTTGATACTGTGAAATTCTTAGCTATATTTTTTGTATAACTTTCATCTCCAAATTTGTGTATCTCCATTTAGAAATGGCAAGGTTTATCCCATCATCACACTTGTTTGGAAAATCAATGAAAATCACTTATGTCGTATATGGAAGTTTCAGTGTGTTGTAGAGGTTCTTGTATTCGTTTTGCCAATAACTGCTAAATGACCATGGACAAATCAGTTAATATTTTTCAGTCTCATTTCACTCAGATCAAAATTACAGAGTCTTGCTAGTGATTTCTGGCTTTCCACATACCTCTAAATTCCTATTTTATACACCCAATTGCCCAAATAAATCAATACAAATATAATAATAAAAAGAAAGCACAACATTACATTAAGAAATCAAAACATCAGTTACAGCCATATTTCCATGATTAAAGTATCAAAAAACTCCACTTTTTAAAAGCATCACTTGAAAGTAAATAGTTTATTGTATTAATATTAAAAATGTTTAATTGAATAAAAATACTTTAACTCAGAAGACGTCTGTAATAAAAATATAAACTTTTCCCTACTTAGCACTTCTATGGCATAGAAATGATATAGATAAGAAATGACATATAGACATACCATATATTTGAGAATACAGAGGAAAACATTAATACTTGAATGAAAGCAAGATCTATATTTAAGGTCAACACATAATTTTTACTATTGGTCAATTACTATGTTTTCAGTTTATCATCTTCCTCTGTTTTCTTTTTTTCTCCTCAGCTTTATTGAGGTATAATTGACAAATAAAATTGTGAGATAGGTAAAAATGCATAAGGTGATACACATTGTGATAATTTGATATCTATATGCATTGTGAAAGGATTCCTCCCATCTACTTAATTAATATATCCATCGCCTCATATATTTTTATGGGATTATCTAAGTTCTACTCTCTTAGCAAATTTCAATTATAAAATTCACTGTTATCCACTACAATCACCATGTTACACATTAGATCCTCAAACCTAATTCATCTTATAGCTAACAGTTTACATACTTTTACCAACCTCTCTTCCCAATTTCCCCACTTTCCCACCTTTGGCAACCAGGTGCCAAAGGTTTTTTTTTTTTTTTTTTTTTTTTTTTATTAAGGTTCCATATATGGATGGAGTTAAGATGGCAGAGAAATAGAAGGACCTTATGCTTGCCTCGTCCCTGAATACAGCTAGATAAGTATCAAATCATTCACAACACCCAGGCAATTCATCTGAGGACTGAGAAAACAAACTGCACAACCAGAGAGAGAAAAGAAGCCACACATGGAAGGTAGGAGGTACAGAGATGTAAGATGTAATTAGAGGGAGAAAAGAATCACTGGTACTGTTGAAAGGAGGGAACCCTGACCAGGGAGAGAGGGGAGAGGGAAAAAGGGAGAGTAAGGGGAAGAGAGAAGAGAGAGAGAGAGAAAGAGACAGAGAGAGGAAGCAGGGTGCCAGACATTGCAAAGAAAACACTTCCCCAAAAAGCACTGACAGGGAAGACAAGGAAGACTAATAATCTTAAGTTTGTACAAGTAGCAGAGCTCAAGGTCTGAAGTTTAGAAGTCTGTGGCATCACCGGGGTGGAGCCTGGTGGCAATAGAGGTGTTCTTGTGGAGAAGAAGGGCAGAGGCCTGGAGCAGAGAGCGTGCTCTGAAGATCCCCCTGGTAACACTGGGAGAGACAGTTCCCCTTCTTGGAGTGCATTTGGGAGAGGTAGCCCTGCATCTCAGGGGACAATAGAGCCCGCAGGCACCATTGAGCTGCCCCGTTCATTAGCACAGGAATAGAGACTACTGAGGACACCAGTTTTTTTTTTTGCTGTTCTTTACTATAAAATCCAAGCCCCTGCGAGTCTGCATGACTGCCCTTCTGGGACAAATTGGCACCAACCACAGAGTTGGCAAAACCCTCCACCAGAAGATCAGCATGATCTATACTGTGCCAGGTCCCTAAAATTTGGAGTTTTGAACTCAGCTGGAGTGCCTGATGTAAAACACAGAAGCACCACACTGCTGGATGGGCAACTACTTGGACACAGACAAGGTGATGGCAAGGATCTGACAGAAGCCTGGGACAAATGAGGGGAGATTGTGTGCTCTTCTGTGAGGATTTCCTGAACCCCAGCAGGTGAGAACTCCCTTCTCATGGGAAAGGAGAAGCGGATGATACCATTTTTCACCCCAGCCATGAGCACAGACTTCAATGACCAGCACAGTGTCCATAAGGAAGCATGAGCCACATACACCAAGCCCCAAACCCCTGTGATAGGCGGGTACTTCTGAATTAGAGTGTGCCTGACAATTAGAGAGGCATTGGGCCCCTCCCTCAGACAACCAGAAAAAAGCCAAGTCTACTGACCAGAGAGTGCTACAAAGCTTCAGCTCTAGGGGAAATAGGATCTAGATTCTTTTAACAAGCAGACCAAAACACACCTAGTTAAAACTCACCACACAGTGGACAAGGTCCAAACACTCCCCATAGCAGACAAGGAGAAACTCTGCAGAGGACTGTTCTGAGGGAAAGAGCAGCCAAAACACAACAGCAGAGTGGACACAACATATACTATAAGCATTTCCTGAAGCATCAGGCCCCAGACAGTATATGACTTCTTCTTAATAAAGCCATTACTCTCAGGAACAGGTCTTCCTAACACACAAAAGACAGAGAACTAGATAAAATGCCAAGATGGAAAAACCCATCACAAAAGAAAGAACAAGAAGTCATTGCCAGGGATCTAATAAAAAAACAGATATAAGTAATATCCCTGAACCAGAATTTAAAATAACAATCATAAGGATATTAGCTGGGCTTGAGAAAAGCATAGAAGACAGTTGGCAGTCCTGCAGAGATAAAAGACCTAAAAACTAGTCAGGCCAAAGTAAAACATGCTATAACTGAGATACAAACCAAACTGGCATAATGACACAAGGATGGAAGAACCTGAGGAATAAATAAGTAATATATAAGATAAAATAATGGGAAATAATGAATCTGAAAAGAAGACAGAAAGAAAGGTATGTGATCTATATTCGGATCATGAATGCAGACTTAGAGAACTCAGGAACTCCATAAAGCGTAATAACATTTGTATCATAGGAATCCCAGAAGAAGAGAGGGAAAAAAGGGCAGATGGATTATTTGAGCAAATTATAACTAAAATTTTCCTAATCTGGGGAAAGAAACAAACATTCAAATCCAGGACGCACTGAGAACTCCCATCAAAATCCACAAAAGCAGTCCAACACCACGACATATTGTATTAAATTTGCAAAATAGAGAGATAAGGAAAGAATCCTGAAAGCAGCAAGGGAAAAAGAAAAGTCCTTAACCTACAAGGTAAGACAGATCAGGTTTGCAGCAGCTCTCCACAGTAACATGGCAGGCCAGAAGGGAGTGGCATAATATATTCAACATGCTGAGTGGGAAAAATAAGAAGCCAAGAAAACTTTATCCAGCAAGGCTGTCCTTCAGAATAGAAGGAGAGATAAAGAGTTCCCAGACAGAAACTAAAGGAGATCATGACCAATAAACCAGCCCTGCAAGACTCTCCACTCTTTGAGTGGAGAAAACAGACCAAAAGCAGCAAAGACTAGAAAGGAACAGAGAATATCACCAGAAACACCAACTTTACAGATAACAAACGGCACTAAATTTGTATCTTTCAATAATTACTCTAAATGCAAATGGACTAAATGCTCCAATCAACAGACACAGGGTATCAGAATAGATTAAGAAAAACAAGATCCATCTATATGCTGCCTACTCATTTTATACCTAAAGACGCCTGCGTATGGAAAGTGAGGGGATAAAGAACCATCTATCATGCTAATGGACATCAAAAGAAAGCAAGAGTAGCCATACTTCTAACAGAGATGCTAGATTTTAAAAGAAAGCCTGTAATAAGAGATGAAGAAGGGCACTATATCATAATAAAGTCTGTTATGTCCAAAATTGGTATAGCTACTAATGTATTAGTGTATTAGCTACTAATGTATAGCAATCCAGTGAAGAAATGGGCAGAAGTCATGAATAGACACTTTTCCAAAGAAGACATAGAGATGGCCAACAGACAAATGAAAAGATGTTCAACATCACTCATCATCAGAGCAGCACAAATAAAACCACAATGAGATACCACCTAACACTTGTCAGAATGGCTAAAATTAACAAGTCAGGAAGCAACAGATATTGGCAAGGATGCAGAGGGGAAACGGTCTTCCACTGTTAGTGGGAATGCAAACTGTTATAGCCACTTGAGAGAAATGCATGGAGGTTTCTCAAATAACTAAAAAATAGAACTACCTATGATCCAGCAAACACCATTAGGTATTTACCCAAAGGATACAAAAATACAGTTTCAAAGGGGTACATGCACTCCATTGTTTATAGACCCATTATCAATAGTCAAACTATGGAGAGAGCCCAAATGTCCATCAACTGATGAATGGATAAAGAAGATGTGATTTATATATACAACAGAATATTACTCAGCCATAAAAAATGATATATTGCCATTTACAATGACATGGATGGAGCTAGAATGTATTCTGCTAAGTGAAACAAGTCAATCAGAGAAAGAAAAATACCATATTATTTCATTCATGTGGAGTTTAAAAAACAAAAAAAGATTAACATATGGGAAGGGGGTGGAAAAGAGGAGAGAGGGAAACAAAACAAAGGAGACTCTTAACAACAGAGAACAAACTGAGGGTTGATGGTGGAGTTGGGAGGGAGATGGGCTACATGGTTGATGGGTATTTAGGAGGCACTTGCTGTGATGAGCACTGGGTGTTTGTTGTAAGTGATGAATCACTAAATTCTACTCCTGAAACCAATATTTACACTACATGTTATGT
Organism: Panthera pardus; assembly: GCF_024362965.1. NCBI lineage: Eukaryota > Metazoa > Chordata > Mammalia > Carnivora > Felidae > Panthera > Panthera pardus. The sequence goes on along the minus strand of NW_026526721.1, from coordinate 44,588,013 downwards.
AACTAGAATTTAAATAAAAACATGAAAAAAATAAATAAAAATAAAATAAAATAATGCCATTTATAAGCAATACCATGCAGTATTATTTATCTTTGTCTACCTGGCTTTCTTCACTTAGCATAATGCCCTCAAGTTTCATCCCTGTTGTCTCAAATGGCTAGATTTACCTCTTTCTCATGGCTGAATAATATTACATTGTATATATACACCAAATCTTCATATCTATTCATCTGTTGACAGACACTTAGTTGTTTTCATATCTTGACTGTTGTGAATAATGCTGCAATGGATAAGGAGTGCAGATATCTCTTTGATATCCTGTTTTCATTTCTTTTGGGCATATTCCCAGAAATGGGAATGCTGGATCATATGGTAGTCCTACTTCCAATTTTTTGAGGAAGCTCCATACTACTTCTGTAATTGATACACCTATGTTCATACCCACAAACATTGAACAAGGAATCCCTTTCTCTGTATCCTTGTGAACACGTGTTATTTCATCTTTTTGATGATAGGCATTATCACAGGTGTGAGATGATAGTTCACTGTGGTTTTGATTTGCATTACCATGATGATTAGTAATTTAGAGCATCTTTTCATATACTTGTTGGCCATTTATACTTCTTTGGATAAATGTTTATCAGTTCCTCTGCCCATTTTTTAATTGGATTGTGTTTTTGTTATTGAGCTATGCCAGTTCCTTATACATTTTGGATATTAACCCTTTATCAAATGTATGATTTGCATATATTTTCTCCCATTCCATAGGTGGTCTTTTCATTTTGATGGCTCCCATTGCTGTGCGGAAGGTTTTTTTGTTTTATGTAGTCCCACTTGTTTATTTGCTTTGGTTGCCTTTTCTTTGTGTGTCAAACGCAAACAATCATTGCCAAGATTGATGTCAAGGAGGTTATCCCCTATCTTTCCTTCTAGGAGCTTTACCTTATAGGTTTTATAACTAAGTCTCAAATCTGTCTTGAGTAAGATAGGGGTCCACTTAAATTCTCTTGCATGTGGTTGTCAAATTTTCCCAGCATTCATTGAAATGACTGTTCTTTCCCCCACTGTATATTCTTGACTGCTACATTGTAAATTGACCACATACATGTGGGTTAATTTCTGGGCTTGTGATTCTGTGCCACTGATGTGTGTATATTTTATGTCAATACCATACTGTTTGGATTACTAAGGCTTTGTAATATAGCTTGAAATCAGGACAGATGATGCTTCCAGATTTGTTCTTCTTTCTCAAGATTGCTTTGGCTATTTGGGGTCTTTTGGTTTTTTGTGATTTTCTATTTCTATGAAAATGACATTGACATTTTGATAGGGATTACATTGAACCTGTAGATTATTTCGGGTAGCACACATATTTTAAGAATATAAATTCTTCCAATCCATAAGCACAGAATATCATTCCATTTGTGTCTTCTTAAATTATATTCATCAATGTCTTATAGTGTTCAGTGTATAGATTTGTTACCTCCTTGATTAAATTTTTCCTAGGTATCTTATTCTTTCTGATGCAATTGTAAAAGGGATTGAATTCTTAGTTTCTCTGACAGTGTGTTATCACTGTATAAAAATGCAACTGATTTTTGTATATTGATTTTTGAATCCTGCTGTTTTACTGAATTTGTTTATTAGTTCTAATACTTTTTGGTGGAGTCTTAAGAGTTTTCTATATATAATACCATGTCATCTGCAAATAAAGATAATTTTACTCTTCCTTTCCATTTGTTTTTTATTTATTTTTCTTGACTAATTGTTCTGACTAGGATTTCCACTATTATGTTGAATACAATGGTGAGAATGGGCATCCTTGTCTTGCTTCCAATCTTATAGGAAATAATTTCAACTTTTTACCATTAAGTATAATGTTGGCTATGGGCTAATAATATATGGTGTTTACTATGCTGAAGTATGTTCCCTCTGTACCCAATTTGCTGAGAGTTTTTATCATGGATGGATGTTGACTTTTTGTCAAGTGCTTTTTCTGCATCTAATGAGATGATCACATAATTTTTAACCTTCATTTTGTTAATGTGGTGCATCACATTCATTGATTTCTAAATGATGAACCACCTGTATATCCCTGGAATAAATCCCACTTGATCATGGTGTATGATCCTTTTAATACAGTGCTGAATTTGTTTTGTTAATATTTTGTTAAGGATTTTCACACCTATATTCACCAGAGATATTGGTTTGTAATTTTCTTTGCTTGTAATGCCCTTGTCTGGTTTTGGCATCAGGGTAATGCTGGCCTCATAAAATGAGTTTGGAATTGTTTCCTCCTCTTCTATTTTTCAGAAGAGTGTGAGAAAGATTTGTATTATTATTTTTTAAATATTTGGTAGAACTCACCAGTGAAGTCATTTGGTCCTGGACTTTTCTTTGTTGGGAGGTTTTTTTTATTACTGATTCAATTTCCTTAGTAGTAACTACTCTGTTCAGATTTTCTATTCCCTCATGATTCAGACTTGGTTCCAGTTACTTCTCTGTTATTAATTTCTAGTTTGATCCTGTTACCTAAACAGAAATTGTGTGAATTATCTTCTTTTAAATTTGTTAAAGTATGTTTTATGATCCATAATCGGGTCTATTTTGGTGAACGTTCTATGTGAACCTGAGAAGAATATGTATTCTGCTGCTGTTGGATGTAGTAGTCTACTGATGTCAATTATATCTAGTTGACTGATGGTTTTCTCAAGTTCAACCATGTCCTTACTGATTTTCTGCCTGCTGGACCTGTCCATTTCTGATAGAGGGATACTGAAGACTCCAACTATGGTTGTGTACTCATTCATTTTTCCCAGCAGTTTCATCAATTTTTGTCTTACAAAATTTGATGCTCTGTTGTTAGGCACATACATGTTAAGGATTTCTTGGAGAGGGTTTCTTGAAGAACTGGTCCCTTTATCATTATGTAATGCACTTCCTTATCCCTAACTTCCCTTGCTGCAAAGTCTGTTATGTCCAAAATTGGTGTAGCTACTAATGTATTTTTTTTAGTTAGTGTTAGAATGGTATATTTTTCTCCATCTATTTACTTTTAATGCATTGTTTATTTACATTTAAACTGGTTTTCTTGTAGAGGAAAGATAATTGTGTCTTGATTTTTGATCCATTCCAGCAAGCGCTTTTAGTTGGTCCATTTAGATCACTGATGTTCAACATGATTATTAATATAATCAGATTAATATCTAAATTACTCATTGTTTTCTGTTTATTGTTTTTGTACTTTGTTCTTATTTTAGTCTTCACTCTCTTTCTGCCTTTTGTGACTTTAATTAAGCTTTTTTTATCATTCCACTTTCTCTCCTTTATTAGCATATCAGATATACTTTTTTTACTTTTCTTCAGTGGTTGCCCTTGAGTTTGAAATATACATTTACAACTAATGTAAATCTACTTTCAAATTAAACTATATCTCTTTGTAGGTAGAGTACCTTATGACAGCAAAATAATCCTACTTCCTCCCCTGTCCCATGTACTGTTGCTGTCATTTATTTCACTTAGATATACACATACATGAATATACAATTACATACTAACAGTATATAATACAAATAACTGTGTAGGTGTATATATATTACATTGTTGCTATAATTGTTTTGAAAAAATGTTTTCTGTTTTTATTTTACCTTTATTTATTCCTTCTTTGATACTCTACCTTACTTTATGAAGATCCAAGTTTCTGACGTATAATATTTTCCTTCTCTTTAAAGAACTTCTTTTAAAACTTCTTGCAAGACAGGCTTACTGCCAAGAAATTCTCTCAACTTTTGTCTGAGAATATCTTTTTCTTTCACTTTTAAAGGATAATCTCATAAGATACAGGATTACAGGTTAGTGGTGTTTTAACACTTTAACTATTTCATTCTACTCTCTTCTTGCTTATTCTATGAAGATGACAGATACAACTCTTATCTTTGTTCTTTTATAGGTGAGTGGTTTTTTTGCCTCTGGCTTCTTTCAGATTTTTTCTCTTTGATTTTCTGTAGTTTGAAAACAATATGCCTCAGTGTTTATTGTTATTATTATTCTTTTGGCATTTATTCTACATGGTATTCTTTGAACTTCCTGGATCTATGGTTCTTAAACACTATTACTTCAAATATTCCATCCATTCCTTTCTTTCTTCTCCTTCTGGCATACCCATTATGTGTATGTTGTACCTTTGGTAGTTATTCTATAGTACTTGGATAGTCTGTGCTGTTTTTGTTTTGTTTTTCTTTGTTTTTTTTCACGATTCTATTGACATATCCTCTAGTTCAGAGATTTGTTCTTCTGTGTCCAGTCTAACAACAAGCCCATTAAAGGCATTCTTTATTCCTGTTTGAGGTGTTTTGTTCTGTTTTGAATCTCTAGCATTTCTTTTTGTCTCATTCTTGGGATTTCCATCTCTCTACTTACATTGTCCATCTGCTCTTACATGGTGTATAATTAATCCATTAGAGACTTTAGCAGATTAATCACAGTTGTTTTAAATTCCTGACTTGAGGGGCCCCTGGGTGGTACCGTCGGTTAAGCAACTGACTCATCTTAGGTCATAATCTCATGGTTCATGGGTTCAAGCCCCACATAAGAGTCCACTTGGGACTCTCTCTCTCTCTCTCTTTCTCTCTCTCTGCCCCTCCTCCACTCATGTACATGTACTCCCTCTCTCAAAATAAACTTTTTTTTTTTAATTCCTGATTTGAAGTTAAGAAAAAAAACAGATGAACATAGGGAGGAAAAAGAGAGAGGCAAACCATAAAATAGATTCAACTACAGAGAACAAACTGAGGGTTGCTGGAAGGGAGGAGGGCAAGAGGATGGGTTACATGGGTGATGGGTATCAAGGAGGGCACTTACAATGAGTACTGGGTGTTGTATGTTAAGTGATGAATTACTAAATTCTACTCAAGAAACTAATATTACACTATATGTGAACTAATTGAAATTTAAGTAAAAACTTAAAAGAAAAAAAAATCCTGATTTGATCATTCCAACCATGTCTGCTTCTGATGTTTGCTATGTCTCTTCAAATTGTGTTTTTTGCCTTTTGATATACTTTGTAATTTTTTTTTTCTTGAAAGCCAGACATGATGTACCAGCAATAGTTCCTGTGGTTGTTTCCATTTGTGAGTCTCCGCTCTGAGAAAGTGACTTCCCTATATTTGCCTCTCTTTCCAATCTTGGGGGCAACAACTTGCCCAGTATCCACCCCTCTCCCACAGGTCCAAGAGGAGTTGGTTTTTCAGTCTGTTAAGCTTTTCACTTATTGTTAGGACTCAGTGACTTATTACAATCTCATTATATGTGAAACTGAATAGCTTTTCTTTTTATTCCTAGATAAGTTTTTTTAGATTAGTTTAATTCATTTCTGTCTTTGAAGCACTAATGATAAACTAAATCTGTGTGTAACAAAAAGAAAACAAAACAAAACACCCATAGGTAAAATATTCATTCTATATTAGAAGTTGAAATAGAGAAATAACTAGATTGTCAGCTTCAGTATCATGGAAAAGTTCAGTGTGCCTCATATCATGCTAACGTGGTATAACTAGGGTAAGAATACATGAATGTGCTGCTCACAAAATGTACCCTTTGGCTATTTATTAGTAAATCACCAATAAATATATCAACATATCACACTGATGGCTATTGGTCATAATTAACTTAATATCTTTTTTTAATTCTTTTTCTTTATTTTTTTAACATTTATTCATTTTTGAGAGAGAGAAAGATAGCGTGTGAGTGGAAAAAGGAAACAGAAAGAGGGAGACACAGAATCTGAAGCAGGCTCCAGACTCTGAGTTGTCAGCACAGAGCCCGATATGGGGCTCAAACCCATGAACCATGAGATCATGACCTGAGCCAAGGCTGGATGCTTAACCAACTAAGCCACCCAGACACTTCTCTTTTTTTTTTTTTTAATTCTTGAACACCCCTGTAAAAATGAAACTTTTTAATAATGAAAAAAATTCCTTTCATGTAACTCAGTAACATAATTAAAAATATTTCTGAAGGGTTGTAATAGCTAATAAAAGCTAACTACTAAGATCAATCAACCAATATTTATTAAGATCCTACTATATGCTTAATGAGTGTTAACAAGAGCAGGAAGAAAGATGTTCAAAATTCATTAAATTTGGGGCACTTATTCAAAATTTCCCAGTGTGATTTTGATATATAGCCAGCGTTAAGAACCTCTGGGTTCTCATGATTAAGAACAAACCACTAATAGCACAGCATTCAAGGCTCTTCCTGTCCTGACTCCTATTTTTCTTCCTTCATCTCCTACCTCACTCCTCTTCATAGTCTTTACCCATTCCTAACTATTTACTGGTCCCCCACAAAATGCTATCATATGTGTTCTCCATGACCTTGTACTTATTACTTCCATTGTCTGGAATGATTTGTAGTCACCAATCATTTAATGAATAGCAACTAATATTTCAACACTCGGCTCAAGCTTCACTGCCTATATAAAGTCCTTTTTAGTGCCTGAAAGTAGATGTGACCATCTTTTCCTTTGAAGCTACTGGTAACCTGCTCATATTTCCATCACAACATCTATAGCAAGTTGTCTCCACCCATTTAACTCTCTCTTCCCATTAGTAAATTCTCAAAGAACTAAGTTTACTCATATTTGTATTCTTGATATAAGGCCACTAGCAATATAATTAATAAACACTATGTGTGCTATTTCAAAGGTAGTGATCTAGGTTTGGTTCCAAAATCTTTAGATAATTTACTAGATTGTGACCTTCAGTAAATTCCCCAAAGTCTGACTTTGTTTTTTCAGATGTTGAGTGTGAATAAACAACATGACCTACTTCCTAATTCAGATGAGAGGATGTAATGAAATGGTGCACCTAAGTCCTTAAAACATACTAATAACTCAATTAATAATAGCTATTATTGTGATTGTGTGGTCAGGTGCATCTATAAATTCTCAAAGCTGATTAAGTGTTCTTTTTGTTATTTTTTAGAGGTTTAAAGCAAGGCCAAAGTATTAAGCCAGTTTCTAAGAAACTCATTCTTAATAAACATAGGACTGGAATTCAGTCTCAAGCTTATTTGATTACGCAGCTCTGAACAAAGTAAAACTTTAAGAAACATAAGGAGATAGAAAATCAAGCATCATATTGACCAAACTTTAATAGTAAGCTATTTCCTCTACTGGATACATGCAGAAAACTCCCCTTAACTCATCTTTAATCTCTTGAAGTTGGAAGAAAAAAAAATACCAAATTTTCTAGGCCTTCTTTTACTTTTCTATCCTTGACAATTCACATCATTCTGACATCTTGAGATTTTCATTATTGCTTCTACTATTTCAGAATTGAGGTATCAATGTACCTTCTAAGGACTTCCTACTTCTAACTCTTTCTCATTTTACCTTTCATTGCATTTATTTCTGAACAGAAGAGACCTAGGTTATGCATGATTTTTCCTTTATTCTACAGCTGTCGGTTTTAATTAGAAAAAGCTATGGGCAGAAGGCTATGCACATTCTCCATTACGGTTTGTAGAATAAGAATCATATTTTTCTTCTACATTTTTTCCTATTAAATTCACTAGTTATCAGGCCTGGGTTTATGGAAAAGTCGTACTCTATATGAGCTGAGATATATGTAAACAGTTACCAGCCAAACAGCAACCACAGAAATCTTCCTGAAGATTTTCTATCTTTCCCTAGACATTTAGTAAGGGGGATACTTTTTAATATATTTAAATAGACTTAATTCATATAAATTTATAATTTATAATTAAATTCTCAGATATTTTCCAACAATATTTAGTCAGTTTTTGTTTCTTTTTTGTTGTCAGTTTAAAGGAAAGTAGTACTTTAGGCTCCTCTTTAGTGCTTGCAAAGAGGCACTTTAAGCTCCAAAAAAATGCTACCAGCTTCTTAGTCTAGATTAGCTTTCCTAGTTGAGATCTCTTTCACATGCCAAGAGATGATGTGTTTATTCATTCTCTTAACCTCAGAAAGACAACAATATAGTGTGTTGCTTAAGAACATAAACTTCTTGGGGTGCCTGGGTGGCTCAGTCGGTTAAGCCTCTGACTTCGGCTTAGGTCATGATCTCCTGGTCTGTGCGTTCGAGCCCTGAGTCATGCTCTGTGCTAACAGCTCAGAGCCTGGGGCTTGCTTCAGATTCTGGGTCTCCTCTCTCTCTGCCCCTCCCTTACTTGTGCTCTTTCAAAAGTAAATAAATAAACTTAAGAGGAAAAAAAAACCTTACTGACTATATACTTAGGATGGATACATTTAGGGGGGAAAAAAAAGAATGTAAACTCCAGAAATCCAAATCCTTTACTCTGTTAGTTTCCTATGGATGTCATAATAAAGTATCACAAAAGGGGACTCTAGAATAACAGAAATGTATTGTCTTAGTTCTGGGGGCTAGATGTCTGAGACACAGATGTTAGCTCTTTCAGAGAGCTGTCAGAGAGTATCTATTTCATGGTCCTTTCCCAGTTTATGGCAATTTGCTGGCAATCTGTGGTGTTGCTTGCCTTGCAGATGCATAACTCTAATATCTGCCTTCGTCTTTACGTAGCTTCTCCCTACATACATGTCTATGTCCAAATTTCCTCTTTTTATTAGGACACAAATTATATTGGATTAAGGGCCCACCCACCCTACACCAGTATAACCTCATTTTAACTGATTATGTCTGCAACAATCTTATTTCCCAAAGAAGGTAATATACAATATACTGAGGCAATAGGGGTTAAAAACAACTGATTTTGGTGCGGGGGATGGGAGTGGGGGGGGGGGAGACACAAATGAACCCTTAACACTCTGTAACTAATACACTTCAACACTATGCCAAGTTACCTACTTAGTTTGTGTCCTAATTTCCTCACCTATAAAATGGGGATGATAATGATACTGGTTACTTTATGGATTGTTGTGAGGATTATACAATTAAATACATTAAAGTACTTAGTACAGTTCCCAGCAAGGAGTGAACACTCAAAAACTCAAAGTTTATACCACTGCATTTAAGCAGCTATTTCTGGGGAAATGGGCTACAGAAAAGTAATTATTTTAAAATGAAAATCCAAGCCCCTTAAATGTCAGTAATTGGATATTTTAAAAACATAAGGTTTAGATGCATATCAATTTTGTTCTATAGTTTAGGAATATGTTTATTTTCAAAAGTGCAATAGTTGTAGGAGTGCCTGGGTGGCTCAGCCAGTTAAACATTCAACTCTTGATCTCGGCTCAGGTCATGATCTCACAGTTCATGAGACTGAGTCCCACATCAAGCTCTATGCTAACATTGTGGAGCCTACTTGGGATTCTCTCTCTCCCTCTGTCTCTCCCCCTCTCCCACTCTCGTATAACCACAGGCTTGCTCACTCGCTCTCTCTCTCAAGATATATAAACTTTTAAAAAAAAAGTACAATAGTTGTATATAGAAGTTGGATCAATATTGGGCACAATACTTTGTGTTACAAATTTTCTCATGTTAATCAAGCAAATGGTAATGACCAAAAATATTGTACACTATATTAATACACTGAAAGTCTGAACATAATAGCACTAAGTCATTCATTAAAAGATCAAATTTCTTGTAAAGCAAAGTTTAGTTCAGGTCACCTATGTTTCCTATACTGTAAAATAAGAATTTTATCAAGGGACATTTTTTTTAATGTTTAATTTTGAGACAGAGGGAGACAGAGCATGAGTGGGGGAGGGGCAGAGAGAGGGAGACACAGAATCTGAAGCAGGCTCCAGGCTCCAAGCTGTCAGCACAGAGCCCGATGCGGGGCCTGAACCCACGAATCGTGAGATCATGACCTGGGCCGAAGTCAGACGCTTAACCGACTGAGCCACCCAGGCGCCCCTCAAGGGACATTTTAAAGTATACTTGAGTAAAAGCAAATATATACTATCCATTTTGGGAGACTGGCTTAATGGTTCTATTAAAATATGCCCCCTAAATCAATAATACTCTACTGAGGATAGTAGCAAAATTGATGCTACTTAACCAGGAAACTCTACAGACTCTAATTATATAAACTTATATTCACTTCATAATTAAGCTTTTAGTGTAAGGGCTAAAATTCTTTTAAAAAGTTATTTGGATAATAATATTACATGATCAATCATTGGACATGTGCTGGGTTTGGGCCACCCATTACCCATTCCACTTGTTTTACTGACAGCATTTTTAAAAAATTACTTGTGCCATATAGTGTCCAGTCATGGTAAGGTGGTCAATCAAGGAGTTCTACTCTTTCAATGATGCTGGTGTTCATGACACAATCTAGCCAATCAGACTCACTTTTGCAGGAATAAGATTTTTAGCTGAATGATAAAATTATAGGAAGAAAAAGGGCTGAAATCAATTCAGCCCAATGAGGCTAATAATTAATTCCTGATGCCTAGATCCCAGGTGCTGCCTTGGTTTCCATCTTTTTCTAAAGTTGATTCTCTAGGATTCTCTTTGCTTCTGTGGATTATTCAACATTTTTAAAGCTCCTTTTCTGCTTATTTTAATTCCTACAGCTTGCAAACAAAGAACTAGAATGGATACAGATGGGGATCTGTAAGTTGGAGTGTCTCAAGCCATCTGCATCTAAATTTTGGAGAGTGCTTATTAAAAATGAATAGTCCTAAACACTATCTCAAACATTAAATCCAATTCATTGGTAGTGGGCCCAGAAATGTGCCACTTAATAGTGGCAGCAAGCTCTGCAGCAATTCTTATAGACACTAAGACTTGGTAGTTGCTATGCTAGATCTGATTTGAAGGAAAATGAAAAGTAGCCCATGCAGAGGAACATCAGGAACTGGAGATTCAAACTATACAGCCTCTCATTAGGTACTAAAGTCTTAGTCTTTATTATTGTTTGTTAATCAAGGCTAGTTACACAAATGGCTAAAACATATCAAGACAAATTAGTAAACAAGAGCCACAGAAAGAGTAATAATAAAGAAAAAGCAAGAAAAAACAATATATACAGAAAATGAGAGTAAAAATAACAGTATCATTTGAAGCCATACTATTAATTGCTAATAACAAAAAATTGTATATTCCAAGGATTTTTTTTTTTGTAGGCTCCACATCCAATGTAGGGCTTGAACTCACAACTCTGAGATTAAGAGACAGGCTCCAATGACTGAGCCAGCCAGGCATGCTATCTAGAGATTCTTTATAAAGACTCTTTGCAAATAATTTTCTATTCTTTTAAAACAGATTTTAATTATTTTATAAGAGATATAGGCTCAGTGTTTTTAAGTGCTTTCAAGACATTAATATTGAGAAACAATATTTAAATTTAATATCTTTGCATTTTTAATACTCCAGACATTGCTTGAAATTCTCCTTCTCACTTAGAAAGTACACTGATCTCACAGGCTTAAGATCGGCTTTCTTTTTTCCTTTGCGGTTACTAATTTGGTCTATCAGCTTTGCCAAGTAACTTAATGTCCATATAAATTCCATTAGTAAAATAAGGGCAGTAATTTATGCTGCTTACTTACCTTAGAGAGGTGGAATAAAAACGATAAAGTGGTAGAATTAAATTAATATACATAGTTGAGAAGCATTTGGTCTTTTTCTTTATTTTTCCTAGTATGCCAAATCCTCCATCAACTGGAGATACATTTTTATACGTGCATTAATGGGAGAGACTACTGAAAGTAAAACATGTTTGAGTTTTTCAGAAAAATATCCTCATTTAGCACAAAGATGCTATCCATTTATTTTGAACTTAAATTAGAACTGATTTTCCTAATAACTACAGGCTCACACAGGTTATATTTCAAATACTTAATGTAATATGACTTGAAATACAGTCAAAAAGATAAAAATGTACACACACTTTAAATTTATAGTTCTTTTCATTATAGCACTAAAATGGGATACTTGGAATTATGTGAACCATTGCGCACCAGTGAAAAAAAGTTTATAGAGCAAGTAGTATAGTGTTTTAGGCTGTGTGTGTGTGTGGACAGATAGTAAGTCAGAGTGGAAATAATTGCTAACAGGTTATAAGAGCTATTTTAAGCTTTTGAACAAAATACAGTAACTCAAGCTAAACATATATTTATTTCAAATATATTCCATTCCCTACATATGACAGTCATAAGCATTTAATACAAGATATCAATCATCAAGTCAGAATGCTGGAAGGAAGAAGGGGAGAGGAAGCAGATGCTCTCTCTGTTTCCCCATGAGATTGGAAGATAGCTCTCATCCTTCTATGGATTGCCATATACTTAGTTTAAGAAGAAATACACATTAATTGCCAAAATACTAAAGTAGTGTCCAAGAACAGGACAGCAAGCAAATAACCACACCTCTCTTCCTTTGAGTACTTCTGAGGAACACAGACTCCTCCTAAGCCAGCTATTTCTAGTAGGCTTTTATTGGAAAGGGAGCATCCCAAGGTGCTTGAGAGCACAGATAACTGACAGAAATAAAACTGCCTGGAGTAAAAGGAAATGACTGTATTTAATTGTATTCCTTTCTTATTGTACCACGTGGGCTCATTTTTTCCCTTTCATAAAATTTCCAAAAGTGAAAGCAATGATGCCACCTCTTCATCAAATGTGTTTTTTTTAAAGGAACATTTGTTACTCTAAGCAACAGTATTCCTGATAAACAAATGACACTTATACGCCTAAGAGTGGTCCGCATGCTGCAGTGTGCCCTATTTTACAACCATTATAAAGGTGGACTGGGATAGCTTGCAACCTCCAAAATACAGCCAAAAATATAATCTGAGTCTGAAGCTTTCCTTATGAGATGATGCAGGATCTATTTCCTGACCCTGGTAATCCCAACCAGTTTGTACGAATCATTGTTCTTTTCTACAATTTCTCCAAACCTGGAAATGTTGCCATTCAAAATATACCCTTCCTAGAGATTAATTTGTCAGTGATAGCATGTGACCAAATTAATCCTGTTTGCAAAAAATCAGAGAGAATGTAAAGTCAGCTCTTGGCTGGATATCAGGCAGCAAAGAGAGAATAGGATTGGTGGCTGCTACCACAAAATGTGTTTGAAAGCTCAGAATGATGGAGCTATAGAGGTGCTGGGAAATGATATAGTGTTTATCACCCAGGAAAAAGGGGATGAAGGCAAACAGAGCCCCACCCCATTCCTTCATTTTTGCTAAAACATTCCCCCATTTTCACTTCAGCTGGAAACTATAGCCAAATCCCTGACTTCAGGGCTCATTTCCATGAGCAAAGTACAGGTGGCCAAGCTATTCTGTTCATTCATAAAAATGAAAGTGAAGCTAGTGTGTTTAAAGCATCTGAAACAAGATTACATACTGTTAAAGTTACCACTTTCCCTTTTACTTCTCTAAAATCCATTTCTTACACATTTGACCTGTATTTCCTGATGAGAGAAATAGCACACATAGCAAACACAGAGGAAGCTTTGTTTCTTTTCTTTTTTAAATTCTTTGCCCTCTATAAATTTTCTGTGGGAATGCTGTCATGTTAGATGGATCCATGCTGCCTCCTCTGAAGGGATTAGAGACTCGTTTTAGGACTAGATGAGAATAAAATTCCTGACCCAGCTGCTTTTCTTAACCACCTACAAGAATAGGGCAAAGTTTCTGCAGAACCAAACCCCATTTCGCTGAATAGCTAAATCTTGTATCTCCAGGAATTTATTTTGAAGGGTGGTTGATTATCTAACTGTTCTTATTTTCTCAGAGAATTTTTACTCCTATTTTCTATTATCATTTTTCTGGAGTGTAACAGATTTTGATAAAATTGTGCAGGTGAAGTTGGGGTGATCAGTTAACATCTCAGTCATGCAAACAATATCAAATAGAATGGCAGTCACCATCATTTTTAAACTCTCCTCTTGTCTAAGCTAAACTGACCCCCGAATCTACACTACACTGTTTCTTTTCTTTTTTTTTTTTTAAATATGGAACGCTTCACGAATTTGCTTGTCATCCTTGCGCAGGGGCCATGCTAATCTTCTCTGTATCGTTCCAATTTTAGTATATGTGCTGCCGAAGCGAGCACTACACTACACTGTTTCTTACAAGGCTTCTTTCCTGGTTCTCCTACCATCTCTCCAATGTTCTCTTTTTAGTAGCAAAACAGACTTTTCCACTGTCTCACACAGAGGAATTTGGGGCTCCTATTGATTCACATGCCCTCATTTAAGAATTTTTTTCCAGGGATACCTGGGTGGCTCAGTCGGTTAAGAGTCTGACTTCAGCTCAGGTCATGATCTCACACTCCGTGAGTTCAAGCCCCATGTCAGGCTCTGTGCTGACAGTTCAGAGCCTGGAGCCTGCTTCGGATTCTGTGTCTCCCCTTCTCTCTGTCGCCCCCCTGCTCACACTGTGTATCTCTCTGTGTCTCAAAAATAAAATAAATGAAAAAAAAAATAAAAAGAAAAAAGAAGAAAGAAATTTTTCCAAATAAAGCAAGTTATGTCTCTATAAGGACTCTTCTATTTGGGAGCATGTATTCTGATTCCAATTTTTCAATTTTATAAATAAGACAGAAAAAATCCTTGTATATAAATGTTAGCCTCTTTTCCTATGCATTTCCCTAGAATTTAAATTCATGAAAACAGAATTAATGGATCCAAGCATACGACTATATTTCAATATTCTGCTTAATTGCTTTCTGGAACATTTTATATCTTCAAAAGAAATGTTTGTTGTCACAGCATCATTAGAGGCAGGATATACTAACCTGAAGACATAACATACTAGAAAATACAGTTAAATAGGATGTGCAAAGATTCTCTACACATTTAAAAAAAAAAAAAACTCAGAAAATTAATCAAGAAAAAGATCAATAGACATAATTCCATAAAATTGTAAACTTCTCCAAAAATATTAATTGTTAAGAAATGAGAGCTAGGGGTGCACCTGGGTGGCTCCATCGGTTAAGCTTCTGATTTCAGCTCAAGTCATGATCTCGTGGTTTGTGAGTTCAAGTCCCACATTGGGCCCTGCGTTGATAGCTGGAGGCTGCTTCAGATTCTGTGTCTCCCACTTCCTCTGCCCCTCACCTGCTCACACCCTCTCTCTCAAAAATAAATAAAACATTAAAAAAATTTTTTAAGAAAAAAGAAATGAGAAGTAGGGAAGAAAACTTTGTTGCTTTTAGCTAAGGATTTAGCTTTAGCTCTTAGTCAAATTCTTAACCCCCATTCAACTGTTTTCTAGGTTTTTTCATCCAAGGAGTTTTTTAGAGCTAAACATTACAAGATTGTGTATGTATGTGTGGATTCAAGATAAAGTTACACTTGCAGTAAAGCCTCATGAATCTGCTTTTGTGTCAGCCTCATTCCATGTAGTAAACATCTCTACACTTGAGCATACCTTTTGCTCCCCCTCTTTTCCATCTACAACTAGGTAAGTATCAGCCATTCTTGTTCATGTGGATATTCATAAATGGGCTTAGAATGATTTAGATTTAAATTGGAAGGTAAGAAACGCCACTTCAGAATAACTTCTATTAGTTGTAATTCTATAACTGACTTTTTGCCAGGAAGCTTATCATTGGTATATAAAATACTATTGTAGTCATTGGCAAATGGACATCTTATTTCCCAACTGCTTATTTATCAATGTGTACATCAGCCTTCAGAAGCAATCTTAAAGGGAAAGGAATAGTGAGTGGGAAAATTTGAAGGTTGAAACCAATCTTGATATCCAAATATTAATACATTTATTTAAAGACAAACTTGGAGGAAACACCTGGAGTTAAAATGACATATATAAGTAGTATATTAAGAATTTATACGTAACAAAAGCAAAAATCATAATCATTCCAATTTAATAGCTAAAAGAAATAAATTAAAAATAGCCACTTCACATGGAATAGTTGCTACTTTTACACTGAAAGAATTAAGTGCATGTTTTTAAATTGGAAGTTGAGAGCAACTGCACTTAACAGAATAATCTTGGACTTGGAGAATTAATATATATCAGTGACAAACATATTAAAAAGGAAATTTCTCTGATTTTTCATTATCTTTACAGGTACCATATAAGCTTTGTAAATTCTAGTGCCACATCAGGGATAGAACTTTCCACTAAGCTACTGGTGTATTTGGAGAATGGGATCCATGTATAAGCAATGTGTGTGTGTGTGTGTGTGTGTGTGTGTGTGTGTGTGGTATAGTGTTTATAAAATCATAATCTTATATAATTAAAATATTAAACCTCAAAAAAATCATCAGTCTAGTAAAGTCCGGCAACAAGTTACATTCTGACAGCCTAGGTCAGCCTAGCCTAGGTTCATCTCCTGTGGGCGAAAATACTTTGAAGACTTATGATATATGACATATACTCTGGCATAGAATCAAAATAATTTTTATGACATAGCAATAACCATATTCCAGGTATTGTATAATGGTTAAAGGAGAATATATTAATCCAATTATAATGTGCCTTATAAATACATTTACTTTCACAAGATAGAAATAATGCCTATACTAGCATATTGTAATAATAATAACAACAAACGTAGATGCATGCAAAGATATGAGTAATCCATTAGGCTTATTGGCAGATCTCTAATTTTTTAATTAATTAAAGTCCAGTTTGTCAAAAGATCTATAATTATTTCAATTAATTGTTTTTTTATAAGTACACCTTTATGTTGGAGGGAAGATGTGAACCACAAGACGTTAGATTTGAAGGGTGCTTTGGTGGTTCAGTCGGTTAAGCAGACAACTCTTGATTTTGGCTCAGGTCATGATCTCACAGTTAATGGGATCAAGCCCCACATTGGGCTCTGTGCTGACACCGTGGAGCCCGCTTAGGATTCTCTCTCTCCCTTTCTCTCTGTCCCTCCCCCACTCTCTCTCTCTCTCAAAATAAATAAATAAACTTAAAAAGATAAAAAAATAAAATGTTATATTTGAGAATACTGTTGTAATTTAGAAACTAAATTGACAGTTTTCAGAGATTTTGACATTCTAAATATACAAATCTAAATGTCAACAGCTAATCATGGATAATCTGCTATTGATTTTTCTCTGTTTAAAAATACCATGTTCTGGCAGCAATTTCTATTTCTATGTGTTTCTACAGGCACATTGTTCAAATATGAAATCAATAAAACAGCAATTTACCTAATTTCTTTAGATATTAAAGCAATTTCAAAGTTATGAAACACTGCTAAAAACAAATATTTAATAGAGTTAGGGAAAAGAATTATATAATAAAACAAGTAATTAACATACTAGGAGATGGAAAGAACCTACAAAAAGATTTTTAATCTTTAAATTAAATATAATATAAACCATACAGGTATTTCCAATTTTGCCTTCATCTAAAGATAAAATATTCAGTAGACAAAATCATAGTAATCCATTAAAATTTAGATTTTGTCGGTTTTATAAAAGCAGCCACCATCACTAAATATATTTCTTAAAGAACCTGATAAAACTCTATTGAAAAAGCCAAGTTGTACCACTTAACTTAAAAGTTTTATGCTCAATGTAAGATATTACTTGGATATTTACTTTGCATTTGTATGTAGAATAAATCTTAATCTTTAAGTGCATAATAACTATTCAAAGTAACTTAAAAATTGAAGTCTCTGGGGCACTTTGGCTCAGTCAGTTGGGCGTCCGACTTCGGCTCAGGTCATGATCTCATGCTCCTGGATTCAAGCCCTGCATCGGGCTCTGTGCTGACAGCTCAGAGCCTGAAGCCTGCTTCGGATTCTGTGTCTCCCTCTCTCTCTGCCCCTTGCCCTGCTCATGCTCACTTGCTTGCTCTCTCTCTCTCTCTCAAAAATAAACATTAAATTTTTTTTAAAGAATTGAGATCTCTGGAGCAGCTACTCATTTTAATTCTCTTAATAACTTCATATATTCATGATGATGAAAACTGATAAATGTGAAGCTCATTTTTATTTTCCATGTGTGACTCATTTATTCGTAAAACTTGATGTTATTTCCCTTCATTTTATATTTGCAATAATAGATCACTAATGTTTAACTGTCTGGTATTTCTCTTCAATTTCATAACATTGTCCTTAAGGTCAGGAGGCAGATCTTAACTTATCTCATTTCTAGCAGTCACATAAAGTCATGGCCAATATAGGGAATGAATATTTATTTTCAATGTTTCCATATATCAATCCATAGACCCTTAAGGCAGTACTTTTATCTTTTCATCTCTGTATACAATAGTTCATAGATGTGAACTTATCTATGCAACAGCTAATCCATATCACCTTGATATATAAATTAATGCTTCACTTATTCAATAACATATAAATGGCCTAACTAGATCTTAGGCTCTCAGAAGTTCCTGGCAATAACCTGCCTTTGTATTTCATGTGCCCAGCACAGTGAAAAAAAACAAAAATAAGAGTTATCAATATATTTCATTTAAAAATTGGATGAATGTACCCTTATTGTTGAACTAGTTTGAGAATTCTAGAAAAAAATAAACCATATATATCTAAGTAATAAAAATATAAATGAACAAATAAAAAATCCAAAGGTAACAACAGCTATATTCCAATCAAAAAGTATTTGAGGACTTTATTATAGAAACAGGCTAACAATTTCATCTGATTTTAAGGCTTCACTACATTTTTAGGGGAAAAAAAGCTTCATTTAGCCTTAATAAGCATATTAAAACTTTGGAATACTAACCTTTAAAATAAATTCTTATATTTTAATTCTGCTTTACTAGGTAATAGGGCTCTGGAAAATCTAAAAAACAACGCATACATATATAGATTTCTGATCCTAAACTAGTGAGTATTATAAAGATTCTTACACATTTAATTTTTATTAAACAAAGAACCAAACTGATGCTTTTAATAACCTTGGTGAACTACAGTTTTTTTAACCTATAAAATGAAATCATTATACTATAACACTGTAAGATAGTAAGTTATTGCGTCTACTACAGATACATTTTTGCTCTAATATAGTATCATAAATATAACAATAAAATTGGAGCATGTTAATTTTTACTTACTTTGAACTATACTAAGCAATATGTTTTAACAATAATATATACTTCTGAAATTTTGGGTTTCTTTTCAAGATAAAAATTGAGATCTCTTCCTGACTGCTTCCTCACTAAATTATGTGTGACAAATAGCTAAGTTAAGGGTGAACTTTCCTCATTAAATTTTCTAGTATCCTAAAATTGTCCTATTACCCACTTGTCTTTTTGTTGCTGTTGAGACATACTAATTAGTAACAAGTGGACCAATATAGAAATTTTACTTAATTTTGAAAATTGACAAAACTCTCATGATTTTTGCCATGCTAGCTACTAGTTTGCTCAGCTCTTTCCTGTCACACTTAATGGCAGCTACTACTTATTTTCACTTGCATTCACAAGATAAACATTATCTAAGCATACTTTAAATTCAGAGGTAGTGTGGAGGGAAATTTGTAGTTTTGGGTTTAAGTTTTAGCTAAGACTGTTTGTCATCAATGGGCACTTCTCTACTTGCTGAGATTAAGGAATCTAAGTCGGAACTTTATGAGAGATGTATAATGAAAGATTCCTTAACCAACAGGTTTATTTTTTCAATAGAGCCATAATTCATCTCTCTCTTCTATCCCTATTTTTCTTTCATTTTGGTGTCTGTATAAACTATGGAACTACTGAATCATATTTAAAAATAAATGTCATTGTCTAAGCTATCGATTTTTAGAATAGCACACATTGTTCATTTTAATTCTCTATACATTTAATTTATATTATATTCAACAATATTAAAGTATCATCTCTCAGCAACATAACAAAAAAATTCCTGTCTTTTAAAGTAAAAACTAAGGTGATATTAAAATATAATTCAACTCAAATTTCAGGGCAATTTCAATTAGTTTTGATAATTCTTACTTGGAATACATACTAATGTAATACTTTTCATTTCTAAGTACACAAAATATTTCTATTGATTAACTTAGTTAAAATATACCTATTAATAATTATCATAGGTAGGAAAATTTCCATTTGATCATTTTTTTAATTGTGGACAAGTGTTTTATCTTTATTCTACATATTACACTTTATGTACTAGAACGTGTTTCTCATTGCGATGCTCATGTACCACAAAATATAAGTATCATAGTACAGTACAACCTGAAAGAATATATAATTATCCTAGTCTTATGTTACTTGTAAATTAGCATAATAAATAAGTTACATCTATATTTACACATACGCTTACTTTTTATCAGCTCCAGAGATCCACAAAGATATCTAACATTACAAGATAAAAATAACATTATTTCCACCCCCTGAATATCAAATTTTTAAGGAGATATTATCTTGTATCTCCTATGATCAAAAAGTAAGTATGACTTTTACACCTGAAGTTATGAAAGGAAATATGAGGAAGAGTGATGACTTTTCAATTTTATGCAAGTACAGGTCATCAAACAGGCCAACAGTTAGAGGACTCAGTAGTATCCTAGGAAAGTAGCTGAAGTATTTTTCAGGACATGGACTGAAAATACACACTTTAACCTTAATTCTCACTCAAAGTTCAATTAAAAGGTATGCTTGCTCCTATTTGAAACTGGCATCTTCAACATAAATTACAGTTTTCAATAATTAGTCCACCTTAAAAAAACAAAATATGCCAGCTTGAACAAAAGCTCACTCCATATGTCAGTCTGTGGAAAGCCATTAGGTATATGAAATATGTTTTTATACCATGAATATATTTTTAAGATGTATATTTATGCTTTTTCTTATATAATTAAATATATACCCATCATAAAACATTAGAAGATTCTTGTGAAGCAATTTTATAAGTAAAATGTGTAAAAAGGTTGATAGTATTTTATTCCCTTCCCTCTCTCCCTCATAATCTCATTTACTATAAAATTCTTCATCTTATAAAAATCACCAAGTAATTAAAGATGATTCAAAGATATACAACATCAACAGTGCAGACTGAGCTTCTAAAGAACAGAGACTGTACTATAATCATCAATGTAGCCTCAGAACCTAGCATAATTCCTGACACAAGCAAGATGCTTAATGATTATCGAGTGACTCATTTTGAGATAAAATGTAATCTTAGATATCACTTTCAAATAAATGATATATACATGTTCTATGAGGGTTTATTGTCAGTACTGCTATACCTTATCACATAACAAACGTGTTTTCAAAGTTTTTCTAATCGCTTTTGTACCTCATTTTAAGGAAACAAAATGTTCCTGTCAGATCTGGAAAGAGACTGGAAACTCCTCATTGGGTCATATTCTTTGGAAGGGAAACTTCTCCTTTATCCATTATAGATGGCAAGTAAACACCCTATCAAACAGAAGGCCTTCAATAAATATCTTTTAAAGAGTGGATGTTTCCTTTCAGTTATAATATTTATCATTGAAAACTGAGGCTGTATATTACATAAGTCAAAATGTTTACTGAAAGGAAATAACTGTAACAGTAGCCTTTTTTTCAGAAAATTTTAAGCAGTAAAGTAAAATTTAAGATTTACTATGTTTGAATATATATTTAAGAATATTTGGAAATGTTTAAATGAAGCTTCTCCAGAGTATGAATTTTCTAAATACAGACTAAATATATAGGACTGTTAAGACTTTTTATGATTCTATATATTTAATAACAGCACCTATATAATATTATTAAAAGGGAATTCAAACAATTGATAATTAACTGGTCAAAGAAATTTGTTAAATGACATGCAATTTACTATTGCTTAGTGGAAAGTATGTTCCTTCCCTCATTCCTGCCCCCAAGAATATCATATAATCACCCCTCCTGTCCCTGTCAAGTATCAGTAATTATATGGCAAGGTAATTTTTATGGGGAGTAATGAAAAATTTGTTTGGGCCCCTTGGTAATAAAAAAAAAAAAGATATAAATGCTGAATATCTACACTTATTTCTTTGTAAAGATAAGATGGTCCCACAAATTCTACTTCCAAAATGTATCTCAAATCCGTCTTCTTTTCCCCATTTCTGCTACCACCACTCTAGGCCAGGCCACCATAACCCCTCTCCTGAACAACTGCAACAGACCCCTAATTCTATTCTTGCCATCTTCCAATCATTTCTTTGTTCATCAGCCATAATGTTCTTAAAATGAAAATTGGTTAAAATCTCTCAAAAGCTTCCCATTTTACCTAGAATATTATTAAAACACAACTCATTACCATGACTCCTTTTCTTCTCTGTGGGATCTGGTTCCTAGCCATCTTTCAGACCGCCCACTGTGCTACTCTCTTGTTTTTCAGTGAACTCCAGTCACACAGGACTCCGTTCTTCAAATGTGTCAAGCTCATTTCCTTTCCAGATCACTGCCAAGGCAGTTCTCTATACCTAGAATGCAATTCTTCCCCTTCCATACTTCTACATTTTTTCTCCCTAGAATTTGGCTCAAATGTCACTTCCCCAGTCTAATGAAATTATAAGTTGATCAAAATGCTGTAGACGTAGTATATCAAATTATATTGCACACTTCAAATACATATTTTTTTATTTTAGAAAAGAACATGGTAGATGCATAAACAACTTAATCCTTCTTTATAAATTTAGTTGGATTATATTGTACTTTAGGCAAAGTCAACCCATTTTGATTACTTAACTATATGTACTGATCTCTATCAATTTACGCTCCCAAAAAATGTTGAGTCAAACACAAAGAAGAAACTTCTATTACTGCTAACTTCTATTACTGCTGGAGTCTGGTTGATGTACAGTATAAAGTACAATCCATTCTCTTGCCATCTGGGACAAATGCAGTATGTACCCTGAAGTACTCGGGTGTGTGAATAAAGGTAGAGACTGACTGAGATGTGGTGCCTCTGATGGGGAAAGATCTTAGGAGAAGGAAATACAAGAAATACATAATGCCTTTTGTACTAGTTTATGCTGGCAATAATGAGTGAAGAAACAGAAGGATTCTACTCTAATATTTTTCTTAATATTTAATTTTGTAACATGAAAGTAATACAAATTCCATACAGAAAAGCTTGAAAATGTAAAAAAATAAATAAATAAAAGATGTAATGGAAACATTAATTTTGTCTTGTCTCCTAGATATGTATTTTTTCCTCTTAGGAAAATCGAAATAAAACCATTTTATTCATGTTACTTCTACTTTAAAGAGACCCTTAAAGAACACTGTATAACTTTCGTGCATGAAAAAGTTTTTAGATACACTTTTATCCCAAACCCAGAGCAAACAATACTTAGATGATCAATACATATCAATGACATTTTATCTTTCTACTTTGAGTACTAATCATAATGACTAATTACACATGATTTTTTCTGATTTGTAAATGTATTATAAAATGACACTTTAGGTTGTTTTTATACTTATAGGTAATAAGAAGGCATGTGATTACAAACTCCTGCCCCTTTACAACCATGAACAGCTTACCCCTGCAAATGAATTTTATCTAGGTGAAAGGTATTTTAGAAACATACTTTGTAAATCATCCAGTTTCTCTTATTTAACAAAGTTTTTAATATTTTCGATAAAGTTCACTCAAACTTTCTAAAAAACTTTCAATTCATCCCTTTCTATAAGAACAATATTTACTTTTACAGTTTGTGAACAATACTGATGGAAGTTCAACTAATTTTAGGCTATGACTTTTCTTAAGCCGATATTTTTCTGCTCAGGTATGTTAACCTGTATTCACATACAACTCAGGGGATTTTACAGTCAATGCATTCAAATTAAGAAATTCAGTGATAGTAATGAGTCAGACTACTGTTTTGCTTGTTTATTTAATTTTTCCTAAGTATCCTGGAAAAAAAAAAGATCAATTCACACAATCTTTGTAGTAAAATGAGTTCACTAGACTCTTGTATGCGAACCATATTTTGCTTTAATCAATTACTTTAGTCTCTGATTAGTTTTGGAAACATGATCTGAGAAATAAATCAACACTTTTAGGCTATACAGTACTATTAGCTAAAACAGAGTAATCTTCGAATAAATGGACCCCTGGTGGCTACTAACCACTGTAATTGACAGACATGGTTACTTACATATGAAATAAGATTATGCTTTATATTCACCTAAATGCCCAGTACAGAAATAAAGCTTATAAAGAAGATAAAATGTTATTTTTAAATTAAAATTGGTATTACTTAATAAATATTGTGGTTTTAAATACAGAGAAAATTAATGGAATATGAGAAATTTGAACACAAATCATGTTTTCACTTACTTAATCAGATGAAGTGATCTAGGAAGCAACTCTACTTTCTGATCGATTCAAGGAGGTTTAGGTAATAGGAAGAGAGCGTCAAATTGATTTATTTTGTCTTTATAGTGCAGAGCTTCACATCCAGTTAAAGGACAAGAGATGCTTCTTATAGTCAAGTTACTCTCAGTACCTTGTTAAGCATCATATTAAAAATGAAGTAGTTCACTTTTTTGTCATTATCATCATTTTACCCTGGCTAAGTAATAGAAAAACGGAGAGGGAAAGGTGAATCTACTCACCACGGAAGATTTTATATAATTTGGTAAAAATATATAAATAACATTTAAAAAATTACTTTGTAAATATCCTTAATCAGAAGACAAATTATATAAAAATGAAATTTTACCCTAACAAATTTTTAAAATAAAATATAAATTCCATTATAAGACAAATTACTAGGAAAATAAATACTACCTCCTTAAAATTAAACATTAATCATATTACTAATATTTACTATCATGTGTATAACAAATCTAATTTATGTTTTACATTATTCTTTTTATATTGTACACATACTGTAATGCCCCATATTTTCAATGTTAAAAAATTGTTAAGGAATGTTTTGATTCATGTTATCTAATTCATGAAACTACAAATTAAAAAAAATCTCCAAAATGTTAATAACATTTTGAAGTCTGACATTTTATTAACCATTAGTGTGATGATTTCAGTATTCAAATATTATCCTAAAGTAACATAAGGCTTAACTTCTAATCACTATGAATTTAGGCTGTATAAACCATTTTATAAGCAATCCCTTGTGTCTGATAAAAAAAATCGGAGCATATTTCTCTATAATCTTCTGTTGAAGAACTCTAAATTTTATCCAACTTAGCCTTTAGGTACAGTATTGTTCAAGTGTAATCTTATGCATAGCCTGCGTTTCTATTATAATAATAAAAATTCAAATTAAGATCCTCCTTAACTGATGGGTAAACTAAGTAATGTTCACAAACGTTAAGCGAATTGACACAAACACACATATAATACATATATTGGTAAATATTTTAGGTAAAATGTATTTAAAAAGCATGGGAAACTCATAAAAAATAAAAATTACTGCAAGAGGTTAACAAATAACTCTTCAATGCCCTTAAATTTAACATGAATATCTGAAAGGTGGTATTTTAACACTTGACACATTTTGGTAGAATGGCACTTTAGTCACTTGGAGATTCTGATATGTGTTTTATTTATGTTAGTTTCCCCAGGGCCCAGTATGGTAACTGGTATATCATAGATACTTAATGAAAAACTAAATGTTGATTTAGGGATATGATTGCATGGAAATAACTGTTAAATATTTCTAGTAAATGAGTCTACTGTGGCTACTAAAGACATGTATACTAACATACTAAATATTAACACATACTATGATATAAACGTCTGAGTTTCTGATCATTAAAAATCGTTGTCTCCCCACAAAAAAAGTCCAAGTAAATAATTTTATGCTATTTTTTAAAACCTTCTATTCTTACAGAGGTATATTAAGTAACTACTCCTTCAATATTTAATGCCAATTGCCCTTGAAAACAAATGAGGAATGTGTGTGAAGGTATACACCAACACAGGCAAGTATTGTACTATAGGTGGCACTTTTGTGACAGATCTTCAAAGACATGACAGTTATGTATGATTTCCAAATTTACATATGCATGTATGATTTCAATCTGGCAGGTAAAAAAAAAACCAAATAATTAGGAAAACCTGTCAAAAGTAGCAGCTGTATAAATAAGAACAGAATTCTTATTCTGAATAATTATATTTCCAAATAAAATAAAATGGTCATATGTTTATGACACAAAAGAGGGCTGTGTTGTTTTACTTGCCTTCTCTCTACCTTCTCATCCTCACAAAGCAAGTGCACACTCATATCATCTGACCTCCATTTTTATATCTGCAAATTATTTCAAAGCCTTAGATGTTAAATTGTAACTATAATTGAAGTTTTACATTTGAGGTCTTTAGAAACGTGTGACATAACAGGTGACATATTGATGGTCATCACGGCGCCAATGAGAACATCCAGCCAGGTACATGCTGGAAAACTTTTATGGTTGTTCGCCACTTAGTTCAAGGAATTTAGATTATGCAGGTGATATTTTTACAGAACCTTAAATATTCACAGCAGATATCCAGTGAGGTATGTCTCATAAAGACTACTGAATAGAAGGAAAGAAAACGTTCAAGAATTCTCAGTGCTTTCCATTGTGTAAACCTGACTTTCACTTTTCACACACTATACAGTTTCACTTTACCACTTTATCTACCAAAGTCTTCCTCCTAAAAAATCTGTCAGTGACTCCACTTTACGAGTAGGATATTCACAACTTGGAAATTCACACTTAACGTTTTTTCTCCCCGCGACCCCCCCCCCCCCCCCACCTCGTCACGGCAATAAAGAAACCACAAAAATCTGGGCATCTGGTCCAGGAATAATTTCCAGCAAGTCTACATTCGGTCTGGATGGGCTAAAGGGGTTGCGGCTGGGCGAGGGCAACATAGCTACCACAGGCACAAGGCTGGTATTTAGTCACAGGGTACAGCGGGAGCTATCCGCTTTCAGGAAAGCAAGTGAGAACCTACGAGTAACCGCGCCGTTAGCCACAGCGAAGAGCCAGAAGTCCATTAAGCGTATGCCACGGAGCCTGACCTTCTGGGGAGACAGCGCTGCGGGGAGCGGTCCCGCGGCCGCCAGCGGTGGGACCCAACTGCTGCTGATGCCCACACATCCGTTTAAAGACATTTGGGAGCAAAAGGGACCGCAACTCGGGAAGGTTGCCGCTCCTGGCGCTCTGGTAAAGGGGACAACAACCTCGACCTCCTCATGTGGCGAACCCGAAGAAGCCTACCCCGGGACAAAGTTACCTGCAGGAGGCGACCAATGCACCGGTCGTCAGAGTACCCGCCTCCTCCCGCCCCCCCTCCCCCTTCTCCGCCCCGTCCCTTACCTTGGTTGTTGGAGACGTGACTGCAGTCGCCTGGCCAAGCTGTCAGCAAAGGCAAGAAGAAACCAAATTGCAAAAGAAATTCCCGGACTTCGCAGCCCCCCATGGCTCTCCCCGGCTCTCTTCTCCCACTTAAAGAGAAATGACAGCAGCGGGACCAGGTGTCCTGCGTAGGGTAGGGGTCCCGGTCCACGTCTTCTTCCTCCTCCTCTTCCTCCTCCACCCGGCCCTCAGGAGGTGTCCCGGGGCGCCCCCCGCGCGAGGCCCCGGGGGCAGGGCACGAAGGTCCAGGCTGCCCAGGTGCAGACGCAGCTGCTTCGGAGGAGGACGCTGCCTGCGGCGCCAGGGAGCTCCTGGCGGCAGTAAGGGAGCGGAATTGCATCCACCACCGTGTCCCGCTCGCGCGAGGACTATTCACTTGGGCCCGGGAGAGCGCGCGCGCAGGAGCGAGCTCGGGCTGTGGTTTGGAGGAGGGGAGCGAGGGGGCGGGGGAGGGCGCCTCACGGGGGGGAAGTGGGGGGAGGGACGACCAGGTGCGGCGGGCAGTTCGGCGGCCCGAGCGCCTCTCCGGACTGAAGTGGGCACTTGCAGAGCCAAAAGCAGGAGGCGCAGCAGTTGTGAACGGGCGCGGGGACCGCGCGGGCACTCCTTCGGCCGGTGTGGCGAGAGCTAAGGAAACGAAGTGGCTCGGCGGGGCCGCGAGTGGTCCGAGCGAGCGAGCTACGTGCGCGCTGCGCCCTCAGCCCCTTGCCCAGGTGGCAACGGCAGCGGCTAGCACAGAGGACACCTCCGACTCCGCCGCGTCCGCGCTGAGCCTCGGCCTTGGCAGCCTCTTTCCGGGCATTTCTAAGGCCGAACTTAGTCCCCCAAACACTTTGCTTCCCATTTCGCGGCAGCAGCGCCGAGCGTGTTAGGGCTAATCAGCCCCTGACACCGTTTCTCCCTGATTTCTCCACATTTCCGCCGCTGGAGGGGGTGAGTGCTGTGGGCAGGCGCTCCCGGTGTGGGGCGAGCCTGGCGGCGGCCGACCACTCCAACCGCTCGGGTCGCCCAAACTTGCCCACTAGGGCGAGCGCCTCAACTTTGTGGCCTCCTTCGCTGTTTCGGGTCCTAGTAAGGCAAAAAAGAGCGAGCCAGCAGCTGAGGAGAGTCACATCAGGCTGGATACGGGCGGGTGCCCGGCGCCGGGGCTCACTGAGGTCTTCGCGTCGCCGTGCGGCGGTGACTTCGCGGTGGAGGTCACAAGCATTGTCGCAGTCGTGGGCGCTGGGATTCTGGGGGCTCGGAGCGCTCCTGGCGTGCCCCCGGCGTGGCGGCGTCGGACCGTGCGCTCCAAGCGGCCCGAGGGCTGAGCGGCGCGCGGCAACATCCACGGCGGCGCCGGGTGCGCGGCGAGCGGACTGCTCTCCCCACGCAAGCCGCCCCCTCGCGGCACCCACTCCCCGCCGGCGCTCGAGTCGGTGGGAAGCCGCAGACTCACTGGCGACTCGGTAGGATCACGCGGCTCTCAGCGCAGGGCCGGGCCAACACGCAGTGCTAACAGGGAGAGGTCTCGCGTCCTTGGCCCTCGTGCCCTCGCCCCGCGGCCGCGGCGGGCGCAGAGGGCAGGGCCGGAGCCGCGAGCTCTCCTGAGCTCCGCCAAGCCCTGCGTTCGGCCCGCCTGGCAGCCGCGGCTCGGATGCTGCCAGTTCGGCGCTAGAGGGGGTTAGTCGACAACAAAAATGCCTCCACTGCTCGCCGGTGGAGGCGACTGCTCACACGAGGAAGAAAAAAGCAAGGAGGAAAGGCTCTCAGACTAAACTTAATGCGTTTTTATAGGGTGGCGCAGAGCAACCCATATTGCTAGCATGGGGGTTCTGTAATACTTTATTTGCTGTTATTCTTTAGCATCATCATCTTCTTTCTTGAAGGGACTTAGCCTGTCACAGTCGAGTGAGCTTGAAAAGCCCTCCTTAAAACTCAGAACGTATTTATGGCAATGGAGAATGCTGAGCGGAGAAAACAGTGTTCTTATAAAGGGTAGACGATGTTTTCAAAGTGGGCAGAGGGAAATGGCACAGTGGCAAGTGTTGAGGAAATAGCTGATGAAGGAGCAAAGGATCGGCGTTTGACGCTTACGGAATTCTGGGAGAGAAAGGATCCTCATTCGATGTGTTTCCACCCTGCGATGTTTGTTATCACATATGGTAGTTGAAGTTCAGTTATTGGCTAAAGTCTACTGGAAGCAGAGGGAAGTGTGGCTGAAGAGGCCCCACGTCTAATTCAGCTGCGTGGAGAGAAATGTAAAATGCAAGTGATTTTGAGAATGTAAGGAAGGTTTCTGATTGGTGACTGTACTTTCACTCTCCTTACGAATTCAAACACTGCCTCTCTTTAAAGGTGTCCATGCCAGTTTAAACGTATGCAAATCACTGCTGAAAAGATAGCCAAGTATGGAGTTTATGTATTGGTACTTAAAGGAGTAAAATTTGATTTTACCACTCTTACTGATACTGACTGACCACATGGGCATTTGCAAATTCAGTTTATAATTTGCCAACTGTAAAAGTAAAAGGCTGCATTATAATATAAATCGTTATGTCTAAATAGTCTTAGAAGTGTTAATGATTCATTATGCTGATATTTTGTTTAAACAATCTCTTTATTGCCAAAGAATAGACTTCCATGACCTTTTTAAAGTTAGATTTGAATTTTTAAACTGGATCTTTACCCCTACCTACAATTCATCTGCAATTCACAATTTTTGTTTGTGTAAATAAGTCATAGTGAAGCATATTACTTTCTGGTCAGATAATCGATAGTTATATTCTGGTTTTGATTTTTAAGAAAAACATTACAAGACTTTTATCAATATTAAAATAAAAACTGCTTCATATATTTAGATATTGTCAATTGCATGTCTAGAAAATAACGACCTCTTAAAAAAAAAAAAAAAACTCACCTCAAAGAACATGAATTGAAGTGCAGTTATCATGACCTTTGACTAGTGAGATTCCAAAAGAATTACCATAACTATTTGACCATTGTGCTACATTATATGTACATACAAATACATAGATATTTATATACACACATATATATACACACACAATGTGTATATTGATATTCATTCTGAAACATTTGTTGATTTCTTTTATGTGGTCAGTTCTCTTCACTCAGAAAAGAGTTAATGATAATATAAGTAAAAATAATTTGTTTTTAAAAGCTAACTTTTTATTTAAAATATAGTCATGGTTATCTTATGTGAGGGGGAAGCAATTTCACTTAACAGAAATGTAGTTCCTTTTTGATTTTCCAGCAGTGTTGATGTATTTGCTGACATGTGACAGTTTCAAAATTATAAGCCACTCAGTGAACCAGATGCAATATTCATGTAGATTTATCTGCACTTGTCTGTTTGAATCATACCCATATTCAGAAAAGCATTCATGTCTCATTTTTCAGCACTATATTCAGAATTCTTTTGTATTCTTTCAGACTGCTGTTCTTCATGATATATGGTACATATACCTGGTCTGGATTCAGGTAAGAATGATTAAATTTTTATTAAATAAAGACTATGTGAGGTAAAGGGGATTAAGAGGTATAAACTTCCAGTTGTAAAATAAATAAATCACAGGGATGAAAAGTACAGCATAGGGAATATAGTCAATAATATGGTAATAACTTTGTACGGTGATAGATGGTAACTACACTTACCATGGTGAGTATTTCGTAATGTATATAAATGTCAAATCACTATGTTATACGCCTAAAATTAATATAATATTGTATGTTAACCACAGTTCAATTAAAAATATATGTAAATAACACTAAAAACTAGTATAAGCTATCTTTTATAGTAGAAATAATAGTATTCAAAAATACTATTTGCTTTTTAAAATGATGAAAGGAGAAGAGACTTAACCTGCAATTAATTTCTTTGAGGAAAAAAAGGATTATAATGTTTAATACTCAGCATGTTTCAAGGCTTGAGAAAATCTTAGGTATTTTATCCTGGTAGAAGAGTAAATTAATCCATTTATATCTGTAATTTACATTTTCTAAGGTCAAGGTAGAAGCTACATAAATAAAGAGTGTTGATTCTCAAGTATGTCAAAACATCAAGTCTTAGAAGATTAGTACTTTGAATAGGTACAATTGTCTAAGTCTTTTTTGTTAATATAAAATTTAGAGACATGCTGTGAAAAGTATTGTTGCTGTCATGTCATTAACTTTAAAGTATAAATTAATTAAAAGCTTAGGTTTTATGTTCTACAATGCAGACCACTAAAATTAAAAAAAAAATCCACAAAGTCAAATATAGTTAATCTGAGGCCCTTTACTTTAAGAAAATATGTAATCAGAAGGAAAACACACTTCAGAAATATTTCTTTGATATTAGGAGATAGTTAATATTTTTCTGAAAGAAGACATTCAAAAGCAGTGCTGGCTATTTCACTTTTTTGTTAAGCATATCAAATCTTAAAAACTTCACAGAAAATAAATCAACTTGAGGCTACATAAAACACATTAGCTTATTTTGCTCCGATATTACCTTTTGTTTTTATGTTGTATGGCATTTTGTAATAAGAGAAAATATATGTGCAAATATATATACATCATATATATAATATATACATATATTAAATATATACATACATTTTATTAAATATATATATGATGTGTGTGTGTGTGTGTATATATATATATATATATATATATATATATTAATGTGTTTGCAAGTCATTAAAAATCTTCTCTCTAGTACTACTCTAATTCAGTAACATTTACCAGGTGAGATTTCCATGTGCATCTGTGCTAAGCATTATGGGGAAGGTACAAGGATTATTTGGATTTAGTTCCTAACTATTAGAAGCTTATATTATATTGCAGTCACAGACATATGAATTATTCCATTACAAGGCATCTATTACCCCATAATAGAGTTTCGCATTATTTTAGTGAAGAGGAAAAGAATCATACCCTCACCTTTTAAGGCATGGATCTCTACCATTACTACTTTTGCTTGAGTTAAACTTTTGGTAAAGATTGTTTCATCCTTTGAAAGCTAGTACATGAACTTTTACTACTATCAATTACAATACTGAAGGCTATACAGAATGGCCAAATAAGTCAACTAGATTCAATTTACTTGCCTTTTTAATGAGGTTTACATAATAGGCTCTGTGGCATCAGATATTCACAAAAATTAATTTTACCTAAATTATGTAGAGAATTTTTTAAAGTTTGTTTTAAATTATTTCAGTTTTGTTAGTAACATATTAATTCAGTTTTTCTTTCATGCCCACTTGAATGAAAAACTTCATTTTTATTGAATTATAATAAATACCATTAAAGAGCATGTTCTAAATACCAACCAGAGACCAATTATAGAAGTAAAACTAAAAGTAAAACTTTAAAAAAACCTTTATATATTGAAATACACCTATTTCCATCTTAACAAATAAGATAAAATATTACAGGAATACTGCTATTAATATCTATTTATGTATTCAAATTAGTCTATCAAAATAGGCTAAGAAATTTTCTATCATATCATATGTGTATTAAGATACTTCATGACCTATGGTTTCACTCTTATGTGGATCCTGAGAAACATAACAGAAACCCATGGGGGAGGGGAAGGGAAAAAAAAAAAAAAAAAGAGGTTAGAGTGGGAGAGAGCCAAAGCATAAGAGACTGTTAAAAACTGAGAACAAACTGAGGGTTGATGGGGGGTGGGAGGGAGGGCAGGGTGGGTGATGGGTATTGAGGAGGGAACCTTTTGGGATGAGCACTGGGTGTTTAATGGAAACCAATTTGACAGTAAATTTCATATATTAAAAAATAAATAAATAAATAAATAAATAAATAAATAAAAAACACTGGTCTATAAAAAAAAAAAAAAAAAAAGATACTTCATGACCTGCTTCAGGAAAAGACAAAGCTAGGTTTTGTAATACAAATATTTGGGTATATCAAATAGTTAAATGTTAAATTTATTAATAATATTATCCATATTAATAACCATTATCAGCTAAACATTTTAACTATTTTGATACAATTAATGCAAAACATGTTCTCTTACTACAAATTAGAGATAGAGTAAATGTGTCAGATGAAAGGAAATAATTAACCCGGCATCTCAAGCTGGATTTTGTAAGTACTTTTTATCAAAATGTTTCTCATAATATTTCAGTTTAGTTTGAAGTCAGGTACCATGTTTGCATTTATGAAGTTCTATATATTTTGTTGTATATTAAAATTTGATTATAAAAAGAACAGTTTTTGAATGACATCTCATTATATTTCCAAATGACCTATAACAACCCAATGAAAACTTAATATGCCTTTTATGTCAGGAGTTCCCCATCATTTTAATCATAGTATGTTTCTTTACTATGGCTGTTCAAATGTTTATAGGGAATATAAATATTTCTCAATATTATCTTATAATTATTAGATGGTTAAAAATTCCATGTAACTCACTTATACCAATCACTTGACAATTAACTTATGGTTCTTCACATTTTTGTCTAACTTTGATACACATATACAGCCTTCTCAAGAACCTCAAAAAGTTTTTAAAGCAGAGAATGTTTCTTTTACATGTCTACAAAAAATATGTGCTAAATAACTGTGTGTTTAAACACTAACTATATTTATTTTTGAGTCAAATTTATCATCTTAATTTTTCATAAAAGATAATTGAATATTACATATTTCAACTATTAAAAAGTATCTAGTTTTCCTTTTTCTGTTTGTTAAAGATCATTAAATATTTGAGTCATTATAACATTATAACTTACTATATGTGAAATACATATATTGCGTGTAAGATGTGCCCATTCTGAGTTGTTATGAAAATGGGCTTTTGCTACTCAGGAACTAAATTCCAATATAGAGCCAATGTGAGACTCCTCTGGTATTTCACTGTTAAATTCTATTAATGGCCCATAGGATTTGAATATACGGATGTTCATAGTATTTGGAATTCAATTGTAGTATCTTTGCTATTTTTAGAGGTAAAAATAAAATGTTACATACTAATGAAAAAAACATAAAAACTAAGTTGACTTTGATTATTATTAATGTATAGTCAAAGACTATTGATTATTTCTTCCTGATTTATTTTGTATAATTTTTGTAAATATATAAAAAATCGTAAGTATATTCATGCTTGTTTTTGAGTATTTTTATCCAATGGGAAAAAAATAAGTTTCTTGTTTATTGAGAATATGTACAAGTTAAAATATTAAGGTCATATGTGATTTATCTAAAACAAATGATATATTAATAACTGATTAATAGAACTTACTGCAGTGTTAGAGATTTTGTATATCTGTGTTGTTCAATACAGTAGCCAGTAACCACATTCACATATAGCTTTTCAGTATGTGAATGTGGTCTAGAATGACTGAGTAAATGCATTTTTAGTTTTTCTTAAATTTAATAAATTTAAAATTAAATAGCCATATATGGCAGTGGCTACCACATTGGATAGCACATATTTTATATATGTCTATATCTATATGAAGATATAGATATAATTTTATTCTCTCTATATATAGGTTTATTTTCACTGTTTGCTTGTTTACTATTGGGGAAAATAAGAAAGGAATCTGAAAGCCACGTAAACATTGCATAGGCACAGTACAACTTTTTACAAGAAAAGCCTATTCTTACTACAACAATTCTGTGACACACAGTCATGTTTATCATGAACGAAAATGAAGCACACTTTGAACAATAACTCTGCTGCTACATGGGTTTACATTGTCTTCAAAGCTAGCCTGACATGATGTGCTTTTTGTATATTACATTGAGTTGGTCAAAGACATTAAAAATAGTCACCCTAATGGAAAACCATAATATTATTTAAAAATATTTCAATTCTGAATAGAATTACTTGCCAATGTGCCTAGTCTACATTGCTAGATGCTACATTTTAAAAATGGTTCAGAAGCTGCCATCAACCCTGCTATGCCTATTCTGGCTGTTAAACTACCAGGGTTTCATAAGATCACAGTAACCTGAGGGACTCAGTAACAGTAGTGGAGGTTCCAAAACTAATATCCTTACCCAGAAATTCGTTAAAGAAGCAGCAAGACTTTTGCATTTAGATGATAATGTGTTTGTCTTTGTGTTATGGGGCTTTTTTTTTCTTCTTCTTCTTTAGTTTTAAATTTGCATGTAGAAATGTCAGGATCCCGTTTTCATGTTAGTAGTTTTTTTTTTTTTTTTTTTTTTTTTTTTAAATATGACGGTTCATAGGAAAGCCTGAGAATCTGCTCACCACTGTTTCATTTTTAGCATACCAAGGTTGTTACTTGATGTTATCTTTCTATAACTTTAATTTGTTATAAGCACCAAAGTAAAAATTAAAAAAAAGAAAAAAGAAAATCCAATAAAAATGTCATCTTGCAATATAATAAATTAAAAGTATTAATTTTTCTATTACTTAGAAAGCAGTTACATAGTATTTATTGTGTGCCAGGTACTATCCAAGTACTATTTGCTTTTTGTGTGTTGAGTTTGATAAATTCTTTATAAACTTTGGATACTATTTATTGGATATGTCGTTTGCAAATATCTTCTCCCATTCTGTAGGTTGCCTTTTAGTTTTGTTGAATGTTTCCTTCAGCAATGCTTTTGCTAAAGAAAATCTTAATATTCTACAATGACAAAAATAAAGCAATGACTCTCTGTTATAAAATCTAGGCAAAAATGCAAAATAATTTAAGCAAATACATTTATTTTACCTTGTCTTTAAATACTTCCTTTGTGTACCATCCCTCCTTTCAGATACTAACCTGACACAACTAACCTAATAACTCAATTTTGATCTTTATTTGTTCCCTCACAAAACAAAATGTAAAGGAGAAATGGAAGCAATTGGAGCCATGCTGTTCTATTTTATCAACAGCCAACAACTCAACGATAACAGTACCAATGATATGCATTTGAGAAAGTGAAGCTTGAAAGATAAACTATCCAGAGTTACACAGGTAATAAGTAGCTGAGTATTTGCTCATGTTCTTTGCATTCAACCTGTTTTTTGGCTGATACCAAGTATTTCCTAAAAAAATTATATCTATCATTACTTATTCATGTGGCTTTAAGTACAATTTAATTTATTAAAAATTAATAACAAGTATTTTGGGAGAGTTATAAATTGTGTTGATTATTCATTTTTTATTATACTTTTTGTTATTTTAAAAGTAATATAACCATATATAAATACAAATCTAAACTCCCCAGTTGTGTATAAAATTAAAAATCTCTAACGATTTTCAACTCTTAGACCCAATCCTTGTGATTAACCCATCTACGTATTTCGGATTTTGTTTTCTGGTATTTATTTTCATTATTCTAAATCAGTGTTTTCCAAAAGAACTTTCCAATATGAGAGAAATGTTCTATTCTACATTCCCCAAAAAGCGCAGCCATTAGCCATATGTGACTACTGAGCATTTGAAATATGGCTAATGTAACCTGGAAATACGTTGTAAATTATTTAATTTTAACCAATATAAATTTATTTGATACATGTGGCTTAGTAACTATTGTATTGGATAGTGAAGCTCTAGGTAAAATGTTAGTGTTTTTTTAATTTATCAAATTTAAAAAGCATCTTTTAACTCTCTGATATGAAAATGTGGAATTAAGCTTACCTACACTAACTTCTTTACTATTTTTCTCTGTCTCCATATACTGTTAAATTATTTCTCCACTGATCTTTAATTCTTCTTTATTTAGAGTACCTCTTAGCTGCCCAAATATTAAGTTTTGAAATGAGCAGTCTATATATCCTTTTACATTTCTGTCTCTTTACCATAACCTTGTCAAATATAGCATTATTATTCTTAATTATGATCATAACCATTACCATTATTGTTTTACAGCCCAAAGGTTTAATTAAAACATATACATTCTGTTTAGTAACTATGACTAACTTTTCCATATTTTCAGTATCAGTTATGCTAATACACTGTGTTGATTATAGTATTATGCAAGTATTATTCGCTGAAACATTGGTGATTACATCTAGGGGGAATGAAATGAAACTTAAGGACTAATCCTGTGCCAGCATGTTGGTCTAGTGGCTCAGATTAAAAACTTCTCTAGGACTTCATTAATTTTACAGTATCATTCTATGTATTAATTTGTCAAATGTGTTTAGTTTAAACATTTTTGTTTTCCTGTTTGTTTTTCAAATTACTAGGTTATTTTTTCTTTGTTGATAAAAATTGTCTTCTTTAAATCATCAGTAAGATTTATCTAGTACTGACCTATTTCAAAGCTAGAAAACCATTTGTTAAATTGGACTTCTAAAAATATTTCAATCCTTTAGTTTAATATTTAAATTTAATGATAATATTTCCATGTGGCCTAAAATATGTTTTCCTATAGTCTGTCACCAATTTAACTTATTTCTTTTAAAAGAGCATATGGGAAATAAACTCAGACCTTTATGTTTTTTTAAAAAAAATATTCTACTCTAATATGTCAGAAAATTTTTATTATTTTCTTACAGGTTGGCTGAGTGTATAATTATTTCTTAGCAAAATTTTGAAATCATGCTCCATTGTCACCTGTGATTGCTAATATTTGATGTTAGTGATTTTCATTTCAATGAATCTAACCCCCATTTTTCTCTCTTTTTGAAAATGGTAAGGATCTTCCAGTTATATTTGGCGTTCCTAAATTCAAGATAGTCTATTTAGAATTGAACTTTTCTTCTTATTCTTTCTGCTCATTTTCAAAATTTAAGTAATAACAATAATGGCACCTTTATGCGTTTATCAAAACCACAGAACTGTACAACCAAAAAGTGAACTTAATATAAACTATAAATTTTATTTAATAGTAATGTATCAATATTGGCTCATTAATTATAATATGTGTATCATACCAACGCAAGATGTTAATAATAGAAAATCTGTGTGCCGGGGGAAGGGGATAAGTGGGAATTCTCTGTACCTTCTGCTCTATAAAATAAAGTCTATTTTTAGATGTTTATGTATTTATTTTTAGAGAGAGGGAGAAAGAGCACACAGAGGCAGGGGAGGGGTAAAGAGAGAGGGAGAGAGAGAATCCCAAGGAGGCTCCACACTATGAGCTCAGAGCCCAAGGCGGGGCTTGATCCCACAAACAATGAAAGCCTATCATGACCTGAGCCAAAGTCAAGAGTTGGACACTTAACCAACTGAGCTACCCATGTGCTCCAAAAATTAAATCTATTTTTAAAAACAACATCTGTATTTGTCTCTGGGAAATGTTATTTTATTAGTTATATTCTATTCACACATTCTTTTATTTGTTTTCTCTCTTTGGTATACTGTTATATAGATTTTGGACTTTGTGGTTTCCTTTTTTATGTCTGTTAATTTTTCAATCATATTTTACAATTCTTTTTCTATTTGATCAAATTTTAGAGAACTTATTGGCTCTCCTTCCTATTAATTTAAAAGTTTAATAATATTTTTTTAATATTTAATATTTAATTTAATAAAAGTTTAATAATATTTTTTTCTCAGATTTGTATACAAATGCTAGTTACTTAATATATAGTGTAATAATGGTTTCAAGGGTAGAATTTATTGATTCATCACTTACATATAACGCCTAGTGCTCATCACCCATTTAGCCTATCCTCCCACCTACCTCCTTCCACCAACCCTCAGTTTGTTCTCTGTCATTAAGAGTCTCTTGTGGTTTATTTGCTTCCTTCTCTCTCTTTTTTTTCCTTCCCATATGTTCATCTGCTTTGGCTCTCTTAAATTCCATATAGGAGTGAAATCACATGGTATTTGTGTTCCTCTGACTGACTTATTTCTCTAGCTCCACACATTGTTGCAAATGGTAAGATTTTATTCTTTTTGATGGCTGAGTACTATTCCATTGTGTGTGTGTGTGTGTGTGTGTGTGTGTGTGTGTGTGTCACCTATTCTATATCCATTCATCAGCTGATGGACATTTGGGCTTTTTCCATATTGGAGTGTATGTACCCCTTCAAATCTGTATTGTTGTATCCTTTGGGTAAATACCTCGTAGTGCAATTCCTGGGTCTAGGGTAGTTCTATTTTTAACTATTTGAGTAAAGTCCATACTGTTTTCCATAATCGCTGCACCAGTTTGCATTCCCACCAACAGTGTAAGAATGTTCTTCTTTCTGTGCATCATCACCAACATGTTGTTTTCTATGTTGTTAATCTTAGCCATTCTGACAGTTATGAGGTTGTGTCCCATCATAGTTTACTTTAAATTTTTGAGGAATCTCCATATTGTTTTCCACAGTGGCTAAAAAATTTACATTCCCACCAGTAGTGCATAGGCTTCTTGTTTCTCTACATTTCCACTGTCACTTATTTCTTATTGTTTTGATTCTAGCCATTCTGACAGTGTAGGACAATATCTCATGGTAGTTTTAATTTGCATTTCCCTGATGATGAGTGATATCGAGCACCTTTTCATGTGGCTATTAGCCATTTGGAAATCTTTGGAAAAATGTCCATTTATTCTTCAGTCCATTTCTTAACTGGATTATTTGTTTTTTGGGTGTTGAGTTTGGTAAATTCTTTATAGATTTTGGATGCTAATCCTTTATCAGATGTGTC
Source organism: Panthera pardus (assembly GCF_024362965.1). Classification (NCBI taxonomy): domain Eukaryota; kingdom Metazoa; phylum Chordata; class Mammalia; order Carnivora; family Felidae; genus Panthera; species Panthera pardus. The sequence goes on along the minus strand of NW_026526721.1, from coordinate 44,548,261 downwards.
ATTTGCAAATATCTTCTCCCATTCCATTGGCTGCCTTTTAGTTTTGTTGATTGTTTCCTTCACTTTGCAGAAGATTTTTATCTTGATGAAGTCCCAATAGTTCATTTTTCTTTTGCTTCCCTTGCCTCTAGAGACATGTCTAGTAAGAAGTTTCTATGGCCAAGGTCAAAGGGGGTGCTACTTATGTTCTCCTCTAGGATTTTGATAGTTTCCTGTCTCACATTTAGGTAATTTATCCATTTGCAGTTTATTTTTGTGTATGGTGTAAGAAAGTGGTCCAGTTTAATGCTTTTGCATGTTGATACACAGTTTCCCCAACACCATTATTTGAAGAGACTGTCTTTTTACCATTTGGTATTCTTTCTGGCTTTGTTGTAGATTAGTTAACCTTACAGTTGTGGGTCCAATTCTGGGTTTCCTATTCTGTTCCATTGATCAATGTGTCTGGTTTTTTGCCTGTCTTGACCACTGCAGCTTTGTAATAAAGCTTTAAGTCTGAAATCATGATGCATTCAGCTTTGCTTTTCTTTTTCAGGATTGCTTTGTCTATTCAGAGTCTTTAGTGGTTCAATACAAATTTTAGAATTATTTGTTCTAGCTCTGTAAAAAATGCTCTTAGTATTTGGATAGCAATGGCATTAAATGGATAGTTTGCTTTCAGTACTATAGACATTGTAACAGTATTTGTTTTTTTCCAATCCATGAACATGGAATATTTTTCCATTTCTTTGTGTCCTCTTCAGTTTCTTTCATAAGTGTTTGATAGTTTTGAGAGTACAGATATTTTACCTTTTTGGTTAGGTTTTCCAAGACATCTTATTGAACTTGGTGTATTTGTAAATGTGATTGATTCCTTGATTTCATTTTCTGCTTCTTCATTATTGGTGCATAGAAATGCAACTAATTTCTGTACAATTGGTTTTGCATCCTGCAATTTTGCTGAATTCATGTATTAGCTCTAACAAATTTTGGTGGAGTCTTTTAGGCTTTCTACATAGATTATAATGTGGTATGCAAACAGTGAAAGTTTACTTCTTGCTTGCTGATTTGGAAGGTTTTTTTGGTTTTTGGTTTTTGGTTTTTGGTTTTTTCTGATTGCTAAGGCTAAGAGTTCCAGTACTGTGTTAAATAGTAATGGGGAGAGTGGACATCCCTGTCTTCTTCATGACCATAGTGGAAAAGCTCTCAGTTTTTCCCCGTTAAGGATGACATTAGCTGTGGTTCTTTTGTATATGACATTTATGATGTTGAGGTATGTTCCCTCTATCCCTAGTATGTTGAGGATTTTTATCAGGAATGGATGTTGTATTTTGTCAAATGATTTTTCTGCATCTATTGACAGGATCATATGGTTCTTACCCTTTCTTTTGTTAATGTGGTGTATCACCTTGATTGATTTGCAAAAACACCTGCACCAGGGAATAAACCCCACTTGATCATGGTGAATAATTATTTTAATGTACTGTTGGAATCGACTTGCTAATATCTTGTTGTGAATTTTTGCATCCATGTTTATCAAAGATATTGGCCTGTAATTCTTTTTTAGTGGGGTTTTTGTCTGGTTTTGGAATCAAGATAATTCTGGACTCATAGATTAGTTTGGAGGGTTTCCTTCCTTTTCTAGTTTTTGGAACAATTTGGGAAGAATAGGTATTAACTGTTCTTTAAATGTCTGGTAGAATTCCCTTGGAAAGCCACCTGGCCCTAGAGTTTTGTTTGTTGGGAGATTTTTGATTACTGATTCAATTTCTTTGCTGGTTATCAATTTTCTATTTCTTCACATTTCAATTTTGATAGTTTGTATATTTGTAGGAATGTATCCGTTTTTTCCAAATTGTTAAGTTTGTTGGCATATAATTTTTCATAAAATCTCTTACAATTGTTTGTATTTCTGTGGTATTGTTTGTGATCTCGCCTCTTTCATTCATGATTTTATTTATTTGGGTCCTTTCTCTGCGCTTTTTGATAAGTCTGGCTAGGGGTTTATCAATTTTATTAATTCTTTCAAAAAAACAGCTCTCAATTTCATTGATCTGTTCTACTGTTTTTTTTTATTTTCTATATCATTTATTTCTGTCCTGATCTTTGTTATTTCTCTTCTTCTGCTGCCTTTAGTCTTTATTTGCTGTTCCTTTTGTAGCTCCTTTAAGTGTAAGGTTAGGTTGTGTATTTGAGGGTTTTTTTTAAATTTCTTCTTTAATTTCCTGGTTAATGCATTCATTCTTTAGTGGGATGTTTAGTGGGATGTTCTTTAACCCTCCATGTATTTGAGGGTTTTCCAAATTTTTTATTGTGGTTGATTTCAAGTTTCATAGCATTGTGGTCTGAAAATATGCATGGTATGATCTCAGCCTTTTTGTGCTTGTTAAGGCCTGATTTGTGACCCAGTATGTAATCTATTCTGGAGAATGTTCATGGGCACTCAAAAAGAGTGTGTATTCTGCTGTTTTAGAATGAAATGTCTGAATATGTTGTTAAGTCCATCCAGCCCAGTATATTATTCAAAGGCACCGTGTCCTTGTTGATTTCTGCTTAGATGACCTGTCCACTGCTGTAAGCTGGGTATTAAAGTCCCCTGCTATTATTATCAATGAGTTTCTTTATGTTTGTGATTAATTGGTTTACATATTTGTGTGCTTTCAAGTTGAGAGCATAAATATTATCAAAATAATATCAATTGTTAGATCTTCTTGATGGATAGACCCCTCAAGTATGATATAATGCCCTTCTTCATATCTTGTTACAGTCTTTGGTTTAAAATCTAGCTTGTCTGATATAATTATGGTTACTCCAGCTTTCTTTTGACATCCATTAGCTTTATAGATGGTTCTGCATCCCTTAATTTTCAATCTTCAGGTGTCTTTAGGTCTAAAATTAGTCTGTTGTAGGCAGCATATAAATGGATCTTGTTTTTATCCATTCTGATACACTATGTGTCTGATTGGAGTATTTAGTCCATTTACATTCAAACTGATTATTATTCAAAAGATATGAATTTAGTACCATTTTGTTACCTGTAAAGTTGGTGTTTCTGGGTGATGTTCTCTGTTCCTTTGTAGTCTTTGTTGCTCTTAATCTTTTTTTTTCACCAACCAAAGAGACCCATTTAATATATGATGCAGGGCTGGTTTAGTGATCATGATCTCCTTTAGTTTTCATTTGTCTGGAAAACTCTTTATGTCTCCTTCTATTCTGAATGACGGCCTTGTTGTATAAAGTATTCTGGGTTGCATATTTTTCCCACTTAGCAAATTGAATATATCATGCCACTCCTTTCAGGTCTTCCAAGTTTCTGTGGATAGAGCTGCTGCAAACCTGATCTGTCCTCCCTTGTTCATTAAGGACTTTTTCCCTTGCTGCTTTCAGGATTCTTTCCTTGTCTGTGTATTTTGTGAATTTGTCTATGTTTCTATATCTTGTTGAATTTTTTACATTTTTTTAAATTTATTTTTGAGAAAGAGATAGAGACCAAGTGGAAGTGAGAGCAGAGAGAATGGGAGACAGAATCCCAAGCAGGCTCTACACGTTCAGTGTGGAGCCCCATGTGGCCCTCAAACTCACAAACCATGAGATCATGACCGGAGCCAAAGTCAAGAGTCAGACACTTGACTAATGAGCCACCCAGGCGCCCTGTATGTCTTGTTGAATTTAATGGGAGTTTTCTGTGCTTTTTAGATTTTGATGTCTGTTTCCTTCCCCAGATTATGGAAATTTTCAACTCTAATTTGCTCAAATAAACCTTCTGCCCCTTTTTCTCTCTCTTATTCTTATGGGTCTCCTATGATACAAATGTTATTGCTCTTTAAGGAGTCATAGAGTTCACTAAGTCTACTTTCATGATCCAATACCTATCTTTACCTCTTCTTTTCAGCTCATTATTTTCCATAATTTTATCTTCTATATCACTGATTCATTCCTTTACTTCATCGATCCTTGTTGCCATTCCACCAATCAGTTTGCCTCTCAGTTATAGCATTTTTTATTTTGGCCTGAGTAGTTTTTAGTTCTTCTATCACTGTAGTAAGGTGTTCTTTAGTGTCCTTTATGCTTTTCTCAAGCCCAGCTAGTATCTGTGTGACTGCTGTTTTAAATCTGGTTCAGGAATCTTACTTATATCTGTATTGATTAAATCTGGCTGTTACTTTTTCCTGCTCTTTCTTTTGGAGTGAATTCCTTAGACATGACATTTTGTCTAGGTCAATGTTTGTGTGTGTGTGTAATTGTTAGGAAAATCTGTTATATTCCTGCTCCTGAGAATAATGGCCATACTAAGAAGAGGTCCTCTACTGTCTTGGGCCTGGGGCTTCAGGAGGTGTTTCATGGTGTCCACTCTGCTATTATGCTTTGGATGCTCCTTACCTCAGATTAATCCTCTGCAGAGTTTCTCCTTGCCTGCAGTGGGGGTATTTGGACCTTGTCTGCTCTGTTGAAAATTTTAACTAGGTTTGTTTTGCCTGCTTGTTAAAAATAGCTAGCTCCTTCCACAATGTGGCCATTTTTGCACCTGTATATGTGCAGTTTGTTCTCGCAGTCTTCAGATCAATTTCTTGGGTGTTTAGAATCATTTGATATTTATCTCTCTGTATTCAAGGGATGAGGCAAGCTTAGGGTTCCCCTACTCCACCACCATCTTAACTCCTCCTCCAAAACTCTTTCTTCCTGAACTCTCTGCCTCTCACTTTTGTACTTCCTTAATAACATTATTTTTAATACCCACAACTTTCTGAATGTCTGATTAGTCTCTTTTAATAAAAGTTCAGGTTTTTTTGTTTTTATATAGTAATATTTTCTTTAATAATGATGAGTAATCTATGAATCAGACCTCTTTGGTTTCAAATAACAGAAATCTGTTTCCAACTGCCTTAACCAGAAAAGGAGAATGACATTCATTGGCTATTACTAGCTCAACTTTGGTCATACAGACAAATTTTAAATTACCATTGCCAAAGGGATTCAGAATTCTCACAGTTTGGATAGTTCATATGTCTACTCCTAATAGCAGGGGGTAGGTTAATCACCTTGAGGACCATGCAAATTGAAAGTAGTCGAGGGGTGGTTCTCAAAGAAGAAAAAAAAATGGATGCTGGTGTTGTCAGAACAGTTCTTTAAAAGAATAACAATTATATAATCTTAAAATATCTCCATTTTCCAAGATCACCAGTTTTGTTTAATTAACTTACCTTTTTGGAGGGAAAGTATGGAAGTGGAGATTCATTTTCCATAAAAGACTAGTTGGCAGTAACTTCTTTCTAGATATGTGTCCTGAGGCAAGGGAAACAAGAGCAAAAATAAACTACTGGGACTACATCAAGATAACAAGCTTCTGCACAGTGAAAGGAAACAATCAACAAAACTAAAAAGCAACCTATAGAATGGAAGACGATATTTGCAAATGACGTATCTGATAAATGATTAGTATCCAAAATATGTAAAGAGCTTATAAAACTCAACACCCAAGAGCCAAATTATCCAATTAAAAAATTGGGTAGACCACATAAATAGACATTTTTCCAAGGAAGACATATATATGGTCAACAGACAAGTGAAACAATAGTCAATTTCACTCATCACAGGGTAATACAAATCAAAACTACAATGGGATATCATCTCCACCTGTCAGAATGGCTAAAATCAACAACACAAGAAACAGTGTGCATTGGCAAGGATATGAAGAAAGGGAAACACTCTTACACTATTAGTGAGAATGCATATTGGTGCAGCCATTCTGGAAAACAGTGAAGATTCTTCAAAAAGTCAAAAATAGAACTACCCTACAATCCAGCAATGGCACTACTTGGTATTTACCCAAAGAATACAAAAATACTAATTCAAAGGAATACATGCACCCCAATGTTTATAGCAGCATTATCAACAGTAACCAAATTATGGAAACAGCCCAAGTGTCCGTTGACCGATGAATGGACAAAGAAGAGGTTATATATATAACCTCAGTCATAAAAAGTAATGAAATCTTGCCATTTGCTATGACACAGATGGAACTAGAGAGTATTATGCTAAGCAAATTAAGTGAGTCAGAGACAGACAAATACCATATTATTTCAGTCATGTACGGGATTTAAGAAACAAAACAAGCAAAGAGAAAGATAGAAGCAAACCAAGAAATGGATTCTTAACTATAGAGAACAAACTGATGGTTACCAGAAGGGAGGTGGGTGGGGGGAATGGGTTGAATCGGTGCTGGGATTAAGGACTGCACTTGTGATGAGCACCAGGTATTGTATGGAAGTGCTGAATCACTTTATTGTACACTTGAAACTAATAGTACACTGTAAGTTAAGTAACTGAAATTTAAATAAAAACTTTAAAAAACAATTTTTAATGTTTTTATTTATTTTTGACAGAGAGAGAGAGAGAGAGAGTGTGTGTAAGCGGGGGAGGGGCAGAAAGAGAGTGAGAGACACAGAATCTCAAACAGGCTGCAAGCTCTGAGTTGTCAGCACACAGCCCGACATGGGGCTTGAACTCCTGAACCGTGAGATCATGACCTGAGTCGGAGTCGGACGCTTACCTGACTGAGCCACCCAGGCACCCCTAAATAAAAACTTTTAAAAGACTAGTTATTTTGCTTTCATTCATATTTCTAAAGGAAGGACTAATTAATAAAATTAGCTACTGTGGATCTCTCTTATATTAATTCTTTTTGCAAATCAGGTCTCTCTTCAGCATTGAGGGTTGACTGAAAGTTTACTTTGGGCAGAAAGCAGTCAGGCTACTTAGACTTTACTCCATCCTTATGCTAGAATAATAAACCCTTTACTCTTAGGGAAACAAAACCCATTTCAGGACCCTTATCCTCTTTAGAAATTCAATTTTATTTCTTTAGAGGTGGGCCCCTGAGTTTCCTGGTTCTATATTGCTATTGTTGATCTCTGTGGGCATGGTGTAAAACCTGTCTTTGGAGCCTCACAGGAAGACATCTCTCATCTTTGCTCCAAACTTCCATGGATGGTTTATACTGTGTGTAACAAATGTTAAAACTGACATTTTGACAGTGAACAGATACCAAGATTAGGAAAGACAGATTATTATGTGCATTTACAAAGGAACTTTACATGAATCCACTCTTGTCCCTTGGACCCATCTGTTAGAAAAAAGATTAAGGTTTAGAGAAGGAAGCTTATGATGAAACCTTTGTGAAGACATCTGTCGTCTTACTGCAAAGATAAAATGGTTGGTACGAGTTGAGAAAGATCCATCAGACCACTTGAAGCTTAAGATATATTTGCTGCACATGGGAGACATAGAGTGCTGGTGTATAATTCACTCCTAATATTCCACTTTTTCATTGTTTGTACCTTAGTGGCATAAAGCAATCATTCCATTATACTCATGGACTCAGTGGGATAGGAATTCAAACAGGGCACATCAGGGAGCAGATCCAGTCTCTGTTTCATGCTGTCTGAGGCCTAAGCTCAGGAGACTCATTGGCTATGAGTGACTCAAGCATCTTCCCTTGCATATCTGCCAGTTGATGCTGGCTGATGCCTCATTTGGGACTGTCAATCAGAATTTCTACACTTGACATCTCCGTGTGGTCTAGTCTTCTTCAGAAAATGTAGGCCCCATATCTCAATGGAAAGAATATTATAAGAAGAGCATGTGCGCTGGAAGATCTTGTGGTAATTTTGGATAATATATTATGCCTGAGAAAGCCTACATAATTTGTGAAAAATAAGATAGGGGTGGCTGCAATGGAAGCAGTCTGAACCTCAATTTGTAGAGCAAGGAATGAATGGAACATATGAGAATGACTATTTAATCAGGCCATTTTGAATTCAGTCTCAGAGGGACAGTAAAAAGGTGAAGAACTCCAGCAATAAAAAACAGGATGTATGTTATCAAGGAAATCCATAGTAAAACAACAATGATACACCATTACACCGCTATAAGAAATGCTCAAGTCCAGAACACTGACAACAGCAAATGCTGGTGTGGATGAGAAGCAAGAGGAACAGGTGGTGGCAATGCAAAATGTTACATTTGGAAGAAAGAGTTTGGCAGTTTCTTTAAAAACTAAACATATTGTTACAATATAATCTGGCAGCTATACTACTTGATATTCACCCAAAGGAGTTGAAAATTTATGTCCACACAAAATCCTTCCCACTGTAATAGCAGCTTTATTCATAGTTGCCAAAACTGAGAAGCAACCAAGATTTCCTTAAGTAGATGAATGAATAAATAAACAGTGGTATATCCAGACAATGGACTATTACTCAGCACTAAAATGAAATAAGCTATCAAACCATGAAAAGACATGAACATGGAAACCAATCTGAAAAGGCTAGATACTGTATGATTCCAACCATATGACACTCTTGAAAAGGCAAAATATGGAGTCAGTAAAAGATCAGTGGCTACCAAGGATTACTGGGTAGGGAGGGGAAGTAGATGGGGCACAGAGAATTTTAGGTCTGTGAAAATACTCTTTATAATACTATAGTGATGGATACAAGCATTATACATTTGTCCAAACCCACAGAATATGCAACACTAAGGATGAACCACAATGTAAAATAAGGACTTTGGGTGGTGTTAACGATATGTCAGTGTAGGTTCATTAATTATAACAAAGGTACGCTGGTGGAGGATGTTGATAATGGGGGAGTGTATACACACGTATGGGAAAAGGTATATGGAAAATCTCTGTACCTTCCCTTCAATTTTATTGTGAACCTAAAACTGCATTAAAAAATAAAGTATTTAAAATACAGGAGATGAACACTAGGTTTATAGAGAATGTTGAATGAGTCATAAGGGTCCAATTGGAATAGAGATGCCTCTTCTCAGTTCAAAGGAACTGCATGAGAAAGATGGCCGCAGATGTGAAAATCTAAAAAATTTACAATAGCAACTCATGAGAAAGGAAAAAAAAAAAAAAGAGTTAAATCCCTGCCAGAACCAGAAACAGAGAAGCCACCAATGCAAGTAAAAAATGTCCCATCCTCTTAAATCTCTTCTCTTTCCTGGTAGATTAAACCAGAACTAATGTGGAAACCCTTGAATATGAAGAGAAAGTAGAAGTCAACTATATCACTCAACCTAAAAACAGGTAGCCTCTCAGGGTTTAGAAGAGTAGAGTTAGAAAAGGAGAAAAATGTTTTAAGAAATCATACTCTTGAATTAATTAGTGTTTAATTAGTATTTTGATGGATATTCTAAGTACTAAATTGGGTCTACAATTATGAGGTTACATGACTATCCCTTGTCTAAAATAGAATACTCATGGGATATGTCCAAATTTATAGTGCTAAGAAAGATTTCCTTCCCCACTGGAAAAAAGTTAAGGAGACAGGAGGAAATCAAAGTATATTTTTATTTAGATGGCATCACATGTGTCATATGTTTAACATACCACCTAAATGTGGCTTACTTTTTCTGGCCTATTAGTCTTCCAGAATCTATCCATATTTCTATCCAGTTAATGGTGTGCTAATATTTCGTGAAATGACACACTTTTATTCTTTACTGTTAGCAAGAACAGAAAACATGCATCTTCAGATAACTTCAATCCCAACCAAAAATACCAAGAGTCAGATTAATACAGAATATTGAACACCAGACTTCCCAACCAATTTGCTAAAATGTTGTAATTTCTTTTCCAGAAATGGAATTTCTGTTCTAATCTTGCTGATTTTCTGTTGAAATCCTTGCCTCAACATCTTCCAGACTGGGTTATGCCTACTAGGACAATAGTATCTTCTTTTAGGTGGTAACTGGTTAACATATATTCAAGACTTCACCAAATAATAGAGTTGATCTATGAAATATGGAAGAGACTTTGATAAGTCTATAATGCTACAACCGAGGTTATATTACCTATGCATTGTTGTTAGAGTTATAGGTCCACAGATTGACATTATCCTCTTGAAGAAATGGAACAATACTCCCCAGGTGGTTACTTGACAACAACAGAAGCATTAGAAGACTCTCCAAAGCAATTTAAAAGTTATCCTTTTCTGGGGATTCACTCAAATGGTCTGCAAAATAAAAATTCCTGACTGCAAAGGTGAGTTGTTTGGCACTTGTGAGAATGCTATGAATTTAATGGAAAATAACAATAACTGTTACTATTATACCAATAAAACAATAAGGTACAATTTAACTAGTTTCATAAATTAATAGTAATAGCCATGCTAATATTCATCTTAAGGGTACATACATTTGCTAATAATTAATAAAATGGGAGATATTAATGTGACCAAGTGAAATACTTGTAGGTGTGTGAGACAGTAAGCACGTTGAAAATACTCCAAAAGAGAATTCTAATAGAATTGCTCACCAAAAAATATTTTCGTGTAGAGAGACTTATGCTGTTCTTAACAATAACTGATAAGACCTTTGGATCCAAATAATGTGAAGCATATGTGATTTTTCCATCAATGTTTGGAAGATAAAAATATTAATATGGACAGCAGATCTTCAAGATAACTAGGCAAAGGAAGTGTTATTATGACTGAAGGTATTACTGTTTGCTGGGCAGCTGTGTAGAATATGGCAGGTTATTCTTAAAATACTAATGTAACAAAAGCTCTCTGGGACAGACAATACAATTATACATCATGTTATTTCTAGCTTTATACCTGAGGAAGCATTCTGATACATTTAGCAGAATATGGTAAATAAAACCCATATGTACAAAAAGGGATGTTCATCAATCTGTTTTTAATATCCACTTGTATAGAGTATATGCTTAATATATCTTTTTTCAATGAAAGTTTTATGCCTACTAATAGTTATCTTGACAATATTCTTATAATTAAAAATAAGTGGCCAGTAATGAAAATGAAAAGGTAGTTAAGAAAAAATATAATGACAAAGGAAATAAGTTAATGATTAATTGATGTCTGTTTCATTTCCATTATATTAAAAAAGCAATATGGAGATTCTTTAAAGTGAAAGTAAACAGCATGTAATAATTCATTTTTAAAATATAAAGGGTAAGTTAATATTTACTGGGTTCTGTAGAGCAAAATTTGTGGCAGATGTGCATTTATTCCATATTTTCTTTAAACACTTGAACAGATCCAAAATTATTAATTGAAGGATGTTTTGGTGTGATGTGTCCTATAACCCATCCCAAGCAGTTGTTGGATGAGTTTTCATCTGTGTGAGACCTCTTTGGGAACGTAATATCCAAAGATAGCTGCTATCAATTCCTTCCTCCTGGAATATACAAGTTCTTCCTCACGTCAAAAGGTAGAATTTAATTCCCCATTCCTTTGAATCTAGACTGTCTATAGTAACTTCTTTGAAATAATAAGATGCAGTGGAAATGATATCTGTAACATCTGAGACTAGGTCATAAGAAACTGTGGGCTTCTTGGAATGCTTAGGATTCTGCCTCTTGGAACATGACCTTCCATGCTATAAGAAGCCCAGAGGCTTCTTACATGCAGAGGTCATTGTAGTGTGCTGGTTGACAGCTCCAGTATATCTCCCAGCTAACAGAATCAACTGCCAGTCACGTGTGTGAGCCATCTTGGTTGTTTGGACACTTGATCTGTTGGAAGATTCCAGCCCCAGCTGCATGAGAGACCCTGAGAAAAAATTGCTAGCTGAGCCCAGTCAACCAATAGAACCATAGATAATAACAGAAAATAACCACACATAAAATTATTTCAGTAAATTGAAGGATAGTCATAAATGGTTGTTTCATATCACTAATTTTTTGGCAGTTTGCTATGTAGCAATAGAAAACTGAAACAATTCTCAATAATCATATTGTTTGATATCCAAGGTATGTGATTTTTTCCTCCAAACACTAACAAACTGATATAAAACTGAGGTAGTGCTTTGGTCAAACAACCATGACATACATGCCAGGTTTTACCCCTATTTAATTGTAAGCAGATTATGCTGCTTTCCTAATTTTACAAATCAGAGTGGCAAACACACAAAAACATGTGTTTTTCAGTTTATAAATATTTTAGGGATAAATTAAATTATATTAATTAATAAATTGTTTCTCCTCATGAATCAAGAACCCATAGCGAGCTAGATGTTAGGTTGCTAGTGTGGAGACCTGAGCTGTTAGCATTTGGGTCTTAAAAAAACCATCTGTTTTAGGAAATGTAGCAAAGGAGGTAAGAGTGATTCTCATTTTTTTCCCAATGTCTGGATAAATAGACTTACGCTTACAACTTAAAATATACCATATAGAGGCACCTGGGTGGCTCAGTCAGTTAAGTGTCAGACTCTTGATCTTGGCTCAGGTCATGATCTTGTAGTTCTTTGTTTCAAGCCCCACATCAGGCTCAGTGCTGACAGCACAGAATGTGTTTGGAATTGTCTCTCTCTCCCTCTGTCTCTGCCCCTCTACCACTCACGCATTCTCTCTCTCTCTGAAATAAACTTTAAAATAAAATACACCCTATATCAATGATCCTGGAGAAAGATATATTTTGTTTCATTTTTATATATATATATATATACATATATATATATATACATACATATATATGTATATATATATATACATACAAATATAATACTTACAAATATGTGTGTGTATATATATATATGTGTGTATATATATATGTGTGTATATATATATATATATATATATATATATATATATATATATATGTTGTTTTCTGTTATTGTTGTTTTGTTTCTTTTTGTTTTTTGAGAGAGAGAGAAAGAGAGAGAGAGACCATGAGCTGGGAGGGGCAGAGAAGGGGTCAGAGGATCCAAAGCGGGCTTTGTGCAGACAAGGGGCTGGAACTCAGAGGCCATGAGATCGTGATCTGAGCTGAAGTTGGGCTTAACTGACTGAGCCACTGAGACACACCTCATTTTATAGACATTATTTGAATTTGGGGTCATGTTTAATTATACCAGAAAAGTTGCCAAGAGAATATTATGTTTAATTATTCTAGAAAAGTGGCCAAGAGACTAGTATTTTCCTCTAATGGTGAGATTTTTGACTGTTGCATTTTTAAACATTTTATATCTAAATCCTTTCTCTTTTTTATACCTAAATTTATTTATTTATTTTATATCTAAATCCTTTCTTTTTTTTTAACTTTCTATTTTCCTCCTTCCTTTGTTTCTTTTCCTCTATTCATCCATTTCTTATTTTCTGATTTGTCACCTATTTATATTTGTCATCTATTTATATTTCATCTTCCAGAAAGATGGCATAACTAAAGCACGTTACTAGGATTCAGGTGACCACATTTCTAATCTAAATTCCATAAGTAACCAGATATGCAATCTTGGTTCACAACCCAGAGGCCTAAATTAATCCCTTTGAAACTTTAGGAGATTAAAATAGATTACCTTTTAACCCTTACTACTTTAAAATTACACAATCAGAAATGTGTAATACAAAGTAATTACAAGGTAAACATCAAAAGCTAATTTGGACAAGATATTTAAAAAAATGTATCAGGCAGTATGAGTTACTTACTGAAATGAATTTAAGTCAGAATGAAAAGACAAATTAGTCTGCCTAGTTCTCAAAATACAATAAAATAGAGTACAAAATTTCTCTATGGAAATAAATTCACTTTTCTTCATTGACTTCTAGAAGAAATAACCATGATTCCCGTGTATATTAGGTAATATAATTGAACCTGTATTCTATTACAGCATTAAGTGAACCATCTCTGTACTCCCATAGTACCACAGACATATCACAATCGCTGCATATACCAACTTGTATATTCATATACTTTAACAATTTATGTGTCTATTTGTCTAATTAAACTGAAATTTCTTAGGGGCATCTGACTTTGAGTTGTTTGACTTTTTGTTCCCAGCCCCTATACAATATATGGGGCATTCAATAGGCCCTCAATAAACTTTTATATAGAGTAAAGGGGTACTGAATAAATATTCAAATGGATATTTCTTGTCTCATCACATAGAAGACACCAAAGCCATATAATTAAATTATAATTTAGGAAAGGTATCTGGATATAAAGGTATTATTTAGCAGTTATCTGGATAACTCCAATAATACAGTTAGGTAAGTAGCTTTGTGTTGGCTTAACAATATCATAAAGATTCTAGCACGAAACAAGGAAGGAAAATTTGCCCCTAAAGAGCCCCATTATGAATATTCCATATGAGTTTATGACAAAGACCAGCTTTCAATCAGTCTAATATTACAATTAGCACTAGTAATTGGAGTGCCATATTTTACATGATTGACTATAAATATGATTAAAAATAAGATTTCGGTGGTAGAGTTAACATCTTACCATAACAGTTTAGGAATCTGAGGTATATTATTTCTCAAGTGGAGGCCTGTCCTATTTATCGGGTTGGATCATAACAGTTCTTAAAGCAGAAGTTTTCCTAGAAAATAGTTTAAAACATTCCCAAGTACTTAAAGAAATAGTGGATTAAGAGAAGTGTGGATCAGGAGCAGAAAATTGAGAGTAGATGTCATCAACTGGCCACAGCTTGCTCTACACTGTGACTTCCATAGAAAACCTAATTATGATAAGGCCTATGAAGATATAAGCTACAACCCTTCCTCTCTGTCACTCCCACCTTAAGTCACTGAAAGAGCTGATACACAGGTGAAATTATTCAATATTTTAAGTTTAAGAATGTTGGCAAAATTTAAAGATATTAACTATGATATTGATGATGCCATGTGAATATTTCAGATGGTTCTTAATCTTTTCAGCTGTTTTTTAGGGAGAAATATTTTATAACAATGTAATCTTCCAATTCTAGATTTCCTATGGATGTAGCATTGGCAGGATTCTGAAATTTAAGTTTCTAAATATTATTTTCAGCTAATGGATTCTTGGAATATGCATATAAAGTTTAGAAGCTGCCAAATGGTTCTAGACACCTGCTGGCTCTCTGTGCTCATTAGTGGAGTAAACAACCTTCTTGTAGATAATGGGTATAGAATATATAACCAGGCAGACTTGTCATCAAGTTTCTTCAGGCTTGAGAAGAATATGTTCTTGTTATTTAAACCAAATATTTCAGAATTGACTTTTAATAACAACTGAAATTAGTATATTTGTCTTTATCCTTGTTCCCAGTGTCTTCCAGTTTGGATGTAAATACAATATTAGATTTTACACATACAAAACTTTATATTATAAAGCCTTGGTTATCGTAGATAGTATGATAAAGAATGAATGGAAGTTTAGAAGGTTAGATTTTTGTACTCTGCTGCATCTCAGACAAGGAGCTTAATCACTGGTAAGGAGAATAAAAAATAAACACATTAGGATCATAAAATGCAAAATTTTTCCTTTTAAATCTTTAGGTTGTTTGATCCCATAGTGATTTTTATTAATATTACCAAGTTAGAACAATCTTCACTTATAAAGATAATGACTTAGAGTTTTTGTCCCTAGAATAGAGGAAAATATGGAATCTTCATGGTACATTTGAAAAAGGAGTAATTTAATGTCATAAAGATGAAAATGATAATTCATGCATGATGAGATGGGATCAGGTGAGGTAAGCATCAACAACAGACTGGGATGCCTTAGGGAGAAGGTCTTCAGGTGAACACCAATGAGTTAGGAAAGTGAATACTGGCAATAATGTTAGTTCTTTAACCTTCATAGAGAGGAATAAGCATTTGCCATTGTCTGAGTAATCAAGTAAAAGTTGAACAAAATGATCCTATATATTGTGAAGTCCAGATGGTTAAAATGTTGTCAGTAATGTTCAAAATGTTCAAATTAAAGTTAAGATCTGTCAAGTTATTCAGTTTTTCCCCCAAAAGTTTTCCCAATTAAGTACCACTGCTATCTTGTGAATTTGTACAGAGCTACATAAAATAGTTTCAGATATTATATTCAACTATGTGTCAGTATTTAAGATATCCCTTTGTTGGGTGGCAGAAATGTAAGTTAAGCAACGTAATTTCAAGAGGCTCTAGAATTCTTGTCAGGGCCTGGCTATGAAAGGCATTTATGACATCTGTTAAGCTAAGTTAGCAAATATGCATCTAATTCGACAAACTCAGCTTCAAGATATACAACAATTTCTTATAACTCAAATTAATTTTAATTTCAGGTTTCCATTTTGTCAGAAGGGATCTCCACATGCCTTTCTCCAGGATTATGATTCTTATCTGTAAAGAGAATTAGTTATAGGTGGTGGAGTTAGGGACATCAAATCTCAGTGTTGGAGTTAAGGATTCTAGTTTCAGCGTTTTCAGTTCACACCAGCTTCTGATGAGGCATCCTTTATCTTGTGTTTCCTCATCTGTCTGTCCATTATGTTTCCGATAATACATACTTACTGTTTTTCTAAAGGTCCTATAAGTAATGGTGGCTCTCTGAGCTATGTCCATGTTACTTGTGGGTGCATGGAACTCATTCTGCTACTCCAGGTTTTTTCTGGGACATGGAAAATTCTCTAAGGATCTTAATTCAGTCAATGCCTTAGGCATTCCATAACATAGAATGTATACCATGCAAAACATACCTCTGTTGCTTCAGTTGAGTCCTTCCAACATGTTTATGCCTCACCCAGACTATAGGCATGATAGCTTTGTAGCTTTTTATAGCTTTTGCACTGACCAAAGGTGCACAACCAAGGGTGGAGGCTGAAATCCTGGACAGTCTACATCCTAGGCTGAAATCCTAAGTTTTCTCCCTGACTCAAATGGAAGGGGTACCTTTTACTGTGCAGAATGTTTTTATCAAACTATGATGTTGCATCTTGTCAAATGATTTTCTGTGTCTATTATAATGACATGTGGTTTATGTCTGTCTATCTTCTATTAAAAGATAGTGGATTAAATTAATTGATTTTCAGATTTTAAACCAACCTGGTATTCCTCGGATAAATCCCACTAGTCATGATGTATAATTATTTTGCTGGATTTGGTTTATAAATATTTTATTGAGGAGTTTTGCATCTACATTCATAAGAGGTATTGGTTTGTAGTTTTATTTCCTTGTGTTGTCTTTGTTTGCTTTAGGGTTCAGGGAAATCCTGGCCTCATAGTATGAGTTGGGAAGTGTTCCTTCTTTTATTTACTGGAAGAGTTTGTGAAATACTATTATTAATTCTTCTTTGAAACTTTGGCAGAATTCTTCAGTGAAGCCATCTGTGCCTGGGCTTGTCTTGTGGAAAGTGTTTGAGTTACTTATTCAATATCTTTACTTATTTTTAGGTTTATTCAGATAGTTTATTTCTGAGTCAGTTTCTGTAATTTGAGTCTTTCTAGGAATTTGCTTATTTAATCTATGTTATGTAAATTGTTTTCGTATAGTAGATCATATTATCCTTCATATTTTTTTTTGCTTTTGTAAAATTGGTACTAATGTGCTCTATTTTTATTCATGTTTTAGTAATTTGAACCTTCTCTCCTTATTTCTTGGTAAGTCCACCTAAATATTTGTCAGTTTTATTGATCTTTTCAAAGAAACAACTTTTGGGTTTATCGCTTTTTTTTCTTATTGTTTTTACTTGAGAAGATGTGTATTTTGCTAGGTCTAAGAGCCTAGATGTCTATTAGGTCTAATTTAGACTTGTTATTATTGATCTTCTTTATAATTTTTCTGGCCTTTATTCAATGTGGTGTATTAAAGTCTCCAACTATTGTTGTTGAAATGTCTATTTCTTCCTACAAATCTGTCAGTTTTGCTTTTTTGCTTCATGTATTTGGGGGCTGTTATTAGTCCATATATATTTCTCATTGCTGTCTTCCTGATGGATTAACACTTTTATAATTACAAAATATCCCTTCTATACTATTAACACTTTTTCATTTAAAGTTTATTTTTTCTGATATTAGTATAGCCACTTTACCTTTGTTATAGTTGTTTGCATGATATATCTTTTTATAACTTTTTTACTTTCAACTATTTGTACCTCTGAATCTAAAGATTCTCTGGTAAACAGCATATAGCTGGATCTTTCTTTGTTATCCAGTTTGACATTCTCTGTGTCAAATAGAGAATTATTTATTCTATCCACATTTAATGTTATAACTGATATAGTTGGATTTATTTTATATTTTGTTTTCTGTATGTTTCATGTCTTGTTTTTCCCTTTGTTGCTCTTTTTTTTGCGTAAAGTGAATTTTTTCTAGTATATTTTTATTCTTTTAGTGTTTTACTCTTTCAATGATTTTTAAAAATATTTTTGAGCTATTTTCCTAGTGGTTGCTCTAGGGCCACTGCACATTTTATTAGAAGCTACTTCAGATTTGTAATAATTTAATTACAGTGACATACAGAATCATTATTCCCATATACTCCATTTTCCTCTTTTTTGTGTTTTTATTTCTACACATATATCTACTTATGTAATAAATCCAATAATACATGGTTATAATTATTACATCATTTTATCTTTTTAAATAAACTTAGAGAAGAGAAGAGTTTTAAATAAACTCTATACATATATATAGAGTTTATTAATTTCATTTTCTCATTTACCTTTTCTGGATCTCTTCATTTGTTCCTGTGGGTCCAAATTATAATCTGGTGTCATTGTCTTATTCTGATACAGTTTTGCTCACACTTGCCTCCTTTGTGTTGTTGTGGTCAAATTTATTACATTTTCATGTGTTATAGGCTTAAGAATACATATTATTTAATATAATTGCTTTTTTAAACAGTTTAGAGAAA
Organism: Panthera pardus; assembly: GCF_024362965.1. Classification (NCBI taxonomy): domain Eukaryota; kingdom Metazoa; phylum Chordata; class Mammalia; order Carnivora; family Felidae; genus Panthera; species Panthera pardus. Next base: position 44,529,665 of record NW_026526721.1, on the reverse strand, counting down.
AAAAGAAATATGCATTAATGTTGTCTTTTATAATTATTTAATTACCTTTCAAGGTACTTTTACATTTTGTATGTGAATTCAAATTCTGTCTGGTAAAACTTTATTTCACCCTAAAAAATTTCTTTTAGTATTTCTTGCAAGGAGGGTTTACTAGTAGTGGATAGTCTATGTTACATTTACCTGGAAATGTCTGTATTTTGTCTTCATTTTTTGAAAGATAGTTTTGCTGAATATAAGACTTTTAGTGGACAGTTTTTTGGGTTTTGTTTTCTTTTTTTTTTGGCACTTTAAATATGTCATCCCATTTTCTCTGACCTCCTTGGTTTGTGATAAGAAACCAGCTGTTAATCTTATCAGGATTCTTTTGTATGTATATGAGTCCTTTTTCTCTTGCTGCTTTCAAGATTTTCTGTCTTTTAAAACTGTTTACTATGATGTATCTAAATGTAGATCTCTTTGTTCTTCTCCTACTTTCCTACTCCTACTCCTACTTTCAATGTTGAGATTCTTGAACATGTAGATTGTTTTTCATCAGATTTGAGTTGTGTCAGTCATTATTTCTTTGACTATTTTTTCTGGTCTCTACTCTTCTCTGGTATTCCTATTAGGATTTTGGTGGTACACTTAATAGGGTTCCATGTTTTCCTATGGATGTGTTCATTTCTCTTCATTCTTTTTTTTCTTTGTTCTTAATCTTTATCAATCTGCATGTTTGGTGATTCTTCTTCAAACAGTTAAAATCTGTTGTTGATCTTCCTATTGAATATTTTTTAAGTAATCTGTATACCCAACATGGGACTCAAATTCACAACCCCAAAATCAAGAGTCACATGCTACAGCAGCTGAGCCAAACAGGCACCTCCCACCCCCACCCCACTAAATGTTGTATTTTAATTATTTTACTCTTCAACTCCAGAATTTTCATTGGATTCCTCTTTTAAAAGATAATTTCTATGTTTTTATTGTTATTCTGTAGATAGTGTCATCATATCCTCCTTTGTTTCTTTGAGCACAGTTTCTTTGAACAGCTGCTTTGAAGTCTTCATCTTCTAACTCCAATATCATGTCCCTCTCCTAGATGATTTCTGTTGCCCACTTTGTTCCCCCTGTATAGGGACCATATTTTTCTGTGTCTTTGCTTGTCCCACATTTTTGGTTGCTGTCCATTTTAGGTAATATAGCAACTCTGGTTACTGATTATCCTACTTTGGGGCTTTGTTTTTAGTAACTTAGCTGGACTATTATAGTGAAGTTTATTTTCTTTTCAGTATGAAGCTTCTGATGTCACTCTTTAGAGGGCACAGCCTTGAGCATGTACCTAGTCACCCTGTGATGACAATAGCTTTAGCTGAGCAATTTGTCCCTTTCCCTGATGCCTCTGTTAACCTGTGTGCCTCAGTTGGTATCATACCCAGTTGTTGTTGTTTTTTTTATAACTAATTGTTGCTGATTGACTTATTATTTTCAAAAGTGTCCTGGTACAAACATTAACCATGTGTTCTAATTAAATATAGGCTGCTTTGCCAGAGTATTTCTAGAAGTAAATCTTAGGTTTGTTCTGACACCAGGAAGGATTCTTTTAGATGTCTCTTTCTCTGATTCTTTCTGATAAACTAGCTGGCCTACCAACAGTTTACCTTATTGCTCTATGGAACTGCTATGACACTTCTTAATTACTTATCTTCAAAATGTGCATTGACTTTTGAGAGGAACTTTAGACTTGAAATTCCCACACTATGTTCCAAATAAAGTCAGTTCCTTTGGGGAGAGATTGAAACTCTTTTTATATGGCCTGCCTTTCTCATTGGTCAAAATCTCTGTGCCACTTCTCCGGAGTTGTGGGCAGGGACAGTGCCCATTTCTAAATGAGTAACTTTAAGACATACTATAAGCCAAGAGAGTATGATGTTGACATAAATATAAATAGAGATTAGTGGAATAAGATAGATGGTCCAGAAATAGACCCATGCATATATGAGCAATTGAATTTTGACAAAGTTAACAAGGTAACTCAATGGGGAAAGATAGTTTTTTTGTTTTTTTTTTTTTTTTCAAAAATTAGTGCTAAAACAACTGAATGCTCATACACAAATAAATCTTGTCTTTGACTTTATATACAAAATTTATTCTTAATAGGTCATAGGCATGAAAATAAAAATTAAACTTATAAAGCTTCTACATGACATCCCAAAGATTTGATGTCTAGGGACAAAATTTGAAGACATAAAGAATTTTATAGCAGATACAGCAAACACTTAACATTAAAGAGAAAAAATCTGGACATCATAAAAAAAATAAAAAAAAAACAAAAAACTTTTGTTCTTTGAAAACCATCCTTAAGGAATGAAAAGGTAAGCCGTAACCGAAAGAAAATATTTACAGCCATATTATGACAAAGGAATTGAATCCAGAATAAATGAAAAACTCAGATATAAGAGAATCCAATAATAAAATGTGAATAATTCATCAAGTTAAAGTACTTCTCATCCAGGGTGGGCTTGTTTAAATTTTTTTTTTTTAACATTTATTTATTTTTGAGACAGAGAGAGACAGAGCATGAACAGGGGAGGGGCAGAGAGAGAGGGAGACACAGAATCTGAAACAGGCTCCAGGCTCTGAGCAGTCAGCACAGAGCCCGACGCGGGGCTAGAACTCACAGACCGCGAGATCATGACCTGAGCCGAAGTCGGAAGCTTAACCGACCGAGCCACCCAGGCGCCCCCAGGGTGGGCTTGTTTAAACTGGAGACTGATAGTCTTTATTTTTCCAGCTTACACAGTTTCTGGTCAATACAAGTGGTGGTTTTTAACACATGCAGTTTGGGGAATATAAGGCAGAAGAAAGTAAAGGACAGGATGTTGTCATCACTTTATTCTGTTAAGAGTATGCTTTCAGTCCTTTTCAAGGAAATGGGTGTGGGCTTCGCAAACAGAGACTGATGATCTTGTTGAAAACAATAGCCTAGTATCGAAAGGTTGAGAAGCCTGCTGAAACAATCTGAATACGAGCTGAGGTTCGAAAATCTCTGTACTTCCAAGGACAACAGGCTACATGTGAGCATTTCCCACAGAAACAAAATGTCCACCTAGATGGTCTGGTCAATGACTGCTGAGAGATTGGATTTGTAATGCTGAAAGTCCAGAGGACAATCTGTGAATTATCTGCTAATAGCCAGAGAAGATGCACATCACATCAAAGACACTTTATTTTTTTTTTTTTTTATTTTTTAAATGTTTATTTATTTTTGAGACAGAGAGAGACAGAGCATGAATGGGGGAGGGTCAGAGAGAGGGAGACACAGAATCTGAAACAGGCTCCAGGCTCTGAGCTGTCAGCACAGAGCCCGATGCGGGGCTCGAACTCACGGACCGCAAGATCACGACCTGAGCCGAAGGTGGACACTTAACCAACTGAGCCACCCAGGTGCCCCCAAAGACACTTTAGAGAAAGATCACCAGAGATATAGGATCTCTATGCCCTACATTCTTTATGCCCATGAAAATGCCTTTAAGGGGAAAGTCAGCTTTAAGCATCTGTCACATCCAGGGACAATCTCCATCCTACTTCTTCCAGTCAAATGAGAATATTTTTGTGAAGAGCAGCCAGCTCTGGGTCTTGTCTGAAATTTCATCCCCAGCATAGAGAAAGAGCTAGCATCTCAAGAGTAGATTTAATTAGGTAATAATATGGAAATACAAGAATTATTTTTTCCTGCCTAAAAGAAGTGCCAGTTTGGGGTCATACTGGTAATGATTGGCAGTGGGCAAATATTAAATTTGTTTTTATAAACACATGATATTAAAAATATTAACCAGATCCAGAAATATGAATACTAAAATAATACTATGATTATATTTCAGAGATTACACCTTAATTAAACTAGAAACAAAGAATTGTCAAAATTTTGGTATTTTATAGTTTTCTTAGGGAAAACTGGGGGAAAAAATTCCAAAATAGGTTTTTCCTATCTCCTATGCAACTATGCTTCTTTCTCTTGGCTTCTTAGACTAAAAATCAAGATTATGTTAAGAAATATCCTATTATATAAGTTTTGTATATTTTATTTTCAATCTTGACATGGACCAATATTGTTTACTATAGTATCTCTTACATAATTTCAACAGAAATCAGAGAGTGAGTATCATGATAAATATAATAAACTAAATGGTCAAATTTAAAATGAAGCAAGATACTTATCAATTTACTTTTCAGTAAGATATTGTCTGGTTAAAAAGAAAAAATATGGGAGAGAGTGAGAGTCAATTTAATTACATCTGAATTCAGACATTTAAAAATCTCTTTTGACTCATTCACCTTCTTACAGTTTAGTATTGCCCTTCTACTTGTCAGTTTAGAATTAGCTGTCAAAATTTTCTGGTTTCATGTCAGTCTTTCTCTTCATTTTTAAACCATTTTATCTTAAGGGGAATGTATAGTAAAAAATCCTTAGATAAACCTGTGTTTGAACCCCATGTTCTGTCACTAATTAGACATGTAACATTAGTTTCTGAATTTTATTTTTTAAAATTTTAATGTTTATTTACTTTTGAGAGAGACAGAGAGACAGAGACACAGAGTGCGAGTGGGAGAGGGGCAGAGAGAGAAGGAGACAAAGAATCTGAAGCAGGCTCCACAAACCCAACGTGGGGCTCTAACTCAAGAACCTCGAAATCACCAACCGCAAGATCGCGACCTGAGCCCAAGTCAGACGGTTAACCGACTGAACCACCCAGACGCCCCTGTTTAATTTTAAAGTAGAAATGATAAAATCTGTTGGCTGATCAAATTAGATGAATTAATGGATAAAACACCTAGCACAGATTAGTTCCTTAAGAAATATAATCCCTTTTGCTGCATACCAAACTGTCCCTTTCAAGTTGGAAAATGTTACCTTCTTATTAATCAATTTAAAAGTTTATACAAAGAATACTTATATATCATATGTCAGAATGAAAAAAAGTTGCAATAAATAAATGATTGCATCATAACTTCCAAATGTCAGTTTTATCAAGAAATTTTTAAGTTTCTTAATGTATTTTCCAAGCACTAACAAAAAATGATAACTTTTTACTTATATTACAAATTTCACTTCAGATGCCACTAGAGGGACTTGTATTATCAGAAGTGTCTTTCAGAAGCATCAGTAGAAAATGTAAGAGGAAAATGCATTAAAGTGAAAATGCCAGGTAGTGATTTCTAGATTTAGAATTTCAACATTTTGTGAAAAATAAAAGCTATTTTCCCACATTGATTCATCTTACTTCTATAGACTTTATTTCATGATAATTGGTATTTAGTGAACTACTAAAAATTATTATATCTCACATTCAATTTTAAGTAATTAAAAATAATGTTTTAAGAAAAAATCCTTGAATATTTTGTATTGTGTATGATCTACTGTTAAAAGGGGGACTCTTTTAAGTGTTTTAGGCAGCTTTGCCTTTTTTTTTCAGTTTGGAGTCACTGTAGTGTCAAAATAAACTCTTAACATATTTCCACTGCTGGTTAAATGAAGACTGAATCAGTGGTTCTGTTAAGATTATATATAATGCATAGAATTCTCTGTAATATGTTCATCTCAAGATGATATCTGTAACAATTGGTTTCGTATTTATTAAGTATCTACTACACTGAAGGAACTTTGCCCTGGATAGATACAAAGATGAAAAGAGGCACAAGGCATCATCCATATCATCAAAAGAAATTACAACTTCTGACATAAATTTATCTCTCAGGATATCAAGAAGAGATGACATACTCAAATTAAGATAAATATTTAATTCACAAAGCTACTTTAAAGAAAGTAGTGAACCCAATATAGGAGAACCTCAGGGTGAATAACCCAGAACTGCAGTGAGGATGAGCAGAAGCAATTAAGGAAGATCCAGGAAAGCATGAAGGAAGGGGACGGCATGGCATGTGAGATAGCTCAATGGTAAAGTGTAATTTGTTAAAAATAAACAGAAATGAAAACTGTAGTTTGTAGTTTGGTTAGCTAGAAAAATATTTTGAAGTCTAAAAACAGTTCCTGGCCTTACTACATGTTTTGCAAAACAGAAAAGTTTCATGTGTATGTTACTTTTTCAGTGTAGTTAAAAAGGGAAAAATTAAAATATTCTTACTATTGTGAGCCTCATTTTTTCCGTAATTTCTTTCTTGGTTTATGTTTTTGAGCAGCCAATTAAATAGAGGAAAGCCATTAAAATAAGGCAAAGTATCCACATGAAGAACATTTGATTTTGCCTTTAAACTTTATTTTGTATTAACTTTACCAATGCAATAGATGCATCTTCTTTAAATTGTGAAGTGACACTAAAGGCTAACAACAAAAACAACAATAAAAACAAACAGTAATGCTAATAGAGTAGATTTTACAAGTTCTCATAAGAAAAAATTGTAACTGTTTATGGTAATGGATGTTCACTAGACTTATTTAGTAATCATTTCACGATATATTCAAATATCCAATCATAATGTTGTATACCTGAAACTAATATATTGTTATATGCCAATTATATCTCAATTAAAAATATTTTGAAAGTTAGATCAAGACATTTCATAAGTTTACGCTTGTTTTGCCTGTGAATTTGAGGAATTTGACATTTGATAGTTAGGTCCAAAGTGAAACTCTTAAAAATAAATAAATAAATAAAAATTTTTCTCTCCATTCCCCAGTTTCATAGATAGCCTTTGGGGTGGTGATCTCCACCTGTACCACTATTCAAGGTACTCTGATAAGAGAATTACTCTCTGACAATTTGTGTGAAGTTGAAACATAAACAGCTGTTTTATTCCTGGCCCAGGTAAAAGCTCTCCTAAGGCTTTTTTGATTCCCAGAGAATCTAGTTGTCTTATGACTTCCCTAAGTTCTTCTCTGTTCATATCAAACTACATTCTTAGAACATAGTAGAACACACCTTTCAGCTTCTCTGGGAGAATACAAGTGTCTCATTATCACACAAAACAAATGAACAACAACAAAAAACCAGCAATGAACAGTAATTCTGTGGTCACCCTCCCCTACTATGGTCCATTCCTTTGAGGCACATACCCTCCACTTTAGAGTTTTTCATGATATTTGCCTCCATATGTTTATGCTATAAAGAAACAGTGTCTTTCATTTTCAAGCTAATATCATCATGCATGCAAATTACATAACATGAGTCATAGCACACATGCTGCTTTATGTTTGGGTATTACATTTTTTTTTTGTTTTTGTTTCTGTGTTATCTGAATCTCTCTACTTTTTTTCCTTTTTGCAAGCTTTATCTTTCTTGACATCTTCTATCTACTCCAAGCATAACACCCCAGCCATTAATCTCACCATGTTCCCTGACCAAGTTCTAACCCATGCTAAGAACCAAGTGTTTATTCGTTCATTCTCTTCTCTTGATTCATGTAACCTTATACATAAGGTTATGAGTGTACATATATATATATATATGTGTGTATATATATATATATACACACATATATATATATACACATATATATATATTATATATATACAAAGAATATATTTTTGTCATGTTTTGAGTTTAAAACTAAGATTGTATTATATACTGCAATCTGTATCTTTCTATTTTCACTCAATAATTGATGGAATCATTTAGAAAAATGAAAATTGTCAAATAGACAAATAGAATTGTCATTTTTTGTAATTCTTTCATAATATTACATGTCTGAGATACAAATCATTTACTTAACCATTTTATTATTAAGGGACATTCACTTTGTAATTTTTTACCACTATGAATATGCTACAGGATATATCTTTATATATATTGCTAGTTTTATATCTATAAGATATAGGCCCTGGGCTGCATTGTCATTAAATTTTGGTAAAAGTCTGCTTACATGCTATTTAGATTTTTCTGTTTGTTTGTTTTTTAAAGTTTATTTTTTTTTGTGAGAGAGAAAGAGAGTGTGTGTGCAAGCCTGGGGAGGGGCAGAGAAAGGGAGAGAGAGAATCCCAAGCAGGCTCCACACTGCCAGCGGGGAGTCCAACACAGAGCTGGAGCTCTAGAACTGTGAGATCATGACTTGAGAGTCTGTTGCTTAACTGACTGAGCCCCCCAGGTGCCCCCATGCTGTTTAGGTTTAATTTGCGTATATCTTCAGTGTCATTTATCATACAATCCAGTGTTAATTTGGCCCAGTTTTTGTAATCATATGTTTGTCTCTTAATTTGTTAATGAATTGAATCTACTGAGAGATTGATGCAATTTTAAAATACTTGAAATACTGTTATAAGCTGTGTGCCAGTCACAATTCTTTCTTGCAAATAGCACTTCTAAATAGCTTAGGCAAAAAAGGAATTTACTGTAGTATATCAGCCATTCAGTATATCTCCAATAGAGTTCAGAGCTTTTCAGACTGAAAAATGCACAGACCTCCTCAACATATTGCTGACAAGCTCAAGTCCAATGTAGCTGGGTACAGACACAGGAGAAAAAAAATGTTCTGATGACACAGAAAAAGGAACTTAATGTTGGACATTAGCCACCTTAGACTCTAGGACTTGCAATTTCTTCCTCTTCTCCCCTGAGGCAAATGGCCTTTGTATGCTTTTGCATTTGAATCAGGTGGAAAGAAAGGAGCCTGGTAGCTAAGTTCTGCCTTCTAAATGGAGACTTGGAATATGTAATGTGAGAAACCAAAATAGAAGACACATGTTCCTGAGGTGCTGGCTGCCTTTAGTATGACAACTGTGTGTGGGGGTCTTAGAATAGAATAGAATAAATACTTAGAATAGTATTTATTTTTAAATAAATTACTCTTTTAATTTCCTAATGTTTTATTTAATATTTTTAATGTATGTTCACTGGTGAGATTAATAGTTTTATTTTTTGTACTTTTAAATTTAAATTAAATTAAATTTAATTTTTTATTAAAATTAAAATTATGATCGCTTCTGGAAATGGTATTTAAAATAACATTGTGATTATTTGTTATGAGTTAGATAGCAGCTATAGAAACCATATTTAAAAAGAAGTGGAAATTTGCGTGTATATGTGAAATACTTGAAATTCTTTAAGAATTATTATATTTTTATTCAAATTATTCTCTCTCACCAATAGTTTGATTTTATGGTGGATATATTCTGATTGTTCATGTTGCTTTTTTCTCTACATGTTGGACTCTCTTGGGTATGGTGCTGCTTCCCAGGAGTTTTTAATTATATTTTTCTATCAAATTTTTAGGCTGAAATTTTCAGACCAATGTCTAATTAAGAAAATAATTTAGACAGTTTTGTGTGCTTCTTCAACTCTTTCAGCCATTAGAGCATTTTTTATTAGAATCTGCCACATTTTATTAGAAAGTTATATGCAAAACTATTTCAATAGATTCATTTTTTCATCAATGTATATATTTGCAAAGATATTTATAGTGATTTTTTATGCCAATCATCCAAATTTAAGCCCTCCTTCCTGATATGTGCCCTAAATTCTACAAAGAGGCAAATTCTTGAATGACCTTTAACAAAAATAAGAGTTTTCACTCAGTTTTCCACACTAAGAACTGAAACAGATTCAATAGGATGCTATTATGTATTTATTCATGGTAGGATTCCAATACAAGTACCAATGTATTATAAAAAGATGTTGTATCTATACTCATGGATCATTTAGAAATAATTTCTATATTATTTCTTCAGGAAAGACAGTAAACATTTCAAGAGAAATTATTTGCCTACACAGTACCAGAACTAGCCTGATTTAAAAGGTAAGAATATTAATTAACTTTCAGTGGTACAGGTGTTTGTGTGAAGAATGCTGTAGTACAAAATAAATTTGAGATTTAATTGGTAGGAAGACAGTATTAATACAGAGTAGAGTCCACCAAATACTCCTGAGAATATTAGAGTATTTCTACTACTGTAAATTTTAATATTCTAAAAGGAAAGAGTAATTTACAGTAAAATTTTTAAAAATCCGATGTTTAGAATATCAGTTGAAAATATTAATTATGAGCTGTCACAGCCAAGACACAAGACAATTAAATGAAGTGTGGTATCCTGGATGGATTCTGGGATTAAAAAAAAAGATAAAAACCAAGTTGACCAGCTATAAAACTACAATAAAATAATTTTATAATTCTTCCCAATACTCACTGGGACCTTTATTTAAGAACTTTTGAGAACTGAATTTATTCTTTTAGGTTTTCAAATCCTTCAAGGCCAAGTGATGGTACAATTTCAGTGTACTGAATTGCCCCAAATCTGAGAACTCTAGAAAGCAATTTTAACTTTGCTTTCTAAAAGGAAATCAATGCCAATGATTAAAATTATTGAAACATTATTGCTTTGAGAGGTATTATGAGAGGACAAACACAACAGATTTATAGAAATATACTTGAATTTAAAGGGATTAGTAAATAAATTTGAATGTAAGAGTCTTTTTATTACATTTGAGCTCTCAATGAGTTAAATGTCAAGGAATTTTCTATATATATATTCACGTTTCATTTTCAGTCCATTATAAATAAGTTACAGGAAAATGAAAAGTTGTTCATGTAAAAAGTTACAATTGGACAATAAAACAAGATAAATATTTACTATCAATTTTAAGAAGTTATATTACGTTAATGAATCCTGAATTGCTAATGCTATTTCTATGTTTGGTAGAGCATCTCTAAGATTCACGAGAAACAGCATAGCCCATTTGGACAAAGCCCAACTATTTGTCCATCAATCACCTATCGATGGGCTTACATATGTATATTCATTGTTTTAACTGGGTATCTTTTTCTCATCATTACACTGGCTAATGAAATTTCAAATATCTAGTAACCTCAGAAAATATACAAATAGCTGAATTTATTCTTTGGTATTAAATAAAAAATAAATTTTTAAATATATCATATCTATAATATATGATGCTTAAGGGTTTCATACACATGACTTATTTAATCTTTAAAACTTCCCCTGAAATTATGATTATTATTAAATTCATTTTAGATATATATAGACATTTGTAGCTTTGGGGGTCACAATAATGAGGAGTCCTTGAGTAAATGGAGGAGGCCATAAAGCAGGGCAGGATAGATTCACTTCTCAGGTCATGAATGTTCATAAGAAGTATAATACATTTGAATTTATCACAGGAACAGGCTTTGACCAATACATCCCAATGCATGTGTTTTGTCATTGACAGCTATATGTTGCTTTATCAATTGTTAGTTCATTCAATTTATTATGCATTATATCTGAATGAGATTTTTCAATATTTTGTGCTGAGTTACAAATGAATAAATTAATAAAGTTTAAATTATATAAGTAATTATAAGATCTGCTACAAAGCAAGATTTGTAGATAGAAATTGATTTTGTATTTCTTGACACAATGCTAATAGCATTAGTTGAAAAGTAAAAATATCAGTTAATCAATTCATCCAACCTATAATCTATCAGTGAATTTCATCACAACCTTCTTCCTCTTCTTCCTCTTTAATCCCCCCACTTCCTCCTCTTCTTTGTTCTTCCTCTTCTTCTTCCTCACAAACTGGTTCCATTGTTGTATCTAACTCCAACTTTAATTTTCAATAGTGAGCTGTTAATATAATTGTTTAACATATTCATCTAGGCTTAACAGAATAGTCTCAAGAATAATGATTCAAATTTCAGCAGGAAAAGTAATGCAACAATATATTTTTCAGAACTCTTCTGAATCATATGACCAAGAAAAAAATTGCTTTTCTTCCTAATAATGTTTCATGATAACATAGACCAAGCTGGTGATTTAACCTACAAATTTAATCAGAATGATTTCCTTTGTATGAAATTTATTTCTACTTAAGGATCTCTTTAATGTCTTAGACATTTTGGATTATACCAAACATTATAGTCAATAAAATTACATAAGTGGACAATCAATTCAAATATTGGTAGATAACATATTCATTAAAAACATTTTTAAATAGATCAGGTGCTTTTGTTTGTACACAAGTATCACAACCAACTTTATATAGTTTAATTTAAAATTAACCACTGAGTCTGTCTCTCAGTTCATGTACTGAACATATATATTTTGATATTCCCCAAAGGATTACCTAAAAGTCACTTATCAAGAGAATATCTTACAGTGATTATCTTCTAGTTGGTTTTTCATTACTTCAAAAGCATTTATTTCATTGCAAAAGTTTACATTTTTATTCTGCCATATTGAACATTTAGAACAAATCAATGAAGCAACTTTCTCAATCTACAAAATTTTATTTCATTAAGTGTAAAGAAGAAATAAATAAAACAATTATATGTTACATATACATTGCTCATGGTTAGTAGTTTTCTAAATACATGGCAATTAACAAGGCAAATGTAGTATTTAACATCGACATCTGACGCATCGGACCATTTGGGGTTATAGGTGTTTTTAAATGTTTTGTCATGTATGACTAATTTTCTATGGAATTATAAATAGCCATTGTAAAATCTAATGCTACTTAGCATATAAATAATCAGACTTTTTTGAAGAGATGATGCTTGCCACTTTGACATTTTTCATGACATAAATCACCTATTATATAAGAGCAAAATCTCTTGAGGAAACAACCTAGAATAAAATAATTCTTTAAACTAATTTCCCCAGACACATTTGCAACACTAATGTTTACAATGGGATTTTATGATATGTTCAAAAATAAAATGTCTGCATTATATGAGTTCTTTGTTATACTTGTAGATTTTTTTCTCTCATACTAATTAGTGGTATGTCTTGAATAAATAAGTGAATTCTTCTATGCTTTATTCTGCTGATTTGTAAAGACATTTACTTGAATAACTGCCAGTCTGTTTCCAATAGTAAAATTGTCAGATTCTATGTACTATATTTCCTGATGGAAGATATCAACAGAAGAACTATAAACAAGATGCTTGATGAAAGGACCTCCCTCTTATTTTATTAAAACATCATATAATTTACCTCAGATTTTATCAGTTTGATTATGGTTTTGGATTTTGTGATGAAAATATTTATTTGTTTAACTATTAATGTAAATCTAACAAATAACAATGACAAATTTCACTTGATGTGTTAAGTAAAGATTGTCTTTTCCTTAAAATTAAAGTCTTAGATGCATTTAAAGTTATATGTTCTCTGTATATTCAATCAAAATATACTTAGGCATGTAATTAACATGATTAAGGTGGCTTTCAGTGTTATAGCATAATTTCAGTGAAGGGTTTAGATTTTATACCTAATTTGCATTTGCCAGTTTACTAGTTATTTTCCCTTTATTATGTGCAATTAATCAGAAACTATGCTGAAAAGTTTCTTTCCTTCTTCATTTTTTGAATTATTTATGTGACTATATTTATTTTTTTTTTAATGTTTCTATTAGAAGAATCCATTTTTAGTTTTAACTTTTTAGAACTGAAAGCATTGCCTCAACTCTACATCCTGACTTCATTTGTAGCTTGGATACATAACATTCAGATTGTATAGATTTTCTCAGTTTAGTAGGAAAAAAGTTAGTAAATATACTAATAATTTTAGGTTAGTGGCTATTATTGTATTAATGCATTGAAGTCATTGATGGATGTAGTAGGCTAAAGAATGGCCCTCCAAAGATATCCACATCCTAATACAAAGATCCTTTAAATATGTAACTTCTATGGTAAAAGGAACTTTGCAAATGTGATTAAGTTAAAGATCTTGAGAGGCGGAGATTATTCTGGATTATTTGGGTGGACTTGCTGTAATAACAAGGGTAGTTATAAAAGGGATACAGGAGGATCAAAGACAGAAAAAGGAGATATGATGTCTAAACCAGAAGGTGGTGTGATGTGGTTTCAAAATGAAGAAAGGAGGCATGGGCCAACAAATGTAGATTGCCTTTAGATTCTGGAAAAAGCAAGGAAATAGATTTTTTCCCCCCAAAGGCTCTAAAATGGGTATATCTCTGATAATACCTTGCTTTTAAACTTCTGATCTCCAGAACTATAAAAGAAAAAAATTGTATTAAGTCATTAACTTTGAGGTAATTTGTCATTGCAGAATAGAAAACAAGTACAATCGCCTCTTAAGTAGGTTTTCTTTGTGCCTCTATTTATTCCCTAAATCTTTTGTGAATCTTTTGAATTCAGTGTCTCATGAAAACCAATATTGCTATTATTACTGCACAGTTTTGCTATTTGATATTATTAAACAAAATAAATTAAAATTAATTAATATTTCCCTAATACAATACTACAAACTGTTTTGTTCACACAATAATACATCATTTAAATATGATCTCATTAATAGAGATTGAAATCATTCTGTTTAATAGTTGCATAATATTTCATAGTGTGAATGTGCTAACAGTTTATCTAACTACTCTTCTATAAATAAATATTTAATGTTTCTTTTATTTTTTAACTACTAAAAATATTGCAATAAAATCTAGTTGATCTTATCTTTCAACATTTAATCACTTTTATAATTTCTTCTACAGTATGTTTACAATTTCTGTTTCTTGGCTAATTTTGATCTTTTGTACTTTGCATGTAAATAATCCATATCACCTAGATTTTATTTTACTTTTCTTGATAATAATATGTAGTAGTCTTTCAAAATCTGTATAAGCTCCTCTTTCATATTGCATATTTCACAGTATTTTCTTCCTCCTTCTACATACATATGTACATGTGTGCTCATGTTTGTGTATTTTTTTTAAATGTTTATTTATTTTTGAGAGAGACAGGGCACGAGCAGGGGAGGGGCAGAGAGGGGGACACACAGAATCTGAAGGAGGCTCCAGGCTCTGAGCTGTCAGCACAGAGCCCGACGTGGGGTTGGGACTCACAAACGAGATCATGACCTCATCTGAAATTGGACACTCAACCGACTGAGCCACCCAGGCGCCCCATGTTTGTGTATTTTTAATTTGACTCTATCTATTGTTTTGTTTCAAGGACTTGTAGCTATTAAATTCATGTTCCAGGCATCAATGAAGAGAACGAGAGAAGGCAAAATAGGCCTTCCTACATCTCAGTTCAGTCAGCAGCTATTTAGTAGCCTTCCAGCCATCAAATCAAAACCTCCACGTGCATCTGTTGCCTAGTACTTGGTCACGAAGCTCTTCCAACTATAAGACATAGCAGAAAATGTCATGTTTTATTTGGATACATCATGCCATGAGTAACATTGAATTTCTATTGTAAGGAAGAGAAACAAAATGGGTATTGGGTAGTTTTGAACAGTTTCTGTTGCATATCATTTTTCTAGATGTGACAGTTAAAATGCTTTTATTCTTTTTTCATTCTCTATAGCTTCAAGGTCCTAGATTTTGTTGATTTAGATTTAGGGTTTTCCTCATAATTTGTCTCATTTCTTTTAGGAAACCTTACTTTATGGCACAATTACAATTTCCCAATCATAATAACATTATCCATTTAGAGTCAATTATGTAAATTGCAAGTCATTACTTACCACTCTTTCCTCAATATGATCCTCATCTTTTATAATATCTTAGTTCTGATTTAATTGTCATTTTGTTGTTGTTTTTTCGTAATTATTTTCCTCAGAACACATGGGTGATAGATATTCTGAATCTATTTAGACCTGAAAATATCATTCCATTTCTCTGATAGGTGAATAGTAAGTTGACTATAACTGCTTTGGTCTTGGCAGATTATATTTCATTGACTGCTAAGTTTTAATGTTATAAGTAAGTCAGATTTAGTCATATTCTCTTTCGTTTAAAAGTTACTTGCTCTTCTAGAAGCTTATAAGATTTTATATTTACTGTTGGAATTCAAAATATTCCCTAGGATATATCTAAGTAAATGACCTTTTTAATAAATCCTCCTTGGGACCTAGGGAGTCTTGTCAATCTTCAGGCACAAATCCTCCTTCAAATAAAATAAAATTTCTTGATTTGTTTAAATATTATCTCTCTTCTATCACTTTTTTTTTTAATTTGAGGACTCCTTTTATACAGGTGAAAATTCTCTTATCTATGCCCTCAACTCATTTTTCATTACTGATTTTCATCACTTATACTCTTTATATGTTTTGTATTTCTTTCAGTAGATATTCCTGGTCAAGTTAAGTTTCAACCATAACTATTTTTTCAGTTTAACTGTTGAAAATTTTAAATTGAAAATCCATTCTGTTTTGTTGTTGTTTCTTCTCAAATTGTTCTATATTTGATATCCTTGATAGACTCTGTTACTTTGTCTCTGTTGACTTCAGTTCCACTTCCTGTAAGATGGCTCATTTTTGTTTCCCCCTTTGTTTTTATTTTCTCACTGGCTTTCTTTGCTTGCTCATGCTTTCAACCACAGTGATGTCACAGGCAATAATCATCCCTGCTAGCTTACATCACCCACCATAGGAATGGGAAATAACTCAGCTCACCTGAGCAGCTATATTCATGATCCTCCTCAATGTCAAACCATATCTGCTCTCTATTGTTTGAGAGTTATCTTGACCTCTGACACATAGCATCCATTCACTCTATTTCTGGTAAGTAAACAGAAATGCTTGTTTGTTTGTTTGCTTGCTTTTTTGTTTTTAGAGATAGAAAATCTGTTTCCCATTTTTCAGTCCAAATAATTTGGAAGAAAATGCCCCCACACTAAACTCTGGGTGAATATTTGAGTGAAACAATATTCAGCACATTCTATTTTAGGTAGCTCTGTTGATTGGCTCAAAGAATGGTCACATAGCTGAGTACAGGCTGTTCAGGCACAAAGCATTTATGAAATGAGAAGTTTATTTCTCCACTGAGTTTATTTATTTATTTTTTTTAAATATTTTTTTTTTCAACGTTTATTTTATTTTTGGGACAGAGAGAGACAGAGCATGAACGGGGGAGGGACAGAGAGAGAGGGAGACACAGAATCGGAAACAGGCTCCAGGCTCCGAGCCATCAGCCCAGAGCCCGACGCGGGGCTCGAACTCACGAACCGAGAGATCGTGACCTGAGCTGAAGTCGGACGCTTAACCGACTGCGCCACCCAGGCGCCCCTCTCCACTGAGTTTATATTTGAAAGGAAAGACCTGTAGTGGCTGGAGGTGCTCTTCACATCATGCATAGCCTCACAACTCAACACAGATGAGAAAAGAGCTGAAAAACAGGCACACTTTGTGTACCTGAGAAACAGGTTGTTTGAAGCTTGTGTTACATCTAAAGTTTGTAATAGATGCCTCTTTGTTGAAAAAGGTCATCAAGAGAGTATGACTGCTGGTTCATCGCTGAGCTCAAACCAGACAACACATCCAGAAGCTTCTCCTCACCCATCCCCCACCCTAGGAATATATGTTCTGTCCACCATTCCCACAGCAGGAGCTGTTTTCAAGGATGCAACTTTGAGAGAGTAAGTGTTGTTGAGACCATCTGAACAGTATACTTGCCTAAACCTAGTTAAGGCCTCTGTATAAACATTTAAGATTCTGTTGGGTAGGTGCCGAGATCTCATCTTGTAGCTGTTGAAGACAAACCTCAAAGGTAAGTTCCCTTGATTGTTAAACCTGCCACCTACCAATGGAGTGGTCTGCTTCTTTCTTTGGTTTCTTCTTGCCCTCCATGTACAGGGGCCAGTTTGCAAACCAACACTCTTTTGTTAATGAATTTAAAGTATAATTTTTGAGTTATCATAAATAATGAATTTTCACCATCTGAACAAATTTGTGTAACTTAAGCCTAGGTCAAGAAATAGAACATTATTATTACTCCAGAAGCTTCTCTTATGCTCCCCACTAGTTAATCAGTAACATCCAAGGGCAACCCTGTCCTGTGATCTCATAGTGTAGATTAGCTTCACCAGTTTTGAATTTTATATAAATGGAACATATATGAATTTTTTGGTCTGTATTCTTTGGCTCAATATTTTGTTTATGAGATGCATTAATATTGTCATGTGTAGTTATTGTTTGTTTATTCCTGCTGATATTCTGGATTCCATTGTGTGACTATACCTCAGTTTATTTATCTGCTTTTCTGCCGATAAGCATTTGGGTAGTTTCTGTTGGAAGCTATTATTTATAGTAATGCTCTGAACATACTGGAACTCGTTTTTCTTTATTTTTATTTTTTTAATGTTTATTTATTATTTTGAGAGAGAGAGAGCATGAGGAGGGGAGAAGCAGAGAGAGGGAGACACAGAATCTGAAGCAGGCTACAGGCTCTGAGCTGTCAGCACAGAGCCCGATGCGGGGCTAGAACTCACAGACTGGGAGATCATAACTTGAGCCGAAGTCAGACACTCAACTGACTGAGCCACCCAGGCGACCCTGGAACTCGTTTTCCAATGAACATACGTATGCACTTCTGTTGGAAGCATACCTAGGCATGTAATTACCAAGTCAAAGGATAGGTACATACTCAGCTTTAGTAGATGCTGACAATTTCCTGTAATGGTTGTAACAGTCCACACTTTTAGCAACAATACATGAGAGTTCTGTTTCTTCCACAGTTTTGCTAATACTGGTATTTTCATTAAAGAATTTTAAAATGTTGAGTTTTCTGTCACTTGCAATAATTTTTTACTATTATAAAAAACCTGCCTGTTTTATTAGCTTTCCTCCTCTGGCTACTGTTTTATGTTACAGAGGGAAGATTGCTCATTCATGTCAAAATGAAGCTTCCATCTTTCTGAAAAATTTCTTGTATTTTATTCCTTTAAATATAAAAATATATATTCTATGTTATATACTTTGCTGTTATTTTCAAATAACAATAACTACACAAAGGCAATGTTCCCATTTTTGCTTTAGTTCTTTGAAGTTACACTGTCATGTGATGAAGGGAAGTTTCATCAATCAAACATTGACTCTGTCCTACCTTTGAGGATAAATTTAGACTATGTATTCATTCTATTTTTAAACAATAAATAAATGAAAAGGAAAATAATTGTGCCATAATTGTTTCTTATACAAAACTGTGATAGTAAAAAATATATATATTTGTGGGTATGGATGTTAAAAAGAAAATTAAAGACATTATTTTAGTATACTTTTTATTCTTTTAATTGAAATGATGTTATAGATGTTGTAATTATTATAAACTAACATGTAGTTTCATTATTGTTGAACATGGGAATTCACAAGTAGATTTTTAAATCTGTTGCCTACGATCAAAGTTCATAGACTTTTCAGTGATTCTGTCTTATTTTGGGGACTTAAATAAATGTTTTTAAAGAAATTCTGAGTAAATGATAAATATGGAATGGAGATGGAAACCTCTAGCTAAGAGTCTTCAGCCCTCTTATCAGCTCTGCTGTAGGCCAAATTAGAGTTTGGAGGTGTGGTCAGAAGAAATACCTGTTTGATTGTGGTTCTTGCTAAGTGTGTATTTGAAACCAGCAGATGGAAGAAGTACTCCTTATCTTGTAAAGACTTAGATTCGGAGGAGTTCAGAGAGTAACCACCTTAGCTCCAGTCCTGGCCATCACCTCATGTTCTTGTTTCTGAGTTATGATAATGAACTAAACATCTTTTACTGTATCTTAGAATTTACTAATTTAATCTTTAGTGTTGATGCCTTCCCAGAGAGGTTCTAATAAATTGAATTAATTTTATCAGATACCATAGGCTCAAAGGTTTTGAAGGAAACCTCTTGTAAGAAATAAGACAATTGTAAAAGGGACTATGCAACAGTTAAAAAAGACTTAATCAGAAAAGATTAAGGGTAGAAAGATGATAGTATATTTCTAAGCAATGGTGATTACAGTTTAGGCGGCTAAACTCATACCTCCTTAATGACGATTTTCATGATATAGCCTTCATGATATTTTCAGACATAGTATTATTTATTAATATTTACTTTGATCATGTTTAATTTGTAATTTTAAAATTAAGGGCTTTATTTTAATGTATAAAACATTACAGTTTCATGGGGCACCTGGGTGGCTCAGTCGGTTCGGTTGGGTGTCCGACTTCGGCTCAGGTCATGATCTCGCGGTCCGTGAGTTCGAGCCCCGCGTCGGGCTCTGTGCTGACAGCTCGGAGCCTGGACCCTGCTTCAGATTCTGTGTCTCCCTCTCTGTCTGCCCCTCCCCTGCTCACACTCTGTCTCTCTGTCCTTCAAAAGTAAATAAACATTTAAAAAAATTTTTAAAAACATTACAGTTTCGTTAGAGATTGTAAATAATTTCATTTTTACTTTTTAATCTACAGATATTAATTAGTGCTTGAAACTATCCCATTTTCCTTTCTTTTTGTGGCATAAGGGAGACTGAATTTCTTAGGTGCCTTGCTATTAGGTAGGATCATGTGCCTAGTTATAAAATATATAATGAAAGTGGAAGTGACATTTCCCAAATTTTTCTTTTTCCTCACTGTATCTAGTGTGTTGGGCTTTCACTGAAATTCTCAAGATCAAAACAAACATTTACTGAGTCACCTTAAAGAGGACAATTGTGTGGGCCAGTAAAAACTTGTTAAAAATTCAATAATATAACTTCTGTTTGTTTTATCCTGTAATATTTTGAGGTTGCTTCAGTATACCTTAGCCTGCCTCTTACTAAATATATAATGTACAGAATTACTAATAACTTTTCAGGAATTCACTTTTTCCTTATATTTAGACTTTTATGTGTGCCATACAGTGAAGTTCTCTGTTTCTTCCAATTTATTGTTAACCTATTGCTGTATTGATGATACGGTATTCAAGCTAAGAAAATTTTATTAAATTCCTTTGGTTGTTCATTGAATTTATAGAGTTGGAATATTTGAATATTTGCATTGATATTTGTTTTAACATTTTCTCTTATTTAAAGGGAATATCTTATGCTCATGTTGTATAGAAGTGCAATGAAAAGATTCTCAATATATATGGTATAAAATTCTAATTAATTAAAGGCAATGATAATCATAGCTTCATTTATTGAATATACTATATGCCAGATGTTACTAGTGCTTTACATACACTAGCTTATTTAACCTCACCCTGTGATGTAGACACTATTATCTCTATGATATACATGAGGAAACTGAGGAACAAATATATTAATTTATTTACTGCTATGTTTTTGTCCCCCCAAAATTCATCTCTTGAAATCTAATCCCTAGCATAAAGGTATTAGAGGTATTGGAAGTAGGGTCTTTGGAAGTTTATCATGTCATGAGGGCAGAGCTCTGATGAGTGTGATTAGTGCCTTTATAAGAAGAGACCAGAGGGGCTCCTGGGTGGTTCAGGCAGCTAAGCATCTGACTCTTGATTTTAGCTCAAGTCATAATCTCACTATTTGTGAGATCAGGTCCTGCCTCAGTCTCCACACTGACAGGATGGAGTCTACTTGGGATGCTCTCTCTCCCTCTCTCTCTGCTCCTCCCCCACTCACACTCACATGTTCTCTCTCTCTCTCTCTCTCTCTCAAAATACTTAAACTTAAAAAAGAAAAAAGAAGAGGCCAGAGGGCCAGTTTTCTCTCTTTCTACCATGTGAGGATACAACAGGAGGTCAGCAGTCTGCAATCCAGAAGAAGGCCTTCACCAGAACCTGATCATACTAAAACCCTGATCTCTACTTCCAGCCTCTAGAACTGTGAGAAACAATTTTTTCTTATTTCTAAGTGTAAGTCTTTACACTTTGTTATATCACTTCAATTGACACACTTTGCCAAGGTCAGCCATTAAACAGCAAAAGCAGAATTCACACACAGAAAAGATTCCAGAGACTAAGATTTATATGTTATGTTGAGTTTCTAAAAATGAGTACAAAACCTTACTTATTTAATAAATAAATAAGTTTCGTCTTTAAAAAAAAATCAGTCAGTATGCTTTATTTGTCAAGATACAGTAAACAAGCCTCATATTTTTTGGCTCAGAAAACTTAAAAGTCCAGGGAAACCTCTGACTTCAGGTATGTCTAGATTCATACTCGAGAGATATGATCAGGGCTTAGTCTCTCCTTCTCAACTTGGCTGTATTTTCTCTGGATTCATTACATTTTCATGCAGGTTTATTCTGGGATCAAAAAGGAACACTGTAGGGGCGCCTGGATGGCTCAGTCGGTTAAGCGGCCGACTTCGGCTCAGGTCATGATCTCACGGTCTGTGAGTTCTAGCCCCGCGTCGGGCTCTGTGCTGACCGCTCAGAGCCTGGAGCCTGTTTCAGATTCTGTGTCTCCCTCTCTCTGACCCTCCCCTGTTCATGCTCTGTCTCTCTCTGTCTCAAAAATAAATAAACGTTAAAAAAAAAAAAATTAAAAAAAAAGGAACACTGTAGGTCATATCCTCTTTTCCATGTAGTGAGAGTCTATTCGAGTGTCTTCCTCAAAAGACTAATCTTTTTTTCTCCTAGAAGCACCAGTAAAGATTTCCTTGGTTGTATCAGTAGCATAATCTGCTGATAGGCTAACGTCACTCAAGAACCTCATTCTCTTCCTTCTCTGGAGCCAAGGGTCAAGGCCATCTCTGAAACCTGGTGGCTGAGTAAGAAAAAGTGAATTTGTCAATAGGAAATTCAAATATCAGTGGTGGAAGAGTAAAGAAACCTGTCAAGGAAGAACCAGCAGCTGTCTATACCAGAAATTTTGCTTGTTTTAAAAAAATTTATTCCATTTCAACACTTAGAAAAAGCTAAATTAATGGATAATCACTTTTTAAAATGTGATTTTAGAGTCTTGGTTAGAGTTTCCATTTCATTTTTGTAGCCATTGTTTATGCAAAACATCTTTTAAAACACTCAAAATGAATTAATATTTCACAATGTAAAGTGCCAGAAAAACTCAATAATTCAAAATAAACATCCATGTGTGCATTTCTAGAATGTCTGTCATGTTGGCATTCAAATACAGGCATGGTTTCCTTGATTTCCCAAATTATTCATACATATGGGATAAGCCAGCATAATCATACTAAAAATATACCTAGACAAGTCTAACAAAAATTAAGATAGAGGTATCAAAATGATTAGGTCTCTTCTCTCTTCTTATGAGAACAAAAGTTATGAAGCTAGTCATAATACAAATATTAGTGTTTAGTATTATTCTTCTTTAAATATAGTGATAGGAGGAGTAGAAGAGGGGGGAAATTCAGCATAGATTGAATGCCTGTTGTTTTTCAGATTCAGTGATATGTAGTGTGGTATGCAAATTCATGTATATCTCATTATAAACTCACACCAGTTCTGTGGAAGTTGGTATGATTATTCCTGCTATACAGTTGGAAAATTATATCTCAGTGAGTTATACAGTCGGCTAAAATGAACAAACTAAACAGTTGTAGATCAAACATTTAAAAGTAAGTCTCTAGAAAACCATAGTTCTTTTAAATTCTATCCAATCATTCATTCACACATCTATCTATTTAGTTATTTTTTGGCTGATTAGCTATTTGGTCAGAATCTGAAATAAGTTAGGCAAAATGATTGCTAAACTCTCATTCTGTTGTAATATATGCTATTGGAAAATTAATTTTTATGGGAATAGTACTTCTTATAAACAGTGACCTACAGATGCTATGTTCTAGATTTATAGACACATTAGTTCGGCAAATATTAAAATAATAAAATCACCAGACTCTTGGGAGAAACTATGAAATTATATATGCTAATTTAATAGCTCAGTTTCTGAAGTGAATACTATTCTGTAACAGTCAGCTGTTGCGATAATATTGCTGCATGACCAGCCATTCCCAAACTCAGGAGATTTGAATACTAATTATTTAATTTTACACCCAGTGGTCTGTGAATTGGTTGCTACTCATCTGATCTAAGCTTGACTAGCTCAGCTCCAAACTCTGAGTTGGGTTCAAATCTGTTCCATGTATATCTAATTCCACTGGGACCAGTGCTACCTGGAATCTATACAAGAAAGGTGACTGAAAGTTCCTAATGTCTCTTAAAACATTAGATCATAAATCTTTCCTCATTCAGGCAAGTCTACTCATTGATTGAAATTAAGCAAAGTAGGGGTGCCTGGATAGCTCAGTCAGTTGGGCGTCCGACTTCAGCTCAGGTCATGATCTCACAGTTTGTGAGTTTGAGCCCTACATCAGGCTCTGTGCTGACAGCTCAGATCTGTGTCTAATTTTCTCTCTGCCCCTCCCCCACTTCTCAAAAATAAATAAGTGTAAAAAAAATTTAGAAATTAAGCAAAGTGTTCACATGAAGGGGATACCTTACATGATG
Source organism: Panthera pardus (assembly GCF_024362965.1). Taxonomy (NCBI): domain Eukaryota; kingdom Metazoa; phylum Chordata; class Mammalia; order Carnivora; family Felidae; genus Panthera; species Panthera pardus. The sequence continues at coordinate 44,505,604 of NW_026526721.1, read as the reverse complement.
ATGCTTGTGGTCCTCATGTGTTACCTCAGACTGTTTTCATTGCTTCTAGTGGAATAACTAGGTTAAATCTTTGTAAACCCTAAAGAGAGGGGTACTGTCACTACTGCTGAAAGAAAGTGATCATTCAATGAAAGTACTACTGCCTCTGGCTAACATACTTGCAATAACCAACATAATGTATTTGGGAATATGGCTTATAGAGATACTGGAGGACCAGGGAGGAAAGAATTTATAGTTGGATAAGATAAGGATTTTTAAAAATGAGAGTAGTCTCTGATAACTCTGGAAAAGGAACATGTTTTATATGTATATGCTGTTGGCTATTGAAATGGGACAGTTGGAAATTTAAATTGGAAAAATAGAAGGCTTATGCTTAAATGGGTGGGATTGCAGGACTGCCTTGGTAGTGTATTGAGGAAGGGCTCACAATGTTCAGAAAATTAGACTTGATAGAATTGACTTATTATATAAGACCAAAAAATGTACCATTTGATTCTACTCCCTAGGAAGGCCCAGAGAATTTGCCCATGTCTAAAATTATAAAATGTGTGAATAGAGTGGGGATACTCCATTGCATTGTTGAGTAGCTCAGTGGTGTATTTCTTCTGTAGGCCAGGGTTGAGGATAGGAAATGTTATGGAATGGGGCTCTCCGTTGTCATTGTGGCTTGTAAGTTTACAGAATAGCAGAGACCAGATGATAGCATTTAATTCAGTGGCTAGGTGAACATAATTGCGTAATGTCTGTAAGATCAGAAAGGCCTTGACATTAGCTAATAGTTCCTAAGGACAAGATAGATGAACAGTCATGAAGTATGTTGCTTGACTTATATAATGCAAAGTGATCAAGACAAGCAGAAGGTTGACGTCAGATAACAAAATAGAAAATCATAGTCTCTTAGTTTGCGGAACTGAGTCAGTTCTTAGACATACAAAGTCCATTGATTAAAAGGGAAATTGTGACCATTGAAATAGAAGCCTGAAATGACATACAAATATATTCAGTAGTTCTTCACCCAATGCTTTGCCAAATGGACATAAATATATTTATAGAAAAATGAGAAATATAAAAGGAAAGAGAGATACTAATATCTTTTTAAGGTCTTTGGATACTGGATATTAGTTGACATTGACAACAGAGAACACAAAATGCCATCATATCTCCTTGTTAAAATGAGGTTGTAAAAAGTCTAGATGATAAATGAAAACCTGGCCTCTGTTCATGTCATAGTGGCCACAGATCTATAGTGTGGTCACTTGCTGGGTTCCAGAGTACAAAATTAGGCTGGATATAATTTTTGGCTGGTAGGATACTTGTATTGGTTCTATGCCTTGTAAAGTAAGAGCTATTGTAGAAGGAAAGTCTGAGAAAAAGCAAATGACTCCATTGCTACTGGACAAGATAGTAAATAAGAAACCATATTGGAACCCAGGAAGAAGCATAAAAGTACATGGCACACTCAAAAATTTGAAGGATTCAAGTCGTACTCTTAATTATTTAAAGAAGGTATCCCTAATAAAAATTTTAATTCACTGTAATGACGCCTGAGAAAACCATAAGTACCATGGTCACTGCTGATGGACTATCATAAATTGAACCAAGGGTAGTGTAATCAGTCTCTGTGAGGAGGTGGTATCTTTACTAGGACAGACCAACATAGCGTCTGGTACATGGCTAGTCCTGTTGATATGGAAAATGTATTATTTTCTTATCTTGGTCAAGGAGGAGGATCTAATGCAGTTTACATTTATATTGAACACAGAGCTTTAGGACTGTGCTAATCTCTTGCTCTTTAACATAGTAGACACAATATACATAGAAGGGATCTTGAATGTATTGACATTCTAGAGAACTTCATGCAGGTTCACCATTTCAATGCCAGTATTTTCACTGGATCTATAGAGCAGGCAATTGGACCTTTGGGTGGTTAATATAAGTATCCTACCACATTTATTTAATATATACTAGCTATATCACAAGTATTTATACATGATTACTCTCAAACAGGCTTACTCCCCTAATGAACCAGTATAAAATGATTAAAAAGTAAAATAGTCAATAGCATATAGTAAAATAGGTGAAGGAGATAAGAGGTACAAACTTCCAGTTATAAAATGAAAGTCACAGAGATAAAGAGTAGAGCATAGGGAATATAGTCAATACATTTATCATAGTGAGCACTGAGTAACGTATAGAAAAAAAAAGGAATTGTAGTCATGTTTTATTGATAGGTCTTTGCTCTGGAATAAGTCAATTCCAATATATTCCAGCCTATATATGTGTGTGTGTATATATATATATATATATATATATATATATATATATATATATATTATATATATATATATATATATATATGCTTGAGGAAAGTCTCTGTTCTTTTCTCTTCTTACTTAATGACCCACAGATATTTTAAACATTTTAAGTTTATTTATTTATTTTAAGGGAGAGAGAGCATGAGTGGGGAGGGGGATAGAAAGAGGAAGAGCGAATCCCAAACAGTCTCCATATTGTAAGTGCAGACATGAGGCTCGATCCCACAAATGGTGAGGTCATGACTTGAGCTGAAATCAAAAGTCAGAGGCTTAACCAACTGAGCCACCCAGGCACCCCATTGACACAGATACTTTAATCTATGAGTTAGATTGCCAAATAATATACACACTCTAGAAGTTTTGACTATGTTCAACTTTCTTCTGTCCAATGTTAACATTATTCACATAAATAATGTGAAGCCTTGTTTTAATATAGAGTAGAATTTTGGACATAATTTCTGATAAAGCACCCTTCAAAATAATTATTTATGTTGATCTGAATTCACACTTAGCTTATAAAACACATGCATTATCATTGTACTTAAGCCATGTGTTATAAATTAGTGGTAAATAATGGTATTTGGTGGTTCATTGGAAAATGGATTCTTTGTCCAAATTATGGTTTCATAAGTTATATTACATTAGTAAAAATCAAAATTAATTTTTAATAAAAGTCTACAGAATAATACATTGAAAAATGTTATAATTTTAAACATGTGGTACTTTAGTGTAGCTGTCTATCACTACAGAATTCATAATAGAAATGTAGTTAGGCTTCTAAGATTGAAGAGGCAGAACCTTGGAGAATTCTCTCAGGATTTCAGCAAATATTGACCATTAGCAAATTCTCCCAACCTGAAAATTTCATTATGACTATTCAAGACATTTTTATAAAGCTATATAGTTATTAAAGCAGCACTGTGAATAAAAATGTCCCAGTGAATAAAAGTCTCTCACTGATATAATTCCTTCTATGTGCCTGTATCATTCAGAATTCTTGGTTGAGAACAATAGAGACAAATTCTGTTTGAATTCAGCAAAAAATGAATTTATTGAAGGGATATCAAATAGCTCTAGGAATCAATGGAAAGGCAAGAGGATTAGGCTCAGAAAACCACTAGGATCTGAGAATCTAGTTTGCACAGACAGCCAAATAATAGTTTTTTGGATGCTTGGCTGGGTGGGCAGTCAATATGGTCAAACTCTCAACTCCATGCTGGCCCTACTTTTGCCACAGTCACCATACTGAGTCATTCTTTGACTATTATTTTTGTGTTATGCATTATTTCTTCAATATATAAATTCCTGAGAGGTTTATCTGAGGGCCTAGTCATGTTCTGGCTGCCATAAAATAGAAAGGCATAACATGGACAAATAAATATACAGTTTTCTGATCTTTTCAAAACATCAGCTTGTTTGATTGAATTGCAACACAAGTGACAGATGTCCCTTACAGATATGTCAGAAAGGAGAATTTCGCCACCCAAATAATTCAGGTAGCTGACATTATGCTCTGAATGACACCACATTATGTAGGTCTAGAATTGTCTTCTTGATACTAAATACTACATACCATTTGTGTTGGTGGCACACAGCAGCTGGTTATCATCATGAGGTCTGACACTGAATGAATCTCTTATCTGGAAGTTAGGATAAGAAAAAATGACAGTTTATTATATTAAAATGTAGAACAATATAATTTTATAAGTGAGCATAACTGGTTGACATCATTTACTATTTTATTATATTTTCTATTTTGGCACACCCTTTCGGTTTTTGTCTTAAGTAATAGTACTATTGTAGGGTTCATATTAATCTTATGAGTCAATATTAAATCATGAGCAGGTATTCACAAAATTTTTTTTTAATTTTATTTTTTATTTTTTAAAATTTACATCCAAATTAGTTAGCATATAGTGAAACAATGATTTCAGGAGTAGATTCCTTAATGTCCCTTACCCATTTAGCCCATCCCCCAGCATAATTTTTAATAAGAGATAAGTATTATAGAAATGACTTACATCTAGAATTATATTGATGAAATTCTTTATAAAGAGAGGGGCCTAAGTAAAAGTTACCATGATACTTAAAGCTTGGTCTATATAGGAATATAGTCCATTTATTCTGTATCTAATTAACACAATTCTGTGATACAATGGGCTCAGATCAAACACTTAAGCAATAGTTCCATCAACGTAGAAGATGCAAAGCTGCTGCTTTTTGGGCCCAAGGCTATCCCATGTGGTTGTACAGTTTGTTAATAGCACAAAGGAACCTGGCTGAGAGAACTAGCAAAGGCTGACCTGTATCCCACTGTTTGCAAAGTCATGTCTGTCTGAGGAACATTCATTTGACCCAAGTGGGAGGTGTTGAAATCATTCCAGGGTGCTCTATGTACCAGTGGTGGACTAACAACTCGGGCTTCTCCCCAAGGTGTGAACTAATTTCATGTGGGTTGTGGCTGGACAAATAAGCATGTCAGGATTCCTTCCCTTTTTTCATGATGTTGACGTTTGACAGAGATCCATGGTAAAAAATTTTGTCCTAAGTGACTCCTTTGACATTAGCAAAAGAGTTCTTTTACAGTTGATCCTTTCCAAATGAGACATTGATAGAATGATATTGATTTATGTAAATGAAAACATTTGTGTGATCCTTAGAGAGGTTCTTTTATTTGACTTGGTGCCTCTGCTCCAGAACATGGGGACTAATTTTTTCCCTTTCATGATTTCCTGAAAGCAAAGTAACAATTCCAAACCTGTCAAAAGAGAGAATTGTGATTTTTTTAGTGGAAAGGACCTTGTTTCAGCAGAAATAACTTTACATATCAGTGAATATATATAGCCTTACTCTTTGTTGGTCTTTGCAGACTTGAAAGTATAGCATTTTTCCTTCTTTCAGCATTGCTGCACAGGCTTCTATGATCTGATATCTATGATCTGATATATTCTGCTAGAGTAGAATCAAGAAATGAATGGTTCTCTAATTTTAAGTTGAAACCCAAATCCATAGTCTTAGGTTTGGTGGCTCTAATATTTTCTTTGAAAATAGCAAGGCTACTGTCCAAAAGACTTTCAAAATGAGTCATATTTCCTCTTTCAAATGTTTGGAAGCAAGGAGAAAAGCAATGGTGAAATCATTTGCCCCTCAACTTTTGTGAAGAGGTAAAATATTAATATTACACAATTCTGGGAGACCTATAAAGACTATGAGGGAAACATACTTAAGAAACAATTATTTCCTGACTTTTACCTTCTGTTAAGACATCTGACAAGGCTTATTTTGTTGTTTTTGTAACCCCTGAAGTATTTAACCATATTTTCCTTAATGGGATAAAGAGCAGGATAATAGTGCCATGCAATGAGACCCTGTGTGCTGGGGGGATAGTTTTAAACATTTGGAATATGACTTACAGATCACTCCAAAAAGAAACTAACTTATTCTAAAAACAAAAACAAAAACAAAAACAAAAACAAACCACTTTTTTATCTTATGTTGGACTGGCAATCAAGCTAATAAATTTCTTTTACTTTTAGCAGTAATAAGAAGTAAAGAAGTAATTTTGGAATCTCAAATTACCCAGAGTGAAGCACACATAAAGGCATTAGTAAACAAATGCAAATATATGCATCTGGGTGACACAGCCTTCTACAAGAGCAAATTGTGGGATATCTGTAATTGAAAATGAGTATCTTAGGTCATGCAATTGTCACAGATTTTCAAAATTCTAGTTATGCATTGAATTGACTTGGAGAACTCAAAGATTCTGACCTCTTAGAACTTATAATCCAAACAGACTACTAAAATAGGTGGTAGAAACAGATGTAAAAATAATTCAAACTGTATAAAAATATTAACATATAGCAGAAATATGTTTTATATATATATAAATATATATATAATATATATATATATTTGTTATATGTTTTATATTTGTATCACATGTATACATGTGGTGTTTCACAGAATCTTTTTGCTATATAATATTAGCAAAAGGCAGTGCTCTTCCTTGCATGGGGTTTTTGTGATGACAAAGGAAGTAGGACAGTGGGGAATCCTGCCCAATCTAGGCTCATCACTGTGGGTGTTGTAGCAGAGGGCCAGCAGAAAGAGGTATGATCCCCATCAGGCCAGTGGGACACTGAGCCTTCAACTTAACCGGAGGTGGCCCTGGGGGATGGGGTAGGCTCAATTTATTTCCTGTTTCTGCTTCAGTACAATACTTTCTCCAGATATGCATTCAGAAATATCCTAGTGGGGTTTAGCTTTTCTCAAATGACACAGAACTTTGAAAAGGCTAGATAGATTTTCTCAAAAGTCCTTCAACATACAGCTGTGGGCCTTGACCGAGGGGGGACTGTCTTCATGATGGTCTCCTAAGCCAGTCAGTAGTCCAGCCATGGCACATCCTTGCATATAACTCGTACATAATGATATTCGTGTAGCAGCTATGCCTCTGGAAGCAAGAACTCAACAGGATGTCATCCCCTGGATGAAGTACACCTCCACAGGGCAGTAGGCCACCATCTTGGGGTGGGCTCCCACAATGACCTTCAGTTCTAGCAAGGCCTCTTTGGTCTTCTCTCTGGGGATGACCCTATTGTGGACATGCTGCTTTAAAAGGCACTTGTAGGTGAAGATCTTATGGCCAAGGTTGCTTCTCTCCTTCTTCCACGTGAACAGGAGCCAAATGGGGTGATTTATCCATCCCACAAGACCCTGCAGGAAGGAACTGATCCAGAGCAAGAACTCTAGTAAAGAGAATCTGATAACATAGTTCCAAAACCAGTTGGCTGAAGAGGAGGGAGGCTTATTGGTGTGGTCCTGGTAGATGACACTGATCTTCTCACGGTGTGGGAACCAGAGGAAAGCAAAAGTATTCAGATTTCTTCAGGTGACTGTCTAGGTTGTCAAGAACCTCTTTCAGGGTTGAGGCGAATGAGATCTCCTGCAACTGGGACTGGGGTGAAGGTGAGGATGACTCCAAGGGAGCCCGGGTGCACCTGCACACCCTGGAACATTTCTGCATTGCTGGACTCGGAACACTCAAGAATGGTCCCATGGACCATTAGCAGGGTCAGTGCCACCACCTGAGTGGCTGGGATGCCATGTTGGATCCTGTATTGTGTGTTCTGGACCCAATGATGATCCATACCGTTATGTCTGACAGGGCTCTCAAGTTGGACAAGGCTAGGCTATGTTTGCCTATCTGTGGGTGCAGGTCAGCTGGGAGAACTGGCAGCTGGCCTCCACATTTCTTTAAACAAAGATCACATTTCTCTTTTTGGGAAAGGTCAAAGTTAAGTGATTAACTCATAAAGAGCTTGATAGCAGATTCAGGGCCTATTTATTGACCTAACCTGAGGTTCTTCACATTCCTCATTTTCCCCCAACAAATTGGTCCTTACCCTTTTTCTGTATTTTCTTCCTACCTCTCCAGTAATATATTATTATGTCCAATCTTGAAAGCAAATACCACAAATATGAACTATTACTAGGCTTATTACTATTGCAGGCATCACAGCGGAATGCAGAGTCCCTATTTAAATGCAGCGTCCTCGATTTTCATGCATTCTCTTTCTTACCTCCCCACGTAATGATCACACACCTGGTTGCAAAAATGCAATTGGTTTAAATGAACAGCACCAACAGGAATGGAAAAAGAAGAAGCAGGATATTGTGGATGCAGAATGGAAAAGGGGTGGAAGGTTTTTGTTCTGTCTCTGTGGCAGTAAAGATGAGTGAAGTATTTCCAAATAATTGATGATTATTTTTGTAGTGTCATCATGCTGTCTTTCCCTTCTATGCAGATTTGAGCCATTGCCATTGCAACTAGCATTGCATTTTATCAGGAAAATAAGGAGAAGGAATCACAAATATTGAGAAACTAGATTGAATAAGTTGAAAATGGGGACCAGAGCATTCTTTAATTGACCTTCTGTTTCCCCTATCTCTGGAATTAAAATTCAGTGGGTTAAGACTCTGAAAGAAAAAGAAATAGTACATATAATTACATTTAATCAACTCCAAAATTTCCCATAAAAATAACCAAATGTTACTTTCATAAGACCATTTATTTTCAGAAGAAATTTTAAAAATTGTAGAAAATTCACATTCAGTGCTTAAATGTTAAAATTCTGATTTCTATCTTCCAAAGGGTGAGGAAAAAATTAATGAAAGTAACCATTGATGCTGCCAGATTGGAGTCATCTGTATGTGTGTATATGTATATATATATACATATATATATGCAAATTATATCCTCTTAATCATTTGTGTAGTCATAATTTATAGAAGTTTACAACTAAAATGATTCTTTGCAGGTATGTGAATACATAAAAGGGCTTATAAGCTGTTGTATGCTGGCTCCCCAAATATCACCAACACAATCTCTTCATAAGACAGATTTGAGTTCATTGTTTACCATGGTAAGGGAGAAAACCATCTCAACAGAACTTTGTGAATGCCCCATGGAGGGTAGACAAGATTCAATTTTATTGAGTATTTGCAGTTTGATTTAAGGTGGTATTTCCATGTGGAGAGTGAGGAGGATTGATTAGGGTTAGGTAAGAATCAGGGTATATCTGTCTAGAATTGGTAGAAATAGCAAAGCAAGGATTTGAGAGCTAAATGTTCAGAGTCGTAATAATGTAAACTGTTGATGATTATATTGAAGAATTTATGAGTCTTTCATGAAATTCCTCCTGTAAACAATAAATATATCTTCCTGTATAAGAAAGAGTCTTATGGAATAGTAAAGTTATGCTAATGAAGGTAACGGAATAATAAAATCATGTTATTATAAAAAATATGTTGTGAGAGAGGATAGTTTCAATCCTCAGTGTCCAAACTGTAATTGTTTCCCATCATTTCTTATATATGTTTTATTATTTTCTAATATGCCTGAAACATCCTTTCTAAATCCGTATTTATTTGCTTATTTACTTATTTGAAGTATAGTTGACATATCATTATACATTAGTTTCAGAAATGCCTAAATCATTCTTACTGTTATATTTGAAGCTGCTATCAAGCTTATGTGGTATGAAGCTTATATGATGTTGCTTTCTCTCATTAGAAAAGAACACAAAATCACGGAAAATAATTAGTTACATGGTTTTGAATGTTGTCTTTACTGGTGATATTTATATTTCGTTACTGTCAGGGTAAATCCATTTCTGAGTAGAGTGATACAACACAATAGTTAGAATTGTCCACTTGGGTTGCACCTTTATAAACGTAGAGTGAAGAGCTCCACCTAGGGAGAATGTAGGATGGTTGAAAACACAGGGCTTGTATTAGCCTTGGGAAAAAATAATCTAAGATATTTCAAAGATGTAGAAAAATTATGTCAAAGCTGAAGTGCAGGAGCAATTTAGAGTGTATTGGTCTCAGAGTCAGAATTGAAAGATGAAAACCAATTGACAAGCACAATGGCCACAGGTCAGACTGGGCAGGAAATCAAGATCAGAAAATCTTAAGAAAGGTGAAGACAATAAATTTGTTATTTGAACAAGCAGTGTGAACTGTAGAGATTGAGGAAGGAGAATTAGAAATTCCTTTTAGGACAATCTCTTTGTGGTCTTTATACAACATCATGAAGACCTTGATCCTAAGGTCGGACCAAGCTCTGGTCTTGATATCTCCATTATGCTTCAAGACAAATAATGAACCAGTTTTACCTCCCTGGATTTTAACTGGTGTTTTCTAAATTTAAGTCTTTTTTTATATCATCTTTACAACTTTAACACTGTCCAAGTATTTCCTGTCAGAGTGTTTAGTTTTCACTAAATCAACTAACTTTTTAAAACATAGATAAGTATTTTTAAAAATTTTGTGTCATTATTTTTAGAAACATTATCACTTACTATAATAGAAGATAACTATGCAAAATAAATTCTAAGCAAACAAGATTTTAAAATTCCAGTCAAATATTGTTGCCTAACAAAGGCTGTAATAGCAAAGCCTGCTTTCTCTTCCATAAAGGGAGATTAGCAAGTATAAATGAGGTATAAAAAACATAATAACAGCACACTGACATTATCTTTGATGTAATCAGAAGATTGATAGTTGTGTGGATAGCTTTTGTCTATGTATTTCAGTGTTACTTAATGCATGTCAATTTTTTGCACATGTCTCTCATTGCAAAAAAAATTTTTTTTGTAAAGTGTCACTGCATTATCAAGCGATAATAGCACAGTACAATTTTAACCTCTCCACAAAATAATGTACTTTCCTTCATGCTTATAGCCCATATGACTACCAGAGACATGATTATTTTCCATGAGCTAACAAAATAAGTGATGTCAAATCACAGACACTACTTCTGGTTTTACCCTTCAAAGATGCATTTCTCCGCATATAGCATTGACAGGTAGGGGGTAAGAAAAATCTGATAATGGAGCCCTACTCCTGCTGTTACATGAAACAATAGTCAATGAATATTTATTGTGCATCTATTATGTTGCAAGCATTAGCAATATAGCAAAGACTAAAACTGAAAAAATGCCTGCCTTATATACGACATTGACATACAGCCACAAAACAGACAATAAATAAATATCAAATGAATAAAATACATAATAAAATTTAATACATATAAATATAATCACATAAATGTGTACATAATAAACTGCAAAAAATAAATATAAATAAAATGATGGATGCCAACGCTGATGTTATATAATATCATTACTGTATAGTGCAATTATGAGGATCAATATCTACCCCAGACAATTTTGTACAATCTACATTATTCCAAACACTATCTTCTTTTAGCCCCATATCTAATAATGTCATGTGCTGATTGACATGATTTGCAAAAAGCTTTTGCCTGCATGAGGCTAAGGATATATACTGAGTTCTACTGCAATTACATCTCTAGAAAGACAACAAGTGTTTGAGTCCGTATCTTAATGTACTCAGAAGTTGTTCTTAGAATCTTCTGCTTCTGTCTCCCCCCATCTTTTAAGACTCCTTGGGATTTAAAAGTAGGAAATCTTAAAAGTAGGAAATCTTTCTCATATATATTTGTATTCCTAATAAATAGAAAATAAAGCTCTTGCCACACTGTAGGCCATTAATAGTCTTTGAATAAAGAAGTGAAGGAAGAATAATGATCTATATTACTTGAGTGAGGTCAAAACTTGACTGTAGACAAGTAGAGTAAACTATTTAGGCCTCATTAAACTACAAATGCCCCAGAATGTTAGAAAACTGAATGATTTTCAAGTCCAAATGTCCACTGCTGTGCCTCTGAACTCATGGAGATATTGTCTTTGGAAATCAAATATTGCACTGCCCAAAGTCAGAGTGTTTCCAAAGCAGCTGGTAATCAAACCATGCTTTTATTTTATATGCTGTATTTTATAGCATGCTTTTAATTTGAGGGTAAAGAAAAAAAGGTAAGGAGTATGAATCCTAGGTCTTTAGAAGAGACATGTGGGAACATGTAACAGTAGCTCAGTCTTATTGCCTAATATCCAACCTTTGGTCAGATGGTTTCCTTACATATCCCATGATTACATGGTCCAACATATTAACTGAGAATTCTTCACTCCAAATGCATCATTTGGTTCTACAATTTTGTCTGTTCCCATCTTACTGTGACATCAACATATAACTCCTCACTTGATCTTAGTTTGAAAGTGATACTCTGGTGCACTTGGTGATTCTTTTCTCTTATGTCCTATTTGCTTTTCTCCCAATTTCATATCCTAATGCTTATCTTTGCTAATCTTCAACACTTTCATGTTATAACAGCCTATGGATGCCCCTCACTCATAGTGAGGCAGTGTCTTCTAAGGGCTTCCAGTTGAAGACTGCAACACAGGCAGAGGATTAGGTCTTCTGGGTTTTCATAGAGGTCTAATTACTTCTTGTGGCTGACCTTTATTAGTAAGTATCAATTAGTGTGGTTTTTCCTTGATTCTAATCTCCTTGATGTTTTGCTGGAGTATAGAAAGATAATTTGAGGTTAACAGTTGACTTCAGGATGTGTTTGCTTCCTAATCCTATCCTCAGAGACATCCTTTGTAGATTTGATTACTGACATTTACAACAATCTTTGAACTCTGGTAATGTCAGATAAAAGAATTTAACATTAGCTCCTGATTACTGAGAATAAGTTTTTCAGGGCTTTCTTTTCCTATAGATCATAACCACAAAGTTTTAGTATCTGCCTTAAAACAAACACGTATTTTCTTGTTTTTATAGAAAAAAAATTAAAGGATCCGTAGTTTGGGAAAAAGATGTCTTTTATCTCTCTTCCATTAAAAATTGTGTTGTTTTTTTTTTTTTGGTTAAGAACTTTCAGGCTTTGTAAATCCTTCATAAATTTTCAGAATGTACATATTACATATTTATATACAAATATACTGTGTATAAATATTTATAAATATTTTCAATTTGAAGTTATTTGTTATTTTCTCCATGGAAGGAGAATGAATTGATAGAAGAAATGCACATAACTGTAGCTGTAATGTCAGCATAATATTCACATATTTGGCAAATTCTTTCGTATTTTAGAATAGAGCCCATGTGGCAGAGCATAAGTGCTTAGATAGGTAAGAAAGAATTCTGAATTGGAGGAATGGGTATGATCTCTATAAGAACAAAGTGAAATATGGTATGATGGGATTAAACATTGTGCCAACTTCAATAATTATGAATAATGTTAATATTAATGGACATGAGCTGGCAGACTCATTGACCAACAGTTTTGTGGAGAGAAAGTAGAAGCACTGCTTGGCTAATAATTATTAAGATAGTAATGAACTCAAAGTTCCAGCTGAATGCTGGTCTCTATAAAGTAATTTTTTCTATCCTGAGCTTTATCACTGATAGTATCTGATATAGTGGAATTTCCGTATATGAAAAGATTATGTCTGTCCATATGGTTGGGGCAACTAGGGCACTGGTCTTAAAGTTGTGTTTATACAATAAGCATACCAAGTTGTGTTTTCACAATAAGCATGCTATTTTTACTTATATTCTGCATTTGCTTGGGTATTGGTGTGTTTTGGGGGGTTCTTGTGAAGCTTATGGCAAAAGCTAAGTCCTTTCTAAGTTAGCCTCTGTGAGCCACCTGATCTCAATAAGGGAAGCATTCATCGCTGACTAAATTTAACAACCAGCCTAGTTCTGGTTGCAGTAGATACAAATAGTCCTAACTTTGCAGTTTGGATAAGAACAAATTTCATTCACAACACTTTAGTTAACCCCGGCCCTTTGAAAATATGATTCAAATTTCAGTTACTACAGTACATTATCTGTGAATCATCACATAAAGTGCAAACATTGCTCCTACCTCTTCAGCCCACAAATCTCTATGTAAATAATTGGTGCATATCAGAATCAGTGACCAATCACATCACTTCTTTCAGAGTCTGTTAGTGATTGGCCACTGTGTGTGTGTTATTCAGTTCACACACAGAAAGCAAAGCTATAGTCACATTGCCTCTTTGTTTTCCCTGATAAACTCAGATGGCATTTTACAAGATGGATAATCAAAAGAGGAAACTGGCCAACAAAGATAATGCAGCAAAACAACAAAAAATGATAATGCTGGAAGTAGAATATTGTATAAATAAAATTCTAGAAAAGCCTGAGAGCCTTTAGGAGAATCTAGTGAGGCAAACTCATCAATGCAAATGAAGAAAGTGGTTGTGATAAAAAGAATCAAAATATCTCAAAGGAACTGACACTGGCCAATAACTTCACATTTAAAGGAACTTTGAAGATATTTCATGACCTTGAAAATAGAGAGGATAAATGTTTGAAACTGATCAAAACTTAGAAGGGAATAAGACACTTTTCCAAGTCATAGAAAAGATACTTGCTCCATACTGTAAGATACATGATGAAAAGAAGGCAAACACTATTCAAACTCCTGACATTTTTTTTGTAAGAGTGAGTGGGGGCAGAGGGAGAAGGAGAGAGAGAATCTCAAGCAGGCTCCACATTCAGTGCAGAGCCTGATGCTAGGCTTGGTCCCATGACTCTGTGATCATGACTTGAGCCGAAATCAAGACTCGGATGCTCAACAGACTGAGCCTCTTAGGTACCCCTTGACGTGTTTTTATGAAGAAATAAAAACACTTTAATTCTTAATGATTTACAGCATATAAAATAAATATTGGTTTTACTATTTTTTACTATTTTTTTACTATTAGTTTACTATTTTTAAAGGTCATGGGCTTATGTACTATAGTTTTCCCCATTTTTAGTAAGATCATTTAGCACAGTTAAGCTTGCAGAGTATTGTACTGCACTTTTACATACAGCAAGGACTGCTGATACTTTTTAAAATGTATAAATACTGGCTAATATCTGGTTTAAATTATGTTACAAATTAAATCTTTTTCTTCCAAATCAAATATTAATAGCTAGTGTTAATGAGTTGGATATTGGCAGATAAATATCTGGAAGAAAACATATTAGAAATACCCCTATGTACTACAAGTACTGAAACAAATTACTATGCTTTACCTTGGAGAATACATTAAACGTAATTATGTTCTTTTTTTTTCACTATTTCCCAACACAATTTGATTAAATAATTTACTTTTCCTTATGCACAATTTGAAAACACTGGTGATCTTTCATAAACTAGGACAACAAATACATGCACTTAGTAATGATTTTCCGTTTGTACTGTAACACAAGCTGTAGTGGCAAAATATAATTGAGGGATGAATACAAAATATAGCAACTTTTGTTGCCCTCTGAAAACTATGCTATTATGTGACTTTTACTAATACAACTATTCCTACACCATGGCTGCAGCTATTTTTTCCCTTTCTCAAGTGGTAGATAATTCTATATTTTTCTCTGAATATGATTCTGATAGGAACACCAAAATAATCATCAAAAAATTCCAAATGGAAAAAGTCAAAGAAAAACTTCAAGAACATGTACCTGAATTCTGAATTCTTTTCCTAAATATCAGTTTAAATAGCCAAAGAAGCAAGGTTTTTCTGACTTTGAAACTTTCCCCACTATGAAATCCTGAACTCCATTCTCTACAGAGGCAAAGGACTAAAACAGCAACTTAAGCCTTTGTTTGTTAGAGTCAGAAAACTGCTTTTCTTTTTCTCTCTTCTTTCTTCTAAGATTGTATTTCTTTATTTTTAATGTTTATTTATTTATTTTTGAAAAAGAAAGAGAAAAATAGTGAGCTCATGAGCAGGGAAGGAGCAGAGAGAAAGAGGGAAAGAGAATCACAAGCAGACTCCACAGCATCTGTCCAGAGTCTGATGTGGGGCTGGATCTCATGAACTGCGAGATCATGACCTAGGCCAAAATCAAGAGTTGGATGCTTAACTGACCGAGCCACCCAGGTGCCTCTCAAGATTTTATTTAAATTCAAGTTAGTTAACATATTGTACATAGTGTAGTATTGGTTTCAGGAGTAGAATTTAGGGATTCATCATTACATATAACACCCAGTGCTCATCCCAACAAGTGTCCTCCTTAATGACCAACACCCATTTAGCCCATCCCCCCACTGACCTCTTCTCCGGCAACCCTCAGTTTGTTCTCTTTATTTAAGAATCTCTTATGGTTTGGATCCCTCTCTCTTTTTATCTTATCTTATTTTTGCTTCCCTTCCCCTATGCTCATCTGTTTTGTTTCTCAAATTCCACATGTGTGACTGACTCATTTCGCTTAGCATACTACACTCTAGTTCCATCCGTGTCATTGAAAATGACAAGATTTCATTCTTTTCGATGGCTGAGTAATACCTTTCTCCCTAATTCCAGACCTGATTCCCATGATGGAAATCAAGAACATCCAGAATTAGGGTCATGATTCTGAAGGCAACCAAAGTAGCTTCCCCACTGCCTCTCAAAATTGTTCCTAATCTTTGAGCCCAGTCTTCCAAAGCATCTGAGCAGTGATAGGAGCCATTCAAGGAAGCGTCCCCATTCTTCTTGGATCATGATAGGCTTTGCCAGAAATCACATTGAAATTTTAAGATATATATGAGTTTATAGCTGTAAAAGAAAGCTGCACTGCATTCCATATATATTCTTTAGAATTTGATCCAGCTCCCTGTTTGTGTAGAACCTTTGATTCTTATTCTGTACTCTAGGTGTGCATGAAATGTCACCTTATGAACTGATCTAGTTCTATCCTGCTAAGATAGGCCTATCACACAAAATGCAGAATACTTAGTTAAATTTAAGTTTCAGATAAGCAACAAAATATTGTTAAGTATAAATATGTCTTATGAAACATATAGGACATACTTATAATAAGACTTTGGGTTTGTTTTCACCAACCCCTAGACTATTTGAGTAAAACAGACTCATACTTTTTGTTATAAACTTATTCTGATCATCTTGCCTAATTGAAAACACAGAACTACAGTGGTGCCTGACTGGCTCAGCTGGTGGAGCTTGTGACTCTTGATCTTGGGTTGTGGGTTCAAGGCCCACATTAGGTATAGAGATTACATAAATAAATCTTAAAAAAAAAAAAAAAAGAAAACACAAAAATACAAACTGTGGTGAATTTGAGACGAAATAAATGTATAGGACCTCTCTCTTTCTTTCTCTGTAAGTGCAGGTGTATGTATAATATATATTATATAAGTAAGAACTAAAAGTATAAATTTTCTTTAAAGAGATGGTCATTTCAGATGATTTCTATATGTACATTCTATTAGAAATTGTATGAGAAGGGGTTAAAAAAAACGGAGATAGGACCGGTGTAATAGCAATGAGGAAGAAGTGACATTTCTCTGAGTATATCCTTTTTTGTGGCTCTGGACTCTTAGAACCATGGTGCTATAGCTCATAAGTTTCTTTATGTTTCTAAGCAAACAAACAAAGCCAACCAGATTATTGGGGGAATAAAAACAGAATATGAACACTAAAAAATAAACCTAAGTAAATTGAAAATTAAAAACAAAACCACACTTAAGTGGGTAGGGAAGTGGTGCCTGGGTGACTGAGTCAGTTAAGTGTCCAACTTGCGTTCAGGTCATGATCTCTTGGTTCATGAATTTGAGCCCCACATTGGGCTCTGCTATCAGCACAGAGCCCACCTTGGGTCCTCTGTGCCCTCTTGTGCTCTCAATCTCTCTCTCTCTCACACAAATAAATAAACATGAAAAAAAAAACTCCCATAAAAAAATGAAGTGGGTAGGGAAGAAAACAAAAAAACTTTATTAACTTTGGAAAACTATCTTAACTGTAAACCTAAATGCAAAAAGAACTATACATAAAATGCTGTAATCTAGTTAGTAAATATGCTTCTCACAAATAGACGGATAGGTAGGTAGGTAGATAGGAAGGCAGATAGACAGATAAAGAAGTATAGATGTGTGCTTATGCATGGATTAGTGTGCATGCATACATTTCCTGGATATGTTTACTGAAAGTAGATAGAAGCAACGACATCCCAGTAGTGAGCATAAAAAGAACCCAGTAGATTCCAATAAAAGGAACTGTGGATTCTTTAAGAAGTAGTTGATTCCAGGGCTCAGGCAGGGAAAATATAATATGAGCTTGATATATCTTGTCCAGAAAGTATGAAAACTCTTAATAAAATATGGAAACCTGTTGATAGAACACAGGAGTCAACCACAAGGAGTTCCTCATGATCAAAGCTAGAACAATTTGAGCAATAAAATGCATAATAATGGAATTTTATTTTAACCATAAAACAGAATGAATATCATCAGTATATTCATAAGATATAATCAATATATATTATTTATAATGGCATAAATAAGTAATTAAATACATAAGTGAATTAGGTATCTCAGCCAGCCAGTTAAATTCTCCTTGTTTTTTCCATTTGGAGATGATCTTTGTTGATTATTGTCTCCAGTGGTCATATCTGATTGGAATAGTAAAGTGTCTATATCCACTGTAGAATATTTGGCTTTTAATATTTGACTGAAATATCTAGTCATATTTTCTTTAACATGGACAGTTACTTAAATGCATACAGGCATACAAATAGGTAACTCCAAAAGGAAATTGTCTATTGCCATTTAATCAATGAGACATATGGCACTAGTATTTCTAGAAGTGTCTGATATGATTCTATAATAAATAAATATAACTCTATAAGAGTTATATTTTATATACTGCATGATTTGAAATTTGCCATTGCAAAGGACACTCCATGTAATTCAAGAAACTGCCAGTATATGGGGAAGAGCTATATGGACATAAAGGCAGAGTAAACTAGCATTATCTTAAGTTCTCTTTAATGAAACTTAAAATACCATCAATAGTACTATTTTTTTTAACAAAAAATCATCCTGTAATGATAAGCTTTAGGAAATATTATAATTTAAAACCAAAATTCAAAAAAGCAAGATATATATTGTAACTGTTACAATTCATCTGCTTTTACTGTAAGTATCACAACTAGGTCAAAATCATAATTTTTTTTTACTATTTTTCAGGGTCAGAAGAAACTTGAGACATGTTTAGGTTCACTCAACAAACACTTGAAATCTCTGTTGTAACTTGGGGGCTCTGTTTTCGGAAAATTCCATGTTACTTTGATTATTTGAGAATTATAAGTTTTCGTTTTCATACTTCTGGTTTTGTTATATCTTTGTTACATTTCCCATTCTTAATTTATTTTGATGGCCTCATTTCTTAGCTTCTTAAAGCTTTGTGACAGATTGTTTATTGTCATCAACATCCAATCTCTCATTTTTCCATAGTAACAGTTATAAACAGGCCACATGGTTGACCAAATTAGACACTGTTTTTCAGCTTCTCATGCATTTTAGATGTGGACATTTGACTAAGCTTTGATCAGCAGAAGTGAACAGAAGTGCCTTCAGTCATCATCAGGTCTCCTTAAAAGGAATAAGCATGAACTTCTTAATTCCTTTTTTCCCTTCTCCTTGGTTGGCAGGTGATTAAAAAAAAGGAATAGCTGGTTTGGATTCACACATGGAAGTCATATGTTAAGAATGACAGTGCCACTCTGATGAGGGAGCATAAAGCAAGCTGAGGGCAAAGCATAAGCTAGCCCTCCCCATCCAAGGTGGGGGGTGTGATACTCAGGCATTCCTGGCTGCCCAAGAACAAAAGAAAGGAAAGAAAACAAATGGGTAGCTGATAGACATCACTGTCAAACAGGACATGAGTTTCCATCAGTTTACAAATATTTTAGTAAGTTACAAGAAAAAGGCAATCTTAATCAATAGCCTAATCTCCAGAAACCTATAGACTCAGTTTCCTGGGGCCCCTAATATCACCTTCCCCTCCATAGTGATGCGGGGAATAAAGGCAAGAAGTAAACGGCAGGTAAAATTAAATTTCTTTATAACCTGCATCTCATTGACAACTACTTGAGGCAAATACAGTGTATAACATTTCTCCAGGAAACCCCTACTCTCTTAATGTTAATGCCTGCTAGAGGAAAAACAACCTTAGCTTGACAATAGCAAAGCCTCAGGTATCTCATGAGTCCTCTTTAGCATATGAAAGTGCTTCTGGAGGCATCCCTTTTGCTTTTACCTCCCACAACTGCATAGTATATTACCAGTCACTCCTCACAACCCCAGTGCAGCTCTTTCTGTCCACAGATCCTGTCCCCATGCTTTAAAAAAAATTACCTTTTTTGCACCAAAGAAATCTCAAGAATTCTTTCTTAGCAGTCGGCTGTGGACAACCACCACTCCAAAACCCATCAACTCTACTTTGTCTGTACCTCTTACTAGTGTACTCTAACATTAGAAATAATATTATAACATTAGAAATAAACTTCTATTTAATTAAAGTGACTAGTATATCATCCCTGCTTAAAGCAGACTAACCAACACCCTAATAATTTACCAAATATTTAGCTAGGACTATTACAGTACTTGAGTATATGTTTGTGTACATACATTGTGGAAATACACGGTGATGAAGTTTTGGAGTGATGGTGGGGTGGTCCGGAGCTGACAGCCAAGAAAGAATTCTTGAAGAAGTCTTTGGTGCAAAAAGGTGATTTTATTAAAGCATGGAGACAGGAGCCATGGGCAAGAAGAGCTTCACTGGGGTCATAACTGGTAACTGATTACATACCCTCAGGTTGGGAGGTAAGTCTCTAAGGAATTTTGGAAGCAAGGTTTCCAGGACCTTGAGGGGCTAGCTTTTGCTAGGCAAATGCCATTTATTATTGTTTAGTAAAACCTCAGTCATGAGACCCTTCAGATGTATATCAGGTGGCCATAAGTTTGGAGTATGATGACCGTACTTGGGAGAGTTGAGATAAAGGAAGTTTCCAAAGGAATTTTTATATGTTAAAGTAGACTAACAGGATCCTTGAGGTAGGGATAATGTTGAACTAAGATTCTCTTTTGACCCCAGCAAAGTGTCATCATGAAGGCACCTGAGCTCCTAAAGGGAGGTCACTCTGCTGGTTTCAGAGACTTGTCAATGGGCTATAGGCAGTAAGGGAATTTAATTTTTTATTTGCCTTAGTTTCCCACATTGCCATGGCAAGCACTTAAACCCCTTTCCTTTGCTCTTGTGTAGCTAGGACTGTCTGAGGAATATCACACATATTCTACCTGTGGGGAGGAGGGGTGATGCTAGCTTATACTTTGCCCTCAGCTTGCATTATGCTCCCTCATCACATGGGATCTGAGTTAGAGAGAGGAAATTATTTTTCTGTATACACCATCTTTTCTTATCTTTGCTCATGGTCTGAAGATGGTAACATTGAACAAATGATTAAACATTGCCAGCTCTATAGTAACTACCATTTAAGATAGCTTCTGGGAGTTTAGCAACTCCCTCTTCTTCCCTTGACACTCATGGTGTCCCTGGCAGCCACATCTCTGCTAATGTGACCCACCCCCACGTTACAACAAGTTACAAGAATGACCCAGCTGGGAACTCTTGCCACCACCTCATTCAGTCTGTTTTCTGGTAATTTGAAATTTTGAATAGAGATCTGAACACAGAGGTGTTGAAGCTTGGTTTGTGAAATATTTCCTTGGATTAGTGAGCTAAGTGTATCATCTCCCACTGAGATTATTGGTTTCAATGACTTGCGACCAAATAAAAATCAACATTTCCAAGACCCAATTCTATGTTTTGTGGTGCTTAGGAAATCCTCGCTCTTTGCTAATGTGTGTTTTCTATAACAACGGAGATCAACCTCTAAGTACTCTCAGATTCCATCTCCTAAGACAAAAAGGCTGTCCAAGCAAGTATCCAACTATTTTTTCATTCTGCTCCATTCTTTCATCAGAAAGCGAATTATTACTATTGTCATTATTCTTTGTCTCCCCTTGCTCCCGTTTTAGGGGTCTTTATTTTGTCTATCTTATAAGGTTGTTTTTTTTTTTTAGATAGACACTGATATTTCATTGAAAAATAGTATGAAAAAATAGATATTTTTAACTTTCAGAATAATAGTTGCATGACATCAGACATAGAATTTTTATTCATGTTTTTATTTTATTTTGTTTTTTCATTTTTGAGAGAGTGTGCATGTATGTGTGTGTGGGTGCATACAAGCTGGGGAGGGTCAGAGGAAGAGGGAGAGAATTTTAAGCAGGCTCCATGCTCAGCACCTGTAAGATCATGTATGACCTGAGCCAAAATCAAGAGTCTGGTGCTTAACTGACTGAGCCACCCAGGCCCTCTCAAATATAACATGTTTTTCATATTAGGCTATAAATCACTATGTGTAAGTGCATACATGTGAAGAAACAGAAATAAACCCAAATATATTCACCTATATCAGTAAAAAAAAAAAAAAAAGAAAAGAAAAAAGAAAAGAAAATCAAATACCTGGCACATAAATAAGACTCATTTAAATAACATTCTTATAATAAAAAGATGAGGAAAATATTTTGTGACTTTATATGTAATTTTTCTTTCAATTAGGGGACCGTACAAGTTTTTTGCATCATTATAAGATTAGTGTATATGAAAAGGAGTGTGATGTGAAAGGATCCCAAAGTCATAAACTTTAATAACAGCACCAGCCACAGATACTTTATACTATCTTGGATAAGGACAGGGCTTCCTTTTTCAGAGCGTCTAATGTTTCACATATAAAATGGGTTAATTTTTCAGCTAGCTGTTACTTTTATTTTAGCTTTCAGTAATGTTTATCAGTCTTTTATTTTTTGTAATTTGGGAAGCAGAAAAATAAAGTAGCAGTAAATGTGTATACTTTTATTCCATGGTAATAGTGGTAAAGATGAGCAGAATAATCACTGCACTCAAACTGGTTACTGTATTACTGTATTCTCGTTTTGTATAAGTTATTAGAAACATGGGGCATCTGGGTGGCTCAGTTGGTTAAGCGTCTGACTTCAGCTCAGGTCATGATCTTGTGGTTTTTGAGTTCGAGCCCAGCATGGAGCTCTGTGCTGACAGCTCAGAGCCTGGAGCCTGCTTCAGATTCTGTCTCCTCTCTCTCTGCCCCTCCCCCACTCACACTTTGTGTCTCTCTCTCTCTCCCAAAAAATAACCATTAAAAAAAATACCTTCTATTACTTAGTGGAATCTTTGGGGGATGATGTGGAATTAAGTAGTGTTTTAACTGAAGATACATACCATCTCTTTAATGGGGACAGGTTTTGTGTATGGGTATTTAAAATCTTCCCCAGAAATACTTGGGGTGTTATAAGTAAGTTGAGATGTTAGGTGGCTTTCATATCTTTCCTCTTGGTTTACAACCTCCTGTTCTCATGGGAACTGGCCCTTCCTGGACAGGCTTAGGGAAGAAATGAGAATATCATTCTCTCTTATCTCCGAGGGGAGTATGAGTAAAATCTGTGTCTCTTTTAAGCTTTCAGGAATTATGGGAGCCTTTCTTGAAATGAAGGGATCATTGAAATTGTGCATAGAAGAACTGATTTCTGGCACTTTCTCACATGTCTTCTTCACCCTCCACCTCAGGTTCATTTTGTTAAGTGATCAGAAACATGTCCTTCTTCCTGTCTGAGTGACTGCCTCTGAGTACTTATTTGATGTTTACCAATTGAGCTTAAGGGTGGAGGAACAGATTATTCCCAATAATTGTACAAACCATAGAATGTTTTAGAAAATCAAATTCTCTGCCTAGGTTATCACTATATTTCAAGTACACACAGTAGTGCCTGGTTACAAAAGGTACCGAATGTTAAATTTATGAATAAATGAATTAATGGAATCAGATGTAAGAGAAAGAAAGTATTACATGATTCAAATGTTAATTGGTATCTTATTGTGGTTACCCAGTATTATAGAGTATTAATAGTATTAAAGAGACACATGCCAGGCAGAGTGTGAAAGCCATGAAACTGCCCCACTATGAAATTCTGAGCACTAGTTACACATCTTTTCTCTGACTACCTCCTTAGCTCCCAATTTTACTTACCAATCTTCTCTTCTGTTGGTAAAGGCTTTGTTTAGGTCTATTACCATTCTCCAGTCTAAATTAGATGAATTTCACACTCATGTTGCCGGGCCAAGTGTCTTCCACCCTGTTCTCTCATTGATTTCATCTCACTCTCTTAATTCATTTATTTTTCAATAATCTATTTAATCTATCTGTCATCTGTCTGTATATAGTTAGGGAGGCAGCGTATGATAGAAGTAAAGAGCAGATGTCCTGGAGCCTAATAGCTACTGGTTCAATTTCCAGCTCTGTCATTTACTACTTGTTTTGGAATTTGGAAATATCTATGTGCTTCAGTTTTCTCACAGGTAAAATGGACATAACAATAGTATGTAGTAAGTAAATTAGTTAATATATATATGACCCTCTGGGGCACCTGGGTGGCTAGTCGGTTGAGCATGCGACTTCAGCTCAGGTCATGATCTCACTGTTCATGAGTTTGAGCCCTGCATTGGGCTCTGTGCTGACAGCTCAGAGCCTGCAGTCTGCTTTGGATTCTGTGTCTCCCTCTCTCTCTGCTCCTTCACTGCTTGCGCGCGCTCTCTCTCTCTCTAAAAAATAAATAAACATTAAAAAAATTAAAAAAAAAATATATATATATATGACCCTTAAAGTAGGGTATAAATGTATAAGTCAATGATGTTAGCTACATCTATTTCCAGTTATTTGGTATCACTCTTTGTAAATTGTTTTTCTAATTTAATTAGAGAGGTTTGGGAAGATTTCTGGAAACTCTGGGTACTGCTATATTATTTCATAAAAATGCTAATAAGAGTCATAAAATAATATTAAATATGCTTGAACTTATTTAAAGTTCTGGACTTTATATAGTTTTCCACTTAATCCTCCAGAATGTCTTATGAGTTGATACTATTATTTATATTTTAGTAAAGAAACTAACAGTTATATAACCAAACTCATGATGTATCTGAAACTTAGGCTCAGATCTGTCTTATTCAAAACATAGGTTAAGTTATGCTTAATGTAGTATATTGTTATGATAAAGCATAAATAATAATTTGTTAGGGATAACATAAAGATTATTTCCCTATTGCAAGGTAGATTGGAGAATAACCTGTAAGTTTTGAACATTAAACTTTTGTCATAACCAAGTTTATATAGAGATTCATGTGTGCTATAGATCAAGTTATATATCATTTTCAAAATATAAATACACAGTATAAATTTTCTATAATAAGTTAAATATGGTTCTTTGTTATCTGATACTATAGCTATGATGAAATTCTATTGTTCTAATAATCAGTGTATCCATATCTACATGTCTGTCTTTATATTTATCTGTCTACTTATCTTGTTTCTTTACATATCATAGTTGAGAATTAGTATAATCTGTAGATCGATACTCTTAAAAATAACTTCCTCTCATTCATTTGTTTTTGCAATTTTGCTTTTGTTGCAAATCTGCTTGCAAAATACACTTTTATTTGCAATCTGCTTGCAAAATACACATAATCAGTAGTATATATTCAGGGAAGTTTTCTTCCCTCAAGTGTGTGCTACAAATAAATCCAAATAAATTTCAGAAACTTTTCAGATTCACAAAGAACATTACCATGATGCATATTTTAAGAAGTACTGCAAAAAAGAACTATCTAATTCCTTTATTTTCAACACTTCTTAAACTTAAGACTGTTTCAGAGTTTCATGTTCATTAACCTATGGAACCTTAGGGAATTTCAGTTCAGATATTTGTTACTCAGGCTATATTGTCGCCATGAATTTACTTGAGTATTATTGATTTGTAAAGTGCCTGAAGTTGGTTAAAATCATAATTTTGAGTTTTAATGATATAATTACATGTTTAGGTTATTTATTTATGTATTTATTTATTTATTTATTCATTTTGCTCTTTGGTATATGAAAATATAATAAAGTTAGAGGTATTTGAACCAAGTAAAAACTATCACAGAAGGATCTCGGGTATAAAACTACAAATCATTACTTTCTGGGCCATTAAAGCACAGGTGAAAATTATGTTAATGTAACATCATGAATTATTGATACTTTGTCTACTCTGAAAAGTTACTGTTTCAAATTTATAAACAGAGCATAGAAGCATTTTAAGGTAAAATCAATGTCTTCTTGAAGGTCAGTTTATTAAAGATATTACATATTAATGAGATGTTAGTTAGGCCTATCAGTTTTGGTAGATCTGCTGCTTCCCCAGGTACCAAATTTCATAGATAATTTATAAATTCACCGGAATTTTTTTTATAGTAATGTTCTGAGGGTACTAAGCCTGTCTCATTGAAGACTTTATAGTAACCTCACTAGGGCCATTTTTTGGCAAGGAGAACACATATTTTTCTTAAAACCATCTACCTTTTGTGGCAATTTGACCAATAACTGGTGTCATATCTCAGCATGTTTCATGATAACAATTATAAATTTTGGCTCAGGAGGACGAGACATAACCTCCAAAATAATTGTGAATATGATCATACTTAGCTCAGTGACTTTAAATATCATCCATAAGCATACTATTTTCAAATTTTTATTTTCATCCTGGGCATGTCTCCTAAGATCCAACTGTGCTCTACTTGAATGTACATTAAATTTCTCAAACTTAACATGTCCAGAATAGAACTCCTCATTTCATCCACCTAACCTGCTTCTCCTGCAAGCTTTCTCATCTCAGCATATGGGAACTTGTTTCTTCCAGTTGGCAAGGGGGTGGGAAACCCCACTGTATCCATCCTTGGCTTCTTTTATACTTCATCATTAATCCATTAACATAGCCTGGATATATCACCATCAAAATAAATCCAGAATCACAGCACTTAGCACTATTAACACTCATACACTTTCACAAGTCACCAGCACTTCTTGCCTGAACTGCTGGAGAATTCTGCTCACATCTCTCCCTGCTTCCATCATTTTTCCCTTTCAGGCTATTCCTAACTCTACCCAGAGAAATTCTTTAAAATTGTAAGACAGATCATGTCTTTCCTCAGATTAAAACCATTCACTGTTTTTCATCTCCCTTAAAGGAAAAGACTAAGACTTTGACATGGCTTTAATATCCTACATGATATGCCCTTTCATCACCATCCCCTCTGCATCCCCAGGATTGCTAAATTAGCAAAAACAAAACAAAACAACAAAGAAAATAGACTCTCAGTTAAATTTGGGTTTCAGATGAACAAGAATTTAAATACAGATGTGTAACTATGTTTAACTATTACGTATAATATATTATATATTACATATATATATTCAGAATAAACTAATACTAAAAAGTTTTCATTTATCTGAAATTCATATTTAACTGGATGTCTCACATTTATTTGACAACACTATTCCTCCCATTTTCCCACCCAAAACCACATTTATTTGACCTTATCTTTTAATATTCTCTTCTTTGATCACTTTGCTACTTTACTGTAGCCACAATGGCTATGATGGCATTATTTGTAATCTGTGGATTTTATTGGATCATATAATGCAGTATCAAGCAGGACTCTCAGAAAAATTCAGAATATTAGGGTTTGGTCAACTTGATTTAGATTTTAGTAAAGTCCACATGAAGAGATATATTTAGCCTCACGCAAAGCAGTATTTCTAACATCACTAGGAGAGCACTTTCTATTTAAGGACTGTAATCACCAAATGGCTGCAAGCCCAAAACTCTGGAGTTGAGTAGGTTTGGACCAGTTTGTCTCTGCCCCCAAACAAGGTATATGGAAGCAAGATAATGGAGACAATAGATAGAAGAATTTGTGATTTGGGCAGAGGAAGAACAAGCTCCTACTCCTATCCCAAATATTGTACTTTCTCTTAAATTTTTCAATAATGGTTAAAATTACTATAGGAGAGATTATCAGAACACTGAAATTTGTTAGTAGTAGATTCAAAGACAATATGTCAACATGAGCGCTAGCTTTGGTTTGGGTATCATGGGATGCGATTGATAAATCGGTACCAAATTTTGAAGTAAATATATTACTCAGTTTAATCTAAAATTTTGTGATGTAACAGATTATTTTTTCACATTTCAGTGGTGTACAAAAGTCCAATTGCTTACCTTGAAATGAGACCAACTTCAAAAGGCTAATTTATGCATAGAATATGTACCAAATTGAATCTGAGACTTAAAATTGTATCCCGCTTAGTTTCATTCATTTCCTTATCTACTTTCTACACTTCATTGCTAGTTTTCTCTGAAAGTGTTTTCTTGATAAATCACTTACACCTGAAACATTGACTCATTGTCTGCTCTGGAGAAGCAAATCCAATAAGCACCAGTTGAATTCTTTTAGAAGGAATAACCATTCCACCTTTGATTTGAGCTATATCTCTAGATGAATTTATTGGACTTTCATAGTATTTATATTAAACTGAATCTTTTATTAGAATTGGAAAATATTTTTATTTTCCAACCTGCTACGTAAGTTCTAGACTTTCTGAGATTTCTATATTCTCTGTCAATTTTGTTTGCAAGCTGGACATTTTTCCACAGAGCTTGCTCCTTTTTTTCCCCTTTAATTTTATCAAATGCAGCTGTAGGGACTAGCTTTCAGCATGCTTCCTGGTAATCCTCTTTCCTAAAGCCACAGATAATTAGGTATATTTATTATTTTCCAATTTGTTGTAGGTGATAGTTGTTACAAATGGTTGGCCATTATTTAACACAAATTTCTGGTTTTCGAGTTTAAGGTTTTTTTATCCTTTAATTTTATTTTTTTAATTTTTAATTTTTATTTTTTATTTTTTAATTTATATCCAAGTCAGTTAGCATATAGTGCAATAATGATTTCAGTAGTGGAATTCACTGATTCATCCCCTACATATAACACACAGTGCTCATGCCAACAAGTGTCTTCCTCCATTCTCCTTGCCCACTTAGCCATCCCCCCCACCACAACCCCTCCAGCAACCCTCAGTTTGTTCTCTATATTTAAGTCTCTTGTGTTTTGTCCCGCCTCCCTGTTTTTATATTATTTTTGCTTTCCTTCCATATGTTCATCGTTTTCTATCTTGTATTCCACATATGAGTGAAGTCATATGATATTTGTCTTTCTCTGACTAATTTCACTTACCATAATACCCTCTATTTCCACCCATGTTATTGCAAATGGCAAGATTTCATTCTTTTTGATTGCCAAGTAATACTCCAGTGTGTGTGCATGTGTGTGTGTGTGTGTGTGTGTGTGTGTGTGTGTGTATCTTCTTTATCCATTCATCTATAGATGGACACTTGGGGTCTTTCCATACTTCAACTATTGTCGATAGTGCTGCTATAAACATTGGCGTGCATGTGTCCCTTCAAAACACCACACCTGTATCCTCTGGATAAATACCTAGTAGTGCAATTGCTGAGTTGTAGGGTAGTTCTATTTTTAATTTTTTGAGGAACCTCCACACTTTTCCAGAGTGGCTGCACCAGTTTGAATTCCCACCAGCAGTGTAAAAGAGTTCCCCTTTCTCCACAACCTTGCCAACATTTGTTCTTGCCTGAGTTGTTAATTTTAGCCATTCTGACTGGTGTGAGTTGGTCTCATTGTGGATTTGATTTGTACTTCCCTGATGATGAGTGTCGTTGAGCATATTTTCATGTGTTTGCTAGCCATCTGGATGTCTTCTTTGGAAAACTGTCTATTCATATCCTTTGTCTGTTTCTAAGTGGATAATTTGTTTTTTGTGTGTGTTGAGTTTGATAATTCTTTATAGATTTTGGATACTAACCCTTTATCTTGCTGGCACAGTTGGACAGGGCTTGGTGTAAAGGCTCTGTACTCCACAAGGTGGCGTCGCTTAGCTTACTGGAGTGGATTGGTGTGGTGTGTGTATGCACCTGTGCGGGAGAGGTGAAAAGGGAATCACCTACCTTCCCAATCTCTAGCATCAGAACTCTCCTTAACAGGCAATCAAGTACCCCTCCTTTAAAAAAATTGTTTTTAATGTTTTTATTTATTTTTGAGAGCAAGAGAGACAGAGCATGAGTGGGGTAGGGTCAGAGAGAGAGGGAGACACAGAATCTGAAGCAGTCTCCAGGGTCTGAGCTGTCAGCATAGAGCCCGATGTGGGGCTCAAACTCATAGACCATGAGATCATGACCTCAGCGGAAGTTCAATGCTTAACCGACTGAGCCACCAAGGTGCCCCAAACACACCTTCTTTGTCTCCAGTTTCCATCCATTCTCCACTTCTACACTGTCCACCACCAAGCCATCAGCCTGCCAAGCAGCACCTCCCTCCCGAATTTTATCACAGATGGGGCTATTTCCAAACCCCTCACTTCTAAGGCCCTTGTGGCTTGACCCTGCTCTGACCCTCTGGGGGAGGGTCTCCCCGAGCAAAGGACAGTGCCAGCCCCTCCCCCCTCCTGGAATGCTCATGCAGCCATGTCGTTGCAGAGGCCCAGAGTCTGTGACTGGTGCCAGCCCTCTGAAGCAAAAATTTGCATAATCGTGTAGCAGCAGTGGTTCAGGGACTGTGGTAAATCCCAACACACATCTGGCACTAGGCCTCTCCGTACCCTAGCATCTTTGATCCAACACAGCTAACCTGGCTGTAATCGGGTCTGCTGTGCCCTTTACCTACCTTCCTTCATCCTCTACCAAATTTCCTCCCAGCAGAAAATGCCTCTTCCCATGTCTGTATTATTTTTTTTATCATGATAAGTGTACTCTTTAATCCTCATCCCTATTTCATACATTCTCCCCAACAATCTCCCCACTGCCCCCGTTGCATCAGGGGATATAGCTAGAAAAATGGCGCTACAGCCCATGTCAGAGAGATTACTGCCTGATCTTTCTTCAAGGATTTTTATGGTTTCAGGTGTCATATTTTGAATTTGTTTTCAGGTGTCTTTTGAATTTGTTTCTGTGTGTGGTGTAAGGAAGTGGTCTAGTTTCATTCTTTTGCATGTTGCTGTCCAGTTTTCCCAACACCATTTTGTGAAGAGACTTTCTTTTTCCCATTGTATATTCATTCCTTCTTTGTCAAAGATTAATTGCCATATGATTGTGGGTTTATTTCTGGGTTTTCTGTTCTATTCCATTGATTTATGTATCTATTTTTATGCCAGTACCATACTGTTTAAAAAAATTTTTTTAATGTTTTATTTATTTTTGAGAGAGACAGAGACAGAGTGTGAGCAGGGGAGGGGCAGAGAGAGAGGGAGTCACAGAATTGAAGCAGGCTCCAGGCTCCAAGCTGTCAGCACAGAGCCCGATGTGGGGCTCGATCTCACGAACCATGAGATCATGACTTGAGCCGAAATTGGATGCTCAACTGACAGCCACCCAGGCGCCCCAATACCATACTGTTTTAATTACTACCACTTTGTAATATAACTTGATATCTGGAATTATGATATCACCAATTTTATATTTATATTTTATTTTATTATTTTATTTTATTTTATTTTATTTCATTTCATTTCATTTCATTTCATTTTATTTCATTTTATTTTATTTTATTTCATTTTTAAAGAGGGGGAGAGAGGGAATCCCACAATGGGCAGAGAGAGAGAGAGAGAGAGAAGAGAAGAGAGAGAAGTGGGGCTCACCCAAAGCGTGGCTCATGTTCAACTGACACTGGGCTCAAGCTCACCCAATGTAGAACTTGAACTCACAAACCATGAAGTAATGAACAGAACCAAAGTCAGATGCTTAACTGACTGAGCCACCCAGGTTCCCCCTGCTTTTTAAAAGTAGTTTTATAATCTAATTTATGAATGCCACTGGATATAGGAAAATAGCACAACCTCACATAATGAAACATAGAGGCTTTTCTGAATTATAGACTTATAATAAACCAGAGATGTAGACACAGACAGAATTATAATTTTAATTTTCAAATATTAGCCATGAGTCAACAATAACCACAAATTACAAAACTCATTTGTTCATATCAAAGAACTATTCTTGTCCAAAGGGTACAAATTCTTTTTTTTTACACAATGGTTACAAATTCTTGATTTAAGCTCAAAACAGCCAATATACAAACAGAAAATACTAACAGATTAGATTCTTTGTCATCTCTCACCCAACAGACATGATCTTTATAATCCATTAGTCTGTTTATAGAGTTCAGCAAGTGATGAGAGATTAAAACTACACTCCCAATTTCAAAAAAAACAACCATATTATTTGTTATATCTCATCCCACCTACATAGATGTTTATAAAACATTGTGTTTTTTTTTGTTTTTTTAGCTTCAATTTTTATTTTAATTCCAGTTAACACAGTGTAATATTAGTTTCAGATGTAGATTTTAGTGATTCATTACTTAATATAGAACACCTAGTGTTCATCACAACCAGTGCTCTTAATACCCATCACCTATTTAATCCAGGATCCTTACCAATTTGGATCCCTTTTATTGTTTTTTATGTTGTATAATAGCTTAGAGTAGGACTTCCTTAGAGTGCCATGTTGAATAAAATTGGTGAGAGTGGACATCCTTGTCTTGTTCCTAACCTTAGTGGAAAAGCTCTCAACTTTTCACCATTGAGTATGATATTGGCTGTGGGTTTTTCATAAAAGGCCTTTATTAGGCTAAGGTATATTCTTTCTAGACCTGTTTTGTAGAGGGTTTTTACCATGAATAGAAGTTATACTTTGTCAAATGCTTTTTCTGAGTCTCTTGAAATGATGACATGGTTTTAATCCTTTCTCTTATTGTTTTGACATATAACGTTGATTGTGAATATTAAACCACCCTTCTATCCAGGAAATAAATCCCACTTGATCATGTATAAGCCTATACAGAGAGAGAGAGAGAGAGAGAGAGAGAGAGAGAGAGAGGACCCAAATCAACAAAATCACTAATAAAAGAGGAGAAATAATAACCAACACTATAGAAACACAGATAATTGTAACAGAATATTATAAAAACTTATATGCCAACCAATTGGACAACTTAGAAGAAATGGACAAGTTCCCAAAAGCATATAACCTACCAAAACTAAAGCAGAAAGACAGAAAATTTGAAGAGACCAATGACCAGCAATGAAATGAATCAGTAATCAAAGAACTCCCCAAAAACAAAAGTCCAGAACCAGACAGCTTGACAGGTAAATTCTATGAAACACTTAAAGAGGAGTTAATGCCTATTATTCTCAAACTATTCCAAAAAAATAGAACTGGAAGGAAAACTTCCAAATGCGTTCCGTGAAGCAATATCACCATGATACCAGAACCAGATACCAAAGAAAGAGAGTTACAGGCCTCTCTCATGAGTACATGAATCTCATGAATCTCTCCTAGATTATGTTTTCTGACCCCCACAGGCAATGTTGTATATTGAACATTTTTAGTGTAACTGTACCCCACTTCTGGGTACTAATTTTGGCACTGCCATCTATATTCTCAAAAATCTTTTGTGAGAAAACACTTCCACACTCAGTAGCATACAATGGAAAAACCTGTGTTCCTCACTCATGTCTCTGTGGTTTGGCTTAGGTAAGGCAGATAGATGTAAGCTACACTCAACTAGGTTGTCTCCAAGTGACATACTTCTGTCTTGATTATTCTGTGACCAGCGGACTTTCTAAGGTATGATCTCCTGATGGTGGTAGAAGCACCAGAAAGCAAATTCAAATAGGCACATTACAATCCTCTGTTTGAATCACGTCTATTAACATATGATTGGCCAATCAAGTCCTATTTCTGGACCAAATTAGTGAGGCATGAATATATATATGCTGCATCATGTGGGAGGGCCTGTAAAGTAATGTGACCTGTAAAGTGCGCAGATAAAGGAAGGAGTAAAGAAAGGGAGAAAATAATTTCATCTTACCATAGTAGTCTACATTGCTAAAATATCTTCAAGCAAGAGTGATACAAGCTGGATGATGATTTCCATTCCTTGGATTAAAGCACTCTTTTAATAAGAGTATTGTTAAATTGATCCAGTTCCCAGAAAGCATTTGTGTCTGTGCCTATACCAGCCATAGATATGGAGGACAGTGAACAAGAGCAGTTCTTCCAGAAAGCAAAACTAGAAGCTACCAGACTGACTGACCAAAAAAACCTTACTAAACTTCCAGAGTAGAGTCCTTGTATTACTGTCTAGTTATAATATGTGCCATAGTCAATGGATTCTATATATTCTACACAATTCTTCTCATTTCCAAAGTTGAGCTATTAATCATTTAATTATTATGATGAGATAATGTAAATGTTGTAGAAAGATAAACCTTCATTTAACCATATATCACTAGGCCATAAAGAGGCTTATGAAGAGGGCCTGAAAAAAATAATGATATATCCCTGGGGAGTCTGGCATAGGTATTAAAATTTTGGGGTTGGGTTGTCTCCTTTTGGAGAGAAAATGGATTGGTTTTATAATAGCTCAGGAATTTCAAATTTTTCTTTTAATGTTTTATTTATTTTTGAGTCAGAAAGAGAGCATGAGCAGGGAGGGGCAGAGAGAGGAGAGAGAGATAGAATCCGAAGCAGGGTTCAGGCTCTGAGCTATCAGCACAGTGCCCGATGTGGGCTCGAACTCACAAACGGCGAGAT
This sequence comes from Panthera pardus, assembly GCF_024362965.1. Lineage (NCBI taxonomy): Eukaryota > Metazoa > Chordata > Mammalia > Carnivora > Felidae > Panthera > Panthera pardus. The sequence goes on along the minus strand of NW_026526721.1, from coordinate 44,471,428 downwards.
CATGACCAGAGCCGAAGTCGGATGCTTAACCGACTGAGCCACCCAGGCCCCTCAATAGCTCCAGCATTTCAAAAGGCTAATATATCTTCCTGTAAATTCTGTATGTCTTGATACCTTCATAAACCTTCATAAGCTTAAGAGCTATGATTAGATGTTGGGTAGACCCCAACATTCTACTCTTCTCTAATAAATCAGTAAGTAATAGGGTACAATTAATCCCACCCTCAAATTCAGAGTTGGGTCCTTATTGTTCTAAGTCAGTTAGGTTAATACCACCTATCTTTCCACCATGCTAAACTCAGAGTAGGCATTATCACAGAGAATTTAAGGTGGATTTCAGATCAAATTTTGTCTGAAATCTGACCTGCACCTTGTCTTTTTAGTTAACAAAGCCAATAAACATCCTTTATCCTTAAGGCATGTTTCGTTCCTTCAAAGCATCTAAAAATGAACGAGGGGCACCTGGGTGGCTCAGTGGGTTGAACATCCAACTTTGGCTCAGGTCATGACCTCACAGTTTGTGAGTTCGAGCCCCCCATCAGCTTTGTGCTGACAGCTCAGATTCAGATTCTGTCTCCCTCTCTCTGCCCCTCCCCCGCTCACACTCTATCACTCTAAAAAATAAATAAACATTGAAAAAATTTTTAAATGAATGAAAATGGCTAAGTACTTATGTTTTTATGAATTATAGAATAAAATCTTCTCTACTTGTGAATTCAATAGTTTAGGGCAATGTAGAAATGTATCAAGAACAGGAAAAATTAATCTGTACTGGAAAGTAACACAAAAGATAGTAAGAAAGTCCAGCTGTATGTTTTAAGATCGTGAATTGGCTGAAATCTTAAATGGAAAGCTTATTGCACAGATATGGTCATTTGCGTCTTGTGAGATGTAGCCTGTGAGTGATGTTAGTATTTACAATGAGATATTTATATGAAATGAGGAAATGAATAGTAAATCAGTTAGCACAGCAGGTGACCAGGAATTGAGAGACATAAGGAAATCAGGGAAGGTTTGGAGAGATCTCATATCTCCGTTATACATAAGCCAGACTCCCTACTGGGTCACAAAATCAGGGCCAAGTGGCAGCTGGCTACAGACATACATTGTTACATTGTTGAGTATAATTTGTTATTACAAAATGCTGTGTAGTCTGTGTGGGGCAACTAAGAAACAGTCTTTTTGCTATTATTTGATGTGATACTAGTTATTCAGTCCTTGAAGCAGCATGTTATTTCCCCAACTAGCTGGTAGGATTCACGACTAGCCAGTAGGATTCAAGTCTTAACAGAGTCAACCCTTTCAATGTATATAATGTACTATATGTTCTCTGGAAGACATTTCTGCTTCAAATTTACTACTGATAATATGTTTGTCTAGTTCACAAATCATTAGCATAGAAATCAAATGTAGTCCTTATAGCTTATATATTACCCTTATATATATATAGCAAATGAGATAATTAAATACAGAATTTATTTTCATAGTTTATATATTGTCAGGTTTTTACATTGTATTAGATTTTTCTAGTTATTGAATGACTTGCATGAAGAGAAACATGAGATGATTTAAGTAAATTAACTATAACCACAGATCTTTTTAATAAGTTAAATAATTTGGACATATCAGGAGCTGTGGCTGTATTGTGGTATAAACCTTCTTAGGTTTGCCAGTTTTTCAATCCTGACACGTAATCTATGGGCGTATGTTACTCCAGGGACCAATCAGTGCTTTGTTACTTAATTGCAGTGCTAAATTTGATGTCAGATTGCTTTTGTGCTACAGGATCCTGTTCTCTGCCTTTAAGTGATCTTCTGTCATGCCAGAGTTCACAGGGAGCAGACTCATGAGATTACTAATTTTTCAGTGTGAAGGAAAATATCTTCTTAATAGACATGTTGTTATATCTAAATAAGATTATTCTAAAAAATCTGTGTTTCTCTACCATTAGAAAAAGCTTTGTTGGATTTCTGACATAACTATTAATTATTAACACAAATAATAATTATTATATAGTGACCTAGATTCAAAATTGCAGGCCTCAGGCTTCATATATGTAAAAATGTGGCAACGTTTTTAGGAAAAATACCTAATTTTGGTCAATTCCAGGCAAACTTGGTCATTTTATATTTATACTATGTCAGTTCTTTAGTTCCTATAACCAGATTAGCTTTTAAGATTTATTAGGCTAAGAGAGCTTTATGTCATTATGTTGGTTAAGAGTTTAATTATTAGCCATGCTTACAAATCCAGTTAGCATGCATTGGGATGCCTCTGTTCTCAACTAGCCCTGAATATATTGCCCAAATGGGCTACTCTTTGTTCATGTTCTTTTCATAGTTGTAAGATCCTTTCAGTCTGTAGGCACTTGACTCCTTTCAACTTACATCCATTAATTTCTTCAGAAATCAGAATATTGGACTGCTCTTTAAAACAACTCTCCTAAAACAACTGCTCCTAAAACAACTCTCCTAAAACAACTGCTCCTAAGATGTTCACTAGGATATCCTTTCCCTGCTTCTCTTTCAGCATCCCAAACAGGCTTGTACATAAGAAGATTTATTTTAGTACCCCTGTGATGGCCTGGTGACTATAGTTAAACTGCCGCCTCCTAAGGTTCTAGATGGGAAGAAGGCACTGGTTCCCTTCAGTCTCAGGTACCCAAAGACTTTAACAGACCTCTCGCATTTTGCTTGCCTTTTAACTTCTTTTCCTATCTAGTCTCAACATGAGCCTTTACATTCTTACAAGTGAGAAACACTTGTATGATAAGCTTTCTTCCAAACCTTTCTGTCTCATATCTTAGCCCTGGCTTTTAGTAATTAATTCTTGCTAAGTTACAATAATTTAATGCCTTTGCTTTAGTCAATTATATCAAGTCCTTTTTAGGACAACAGATATTACAGCCTGAATGAGGGAGGTATCTATGAGCAGACAGGGGATTGTTAGAGATGAGGCAATAAATACCTCACACAAAGATCTTGTCTGGAGTATGTTCTGTGTGCATCGGGCTAAGCATTTTGTAATCCTTATCTCAGCCTTCACAATCACACTCTGCATGTTGAAGGTGGTCTCTGAGAGGACATGACCTCTGGTTGTCCTGCAAGCTCGACCCAGACAATCAGAGGCTCCTCCACCCCCTTATTTTCCTTGGAATGTACATTCCGCCCATTATTCCCACACTATAAGGCACTTCGACAATGCACCCTTGAGAGAGAAATTTGTGCTTGAGAATATCTAGACTGTTGTAACTGAAACTTGTTAAGGTCTCTGTATAAACTCTTAAGATTTTGGCAGGTGGAGACAGAGATCTACTCCTATTACAGCCACCTATGATAAGCCTTACATGTAAATTTGCTTGGTTATGAAAACTGCCACCTACCAATCTGGAGTGGTCTACCTCTTTCTTTAGTACCTCCTTGCCCTCTGTTTACAGGTACCAGTTTTGGATTTCATGTGGGGAACTCCCAACAATTGGCAAGTCAGCCACAAGACCAAGGAAATGGGTCTTGGGAAAGAGGTGTCCATTAAGGAAATCTCAAGTTGGCCATCAAGCTCCAAGTAAGGAAGGGTAGCCTGTATGTTAGTTGCTTATGGATTACTGTGTGAGTAAACACTAGCTGGTTTGATGAACTTGTTTGAGGACTGCATAAAGTGCACTGGGGCAAAGAAGGGGAATGAGTGGCTGCTGGGGTTGGCTGATTTCTACTGTGGCAGCTTGGGTGATCACTGATGCCCCACTAGAGGCTGAAGCTTACCTAGGAAAAGCTGAGGTTAGAGAAGAATGTGTGGCTGCTCACTTCTTTGCTATCTTCTGGTCTGGCAGACAAAGTAGAAATAAGTTGGAGATTTTAAGATGCCATTTTGCAAAGCTAGGAAGGCACAAGCTGCCTTGGATTAAGATCTGAGTGCCTGATTGCGATGCTAACAGGTGGAATCACAGGGAAAGTAGTGAAGAAGACAGTGATGGTGATGACAATGAAAAGGACAAAGCGCCTCAAGCTGTCTGACCCCTAATGCAAAGGAAAACAAAAGCCAGTAACAACCCAACTCCCCCCAGCAGGTCAGCCCCCAATTCAGGACATGTTCATGATGAGAAAATATAGGCCCACTGAGTTTATTGATGTAGCTGCCCCTTCAGTAGGTATAGCAGATTGAGTACACAGGAAGAGTGACCATTGTAGAGCTTAGATGGAGTGGCATATTGTCAAGGATGCTGGATTTCCCTGGGAAAACAGGGACTTGGTTAATGCAGTAATAGCATGTCCTGTGTACTCTAAATAATGCCCAAGGCAATTGCCAAAGGAGTCTGGAGCCATCCCCTGGAGTTCCCAACCTGCAAAGGATTGGCAAATTGATTACATTGCCCCCCTTCCTCCAAGAGAGAATTCTAAATATGCCTTGGTTGTGTGCACACTGTGGCTGGTCTAACCCAAGCTTTCCCCTATCTCCACATTAACCAGGCTGCCACTATTCGGGGATTAGAAAAGTTGAATACCACGTCCAGATACCCTCATTGAATAGACAATGCCAGGGATCACATCTATAAGGTCATTATATGCAAAGACTAGGAAAAAGAACATGTCATTGAATGGAGGCTCCATCTCCCCTATAACCTGCAAGCAACAGGGTTGGTACAAAAGAAGAATAAAATACTAAAACAGGAGGTTAAATTACAAACAGGTAAAACTACCTTGACCAGTTTGGACTAAAGTACTATCTCAGTCTTTAGTACCTTTGAATGATCAACCAGTAAGACTATTGCCCCATATGCCAGACTGGGGACTCGGCCAAAAGTCCCAATCCCATGAAGGTATAGAAGTCATGAGTGATGGCCATTGCTCTGATTCTCACCAGTATGAATGTGCTATGCTGCTGAGAATACCAAGCTGCATCATGCCTGGGAAAGGTGTGATTTACTGGAATTTGGATTGGGACATCCTGAAATGGGTGAGGTACTTTGCACCCCTGAGTGAAGAGGAACTAATACTCAGTTTGCACTGGATCTTGCTGTCCTTCAAGCTGGATCTGTTCAAAAACTCTATATTTGAAATGGAACACACACCATTGAAAGAGGAGACAGGGTGGGTCCTGGTTTGACATATCCTTCCCCCAGTCTTTCTCCTGTTGCTGGCCAGTGCTGCCTCCCCCGGCCAACATGTATGGTATGTGCAACCAGGTCAAATTCCTAAACCTGCAGCCACATGTAAAGATCAGGCTGCAAGTGTAATTCTTATAGAGGAGGAAGACTTTCCTGTATAATTTCCTACCAAATATATGTCTTTTCAGATATTTGGACTTTTTAGATTTTCTGCTGCTCCTATAATATCTAGTCACAGGATGAGCATCTGATGGAACTATCTTTCTATAGTGAACCCCATTATACAGCTGTCAAAGGAATCAATGTGGACAACAGTCCTTCTCTGGCTCACCAGGATTTCCATGATGAGTATCAGTATTCCAGGGAGGGAACTTAAAGACACTAAAGGTACATTAAGGAAAAACAAGCTAGGACTGGTACTCTTAATTCATCTGATATTACCAATACTGATCCAGAAACCTGGCCTATAACATATATATTGTCAATAACACTGGTATTCTTTTTCTATCAAATTACATAGGTAGCTTGTCAAAATGTTAACTGGAGCCGTCCTAAAACAGCACCATTAGAACCATGGGAGTCTACACCCAGATTTGATATGGGTTCATGTAGCTTATTTTAGGCTATAGACTTTAGAGAACCTAGGCAATCCTATGTTGGGAATAGAAAAATCACTCTAAACAGAACCAGCTCAACCAGTTCTAAACAGAACTGGGAATATGGGATGGATATCACTGGAACACTGTAGTCATTCTGTCATATGAAAGGATAGCATCTATTTGGCACTTCCTGGTACCCCTACCCAGGCATTTATTGGGCAGCCCCTGATGGATTCCAGTGTTTTGTGGCATGAATCTTTGGCCATGGCTTCCATCTGGGTGGTGTGCCACTGCACCCTGGATATTTTCTGTGCACAGGCAAGAATCTTTCCCATAGTAACCACAATTGCCAACCTCCCTCTCCTTAAGGCCAGATAAGCACATTCTGTTTTCCACCAGTATGATCATTTGGCCACCTTCTTTGTTAATCCATTGGCTTGGAGAATGTTACAGCACACATACAAGCCCTTACTGCATTCACCCATCAAGCCCTAAATGATAGCTGGCAAAATCTGTCTTTACTAAACCCTGAAGTATCTCTAATGAGAAAATCTGTGGTCTTGGACATAATTAATGCCTCACAAGTGTGCTGTTTTCTGAAGAAAATGTTGCGTGCTCATACCTGATGAATCTACTAATGTATCATCGTTATTAAAACATGTAAGGACACAAGTGAATACCCTAAGTGATCTGATTTCGAGCGCAGGGGACTTAGTAAATCAGTGGTTCAGATTATGGGGTTTTTGGTGGCGAAATTTGTTAGTTGTACTGAGAATCGTTAACTTAACCTGCTGTTTTGTTTTGTTTTGTTTTGTTTTGTTTTGTTTTGTTTTGTTTTGTTTGTATGTGCTTATATTGTGGCTGTGCCATTGGCCTCTGCTGCAACCAGAAAGCAGCCAAATAAGTCACCTCCATGGTGATAAAATACTTTGATGACTGCTCAGGGCACATTGCTGAAGAGGGGGAGCATGTAAGATTGCAAGGAGTAGTCTCCAGGGTGCAGCATTGGAGGAAATTATTGAGAGGATGTGACTTCTAGTTGACCCGTGAGCTCCATCTGGCTATTGGAGGCTTCTCCCCCCACACCCTGTCTTAAGATCCTACCTTCTCCTGACTGTTCCCACAATGGGAGCCATCTTCAAGGTTGCAGCCTTGAGAGAATAATGTGTTGTTGAGATCATCTGTGTGGTATATGTGACAGAACCCAGTTAAGAATTTTAAGATTCTGGCAGAAGGGAGCAGAGATCCACTCATCTTGCGGCTGCCCAAGAGGAGCCTTGTATTTAAACTGCTGCCTACTAGTCTGGAGTGGCTTGCTTCTTTCTTCCATCTCTCCTTGTTCTCTCTGTATGGGAGGCAGTTTCAGATTTTACCCAGGAACCTACAAAGAATTGGATAGTTTTACAAATGACAAAAATTCTCTTTCTCACAAGTGTGGGAAAAAAAATCACCTTAAATACTTCCTATCAAATTTTCATTAACTATAATGTACAGGCAACAAAAAACCCCAGTTACCTTCTAATTGTGTGTTATTTCTTGTATGTAGTTTCTGTCTAAACTGTTTGAGTTGCAGTGTGGTATCTCTGGCAGCAGTTGTTGAGACTGAGTTTGGATTCAAGATGTATGTTAAAGACGGAAACCTGTGAGAGCAAAGCACAGGAGTCAGACTCAGTTTTGCAAAAGTCAGACTAGACAAAGCTTGGACCAAACCAGCAGGGGCTCTGGAACAACACTTGCTGGAGTGTCATGCCTTGGGCTGAACTTTCTGTACCTCCCCTCACTTAGTAATGGGTTATAGGTTGCCCTGGAAAGAGTGTGACCTCAGACAAAACTGGTCTTTATAGCTGAGGCAGATCCTGAAGAGGATGTTAGCTGGACAGTGTCTGGTGAGCATATTCCCCACATCAGGTCCTTCCCTTAAGGAGGGTTTGGAAGGCACATCTTCACATTTACCCTTGTGTACCCCTTGCACTACAGGATCCACTCCATACATATTCAGATAGCAGCTCTATCTCACATGCTGGGGTCCAAGGTTTTCCTATTCAGAGCTCTGACTGCAGTGTAACTGATGTGCCTTTGGTCTTCTCAGTTGTTGGGCATTTAACTACTTGGTCTATTAGGTCCTACACTTGGTCTTTGGCTTTTTCTGCCCTGCCATGCAGATGATGAGAGTGACTTTGTAGGCAACCAAACAGGCCTCTGGCTTTCGTACTTGGCTTTGGGTTGCCTGGTACCTCAGCTGTTTGTTCCCTTTCTAAATGGAGCATCAGTGGCCTTAGCCATAGCCATCTTGTCCTGTTATCCTTACACCTGCTAGTTCCTCTCTAACCTGTAGCACTTGATCTTCACCTGTGTTAATGTACTCCCCTCTTCCCTGGTACACCTTTCCAGTTTACCACTGGTAAAGCATTAACTGTCACTTTTCTGGAGAAATGTTCTTCACTTGCCACCAGTGATGTGTCCTCATTGTCTGCAGGTTGCTTAGTCAGCTAGCCCCAGTACTCCATCTTAGGACCTACTTACTTGGACCCCATTTCTGGGTTCTCCAGGAGCCGAGATAGAGCTTGGGGTGCAAAGTGTTGATTAATTATCAACTTCTGTGAAGGGAGAAGAGGAAACACCTGGCCATAGAAGTCACTGAATTGCACTGTAGGCCTCACAAAACCCTAGCCAGCTTGGCAGGGAGCTCTGGAGTGAGTAATGCCCACCAGAGTGTCATATCCGGCCCAAATTCCAGGAACTTTGTACCTCACCTTGCTCAGTCAATAAATATGGGCTCAAAATGATGTGACTTCTGAAACTGACACAGCCCCTGAAGGAGCGAAGAGCTGAAGCCTACCTGCTGAATATGCTGTAGCTTAGCAGCAACTTCATTCTTGAAGAGATTGTCTCTGGGCAGCACCTATCTGTGTCTACCACAGAACTCATGTTTTGTTGGTCAGTAAATAACATTTGTCCAGATATAAGTAGACTTTTGCTTTTAATATTTATCATTTCAATTTTTGGAATTTCTGTTTATCCTTGCCATTCTAGTCAAATGCCACCTTTTCTAAACTTTCTTCTGCCTCTAAAATTAATCTGATCTTTCTCATTTATGCCTTCACACATGAACATTGTCCTCCTCTGCCACATTTGTAATGAGATTATGGCCTAACAAGGATAATACTTATGAGAAATCGCTGTATGTGTTTTGCTTACTGGACATTTGAGTACTGATATCCTAGGTTTTAAACATTTAATCATTTATAGAATGTCTTAAAAATTTTTCCAAGCAAGATATTAGCTTTCCCTTTATAAATCTCTACATAAAATGAGAAAACAAATCAAGGCATTCAAGTTTCCTTTTGTTCTCCATTTTTTAAATTAAGTTTTTATTTTAATTCCAGTAAATATACAGTGTTATGTTAATTTCCGGTGTACAATATAGTGATTCAACAATTCCATGTATCACCCGGTGTTTCTTAGCATTTTAAATAAGCAATTCAATATATTCCTTATTTTCACTTTAGACAGGTCATCACTGTCAAGGTTTGACTCTTTTCCTGCTTTTTGAATCCCATTTTGAAATTTAGTGACAGATCTATCAAACTTGAGATTACTGGTCCCCAGCTGGAAGCAACGTCTACTGTGTCTGGAGTGCCAGCCACACATCCTCTCTAATTATGGGGACTCAAAAAAAGAGAGATACAGGTGGATGGTGAGATATTCAGCACATTCTATATTTATTTAATTTATAAGCAGGCTTACTGCTCTATGATTACATATTTTAAAAATGAAAATAGATTTTTCCCGGAAAATAGCTCTCTGGCTCCTGCTTTTTATCAATATTCTAAAACATTGAAAGAAAAATCCCCAAAGCAAAGGCAATACTATTTTTCTTGATAAATGACAAAGGGAACCCTGGAAATGTACTTTTTTTTCCTTTTGAGAGATACATTCAAGTGCCTGTCACCAGGGGATGAGCTATGTGAATATATCTGACATACATTTATTTATTTATTTATTTATTTATTTACTATAATTACCATTTTTAGCTATATTTGTAATTAATAAAGGAAAAACATGGAAATTTATTTTGCTTTGTTTTTAACATGAAAATTTAAAAAAAAATATAACTTGTTTTATTTTTTATTTTTTAAAAATTTACATCCAAATTAGCATATAGTGCAACAATGATTTCAGGGGTAGATTCCTTAGTGCCCCTTACCCATTTAGCCCATCCCCCTTCCCACAACCCCTCCTGTAGCTCTCAGTTTGTTCTCCATATTTATGAGTCTCTTCTGTTTTGTCCCCCTCCCTGTTTTTATATTACTTTTGTTTCCCTTCCCTTGGGTTCATCTGTTTTGTCTCTTAAAGTCTTCATAGGATTTTTGTCATTCTCTGACTAATTTCACTTAGCATAATACCCTCCAGTTCTATCCACATAGTTGCAAATGGCAAGATTTCATTCTTTTTGATTGCCGAGTAATACTCTGCTGTATATATATATATATATATATATATATATATATATATATATATATATATATACAGCACATCTTCTTTATCCATTCATCCATCAATGGACATTTGGGCTCTTTCCATACTTTGGCTAATGTTGATAGTGCTACTGTAAACATGGGGGTGCATGTGTCCCTTCAAAACAGCACACCTATATCCCATGGATAAATGCCTAGTAGTGCAATTTCTGGGTCGTAGGGTAGTTCTATTTTTAGTTTTTTGAGGAATCTCCATACTCTTTTCCAGAGTGGCTGCACCAGCTTGCATTCCCACCAACAATGCAAAAGAGATCCTCTTTCTCTGCATCCTCGCCAACATCTGTTGTTGACTGAGTTGTTAATGTTAGCCATTCTGACAGGTGTCAGGTGATATTTTATGGTGGTTTTGATTTGTATTTCCCCGATGATATGTGATGTTGAGCATTTTTTCACGTGTCAGTTGGCCATCTGGATGTCTTCTTTGGAGAAGTGTCTATTCACATCTTTTGCCCATTTCTTCACTGGATTGTTTATTTTTTGGGTGTTGAGTTTGGTAAGTTCTTTATAGATTTTGGATACTAACCCTTTGTCTAATGTATTGTTTGCAAATATCTTCTCCCATTCTGTTGGATGCCTTTTAGTCTTGCTGATTGTTTCCTTTGCTGTGCAGAAGCTTTTAATTTTGATGAAGTTCCAATAGTTTATTTTTGCTTTTGTTTCCTTTGCCTCCAGAGCTGTGTTGAGTAAGAAGTTGATGCGGCCAAGATCAAAGAGGTTTTTGCCTGCTTTATCCTCGAGGATTTTGATGGCTTTCTGTCTTACATTGAGGTCTTTCATCCATTTTGAGTTTATTTTTGTGTATGGTGTAAGAAAGTGGTCCAGGTTCATTCTTCCTCATGTCACTGTCCAGTTTTCTCAGCACCACTTGCTGAAAAGACTGTCTTTATTCCATTGGCTATTCTTTCCTGCTTTGTCAAAGATTAGTTGGCCATACATTTGTAGGTCCATTTCTGGTTTCTCTATTCTGTTCCATTGATCTGAGTGTCTGTTCTTGTGCCAGTACCATACTGTCTTGATGATTATAGCTTTGTAGTATAGCTTGAAATCTGGGATTGTGATGCCTCCTGCTTTGGTTTTCTTTTTCAGGATTGCTTTGGCTATTCAGGGTCTTTTCTGGTTCCATACAAAATTTAGGATTATTTGCTCTAGCTCTGTGAAGAATGCTGGTGTTATTGTGATAGGGATTGCATTGAATATGTAGACTGCTTTGGGTAGTATTGAGATTTTAACAATATTTGTTCTTCCTATCCAGGAGCATGGAATCTTTTTCCTTTTTTTTTGTGTCTTCTTCAATTTCTTTCATAAGCTTTCTAGTTTTCAGTGTATAGATTTTTCACCTCTTTGGTTAGATTTATTCCTAGGTATTTTATGGTTTTTGGTGCAACTGTAAATGGGATCGATTCCTTGATTTCTCTTTCTGTCACTTCATTGTTGGTGTATAGGAATGCAACCGATTTCTGTACATTGCTTTTATATCCTGCAACTTTGCTGAATACATGAATCAATTCTAGCAGTTTTTTGGTGGAATCTTTTGGGTTTTCCATATGGAGTATCATGTCATCTGTGAAGAGTGAAAGGTTGACCTCCTCCGGGCCGATTTGGATGCATTTTGTTTCTTTGTGTTGTCTGATTGCAGAGGCTAAGACTTTGAATACTATGCTGTATAACAGTGGCGAGAGTGGACATCCCTGTCTTGTCCTGACCTTAGGGGGAAAGCTCTCAGTTTTTCCCCACTGAGGATGATATTAGCTTTGGGTCATTCATATATGGCATTTAGGATCTTGAGGTGTGATCCTTCTGTCCCTACTTTCTTGAGGGTTTTTATCAAGAAAGGATGCTGTATTTTGTCAGATGCTTTCTCTGCATCTATTGAGAGGATCATATGGTTCTTGTCCTTTCTTTTATTGATGCGATGAATCACATTAATTATTGTGTGGATATTGAACCAGCCCTGTATCCCAGTTATAAATCCCACTTGGTCGTGGTGAATAATTTTTTTTAATGTATTGTTGGATCCAGTTGGGAAATATCTTGAGGATTTTTGCATCCATGTTCATCAGGGAAATTGGTCTAAAGTTCTCCTTTTTAGTGGGGTCTCTGGTTTTGGAATCAGGGTAATGCTGGCTTCATAGAAAGTTTGGAAGTTTTCCTTTTATTTCTATTTTATGGAACAGTTTCAAGAGAATAGGTGTTAACTCTTCCTTAAATGTTTGGTAGAATTCCCCTGGAAAGCCATCTGGCCCTGGACTCTTGTTTTTTGGGAGTTTTGATTACTACTTCGATTTCCTTACTGGTTATGGGTCTGTTAAAATTTTCTATTTCTTCCTGTTTTAGTTTTGGTAGTGTATATGTTTCTAGGAATTTGTCCATTTCTTCCAGATTGCCCATTTTATTGGCATATAATTGCTTATAATACTCTCTTATTGTTTTTATTTC